>NC_137107.1:22084619-22829619 GCF_949357685.1 Gobio gobio
ATGTGTGCTTCAACTGAGTCACTAATATCACAGATGAATGTACACACACACGCACAAAAACAGTTGTTTCAACTGAAAAGAGTAAGTGTTTGTGCTGCCTTCAAATTTTAAGTTAAGTCAACTTGAAATGTGTTGTACTAAGTGAACACTTGGATCTTTAAGTTCACCAAACTTAATTTCAAGGCAACTTGAACGCTTACTTTAAGTTCAAACAACTTACTGTTTTTACAGTAAGCATATTTTGATCGATACAACTGATCGATTATCGTTTCATTTTCTCTTACAGACACTGGCTGTTTCAGATGGAGGTGAGTTATTCATTAATACAGTTTTTTTAGAGGAGATGGAGGATGGGCGATATATGTTCCCCTCCATCAAAAGGCATCGGGGGGGGGGGGGGGGGGGGGACAAAGGTCTTCAGGTCATTGTACTTTATCCACGTGGCCGGCGAACAGCACTAATGCAGTCTGGGTTTATCACTTTACCTGTGACCTGTCTACATCCGTTTTGGGGGTGGGGGCAGGTGTAGCCACATCAGTTTCCTCTCTCTTTTTGTTCAAGTGTCATTGCGAGACAGAGATTGTGAGAGAAAAACAGGTTGGAAGGAAGACAGACAGAGGTATAGAAAGTCATGTGACTGTCTGGAAGTGAAGACAATCATCAACAGCACCAGTAAAATCATCAAGCGTCTGATGCTAGTCATTCATAAAGTGTGACGCGAACTCATGCTAGGGAAATTCCTCTACTGCATATCAGTGACACAAAAACAAATGACGAGTGAAGCGTCGGAATAAAGGAAGAGAACTGCAAAACGTGTCGTAAACAGATTTTGGGTTGAGACAGTATAGCAGTGCACAAACTTTGATGGTGTCAGATTGACGAGTTGATTCCTTAGCATGTCTCACACTGTCCCACAGCCTGAGGAAGACTAAAATCAGCTCTTGCGTCCTTTGACAAAAGATTGACATGTTTGTACACTGGATTTTATTTTCACTGAATTATGTGCCGTGCTTTTGATTTGAGATTACATTCAAACAGAAAACGCCAGTGTTATAGAGCCTAAAATAAGATGTATTTGATGTACTTTATATACAATACCAAAACCCTCCTCAATGTGAATACATTAAAACAATATTTGATGCAATATTTTTTTTTCAGATAAAATGGGACAGATCAGCAGCAAAAAATGGGATTGCTGTGAATTTAAATTTGTAGCATGTATGTAAATATTTTATATTTAGAACATTTTTCTTCTGTGAAAAGTAACACAATTCGGCCTGTTGGAGAATTGAAGGTGCTCAATCTTAGCCCCACCAGCTGGTCGTCCATCTGATCCATCATTTGTCCAGCTAATGACCAAAATGGTTACCCTAGAAACAATGTAAAAACAGCCACCATGAGAGGAAACACACAGGCTCCCATGAATTCATGTCCGTGCTATAGCCCCACTACTATTAGACCATTAATGAATAAATACCTTTGTGAAAACGTTAACATATAAAAGTACTTATTATGGAGATAATATCATTTAAAAGAATATGCTTATTAAGTGTATGTGAATGTAATGTCTAATTGCATATTAATTGCAATTAAATGAAAATGTATTATAGTTTAAACTGATATTCCGTGCAATTAGAGTGCTTTTTCAACCCACTTAAGTAGAACTTAAAGGGATAGTTTGAAAAAAAGAAATGTACTTCATGATTACCCTCAAGCCATCCTAGGTGTACATGACTTTGTTCTTTCAGACTACTACAATTGAAGCCTTTATTAACCCCCTGGAGTCGAATGGATTACTTTTATGATGGATGGATGCGCTTTTTTGGATTTCAAAATCAGGACCGCCATTCACTGCCACTATAAAGCTTGGAAGAGCAATGATATTATTTAATAAAACTCAGATTGTGTTCGTCTGAAAGAAGAAAGTCATATACATCTAGGATGGCTTGAGGGTGAGCAAGCCATGGGATGATTACAAGTTTTGGGTGAGCTAACCCTTGAAGTACATCTTCATATGTAATGTATGTAAATTCTTCTATTATCTTGGTTCAAATGTGACCAAATGTACTGAAAAGCATTTATGGTTAACTAAAATATATTTTAATGTCATTAAACTTGTATGTCACATATTTAAAGGTATTTATTTAACTCGTATTTGACTTTAAAAGTAATATAGAATAATAACACACTAGTTGAAATTATAATCGGTAACACTTTAGAATAATGGTCCGTCATTAATTGGTAACTATGCAGGTCTAATGAGTAGTACTACATTAACACTTCAGCTACTACTACTAACTAATATAGAAACAAGCTTAACTAATCAGTAAGTAATATCACATTTAGGACTAAGATAGTTCCTTATTAGGTAATCAATAATTACTGAATGGGATTGGCATCACTAAGAACTAATAGGTAACTATGACAAATTATAAATAATTACTAATCACAACATTAATGTGTTTGAGAACGTGTACTCTCAATGTGGTCATAAAATTCATCACTAATTTCACAAGTGTTACCTAGTCACTATGCAGGAGCTACTAGTGACCTGGACCATTATTTTAAAGTGAAAAATGTTTTTGACTTTAAAATAATGGTCCAGATCACTAGTAGTGCTTGAAGATTGTCCTTCTTTACTCTGAATAAAGTCATACTATGCATCAGTAATTACTCAATTACCTGGTCACTCTTCAAGGACTACTAGTGATCTGGACCATTATTTACCAAGTCAAAAACCATCCTTTTCACTTTAAAATAATGGTCCAGATCACTAGTAGTTCCTGCGGAGTGACTAGGTAACCCTTGAGTAATTAGTGATGCATTTTATGAATTTATTCAGAGTAAAAAAGATGATTGATTATGTCTCAGACACACAATAATGTTCTTTATAATATGTCAGTTAGTTAATAGTTATTAATGAGGCTAATCTCATTCAGTAAGTATTGATTACTTAACAAGGTACTATCTCCTAAATTTGATATTACTTACTGATTAGTTAAAAGCTTGTTTCTATATTAGTTAGTAGTAGTAGCTGAAGTGTTTATGTAGTACTACTCATTAGTCCTGTATTATTTCCTGCATCGTTACCTATTTAAGGATTAGTTCACCCAAAAATGAAAATTAGCCCATAATTTACTCACCCTCAAGTCATCCTGGTGTATATAACATTCTTCTTTCAGACGAGTTATATTACAAAAGTCCAGGCTAATCCAAGCATTAGAATTGCAGTAAAAGTGCATCTGTCCATCAAATAACGTGCTCCACGTGGCTCTGGGGTGTTAATAAAGGCCTTCTGAAGCGAATCGATGCGTTTGTGTAAGAAAAATATCCATATTTAAAACTTTATCATGTAAACTTTCGGCCGACCACCATCCCTGTTCAATTTATGGAAAAATTGTTGAAAGTTCCCCTGCCGATCGAAAGACTAACGCGACCAGGCACGCTCGCCATGACGTCACGTACGCAACTTGAGTTTCACTTTCAACATTCAACACTTTTCCACGGAAGGTGGTGGACCGAAAGTTTACTTGATAAAGTTTTAAATATTAATATTTTTCTTACACAAACGCGTCGATTCGCTTCAGAAGGCCTTTATTAACACCCCGGAGCCGCGTGGAGCACGTTATTTGACGGACAGAAGCACTTTTAATGGACTTCAAAAACAGAGCAACTATTAATCAAATTCTAATGCTTGGATTAGCCTGGACTTTTGTAATATAACTCCGATATTATTCGTCTGAAAGAAGAATGTCATATACACCTAGGATGACTTGAGGGTGAGTAAATTATGGGCTAATTTTGAACTATTCCTTTAATGACGGACCATTATTCTAAAGTGTTACCTTATAATCAAGTGCATGTTCTTTGGTATGTAAGTCAACACATTAAAATAAGATTATTAAACAAAAGATTTTTAAAACATAATGATTTAAAATATATTTAAAAGTAAAACTTTTAATTTGTGAAGATTACAAAGTACCATTAAAAGTGTCCTTAAGAATCAGTCATAAAAGTGTACTGTCTTTACTGTACTGGCTTTTTATTTAATTAATATGCAAGTACAGTTTTTTTTTTAATGTATCCTACTTTTAAGATTTGAAATACACAACAAATTCAAATTCATTGATTCTGCGGAGCTTTTATTATGCCGCAGACAAACGCTTCCGCTTCTTCCGCTCATGTGTATGGGGGGTAACGCACAGCTGTTTTATTATATTAGATACATTTGAGTGTGTTGAAAGTTTTGTTATAATGCAACTCTATGCATTCACTCGGCGGCTACTATGAGACACTCGTTGCACACTGCAGTAAGCTAGATCGATATTAAGCATGGTAAATCAAGAAAACGAGATTTAAACATTAAGACTAACTGTGTTGAGCTATATAACAATGATTAGTTTTCTGTCAATTAATGTATTCAAACAGTTGCTCACCTGTCGAATAAAACACATAATATATTAAAGCCTTTGGTGTTTCCATGGAAATCGAGGGTATGATGTCATTGATAGACGACACACGGTCCATGTCCTGGTTAAAAGTGCTTATTTCTCTGGATTTAAACATTCAAGTCAACAAAACTTAATAACATT
Source organism: Gobio gobio (assembly GCF_949357685.1). Taxonomy (NCBI): domain Eukaryota; kingdom Metazoa; phylum Chordata; class Actinopteri; order Cypriniformes; family Gobionidae; genus Gobio; species Gobio gobio. Next base: position 22,089,212 of record NC_137107.1, read on the forward strand.
GTTCTAGAGGTTTTTGGATATTTGAATCCAAAAATCTTACATATTGTGCCTTTAATTAACCAAAAATAAATAAAAAACCTGTGAAATGTTGGACACTTCATGCAGTCAACTGTTGCAACTTTAATTATGTAGCAGAGGGGAGGGGCTATCAGACTCCGATGTTGAATGACAAAATAACCTTATAAAGTTCATACACTACACAGTTGAGTACATAGTGTATAAGTGCATAGCGTATAGGGCGTCATTTAAGACACAAACAGACCCTCATTGTACATACAAATGCTTTAAGTTCAAATGCCAGTGCTTCTTCCTCATCGTCCTTAGAACTGAATGTGCTGGAGACCGATGAGCGCACAGCGACGCAGTACTCCAGCAGTAACTCCAGTCTGCCCACCGTGCCCAGTGAAGGGAGCAGAGGGGTGGGTCAGGTGGCCAGCTGGGCCGTCAGCTTTGAGAGGCTGCTGGAGGACCCCACAGGCGTACGCTTCTTCACGGTGAGTAAATAAGTGTCATTCACACAGCCACAGCAGAAGGACATACATCAACAAACACACAGATGAATGGGCTTTAGGGGAAGCTAGTGATTTGTTTACTCTGTAGGTTTATTTCACCAATGGTTCTTCTAATTAGCACTTGAGTTTACTGGGTGGGAAAGCTGATGGATTGATCTATTTATAATTTCTAATATTGTCATTTTAGTGCTTTAAAAACAAACTAATTATTATATAAATTGATTAATTGTGATCAATTCACCAGCAGATCATGCAATTAATTTGCAACTGGTGCTCTTCGTTTAGGGGTTGCATTGGTTGTCTTCCCGGTCATAAGTGACCGGACACCTAAAAATTAAACTTCCTCCACCCCAGTAAAACCAATGCAATTTATTTTTCTTCAATAATATTTTTTCTTTTTAATTTTGTATTTTGAGATGATTTGATGGTATTTTTTAATATTTATGCAATAATTATGGTCTATTTTTGCCATTGAAAATTATGAATTTTAATTATGAATTTTTAAATTTTTTTTATTGCAGTATTTCAGGTTAAAATAGAGACTAGGCCTTCAAAATATTTTTTATTTTTTGAAGGCAGATTAGCGCCCTCTTTTGGAATTATTTAAGAAATCATTCAACCATGGGTGTAATCACTAGAGGTCTCTAGGGAGAGGCTTGAGAATTCCCTAGCTCTCTTTTGAACACATTTAATGATTTTTTTTGTTGTTGTTGATGGATTTGAATATATATTAAAACAATTTCAAAGACTATTTATGATAAAGTTTTAGATTTTTTTTGTTTTGTTAGAAATATAGATTTTTTTCTGTGAATTTGTGTTTTTGCAGATTTCCCATTCATTTCCTATGGTGGTCATTTTTGACCGAAGAGCACAAGTGGGAGTATTATTTTTTTGTGTGTTTACATACCTAATGCTAGAAAAGTCACCAAGTTTCATATCATTCTGATGAAGCTGTGATTTTTTTTAATTCTAAATGTGGTTCATAGGTTCAGTTTTTCATAGGTTTGTGTATGTGTATAAGTGTGCGTTTGTGTGTGAGTGGATGTGTCAATATCAAACTCTTGATGTTTTAGAGTGTCACCCCTTTACTGCTGTGTACTTTTTTCAGCTTTGTGGCCGATTTGTAGATTGTACACACAAATATTCAGAGAATTTTTGTGTTTTTGCCGATTTCCCATTCATTCCCAATCATCGGTCATTTATGACCGAAGACAATGAGCGCTACTTTTTTTTACGACCAATTAGCATGCTCGAATCATGACCCCAATTTTTTTGTGTGTTAACATACCTAATGCTAGAAAAGTCACCAGGTTTCATATCATTCAGATTAAGCAGTGATTTTTAAAATTTCAAAACAGAAAATTTTCCGGTCAGAAATGACCGAAGAGCACCAGAGCGTTAACCGAATGACAGCCCTAAAAACTGGCTGATTTCAAAACATGTCGTGGTGATTTTCAAGCAGATCTATTGAATACAACAGGCAGAGAAAAGCAGAAGCGGTGTCCTAGAAATGAGCCTTTCCTTTTAGTTCCTCAGTGTACACGTCATACACTTCTGCACTTATTCACTTCTTAATAAACAGAGAGCCGGAGAGAGCTGCTGCCATGTTGACTCTCTCATTTGTTTACCGACCACGCAGAGCAAATAATTCAACCCCAATTCATTGTGAAATGTGTAAAATCAGGAGGTGAGGAGGAAAACAGCCCACGGTATGAGTCACTGTAATTATAGGGAAATGAGGAGGTGTGGAGAATGTTTCAGAAGGGAGACTGAAAGAAGGGGGGGGGGGGGGGGGGGGGGGCATTTGGGTGTTTAGGTGAAAGCTCTGAGATGGATAAACCTCTATTTGGTGAGAGATGCCACCCAGAACCAGAAATTAAATTGTCTTGTTTTTAATAATAATACAGGTGATAGTAATTACCATGTCTGTATGCCCACTGACACATGCATTTCATCCAGATTTGAGACCTATTCTTAGCGCTAAAGAGACAGTAACATTTTGTTTGTTTGCACCGAAGGCATTTCTGAAATCGGAGGTCAGCGCTGAGAACATCTTATTCTGGCTGGCATGTGAAAAGTTTCGCAAGATACCAGCCTATCAGACTGAGCAGGTGAATCTCCGTGTTGTATATCTAACCACTGTTTTTTCATTGTTTCTTTTCCTTTCTAATTCCTACAGAAAATGTAAATATTACATTTGTTTTCTTTCCCTAGCTCAAGAGAGAGGCGTTGTCAATTTATAACAGCTTCCTGTCCAGCAACGCAACTTCTCCCATTAACATAGATGACAGAGTACGAGTCGAGGAGAAAGATGTACAAAACCCTCATGCTGACATCTTTCAAAAAGCCCAACAACAGGTATGTGATATACCATATATAAATGTCAATTTATTAAAAAAATAAAAATATAACACTTTCTGATATTAAACAAAGAGCACTTTATTGATTAGAATGTAGGTGGATTAGAAGAGTGTAGGTAGGATTGACCTTGATTGAATGAGCGAAGGCCTACTGTTGAAACATTCTCAGAATTACAGGGCTTAGGATACATGCTGCTGCAAGGTAGGGAGAACCTCATAACAGATCTAGACAGGTGGTGCTGGGGAGAAGGAGGGCCAAAAAGAGTGGTGTGGAAACTTGTTTCTGCCACAGAATAAAACATTTTAAAAGATAATTGCGACTTTTTATCTTACAATTGCGAGTTATAAAGTCTGAATTGTGTGAAATAAAGTCGCAATTGCATAATATAAAGACAGAATTGCAACTTTTTTTCTTGCAATTGCAAATTTATGTCGCAATTCTGACTTCTTTTCTCAGAATTGTACATTTGTAAATTGTAAACTTGCAATTGCGAGCTATAAAGTACAGAGTTTATATCTCACAATTCTGACTTTATAACTCGCAGTTCTGACTTTATAACTCGCAATTGTGACTTTTAATCATGCAATTCTGACTTTATAACTCACAATTCTGACTATATCACGTTATTCTGACTTTATAACTCGCAATTGTAACTTTATATCACACAATTCTGACTTTATAACTCACAATTCTGACTTTATAACTCACAATTCTGACTATATCACCTTATTCTGACTTTATAACTCGCAATTGCGACTTTATATCACACAATTCTGACTTTATAACTCGCAATTGCGACTTTATATCACACAGTTCTAACTATATAACTTGCAATTGCGACTATATCACAATTCTGACTATATACTGTAACAATTCGGACTTTATAAATCACAACTGCGACTATATCACGCAATTCTGACTTTATAACTTGCAATTGTGACTATATCACAATTCTGACTTTATAACTTGCAATTGTGACTATATCACAATTCTGACTTTATAACTTGCAATTGTGACTATATCACGCAGTTCTGACTTTATAACTCGCAATTGCGACTTTATATCACACAATTCTGACTTTATAACTCGCAATTCTGACTATATCACGTAATTCTGACTTTATAACTCGCAATTGCGACTTTATATCACACAATTCTGACTTTATAACTCGCAATTCTGACTTTATCTTGTAATTCTGACTTTATAACTCACAATTCTGACTTTATATCACACAATTCTGACTTTATAACTCGCAATTCTGACTATATCAGGTAATTCTGACTTTATAACTCACAATTGTGACTTTATATCACACAATTCTGACTTTATAACTCGCAATTCTGACTATATTTTGTAATTCTTACTTTATAACTCACAATTGTGACTTTATATCACACAATTCTGACTTTATAACTCGCAATTCTGACTATATCACCTAATTACGACTTTATTTCATGCAATTCTAAATAAAAAGTCTGAATTGTGAGATGTAAACTTGTTGCAATTACCTTTTTTTAGTTTTTATTCTGTGGCGGAAGCAAGCTTCAAGACAAAGTAGTATTATGATAATATTAATAATAATATAAGGATAATTTGATAATATTAAATGTACGATTTCTGTAAATAAAATGGGTAATTATAGCCAATTTTTAACATTAAATAGATATGCAATGACACACTTTTTTGCTTTCCATTTCTTAACAACAATAATAAAGCATAATAATTGTTTTATGTTTTATTAAATTAAAGTTGGTTCTCTCAAGCCAGTACAGCCAATCGATTTCTCTTTCTTATTTACACAACCTGTATTTACATCCCACTCTATTGAAGCTTTTTTCCGCCACAGAATAATAAATAAAAAAGGTAATTGCGAGTTATAAAGTAAGAATTGTTTACATTAACATTTATTAATTTGGTAGATGAGGTTTATCCAAAGTGATGTACATTGCATTCAAGGTATAATTTTTTTTTTGTATCAGGTTTTATCACCAAATCTTGAAAAATTAAAAAAATTATTCCGGAGTACTTCAAGTAAATAATTTCATCACAAGGTTTCAATAAATAAAGTGTAGTACACTGTTAGTGATGCAATAATATAAACTAGAGCATTCCCATTATAATCAGCAAAGTTGTCTTCGCTGCAAGAAAGCACCATATTAAGTGTTTCTCCCAATCAATTTCAAATGCTTTCAGCTTCAACAACAAACCAGTAGATTTTTGCATCTCTCAAACAAGCGGGGGAAAAACCTGACACTGGATGCTGTTGTAGTTTTGTGAGGCGTAAAAATGGTGTGTCATATCGAATATATTGTTCCATTCGTGATGTTTTTGATGTTGTGTCCTATGTGGTGAGGCAAACCACTTTAGTTTAAGAACAGAAGGCAATCATGACTCAATTATCCAGAGCTACAAAAAACAATCATATCAAGAGCGCATCCTCCTTTGACTCCCTCTTGAGCAAAAGTGTCCTTACCTATCCTCTCCGTCCTCTCTCCCCGCTTCCAGATCTTTAAACTGATGAAGTTTGACAGCTATACTCGTTTCGTGCGCTCACAGCTCTATCAAAGCTGCATGCTAGCTAATGTGGAGGGCAGGCCTCTGCCAGGGCTGGACTCTCGTGGCAAACCCCTCACGTCAACGAAAGCCAACAGCACTTCACCCAGAGAGCAAGTCAAGTTCGATAAAACTAAGGAGGTAAGTGGATATCTCAATGTAAAACATGACTGTATTTTATCTTAAAAAGAAATTGATACGAGTTTGTTGTTTTCCAGAGGTTAAAGGTGAAGCCAGGTACAGAGGCTGATGATGTGGTAGAGAGGAGGAAGGTCAATCTCCAAGGCATCATAGGAAAGGACAAACGCAAAGAGAAGAGAGGGTCCTGGGGAGGTGATTTTATGATGTCAAAACTAGGGTTGCAAAGGGGCGGAACGTTTCCGGTAAATTTACCGGGACTTGACAGGAATGTATGGGAATTAATTGAAAAATTTGGGAAATTTATATAAACTGTATCATATACAAGCATAAATATAAACATTTTGTTTAGTCATAAGCGGGACATGTTAGTTTTTGCATATTGATAGATTTTCCTAATTTAGTCAAATAAATATATTATTATTGCAGCAATTTTTAGGCATGTGTTATTTATTTCAGTGTCATGATCCTTATTGATACTCAATTATCAATGTTGGAAACGATTGTGCTGCTTAATATTTTTTTGGAGCCTGAGATACTTTTTTCAGGATTGATTGATGAAGTCTTTACTATCACTTGTCAATCTAACACATCCTTGCAGAATAAAAGTATTAATTTATTTTAAAAAAAGAAAGAAAAAAATGACTGACCCCAAACTTTTGAACGCTAGTGTATATTGTTACAAAAGATTTCTATTTTAAATAAATGCTGTTCTTTTTAAACTTTTTATCCATCAAAGAATCCTGAAAAATGTATTGCAGGTTTTTAAAAAAATATTAAGCAGCACAACTTTTTCTAACATTGAGAATGCATTTCTGAAGGATCATGATTCATGTGACAATGAAGACTGGAGTAATGATGCTGAAAATTCAGCTTTGCATCACAGAAATAAATTTTATTTTAAAGTATATTAAAATAGAATCCATTATTTTAAATTGTAATAATATTTCACAATATGTCTGTATTTTTTTCTGTAGTTATGTATTTCCCTGCAAAAATACAACCTGCAATTATTAATTAATTCCCATATATTCCCATGGAAAGTTTACAGTCTTGAAAATTCCTGGAATTTTGCAACTCTAGTCAAACCCCACCTAGCCCACACATAGTTTAAATAAGGGGCAAATTGAATCATTTAATCTAATAAAGTCAAATAAAATCTCTGTTCTCCATTTCCAGAATCGCCTATCAGCTTTAAGACTGGACTTGTGAAGAGTTCAGAGGTAACTTGCTACGAAGTCTGCAGATGCCAGCATTATACAATGCCATAGCAGTACTGTATCAATGCCTATCTGCTGTTGTAGGTTGAGAAATTAGTGGCCCGCTCTGCAGACGGAGGGGTTGATAAGTATTGCTGTGTCTTCCTGCCTGATGGCACGGCATCTTTGACCCCGGCCCGACCCGGTGTCACCGTCCGCAAAATGCTCACCGGCGTGTGTGAAAAAAGAGGCCTTCCACTGTCAGACATCATTATCTATCTACAAGGCAAAGACAAAGTAAGAAGTGCATTACTAGTCAAAATGCGGGCATATTTTCCTGAATTTTCTGTCATATTATCCTAAAAAACTAATGCTTTTTTGTTCTTTTTATTGTGATCTTCCATTGGTTGTCACTTATAGCAACCACTGTCATTGGACCAGGACAGCTCTGTGCTGAAGGATCAGCAGGTGTTTTTGGAACTGAGGGTCACATTTGCGTGAGTGTTATGCAAAAAATAAAATGTTGGCATAATTTGCTCATCCTCATGTCGTTCCAAACATGTATGAATTTCTTTCTTCCGTGGGACACAAAAGAAGATATTTAGAAGAATGTTGGTAACCAATCAGTTGTTTTTGTCCATACAATTAAAGTCAATGGGAAACAAACTTTTTTAGTTACCAGCATTCTTAAAAAAAAAAATCTTCTTTTGTGTTCCACAGAAGAACATCATACTTTTTTACAACATGATAGTGAGTAAACGATGACAGAACAATTCCTTTAAATGAAAACAATGTGCCTGTTGTCACCAGGTGTTAATATGTGCGTGTGTGTTTCTTGTACAGGGTAAAGGTAGCATTCGCAGGTAAGACGGTGGCTGTTGTGGTGAAGTCCAATAAGACCCTGCAGGACGCCCTTGCGACGATGCTTAACAAATACCGCCTCAGGTCACAGGACGCCACTGTTACCATGGTGAGGGGAAGCCTAGAGTGGCTGGAACAAGCATTTTGTTCTTTGTTGAAAGTTAATAGATTTACCTTTTTTTAATGGGCCACAATCTTACAGGGAGACATTCACAGATTTTCCTGTTTCTCGTTATTAAATTGCAGCTGCAAAAGTAGGACAGTGCCAGTACTGAACAAATCATTTAATGTTTTTATGTTTATCAAAGCTCTAACATAAAAAAACTCAATACAGTCAATATGCAGAAGAAAATGCTCTTTAGTATTCTACAGTACTGTACAGTAACGTCAATTCATTTATTTCACACCCATAATGAGACTCTCTAACTCTAACTTTGTGCTATTTAGACATACTATGCTAATAAAACTGCTTGTCACACAATCTTAATCCTAATTACAGTTTTTCTCAGTCGCTTTGGTACATTTCTCAGATCAGAATAGAAATTCTCAAAACTACCTGTTCAATCTTCACATCATTGTGTCACTTGTGCACATCAAAAAAGCAGTTTCTCATTTCTTTGAACAAGTTGCAAATGCTTTGGTACATCCATGCAAATGATTATGTACAATTCTCTGCTGTTTCCTACATTATCAATTGCTTACGTCATGTTGATCAAAATGTATTATAATGGGTCTCTGTTGAATAGTCTCTCTCACCCCCCACAACATTTAGCATTTAGTTCATAGCATAAGTCTTTACATCCAAAATGGTTGAACAAGTTGTCATAATATGTCAAGCATATTTCTATACATTTCCATTAGACGTTCACATTTCTACTTTTGTTTTTTTCCCCCTTGTGCTATGCAGTGCTGTCTTTTCCTTTCTGTATCGCAATGACATGGTCTGTCAACAAATTACAGTACAAACAGTAAAAGCGTAAATGTGAATCTTGTCCACTCTCTTGCAATCAAACTCCCACATACACTAAGGTGTAACCTACAATTTACAATAATTGTCATCAAAACTTTAGCCATATTTACATCAGAACATCCCTCCAGTGTACACGGTTATATTGACAACATGACTAAGCAATTTGTCCGTCTTATCCGTACACAATGACACAAGGCCTTGTCATTCTGATGGCACTGACATGTTCATTGACACAGATATTTACTTTTGAGAGATGAACTAAGGATTTTGAGCAAGAGACTGGCTTTTGCAGGTAATCCATGGTGTTTTGCTATTTGTACGAATTGTTTTGAGAAATGCACTTACTATTTTGCAAATGTCGAGGATGATTCGAGAAATGTACCAAAGCGACTGAGAAAAACTGTAATAAATACTATTAGAAATGACATTGATCTGTCTATTTCAACATTTGCATGACATCAGCCATGGGCTCACATGTTTTATCATTTCTGTCTGTTTTCAGAGTGGAAGCGGACAGATAATAAGTATGAACACAGCTGTCACCTCTCTGGCCAATAAGACACTAATTCTAGATAAACGTATGTAAAAATTCTATTTTAAATTCTACATCTTGCAGGTTTCATTTTGTAGGTCTACTGAACAATTGAATTCACTGAGTGGGAAGATAGACAGACAGATAAACACATGGATAGATAGGTGGATGGATGGATGGATGGATGGATGGATGGATAGACATGTGGATAGATAGATGGGTGGATGGACACGTGGATAGATAGATACATAGATCGATGGATTAGATGGATGATAGATAGATGGATGGATGGATGGATGGATGGATGGATGGATGGATGGATGGATGGATGGATGGATGGATGATGGTTGTTGGATGGATGGATTGACAGACACGTGGATAGATAAATAGATAGATGGATGGATGGATTAGATAGATAGATAGATAGATAGATAGATAGATAGATAGATAGATAGATAGATAGATAGATAGATAGATAGATGGATGGATGGATGGATGGATGGATGGATGGATGGATGGATGGATGGATGGATGGATGGATGGATGGATGGATGGATGGATGGATGGATGGATGGATGGATGGATGGATGGATGGATGGATGGATGGATAGACATGTGGATAGACATGTGGATAGATAGATGGATGGATGGACACATGGATAGATTGATGGATGGATGGACACATGGATAGACATGTAGATAGATAGATGGATGGATGGACACATGGATAGATAAATAGATGGATGGATGGATGGATGGATGGATGGATAGGCATGTGGATAGACATGTGGATAGATAGATAGATGGATGGATGGACACATGGATAGATTGATGGATGGATGGACACATGGATAGACATGTAGATAGATAGATGGATGGATGGACACATGGATAGATAAATAGATGGATGGATGGATCGATAGACATGTGGATAGATAGATGGATGGATGGATTAGATGGATGATAGATAGCTGGATGGATGGATGATGGTTGGTTGGATGGATGGATTGACAGACACGTGGATAGATAAATAGATTGATGGATGGATGGATGGATGGATGGATGGATAGACAGACAGACATGTGGATAGATGGATGGATGGTTGGTTGGTTGGTTGGTTGGTTGGTTGGATGGATGGATAGATGGATGGATAGATAGATGGATGGATAGATAGACAGACATTAGATAGATAGATAGATAGATAGATAGATAGATAGATAGATAGATAGATAGATAGATAGATAGATAGATAGATAGATAGATAGATAGATAGATAGATAGATAGATAGATAGATAGATAGATAGATAGATAGATAGATAGATAGATAGATAGATGATGGATGGATGGATGGATGGATGGATGGATGGATGGATGGATGGATGGATGGATGGATGGATGGATGGATGGATCTGGGTGGGTATGTGGATGGATGGGTGGGCGGTTGGACTTTGTATTTGGTATTTCTTGGATTTTGAATGGACCGACAATGATCCCAGTGATTTATGCTCCATGCCTTTTGTGAGAGCCTCACTGCTGTCCTCTGTGGAGAACATGTCTCCTTCCATTTGTGTTGTTGTTGTTGTTGTCGTGGGCCCTTTCACTGTTTCTCTGTACAGAACTAAACCTCTCACAAACTGCACCAGATTGTATAACCAGTTTGGGTCCAAAATGTTACATTAAGAAATGATGATTTTGTTCTTATACCCTTGAATCAGTCTACTTAAAGGTACAGTCCACCCTCAAATTAAAATTCTAAGATGTTAATCAATCTAATCTATCTTGCAGGTGTTGATCAAGCCAGCAGCTCAAAAGGGAACTTCTCACCTCCTTTAGTACAAGTGAGTCTACTGCTAGAGCACATCTCAATATCTTAATAGTCTTCAGGTATAACCTCTTCTGCTTCTGCCACCAGGATCGAAGAGGTGCTGTGGATGCGAACATGTTCCCTTCAGGGATTTCTCGATCAACTGCCCGACAGAAGAACCCTGGATTTAGGAGAACCTATGACATGGAAGGTAAATGATGATGACCTCATTTCTATTCGCTGGTTTTTATAGAAGAATGCAACCTTATGTAAATGTGTTGGGATTTTCAGGTTTCGTGGAGCTGTTAAACCGAGCACAGTGCTGCAGTGCTGATGATCAGCGAGGCCTCCTGAAGAAAGAACATCTAATGCTGCCTCAGTTCCTTCAGCTACCCCTGGAGGAGGCCGAGGCAAACAGATCGCTGGAGGAGTCCTGCTCCAGTATGGGGTCTCTTGAAGTGGATTCACCTGCAGGACAATCAGACACGTTGGGGGAGGGACCCTCTGAGAGCCAGTGCTCAAACCCAGCCCGAGAAACTGTGGTGTGAGCTAAATGGACCTGTTACATCCTTTGCTTCAATGATCAGTCACCCTGGAACAATGAAGAATAGAGAATAATGTTTCAGGAAAGTGAATGTGACGGTCTTTAACGATGGACACTTGTTATTAGGATTTTTTTTTTATAAAAGCAAATGCTATGAAAATATTGTTTACAGTAGACGTGATTCTGCACATGTTAATGCCCAGCTGCTTGTATTTATTTCAAATTGATTCACATAACAAAAATACATTTTATCTGTTTTAACGAAGACATGCATTGCGTACTTCAATTGCTTTATTGAGGTTTTCCAAACCATTAGAAATTGGTTTTTGGTCACACTTCACTTTGGTACACTTTACTACGTTAAAATGAGTTAATGCGTTAGTTATCAACGAGCAATTAAAGCAGGATATTAGTTTATGCAGAAGTTAAATTTTTCAGGTCTTTAATGACTTTAACAAACCCCTTAATGTGATACAGGATATTTTCAATTAAAAAGGACAATACTTTTTCCATTGTGACTTGATCGGACAGAAAAAGTACGGTTCCATTCCAGTTTTTTAATGCATTGGTAAACATAAATTAATCTCAATCCCTAAAATACACTGGCCGGCCAAAAATCACTGTTTGGATTTAAATAGGCAAATGCTTAGGAGATAAGACTCTAACACAAAGAACCATTTCAGCATAAAAGGTTCTTCAGGATGATACAGTTCTAAATAGAACTGGTACTACATGTAAAGAACGTTTAAAGAACCATATTTTTTTAGAGTGTACTTGCACCGCCAGATTTTTGTAACCGCGTGTACTTTGTACGCCCAGGTCGCACATGCGTATTTTTTGTTGTTGTTGTAGTATTTACATGGGATGTAACTCGTGGCGAGTACGAGTCAAAAGAAGTATACTTTGCAAGGCTGTGTGTTCGACTGTGCTACTTTCGGCTTTACACCCCTACTCCCACACCATTCACACGTCAAAGTATCCGGAGCAGCTTTTCTCTATTTACGGATGTGACGAGACAGGTGGGTGATGTGCGTATGCAGTGTCCCGTGAAAACTATCCCATCAGGTCTAAAATATTAACATTTATAATAGGCTTAGTGAATCAGGGTAAGACAAAAACATGTTTTTGAACAAGGCTTGATGATGTAATGACTCATTTAAAGGGTTACTTCAGCGATTAGCATTAAGCTTTGTTTCAGTAGAAACCAGGTAGTATTTTCGAATGATCATGCTTCCCCCCCTCATATCCCCCTGAGATGAGAGATTTATATATTTTATGTCTGGAAAAAAAGCCTCCAATGACGCAAATATCGTCATTTTTGTGTCATCGGGGGCTTTTTTGGCCAGAGGCTAGAGACTACAGCCAGTAGGAGCTAGTTCCACATGTTTTCAACCCGCCCACAGGGGTGTGATCTCACTCACAGAATGTAAATGCGCACGGATTCATTGAGTGATTTCAATGAATTCCTATGAAAGTTAAGCTTCCATAGGCATGAACTGAAAACGGCCAAGACTGCACATGCCCGTGAATGATGAATGAAATCTGACTCTTGCTACGTTTGTGCTGCGACTCTCGTTCGGCTCACACTGTATTGAACAGACACGTTCAGTTTTTAATTGTAGTGTCTGTTATGTAACTGAACTAAATTCTTTTATTACTATAAAAATGATCACGATGGTGGGGGCGGTGCCGCGGTGGGCAAGTGGTAACCAGTAGCCCTGGCTTTGGGAGTGGTCTCGTAGGGCAGCGAAGCAAGTGCATTCTGGGAGTTGTTGTCTTTCATCCAAAAATACATTTTCTGGCTTTCCTCAGTCTAGAAGGCACTAACTTCTAAAATAATTTCACATTTCTACTCCATAAATGACCCAATTTAAATACACATTCATCTTCCCAGCGCTGAAGTACCCCTTTAAGTTTTGTTCATTTTGAAAAAAACCCCAAAACAATTACAAAGCGTAACCAATAGCCTGTGCGGACTAAGTGATGTCAACTGTGATTTAGGGAAACATTTCAGAGGTTGTTTCAAGCGATTAAGATATTTTTGTTTTGTTTACAATAACATCTATGATGCATTGTCCACAATAAGACCATGATATACCATCAGTTTTAATTGTGATGATTTAATGGGCTAAAATACTGATACTGGGGTTCTGCACTCTCAGAAATAAAGGTACAAAAGCTGTCACTTTTGTTCCTTTTAGGTACTAATATGTACACTTTAGGTACTAATATGTACATTTAAGGTACCAATATGCACCATTTAGGTACAAAAGTGTACCTTTTGAAAAGGTACCGCCCCAGTGACAGCTTTTGTACCTTTTTTCTGAGAGTGTGGGTGAAGATTCGAGATTAGTTGAGTTTCACTCACGGTGTGTCTTCCGAAGACATGTAACTGCCCCGGGGGTGAATAAAGAGAGAATGACAGAAATGGAAAGAGGTAAAATAGAGGCAGGGAGGGAGATGGAGCTAATGCACGGAGTGTATTCTGCTCGTAAGCTTGATGCTGATGGTTCCCTGGGCTTTAATAACACAGAGAGACCAAACACACACACATTTTCACCTAGTGCACCTTGTCCTCGGGAAAGTCTTCATCAGGGACGTTATATTTATGGTCTCTGAATGGACAACATGTAGCGAAGTAATCAGACTCATTCAGATGACCAGCCCCCAAGCTGAGGCACAGATAGAAAGAAAGAGAAAAAGAGAGAGAACGAGAGGAGGGATGGGAAGGCAGGGAGAGTGAAAGAAGAGTGAAGGGAGGGAGGCGAATCTAAGAGGTGGGGACTCTGCCTTGCATCACTGAGCGTGTCTTTATGAGGATACAATTGTTACTGTTCTAACTCGTTTGCAAAGGTCCATTCTGTGTTGTTTCAAACAGAACAGTGCCGCACGACTGTCTGTCCTCAATGAGTATACACTGAAATATCAACAGGTTTTACAAGGTAAGACCATTTTTAACAAACTCCAATACGTAACGTGTCCTTTATTTTATCTTTTGTTATGCTAATTACAGGATACGCATCATATTTTTATATTAATTTATTTATTCAAGAATTGTAATTATTTTTTTAGCCTGGAATGTTGATGTCATCTTAACCCGCACAAGTTGTGTTTTCATGTTTTATGGAGACTTTCTATAGACATAATGATTTTTGTACAATCTATGTATTCTATCCCATAACCCTAAACCGACCCATCATAGAAAACTTTCTGCGGTTTTTACATAAAAAAAACATTATAGAGTCTGATTTAACCCACACATACAAGGATTTCAGATATTGCAATCTTTGTGGACATTTTGTCCTCATAATGTAGGGTTTACCTGGACCACACACACACACGCACACACACTTGTTTTTCTTTCATGTTGGGGAATTTCCATCAACTTTGTTTTTAATACTGGTATTTAGATGAGTTTTGGTCGACTGGATCACAAGTAGAAGAGGGAGAAACATTCCCTTTTACACCTGGTGTTTTAATCCGTCTCTTTTGTCCACTTTCAACCACTTTTGTCCTGATTTCTTCAAGGGGAGGGTCTATGGGGGGTAGATTTACACGCTTTTTCAGATCTTTTGATCTAATGGACGAAATAAGCTCATACAATTTACCTATGAATGCAGTCGTAGACGATTTCTTTCGTTTCTGCGCTGATAGCCGCAAGACCACGCCGACTATGTCTGCAAACCAAACTTGGGTCTTCAGCCGACAATGTTTAAATCCTGTCTGGCTAGCGCGTTTCCCATAATGTTTGCTTATTAGGTCAGTAGGCAGTGTTTTGTGGCATTCGACCACATGAACTTCTACACTACTGGTACATTTACACAACAATGATGTATAGGCCTAAATGTTTTTCCTTTGCGTTTTTCACATACAAAACATGACAATGTTGTCAAAACAATATTGAACTCTGTATTATTCATGCCAGGCCAGTAGTTGGCGATGTCACTTTGTAAAGAAAGACTACACGCCTATAGATTAAACACGTAATACCAAGGGGGTAATCCAGCACCAGGAAAGCGTACCTTCCATAGGGGCAACTATTGCTAACCAAGCCATCACCTGCTGTTAGCATCCCATTGACTCCCATTCATTTTAGCGTCACTTTGACAGCGAATAACTTTACATCTGAGGCGTTTAAATACTACATTTGTCCATTATTTATTTCTAAAGAAACACAACAATGTATAAAAGGCTCCATTACCTTGTATCAGACACTATCGAAGCCGTTTTTGAAAAATAGGCTAACGATTGTGTCATAACCACACGACTCTGTCGCACAGTAGAGAAATTACCGTATAGACAGGAGGAGAAGCTCCAAGGCAATCTTTTACTGTCTATGAGGCAATTGGGGGGACGTGGAGGCATAAAGTCAAGGGAGAAGCATTGGGAGAAGCCCATAGAGAGCCAAAAGCAACGGGACAAATATTTCAACAACGTGATTCAGATTTCACTTTGCACAACTACTAGAGGACTTACAACTGTCAGACAGGTTGCTCACGTCACATCTACGTCGTCAAGCTCAGTCAGGAAGTGAGTGCTTCTAATTGACTTCACTTTTTCCCGTTGAAGTCTATGGGGTCACTGTGTCCATTTCTTTTACTGTCTATGAGTAATATGCAGGCTGTTTACATGACACCATTTTCAACTAAAAACAAAACACTTTTAATACGTTTGGCCATTAATTTACATGACAATGGAGTTTTGAGGGCCTAAAAATGCAAACTTTTCAAAATGGGTATCAAAGTGCAAGCTTTTGAAAACAATACCGTAATCGTCCCCGTGAAAACTACAAAAACTTTGTGAAAAAATTTAATTCTTATTACGTAGTGACATCGCCATCTACTGGCCTGGCATGAATAATGCAACGTTTCTAGTCATTTTCGCAGATCCGTGTGAACGGGGATTGTTTTTGAGAACATTGTTGCCTGTACGTGAAAAACGCAAAGGAAATACTTTTCCGTGTTAAGTACATTGTTGTCATGTAAACATACCCTTAGACCCG
The DNA here is from genome assembly GCF_949357685.1 of Gobio gobio. Taxonomy (NCBI): domain Eukaryota; kingdom Metazoa; phylum Chordata; class Actinopteri; order Cypriniformes; family Gobionidae; genus Gobio; species Gobio gobio. Next base: position 22,105,689 of record NC_137107.1, read on the forward strand.
GTTTACACCTGTATTTAGTTGTCCACTACATATTTGATTCTATCGACCAAAACATATTTTAATACCAAGTGTACACAGGATCATTTGAGGATCATTAGTAGGTCACCACAATTTAGGTGATTTCAGATTCTACTATAATTTTGGCGACATTGGCCCCACAATATAGCCAAACACCACAGCTGCACTCCACTTCCCACATTATTAATTAACCAAATAAATCACATGATGTGTACAACAGAATTTACTGTGCAAGTATTCACAGATCTTCACTTTTTCCACATTTTGTTATGTTACAGCCTTATTCCAAAAAATTTTATTCATTATTTTTTCCCTCAATTTTACAAACAATGCCCAATAATGACAACGTGAAAGAAGTTTGTTTGATATCTTTGCAAATTTATTAAAAAGAATTCACAGCCTTTGTTCAATACTTTGTTGAAGCACCTTTGGCACCAATTACAGCCTCAAGTCTTATTGAGTATGATGCTACAAGCTTGGCACACCTACTTTTGGGCAGTTTCTCCCATTCTCCTTTGCAGGACCTCCCAAACTCCATCAGGTTGATGGTCAGTGATCTGAGGTTCAATCGGGTTCAAGTCTGGGCTCTGGCTGGGCCGTTCAAGGACATTCACAGAGTTGTCCCGTAGCCACTCCTTTGTTATCTTGGCTGTGTGCTTAAGGTCGTTGACCCGTTGGAAGATGAACGTTCGCCCCAGTCTGAGGTCCAGAGTGCTCTGGAGCAGGTTTTCATCAAGGATGTCTCTGTACATTGCTGCATTCACCTTTCATTCAAGTTTTTCATTAGTTCTCAATTCCAAATATGAAAAGCTGATGTGTTAAATAACCAATCAAGGCTTGGCTGATATGCAAGTGGTCAAAAGTTACTTAAAATCAGTTCAGTGCACAGAAGTGTTGCTACAGTATATCAGACAGTCCTGCACGACCAGTCATAAGAGAGAAGGAAAATATGAATGAATCAGTTATTCATGATACGATCTATAACATGCATTTAGAAAGTAGACTACTGACTCTAAAGCCACTGTCGAAACTTCTTTACACGACTCGAAATACATTTTTAAGAAGTGACTCCCGTCAAACGGATTTCCTATGATGTATTAGTTGGGGATGACGATACTTCCGGACTTTCCTATTTTAATAGATATCTTTTATCTGTTTACGACATTTTAAACGCTTCCAGAGTTTGTGCATCGGAGATGAATCATTCGATTTAGTTGGCTTGGTTTATTGAACATCATTATTTTGACTCATCTTGACCTGCCAGTGTTCATAACAGATATGTAAAGTACACAACAAAGACACCTTTCAACAGTGTGAATCATTCACATATCAAAAGGTGAGATCAAGCAACTTGAATGAGTCAAACTAATAATTTTCCATTACTCGACAGCAAACTCAATAATGTTGTAACCGTTCTGAATGTTCAGAAGTTTACCATTTTCTCTTTTGAATCACATTTTGCGACTGGGGTCCCTATAATCTAAACCCACCCTGTAGGGACACATTTGTCCGTCATTCCTTCATCTGTCAGACTGGCTTGTTGCCATGGTAATACGTCTGGAGCTGTAGAGTCCTAATTGGACTCAGTACTCAGTACAATGGCTGCTTCCATGCCGTGCTTTTGTTTGGAATAATTATTGAATACTGATTAAGAAGGCTGTTTTAGGGATATACACAAAATGAGGACTAAGATGCAGGGCTGAAAACAGAGGCCATTTTCTTCTTGCTGAATATTTGCATCTCATTTTAAAAAAGTATTTCCCTCTCACGCTCTTTATCTATCCATCTCTATAACTCAATCTCGCCCTCATACTCTCTCTCCTGCCAGCTAATACACTCACATACACACAGGGCTGATGGTTTGATGAGTCACCATCTGCTGTCTTCTAGGTGCTGACATTTGCACCAATCTCATGTTTGAGGTCAGACCCGCCTCAGCTGGTGGCCTTCTTCCAGTTGGCATGACATTTCAAGTGTCCTGCTGTGTAATACTAGTTCCTCTAAAATAATTTTTTATCTAATAATACTAACAACAACAACAACAAAAGCAATAAATGACGTATTTAATTAACTTATACATTTTTAATATTAATATTATAAATTATTAAATCCATTATAATTAATTTATTATTGTTATTTATGGAATATACATTTATACACTCTAAAAAATGCTGGGTTAAAAATAACCCAAGTTGGTTTGAAAATGGACTAACCCAACCATTGGGTTGTTGCCTGCCGAAGCAATATGTGAAATCTTAATATATCCTGCTTACTTTACGACTTAAAATTGTCTAAAATCGAAAAATATTTGTTACAGAATCTGTAACACATTTACGATTCAGTTTATATAGAGGTCTTTGGTTTGGATGAATATTTTCCCCTTACAGATATACAATTTTTTTTAAGTACAATCAACTTGGGTGTTTAAGTCATTGCAACTTAAAGCTGCAGTCCGTAACTTTTGTGGTTAAAAATGATCCAAAATCCAGTGTAACCAGCTAGTGTTCAAAACGATCTCCTTACCTTAGCCCAATTCATGATTCACAACGGTAAGCTTGTAACAATGTGTTATAATTTGAGGGGTGGTGGATTTCCGTGGGCAATTCGAGCATGTCTTTGCGTCATTATGTCACGTCTGTATACATAAAAAGGAGTCCGGCTCGGATGTGAGGATGCTGCAGGTGGCGGATCATTTATAGCAGCTGGAATAATTAAATGTATCATTTTGATGGCGGATTGTAATCCAGAAAAGTCCAAATGACAATCATCAGTGACAACTGGAGATTCACCCGTAGTCAAAAGCAAAAGATTAGACTGTACAGAAAATAAAATCTACAGGTAATGCTAATACACACTAAATACATGTAGTCACGCAATGCTGATGTTAACATTAACAATTTGAGAACAAAGTAGAACAATAATAATAATTTGAGCTAAGCGATCGTTAGATTGAATCACCTTTGGTAGCGTGATTTATTGTAATACTTTTTTTCTCAGTCAGTCAGAACAAAAGTGGCAAACATGTTACTTGTTCAGATGACATTTTCCGGTGAAACGTATTATTTTGGTCATACTTCCAAGACATAGTATCTGTAATACCAAAGTACAGTCTCCACACCAGTGCGGTTAATGAATGACAGCCACACAAACTCCCCAAAACATTAGATTCATCCGCGCTGAGGAGCAGTGACGATGCACAGCCCACGTAAAGAGAATAATTTCGCAACTAACTGCAATTGCAGGTTTCAAACAGAGGTGGCGACAAAGAGGCAAAACTTACTGACTGCAGCATTAAATTACATTACATCGACCTTAAAAAATGTGTTGAATCTTGTATAAGTTTAAGTTAAAGCAATTTAAAAACATTTGTTGTCGTAACTTATTGATCTTTTCTTTTTGTTTCTTTTTTTTTTTTTTTACAGTATATGGTATTGTGCTGTTTTATAAAAAGCTTAGTTTATTAGTCATATTGTATTGTACCTTCACAGCTGTGATTCAAATCTCTGTCAATGCACTGGTCAGTATTTGAGCTACCATGTGTTTGTAATATAAGAGCTTTGAAAGGTGTTGATGAGTCATATCAGTGCAGGAAAGACTAAAGCACACAGCAAATAGATGCAGTCCGCCTAGGCTTAGTTTGCCAAAGCCTGAGATTATTAAAGGCATTATGCAGTCAAGGTTCTGAGCAGTCAATAACAATAGAGGTTTAAATCATTTCATATAAACAGAATGAGGACAGAGATTATTTATTTGAAGCAGAGTTGGCATTCATGAATGCATTTAGCAAACATCAATATTTCTACACAAGCAGTTTCAGATATGATGAGTGCAGGAAGAGAAATAGGTACCTAAGCCAGTCGCAGGCTTATTTCTGCTTCAAAAGCTTGGTGCTTTGGTAAAGCAGGTAAACACACCATGACAACACTGACTTCACTGTTCTGCTCCAGATTCTGAGAACTTTAATGGAGCAAATGGTTTCTTAAAGGGGTTTAATAATCGAAAGTTAAAAAAACACAACATTTTTCCACATATTTGACATTCACAAGTTAACACTTACACATCCAAGCTCTGAATTTGGCCCGAACCATGAGTACTTCCCCCGGGTTGTGATAGGAATAGTTAGACCTAGTGAGGAGATGGGGTGGTGGAGGGATGCTGATAAACTGTCAATGAACAGAGGTAAGTCTGCTGTATATACATTCAAACCACATTATCACAGTTTATTCGCTATAGTTTTAGAAAACTGTAATAAAATATGACAAGAATTCAGAGTTAAACTGTGTCAGAACAAATTCATTTTGATAATGTCAGGTAACTTCGATCGAAAGGTATGTAATGGATTACAATCAACCAATCAGCTGTCAGCTGTTAAATTTAAGTACACAATTATAATACCAATTTAGGTCAACCAATCACCAAGCAATGCTTAATTTTGTTCAGTCTGTGGTGTAAAAGGGCGCATAAGCAATTAAAGAATAAACACTTAGGCAAAACATGGTCAGGTCAAAGTGTCTGAATAATTTTGGTCCCAGATTTAAAGTAAAAAATTATATCTGGTGTCTGAATAATTTTTGGTTTGAGTCTATACCTCTTGAGTTGAACTGAATGCGATCCTCTTGTGTTAATTATTTGAATGTGCTCCTCCCGCAATTTGTTAATAAAACATAATTTGTTGCAGCACCTTTCTTCCCAGTCTGTCAGTAACACTCTGCTTAGTTTCTGCCTCTATGGAGCCCCTCCTTTCGAAAAGCACAATGCACTCTGATTGGTCGGCTGGACCAATGTGTTGTGATTAGTCAACCGCTTTGAGAGTGTTTTGGAAATGTTACTTCACTTACCATAACTGTGTTTGATCCAGGGTGGAAAAAAACAGCACCTCTTGGACATGGCGACAATACACTAACACAACTTGACCAGGACTCCTTCCTCTGTTTTTGCGTATGTGCTGGGTGGTAATTATTTAACTGAGGAATATTGTGATATGTACATTCCCAGAAGAATGCTAAAGACTACCATCGAGGTGTTTCAGGGAGTTCGTAAACAATGCTTTAATGATAGAGAGAATAACTCCTTTTGGAGTGACTTTGCATATCCTTTTTCATGCTCAAACAGCAAAATTACACAGTCAGGAAAGTTAAAGGGTTCGTTCACCCAAAAATCAAAATTCTGTCATCATTTACTCACCCTCATGTCGTTTCAAACCTGTAAGACTTTCATTCATCTTCAGAACACAAATGAAGATATTTTCGATGAAATCTGAGAGCTTTCTGTTCCTCCATTGACAGCTACGCAACTACCACTTTGGCTCTTCAAAAAGTTCATAAAACGAATCCATATGAATCGAGCGGTTTGGTCCAAATGTTCAGAAGAAACGGAGGCTTTATAAGATAAACAGATTGAATTTAGGCTTTTATTCATTGGTAGTGACTTGCACAGCACTCACATTCTTCAGAAAATGTAAAAATGTTGATATTCTAATTTTTGTAGACATGCGCTTTCAAGGGTGCCTTTACCGCTTCACTTTACCTCAAAAACCATGTCTCGTTCTCAGCTACGCCTACAGTACCTTGTCATGGGATTCCTGCCAGGAGCAATTTGGAATTGGTTTGTTCAGTGAAAAATAATACACAGAGACATGGCACAATGCTGTGAAAGTGAAGCAAGCTTCTAAAGGAGACCCATAATCTCGGTGGACCAATTATAGTTATCATCCTATTAAACTAAAGAGTGACATTCAGAGATGTTATCCTCTTTGTGAAGTATTGTCACAGCTAATGTTGTTATTCTCCATCTCTTATATTTTCAGATAACAAAAGCTGATTTCCTCAAGCCAAGAACATGGAAAGGACAGAGAATAAAGTGAGTGGAGACAGGACCAAATGCTAAAAGCATCACAGAATAGAGCCGAAACAGTCCTAATAGAAAACACATTTTTCATTGGTGAAAGCTGATGATTTTCTGGTCTGAGCCCATCTTATTTTCATTCCCCCAAGGTGTCCACCATCTCCCCACAAAAACAGACAGTGAAAAATAGATCCAAGTCCACAGAAGAGGTACAGCAAGCCAAAAAGGTAACGGTTCCGCAGAACATTGTGAACATGTCCCAAACATTTCCATTTAATTTGACGCTTACCTCTGACACATCTCTAATGTGCCTTGTGCATTTGTACATCAAATGAGATGATGATTAAATTGGCAGGGAACTGTCTCAATTTGCAGTTTTTACAAGCAGTGTGTCACTCTACTAAAGATTTCAGCAGCTGTCCAGCACCATCTAGTGATGTGGTCGAATAATGATAGTGTGTGTGTGTGTGTGTGTGTGTGTGTGTGTGTGTGTGTGTGTGTGTGTGTGTGTGTGTGTGTGTGTGTGTGTGTGTGTGTGTGTGTGTGTGTGTGTGTGTGTGTGTGTGTGTGTGTGTGTGTGTGTGTGTGTGTGTGTGTGTGTGTGTGTGGATTTACTTGGGGACAAAGTATCTCTACCTTTTTTTTTAAAACATGATGGCGTCCTCATTGGGAAAATGGTCCTATTCCTATCCCTAATAATAATAATAATAATAATAATAATAATAATAATAATAATAATAATAATAATAATAATAATAATAATAATATAATAATAATAATAATAATACTAAATTTTTTTAAATATTTTAACATTTTAATACGTATTACTGATTTAATATTTTAATACTTATCACTTATTTAAAATTTTAATACTTAATACTTATTATTATTTGATTTTTTGAATAAGTATATCTACCTTTCTTTGATTATATAGAAAAAAATATTGCAATAAATTAACAATTAAATAAACAATAAATAAACAATTAATAATAATAATAATAATAATAATAATAATAATAATAATAATAATAATAATAATAATAATAATAATAATATTTTTTACAAATAGCTTTAATACTTTATTATTATTATTATTATTATTATTATTATTATTATATTTTTAATATACAAAGTATATCTACCTTTCTTTGAGTGCATAGAAAAAAAATTATATAAAAAAAATAATTAATGAAAAAAATTTAAATAATAATAATAATAATAATAATAATAATAATAATAATAATAATAATAATAATTAAAAATAAACTTTTAATATTTTAACATTTTAATACTTAATACTTATTATTATTTTTATTTTTTGAATAATTATATCTACCTTTCTTTGAGTACATAGAAAAAATATTGCAATAAATTAACAATTAAATTAACAATTAATAATAATAATAATCTTTTTGTTTACAAATAACTTTAATACTTTATTATTATTATTATTATTATTATTATTATTATATTTTAATATACAAAGTATATCTACCTTTCTTTGAGTGCATAGAAAAAATATATATATTAAAAAAAAATAATTAATGAAAAAAATTTAAGTAATAATATTAATAATTAAAAACAACCTTTTAATATTTTAACATTTTAATACTGATTCTGTATTTAATATTTTAACATTTTAATACTTATTACTTATTTAACATTATTATTATCATTATTATTATACTTTTTGAACATACAAAGTATATCTATCTTTGGGTGAAAAAAAGTAAAAATTATTATTATTAATAAAAACAATAATGAAAATAATAATAATGATAATAATAGTAATAATAATAATATTTTTAAATAACGTTTTAATACTTAATTGGGTCAATTGTCAACAAATGCCTCTTTGTTATTTTTTTTAACAGGAGTGCGTGTGTGTGTGTGTGGGGGGGGGGGGGGGGGGGGGGGGGGCAGTGTATGTCATACACTGTCCAAAAATGTGCAATATGTGCAGCTGAATAAACATGCATGTGTTCATATATTCAATTTTGCCCTCCTTCCACAGGCCTTTCATACGCCACAAAAATCTCTTCCGGCTAAACCAGAAACCGAACAACTAGAGGTAAACATGAAATGATGGATTATGGACTTTAGAGCTTGTCTTGAAAAAAATGAGATCAAAGATTAGTCCCAAGACCAGTCAGTACTGCTTGAGCTGTCAGAGCTGCTTTATTATGTGCTTCATGTTTGATGTCCTCGATTATATTGTGTCTAATGGTTTGTTTATTTTATAGGAGACCCCAGAACTGAGTGCCTCATCGGAGGAGTTCAAATGATTGCCGGACTCAAACTTCAGGGCTTTGAGATTTAGACAGATCAACTGGAATTATGGGTAATAACAAGAGGATGATTCAGTGTCTCTGTTTATGGAATTGTGATTTTACTTAGCTTAGTTAGCATAGAAGAAAACCAACAATAATCATGTGTAGCTTCTTGAATTTGTATGAGTCTGATGATGTTTGTCAAGTAAATGCAGAACTGGATATCACAGTGAATTGTGTGTGTAATTCATATTGGTGGGTAAATACATGTGAAGTTGTAGTGGCTTGTAAAATATAAATAAAATTTTCACAAACACTGTATCATAATATTCAAAAAAGTTATTTTACATTTGAAGTGCTCTGAACATGGACATTTTCTCTTGTGTTCCAATACAAATATCTAAAATATAATCAAAATATCTAATCTGGTAAAATATCCTTATAACATCATAGCATATGAAACAGTAAAACAGTCAAACAAGTAAAGTACTAGTATAGTAGTCAATGATTGTATCCCTTAAAACTCATCTTTGATCACCAAAATGACATATTTAAACGTTTTTGTGAAAAAATTGTATTCATGCCTTAAAATAGTTTGAATGTAAATTTATACCCTTGCTTCATTTAGTATACACGGAACCATGAATATGCAAATGAGCCCCGCCTCCACTTCTTCATACAGGCTCGTCTACAAGTATCAGAATGGTAATGCATTTTATGTATCGATCAAAATTATTCAACCCCCAAAGTCCAATTTTTTGTGCATAATCTTTATAACCTCCTATAAACGCTGCCTGTAAGTGCTTAGAAGCTTCTGCCACCTCTGCACTGCGATCTTGGCCCATTCCTCGCTTGAAAAAGCCTCCAGATCACTGATAATCGTTGGTTCTCTATAGCTTTTGGAGAACTCTTTTACCTTGGCCATATTTGCAACTTTAGCACATGCATGAGCTAAATGTATGTATGTGTTGCAGCAAGCTAATTCTGTTTTGCTATAGAGTTACATTGAATTTTAACACAATTTTGTACCATACTGTGACTTAAAAACAGCAGCTTTGAATAGGGGTTGAATAATTATGACTGCTGTATTACAAAAAGAATCCTGTTACTCAAAAGCATGACATTATATATTGATATTATCACTTTTAATTTGCCACTTTTTTAAAACTCTGTATCTTTAGAAAAGCCTACATTTGTAGATTTTGACAGTCTCCAGGGGGTGGAATAATTTCGATTGCAACTGTAGTTCATTATAACATTGTAAAATACATCATATACATATTTATCATATCAACAAAAAAATATACTGGGATAATCTGGCTTCTCTTGAGACCTCTCTAAAAACTTGATTTTCACCACAGGGGGTCTTTAAAGGTCCCATGGCATGGCATTTTTCTATTATTTTATAATGTTTCCTGAGGTGTACTTATATTGTTAGTATGACTTTTACATCATAAAATGTTATAATTTAGAAATAAAAGGCATTTTTTCTATACTGCTGTTTGCCCTGTGGCTGAATGCCCTGCTTCAAGAGGCGTGTCTGCGGTGAGACTTCAGTAAAAACGCCCACTGTTGTGATTGGCTGACATCTTTGCATTTTAAATGAGCGGAGGGGGCGTGGTTTAACGAGGTCTACAAGGCACGAGCAGGCACGAGCTGCTGCCAGAGAGACGGATGGACCTGAGTTCACTTCTCATCAGTTCTCAGCATGTCTGAACTGTTGTAGTTACAGCATATACTTCAGGTTATTAGTCTATTTCTAGTCGGAGGGACTGTCACTCATGTCAGAAAGTTAGTAACTTTAGTAAATTATGGATCAGCGCTGACTGGAGACGCGAACCGTTTAGAACGATTCAGTCCGATTTGGTGAACTGATTCGGTTCACTAAAAAGAACTGGTACAAAAGAAAGATCGTTCGCGAACCGGACATCACTAATGTACCATAGACGGAGCGATTGCGAACAACATTATTTATAGTAACTACTGAGTTATGAGAGCGCTGTCTGTCAGCGCGAGTTTATTGTGTTTGTATCTGAGAGTTCTGAATAAACACGAGTCCCAGTCACACCGAGTCCGTCTTCATCATTATTACCAACTTTGTAACACATGCAAAGTACCATTACAGCTGTCGAGATGAACGAGTTAAAAGTAAGTGTTGATAATAGCATTATTTTTAAAATAAAATAAAAGCGTCAGTGACGCGCGTTGAGTAGCCTACACAGCGCAAACAAAGACACAACAGCAGTAATCGAATGTAATCCAGTTTATTGTGGGAATAGCTGGCTAGCCCGGATATGCTCACGCTTACCCTCCTTCTGTTTAATCTCACGCCGCGTTTGGTGCCTCCGCTGTGGGCCAGATGCAGTACTGGGGGTCGGGGATTTTGAAGGCCACCGCCGGCCAGTGCAGCCCGAGCTTCAGCGTGCGTGAGGCTGATGTTGAGCAGAAACTCATGACTGTATGCACATTTTAGAACCGATAGACGTGACGAGGACGTACAAAAACACTGACTCACAAGATAGAAAACACGAAAACACAGTTCTGTCTGGAGAGAGAGAAGCCGCATTGTGTGCACGAATAATAAATAATTAGCTACACATCAGAAATCACTGATCACAGATCAGAAGGAACTGAAAAAAGACTTCTGTTTTCATTTGTACATCCAAACACTGAGAAACTGCCAGCATTCACTCGTTCACAACCCATGATCTCGCGAGCGTTTGCATGGGCGTGCCAGATTCTCTGGGCGGGGGAAAGGGAGGTAACTGTTCCTGCTTGGACGTCAAACCAGGAGACTTCAGGATTGGCTCGTCTGGCCTGTCATTTTCTCAAAGGCAGAGAGAGACAGCCAGAACTCGGGTTTACACCGATCAACATTTCTATCCACTTGGGGACAATATTCAGGCTAGGGGAACTCATATTAATGTTGAAAAACCTCATAAAATGAAAGTTTCATGCCATGGGACCTTTAAGCTTTGAAACTTGCTGGACATTTAATGGTACAAGGACCTACATTTCAAAAGATCAAGGCAAATTTGATTTCTCATGTCATGCTTTTAAAACAAGAGATACAAATTTAAACCTAATTCAAGATATAGCCTATTCAATGAAAACAACTCTAATGCCATTTTGCAAATCAACTAAATAGATTTTTTTTAGCTCTGGAAAAAAGACAATAAAACTGATTTAGAACACGATTTTAACAGTGTGAGCCGGAGAAGAAACAAATAGTGATGTTGGTGATTTAATTAATTTAATTGGTGAATCTGGATTTCTATTCTAAGAACCAAACTATCAGCCTTGTATTTCCAAATGTATCCATTGCAGTCAAAAGGTACCACCTCCTTTCTGTTGCTAACAACCATGCCAGTGTCCCATGACCGATAACAGACAGACAGATGCAGAGAGTTCACATCATGAGCTTTCACCCACTCTAAATTATTTCTGCTTATTTGCCACTGAAAATTACTCTGGGACGGATCATTAGTGCTGTTGTTCCATTGTCACATCACCACAGTCAGCTCACAGCATGAGTACGGAATGATCCTGAAGGGCAGGTAACCCGAAGCAGAGTACCAGGGTTCGAAAATTAGAGTTTCAGAAAATAATGTGCTCACACTGACACTTTATGAGGTAACCAATCAATTCTGTCAAGCTTTCATTTCATTGCTCGTGGGTGTTCATGTTTGCCAGCTGGCCAAGACGTAAATTATAGGAATGTTTGGGGTGAAAGTTATTTTTACTGAACCCACCACTGTTGTTATTTGATTACTGTGAATGTCCGACTAGTTTCTGGGAAAACAAATGTTGGGAAAAAATAAAACAAAACTAATGAGAAACATCTTGAGAGATTGTTAAAGGCACGGTAGGTGATTTGCTTCAAAAACATTTTTTGTTATGCTGGCTGAAAGTCTCTTCACATCCCGATATAGCAATCATTAAGTTAAGTGCTCTAAATGTATTTATATATACAGTGGGGAGAACAAGTATTTGATACACTGCCGATTTTGCAGGTTTGCCTAATTTTTATCATATATAGGCTCTTCAACTGTGAATGACGGAATCTAAAACAAAAATCCAGAAAATCACATTGTATGATTTTTAAATAATTAATTTGCATTTTATTGCATGACATAAGAATTCCGGCTCTCACAGACTTGTTAGTTTTTCTTTAAGAAGCCCTCCTGTTCTCCAATCATTACCTTTATTAACTGCACCTGTTTTAACTCATTACCTGTATAAAAGACACCTGTTCACACACTCAATCGAACAGACTCCAACCTCTCCACAATGGCCAAGACCAGAGAGCTGTGTAAGGACATCAGGGATAAAATTGTAGACCTGCACAAGGCAGGACGACTGCACCGTATTGAGGGGAGGATGGATGGGGCCATGTATCACGAGATCTTGGCCAACAACCTCCTTCCCTCAGTAAGAGCATTGAAGATGGGTCGTGGCTGGGTCTTCCAGCATGACAACAACCCGAAACTCACAGCCACGGCAACTAAGGAGTGGCTCCGTAAGAAGCATCTCAAGGTCCTGGAGTGGCCTAGCCAGTCTCCAGACCTGAACCCAATAGAAAATCTTTGGAGGGAGCTGAAAGTCCGTATTTCCCAGCGACAGCCCCGAAACCTGAAGGATCTAGAGAAGGTCCTTATGGAGGAGTGGGCCAAAATCCCTGCTGCAGTGTGTACAAACCTGGTCAAGAACTACAGGAAACGTATGATCTCTGTAATTGCAAACAAAGGTTTCTGTACCAAATATTAAGTTATGCTTTTCTGATGTATCAAATACTTATGTCTTGCAATAAAATGCTATTAAAATTCATACAATGTGATTTTCTGGATTTTTGTTCTAGATTCCGTCACCAACAGTTGAAGAGGACCTATGATAAAAATGACAGACTTCTACATGCTTTGTAAGTGGGCAAACCTGCACAATCGACAGTGTATCAAATACTTGTTCTCCCCACTGTACATATATATCGTCTGTGGAAGGCGCAGGACTATAAAATTATATAGTCTGTCCAATCATAGACCTCTTTCCGAGGGCAACAATACAATGTCCTACCTGCCTGTCAACGTATGTTTTTACACACCATCGCGCACCCTGTTCACGCACACATCATACATCATCAGCGCGTTTCGTGCTGTACAGATTAGACAGAAGTCAGCGTGAGCACTGCAACCGAAACAGCAGCCACCATTTACAGTTCCTCCTGAACCAAAACAACAAGCTTATGGTGCGTTCACACCATAACTACTGTAATTTGGAAGAGATGGAAATACTACGTGACGGCAATACTATCAACGGCAAAATGAATCTGCAGCAGTCAGGTGGTACAGGTCAGTGCTCTTTAAGTTGTTTATGTTCATTATTATTGTAATGTTATGTGCTTTGAGATATGAGGTAGTTTAACACCATCTCTCATGACGCTTTTGTTTACTGTATGCCTTCATGTGTTTTGAAGGAGGCGAGGTTTTGGAGACGCTCTGAAGGGAGGGTGGGATCTCATGCTTTAAAAGCTAGCTCGCTATTGCTACGCCTCTCCAAAAATCGCCTACCTTTAGCACTGGGATAATAGGGGTCTTGTGAGGTAGTAACACTTTCAATAAGGTTCCATTTGTTAACATTAGTTAACTACATTAGCTAACATGAACCAACAATGAAAAATACTAATGAAGCATTTATTAATTGTTGTTAATATTAATTTCAACATTTACTATTACATTATTAAAGGCACAACGCGACTACAGCATGGGAACACAGTAAACAAACAAACTTTCTTAGCAATGACAACTGAGCTAAAATCAAATGAGATAGAGATAAAGATACAAAACACTTACAGCTGCAGCTGCTGTCTTCTCCTGTTGCTAGATTGCTTCTCTCGATATTGTAATATCGGTCTAGCTTATACTGCAATGTGCAACAAGTGTCTCATAGCAGCTGCGGATTACATTTAAAACATAATTTTCCACTTCAAATGTATCAAATATGATAAAACAGCACTGCGTTACCCCATACACTTGACCGGATGAAGGGGAAGCAGCGACTGTGACATAATAAAAGTTCTGCGGCTGTGTCATTGTTACATATGTAGTTACTATAGTAATATTGATAAATTACGCATGATTACATGCAACTAACCCTAAACCAAACCAAACCCTAATCATAACCCTATAGTAAGTATACATGTCATTTCTTAATTATTACTCAGTACTTAAATGTATAATTACAGTGTAACAAAGACACTTTAAAATAAAGTGGGTAACACTATTTTAGTGTCCTTGTTACATTACATGTAGTTACTATAGCAATAACTGTACATTTTGCATATTAAATGCAACTAACCCTAAACCAAACCCCAATCCTAACCCTATCGTATCCTATGTACATGTTAATTATATTACACAGTACTTAAATGCATAATTATACTGTAACACAGACACCTTAAAATCAAGTGTAACCGTAATTTGACATGTAGATGTTACGTGTAGTTACTTATAGTCAGTAGAATGTCTGTTGGGGTAGCATCAAAATAAAGTGTTAGCAGATATTAATCAGACTGTCTACTAATACTCTAATGAGAGTTAGTTGACATGTAGTTGCAAAGTTACTTATAGTTAGACTGCCTAAAGTGCACCATTGAAATAAAGTGTTACCGTAAAGATGATTTAACTTGAGCTAACATGAACTAACAAACAGTTGTATTTTTATTAACAAACATTAACAAAATGAACAAAGACTGTAACAAATGCATTGGTCATTGTTTGTTAATGTCAGTTAATGCATTAACTATAATGGGACCGTTTAAATGTGATCGCAGGGGTCGCTCATTCCAGAACAATAAGTGGCAGGATTGAACACATCAGGGATTTTATAGTTCATGAGAGTTTGAAGGCATGTTATTCATTCATGCTTAGAGTGCGCAGTGAATTATAGTGTAACTGATTACTTGACTCTCTACTCTGCATGCATTCTATACAGGGAGTGCAGAATTATTAGGCACGTTGATTTTCTGATCATATTTTTTTTCCAGGCACATTTGACCAATTCCAAACCACAGTAATCCTAATAACTACTATTGATTTAGTATTTAATAATGTATAAGTGATATATAATTGTTCATGAAGGCTGGAAATGAAAATCACCTTATATTCAGGTGTGCAGAATTATTAGGCATGTTTTCTTTTACAGATAAATTGAGCCAAAAAAGAGATTTAACTCAGACTGAAAAGTCAAAAATTATTAAATGCCCATGAGAAGGATGCAATGACCCCCACTAGATAAGAATCACAAGCTGAAGTGTTGTAAAATACATGAAGAAGGTTTTTTTTATAGGCTTTATGGACAGATAGGTTGAGAGTGACTCTTGAAGGACCAGCACCACATCCTCTAGTACCACTGTTTGAAGAATTCATCTTCCAGAATCTGGCAGTACGTTTTGGGAGTTCATTTTTAGTCCATCTCTGCAAAACGGACTTCAGGATGGACTAAAATGAACTCCCAAAACGTACTGCCAGATTCTGGAAGATGAATTCTTCAAACAGTGGTACTAGAGGATGTGGTGCTGGTCCTTCAAGAGTCATTCTCAACCTATAAAACCTATAAAGCCTATAAAAAAGCAGGCTTCATGTATTTTACAACACTTCAGCTTATGATTCTTATTTAGTGGGGGTCATTTTTTAGGATTCTTTACCTAACTGAAGTCTCTGAGATCCTGACACCTTGCACTTCTGGAGACTCCAGGTAGGTTGCAGCTCTGGAAAATGGTGGCGCTGGAAACTAAAGGTTTCCTGATGGTTTCACCCTTAATTCTTCACCTTAATTCTTAATTCTTTTGCAGTTAACAGGTGTCTTTTCTTCACCACATGTTTTTGTCAGATCCTGCTGACCCAACGAGCATTTCACTGTCCAATGGTCACGCCTTAACTGCAATGTCTAGTATTGCATTAGTATTGCATCCTTCTCATGGGCATTTAATACTTTTTGACTTTTCAGTCTGAGTTAAATCTCTTTTTTGGCTCAATTTATCTGTAAAAGAAAACATGCCTAATAATTCTGCACACCTGAATATAAGGTGATTTTCATTTCCAGCCTTCATGAACAATTATATATCACTTATACATTATTAAATACTAAATCAATAGTAGTTATCAGGATTTCTGTGGTTTGGAATTGGTCAAATGTGCCTGGAAAAAAAATATGATCAGAAAATCAACGTGCCAAATAATTCTGCACTCCCTGTAGTTCCTGTAATTGGTCCCCCTTTCAAGTCTGTAATGACTTTGCCTTTACTTGTTAATTTTAAGTGGCCCAGTGGTGACATGAATTTGTAAAAAGTTAATGTTTTGTTATAGTGTCTCACATGAATATAAGGTGTTTTTCATTTCCAGCCTTCATGAACAATTATATATCACTTATTAAATACTAAATTAATAGTAGTTATTAGGATTACTG
This sequence comes from Gobio gobio, assembly GCF_949357685.1. NCBI lineage: Eukaryota > Metazoa > Chordata > Actinopteri > Cypriniformes > Gobionidae > Gobio > Gobio gobio. The sequence continues at coordinate 22,122,281 of NC_137107.1, forward strand.
TGGTTTGGAATAGGTCAAATGTGCCTGGAAAAAAAAATATGATCAGAAAATCAACGTGCCTAATAATTCTGCACTCCCTGTAAGTCTGAACATAAATAATTTGTTTCTTTATGCATTATGCACAAGTCATACATTCTGGTATCTGCAATCAGACGACATAATTGAAAATCATAGCAGGCCTGGAAATATACAAACCATTTATCAATGTCTCACCACTTGGTGTCCCAATGTCCATTCTCTGGCCCCTCAGAGATACATGAACACAATTATCAAGCCCTGCATATCAAAGTGCTCTGTCACAGCTAAAGCGTTCTGAATAAAATCACGCAAGGCTTTAGTAAATGTACAACTTTTATTTCCCCATTTGTCTATTTACTTTTTAACTATGCACTGCATAATGAGTGACTTTGTCCCCCAAACTGAGATGGCATATATAAACGCTGGCTGATAAAGGAATACACATGCAGAGCATCATTATATGATGAGGTACGTATATTGACCATGCCGTTTTCTTTTTATCTTATTTGTTGTGCGTAATTACTTCACAATCAAGACGTGGTTGTCAACAGAATTATTCTTAAATCCAAAAAAAAAAGAAAAGAAAAAAAAAAGAGAGAAGAATTAAGCAGCAACTCGGTACTGTTTCAGGCAAATGAGCTTTTAATGTTAAGGAACAGAATTAACTTTAATGTTCAGTTTTCGAGCAGTCATGACCATCTGAGTGAGACACATTTTTTTCAGAGAGACAAAATCAAATGGTGGTAAAATGCCTCAGAATGGTAATAAATCAAAAACAAGACATTTTCTTACAATGATGTTTATGTTGAATGACGGTATTAATTAGGAGAATCAAATCAAATGTGTTTCTGCTTTCTGATTCCTGGATAAGTGAAAATGGATCTTGCCGAGGGGGATGAAATTGCAGCTAATTTGAATAAAGTAATTGTATTCACTAGTCACATATTGTACTGACTCTGTTGCCAACTACAAAGAACTTTACCAGCTCTGTTAGTATAACAGCAAGTGAAAATGATGTGTAAGAAGCAGGAAGACTGGCAAGCGTAAGGATTTGAGTGAGTCTGACAAGGTCAAAATTGTGATGGCTAGACGACTGGGTCAGAGCATCTCCAAAACTGCAGCTCTTGGGGGGTGTTCCCGGTCTGCAGTGGTCCAAGGAAGGAACAGTGGTGAACCGGTGACAGGGTCATGGGCGGCTAAGGCTCATTGATGCACGTGGGGAGTGAAGGCTGGGCTGTGTGGTCCGATCAAACAGATGAGCTACTGTAGCTCAAATTGCTCAAGAAGTTAATGCTGGTTCTGACAGAAAGGTGTCAGAATACACAGTGCATCGCAGTTTGTTGCGTATGGGGCTGCATAGCCGCAGACCAGTCAGGGTGCCCATGCTGACCCCTGTCCACCGCCGAAAGCACCAACAGTGGGCACGTGACCATCAGAACTGGACCACGGAGCAATGGAAGAAGGTGGCCTGGTCTGATGAATCACATTTTCTTTTACATCACATGGATGGCCGGGTGCGTGTGTGTCACTTACCTGGGGAACACATGGCACCAGGATGCACTATGGGAAGAAGGCAAGCCGGCAGAGGCAGTGTGATGCTCTGGGCAATGTTCTGCTGGGAAACCCTGGTGGTTGTGGCTTCTTTCAGGAGGATATTGCACCCCGCCACAAAACAAAAATGGTTCAGGAATGGTTTGAGGAGCACAACAACGAGTTTGAGGTGTTGATTTGGCCTCCAGCAAATTCCCCAGAAATCAATCCAATCGAGTATGTGTGGGATGTGTTGAACAGGGTAAGGGATGTTTTGGGGGGACCAACACAATATTAGGAAGGTGGTCATAATGTTATGCCTGATCGGTGTATATATATATATATATATATATATATATATATATATATATATATATATATATATATATATATATATATATATATATATATATATATATATAGTGTACATATTGTCAGATTAAAAATGTTTTGTAAGATAAATATGAATCAATACAATTATTTTTCCCCAGCGGTGATCTATGGCAAGATGCCTCATAACTTCATCTGAGCCATAGAAGAATAAAAGTTGGTCTATTTTACCTGTCTTTCAACAAAGATCTCAGATCAGTCCATTAAATGGTAGGTAAGTATGATTAAAAATATATATTTTTTTTTATAAAAGTGTATTCTCAAAACATTTTTTTACAACAGACTTTTTATCCAGAACCATACGATGGGAAAACACATCTTCATCAATATTTGCAAGATACCTCTTCTTCTTCTCTTTCTGTACATGTTCATCTGTTCTCTGGACATCCTGAGCTCGGCCTTTCAGTTAGCTGGAGGTAACCTTTAACACCTTGTTTTATATTTTCAACTGTTCACTGATATAGTAACTATTGTAAACACCCCATTTCCAAATGAAATGTGAAAAGCTGGTTACTTTGTGACCACTAACAACTAATCTCAACAACACATCCTTAGAGTGGAAATAAAAGCTTTGAGAAGGATGTTGTACCTTTGGATAGGTAAGGTTGCAGGGGACATATTCAAGGACAACGCTGTCTTTTCTAACCCTGTGGCGGGACTGGTGGTGGGAATACTGGTTACTGTCCTGGTCCAAAGTTCCAGCACTTCCACCTCCATTGTTGTCAGTTTGGTCTCCTCTGGATGTAAGTCAGATGCAGTCGTTACAAACGCAGTATTGCTCAGCATAATCCAAAAAGCCATATGGAAAATGATCATTCCTCAACGTTTTTTACACAGAACTCTGGAATACTCGATTCTGATTGGTTAATTGCAACGTAGCATGCTGATATTTCTTAGTTTTCCGTTTGTGCGTTGAATATGCTTTCTAATAAGAATGATATCAAAAGTAATTTATACATTCTGTAAAAGTTTATCCTGCTTCTTACCCCTCTTTTAATAATTTACATTTTGTGATATAACAACTAAATTGGCAAATGTTTATATTTATTTCCCATAATGACACATTGGCTGATGCATCATCATCCAACACATGCTAGACTTATATCTAAATATCTAAAAATATCAAAATTTTAAGTAACTTTCGTTACTTTTGTGTCTCTCATATCACATTGTATCGTTCTCTCTTGTTTAATACAAATGCAAATGCCGTTATCTTAATCTTGTGTCCCAGTTATCGATTGCAGATATATATACAACCCCAAATCAGAAAAAGTTGGGACAGTATGGAAAACGCAAAAAAAAAAGAAAAAAGAAGTGATTTCTAAATTTACTTTGACTTGTATTTCATTGCAGACAATATGAACAAAAAATATTTCATGTTTTGTCTGGTCAACTTCATGTCATTTGTAAATATGCATCCTTTCCTGTCATTCAGACCTGCAACACATTTCAAAAAAAGTTGGGACAGTAAAGCATTTACCACTTTGTAATGTTGCCATTCCTTTTCACAACACTTAAAAGATGTTTAGGGACTGAAGACACCAAGTGATGAAGTGTTTCAGGTGTAATTTTGTCCCATTCTTCCTGCAAACAAGTCTTAAGGTGGGCAACAGTGCGGGGTCTTCGTTGTCGCATTTTGCGCTTCAAAATGCGCCACACATTCTCTATTGGAGACAGGTCGGGACTGCAGGCAGGCCAGTGAAGTACCCGTACCCTCTTCCTCCGCAGCCAGGACTTTGTAATGTGTGCAGAATGTGGTTTTGCATTGTCTTGTTGAAATATGCATGGACGTCCCTGGAAAAGATGTCTTCTTGAAGGCAGCATATTATGCTCCAAAATCTCTATGTACTTTTCAGCATTAATGGTGCCTTCACAGAAGTGCAAGTTACCTTTGCCAAGGGCACTGACACAACCCCATACCATGACAGACCCTGGCTTTTGGACTTGTTGCTGGTAACAGTCTGGATGATCCTTTTCTTATTTGGTCCGGAGCACACGGCGTCCATTCCTCCCAAAAAATACCTGAAATACTGATTCATCTGACCACAGTACACGTTTCCACTGTGTGATGGTCCATCCCAGATGCCTCCGAGCCCAGAGAAGTCGACGGCGCTTCTGGACACTGTTAACATAGGGCTTCCTTTTGGCACAGTACAGTTTTAACTGGCATTTGCGGATGTAACTACGTATTGTGGTACTTGACAAAGGTTTTCAAAAGTAGTCCTGAGCCCATGTGGTGATATCGCTTATAGATGAATGACGATTCTTGATGCAGTGCCGCCTGAGGGATCGGAGATCACGGTTGTTCAGCTTAGGCTTGCGCCCTTGTCCTTTATGCACTGAAATTCCTCCAGATTCCTTGAATCTTTTAATTATGTTATGCACTGTTGAATGTGAAATATCCAAATCTCTTCCTATCTTTCTTTGAGGAACATTGTTTTTAAACATTTCAATAATTTTCTCACGCATTTTTTTTGGCAAATTGGCGATCCTCTGCCCATCTTTGCTCCTAAAGGATTAGACCTTTCTTGGATGCTGCTTTTGTACCAAATCATAATTACAATCACCTGTTTCAAATCACATCATTATTTAACCATTTTACCTCATTACTAGCCCTAAATTGCTCCTGTCCCAACTTTTTTTGAAATGTTTTGCAGGTCTGAATGACAGGAAAGGATGCATATTTACAAATGACATGAAGCTGACCAGACAAAACATGAAATATTTTGTGTTCGTATTGTCTGCAATGAAATACAAGTCAAAGTAAATTTAGAAATCACTTCTTTTTTTTTTGTTTGCGTTTTCCATACTGTCCCAACTTTTTCTGATTTGGGGTTATATATATATATATATATATATATATATATATATATATATATATATATATATATATATATATATATATATATATATATATATATATATATATATACACACCGTTTAGATATAACATTATGACCATTATATGCAAACATCTTGGTGCCAGATACCACAGCACAACTTCAAGGGTCTAGTAGAGTCAATGCCTCGAAGTGTCAGGGCAGGGGGACCAACACAATATTAGGACATAATGTTATGCCTGATCGGTGTGTATATATATGTATATAGATATACACATATATAGTAACAAACTATAGGCGCGTTCACGCCATGTTGTGATTACTTAAATTATTGAAAAAGGTGTTCACATTCTCCTAGAACTTATAATTAAACTGCTCCAACATGCACCACGTGACCACTGTACCACCTGGGCGCTGCAGATTCATTTTGACATTGATACTGTTGCCATAGAAATGCATAATTCCGAACAGCTCAGAGTAGAATGTCATGTGTTGTCATTTCGTAATTACAGCAATTACGACTTGGCGTGCTGTGAACGCAGCATATTTTTCCCTTAGCGGAAACTTTAGGATAATATATACAGGTAAATTATAAAATAATTTAAACTCAAATTAATATTTTTCATTTAATTGGTGAGTAGCCATCTAATACTTATTTCCTGTGAATGAACATTTTGTGCACTAATAATTCAGGATGATTGTTGTACTGAACTCTATCTATCTATTCATGCAGTGTTGGATGTTGGATCTGCCATTCCTATCATCATGGGATCAAACATTGGCACATCTGTCACCAACACAATTGTGGCTCTGATGCAGGCAGGGGAGAGAGAGGAGTTCCAACGGTAGAGAGAGAGCACACAGTACCACACACTGTCAGCATTCAACCATCAATAAAAAGTTTGGAGCTCTTCAATGACACTTTCTGTGTGGGACTGTTTCAGAGCCTTTGCGGGTGCCACAGTGCACGATTGCTTTAACTGGCTGTCAGTGTTGGTGTTGCTGCCGCTGGAAGCCATCACTGGCGTGATGAGGCTTGCGTCGGAGGCGGTGGTTGAAAGTTTCAACATCGTGACCGGAGAGGATGGTCCAGAGCTCCTCAAAGTCATCACAGAACCCCTCACCAAAAGTATTATACAGGTACAGCATTATTCTGCCATAAAATTTATTGATAAAAATATTTGTTCCAGGACCAACAAGGATGCCTGTCTTTCTTCTGTGAAAAACAAAAGAAAAGTTTTGATACATATAAAAGTGGTCCATTGGCCTGGGCCTATATGACTTACTGTATATGAAAAGTTTTCTTAAACTATATAATACATGTTTCAGAGAATATTGTTCTAAATTTTGGTCTGTTCCTCATAAATCTGGCTTCAGAAGAGGCTGTTCAAACCAAAGGACGATAGCTATAAATATAAAGGTCTCATAAATCATTTTAATTCTATGAGAATATGGAGGTCCACACTACAACTATAGAACAATATAGTTGCAATCACTTTCAGAATTATATTTATTTATTATTAGTTTGTTTTTATTTTAGTCTGCAGCAGTCGTCCGTGAGGGGCTGCCGTTTTACTTTCGTTTTGTTCTTTGTTTATTTTGTGATTAAAGTTACGTTTAAAGGGATAGTTCACCCAAAAATGAAAAATCTTTCATTTATTTACTTACCCTCATATCGTTCCAAACTGGTTCATCTTCAGAACACAAATGTTCTTTCATCTTTTGATAAAATCTGAGAGATTTTCATCCCTCCATAAAGGGATAAAATGGATGGATCCCTCCACCATCATTTTATACTTCTCAATCCAATGTAATCTTCACAATCCACATAAATATTGCTTAATGGCATTTGTACAGTGTAAAGACTAAGTAAAAATATAGAAATATGATTCCTTATGATTATTTCACATTGGAACGCGCGTGCAAAGATAGAACACTGTTATGCCGCTAGCATTAGCTTCACAGAAATACAAGTACATTCAACATCAGAACGTTTCGACACAAAATACACAATTGTCTATATAAACAAGGTTAAACACTGCATATGTGGAAATTAACTTACTTTCAAAGTTACGCACACTCATCTATGGCTTAAATACTCGCAAGCCATCCACAGCTTTCAAGCGGAACATAACACGTTGCATCAAACTCTGTGGGCGGGACTAAGTTACGGCAGTCAATAATTCCCAACCCACCAATAAAAATCAACTTATCGAGCCTTTTCAACATTAGTCTTTTATTCACATATAAACATTGATCAGCGAACATAAACATAAGCTCAATCGAACCTGCTTGATGCATGAAAACCACTCATGGAAGCTCAAACGTGCTGCATAACACAAGAATGAACCTCACTGGTTCTTGCAGAAGCTTAAATGTGCTGCGTAACACGAGAATGAATCTCATTGGTTATTGCGGTAGCTCAAACGTGCTGTGTAACACGAGAATGAACCTCATTGGTTCTTGCAGAAGCTCAAATGTGCTGCGTGACACGAGAATGAATCTCATTGGTTATTGCGGAAGCTCAAACGTGCTGCGTAACGTCTCGGTTACGGATGTAACCCTCGTTCCCTGAGGAGGGAACGGAGACGTAACGTTAGTGACTAACGAATGGGGGTTTCGCTTAGAAGCCTATCATCTTCGAGCTTAGAGAAAACGCCCAATGGCGTGCCAATGCCATGGGGCATGCGGAATTTGCATACGTAACTCCGCCTCACCACGTGAGTATATAAGGAAGTACGAGGCAATATCGCATTATGTTACCTGCTTGAGGAGCCAAGACTGAACTACTGCGTTCCAGGTAGCACAACTGAAGTGGCAACGGGACGTTACGTCTCCGTTCCCTCCTCAGGGAACGAGGGTTACATCCGTAACCGAGACGTTCCCTTTCGTTCAGTCACTACGACGTAACGTTAGTGACTAACGAATGGGGGTCCCAATATAATCCCGCCACTCAGCTGTCTTCCAGCGCCCTGCGTAAGTGTGAGTTCCCTGTCGTAAGACTAATACGGACGAAGGACTCCCACTTAACACAGGAATACCAAGGTACACTGGGAAGCATATCCCAGTGAGGGAAATGCCAAGATGCCTACCCGTGGGGAGGACTTAAGAGACACATATGAGCCGGTAGGGGCTGCATATGGAGATCTCTAGGGTACCAGCCGAAGGTGGATTTTTAACCCTAGGGGTGGCGGGGACACGCCAAGGGAAGAAACCCTCTCACTGCGGAGACTTACGGTGAAATACACATGTGGGGGTCGCCGGAGGGAACCATGCACATGGGGCACCTGGCCGGACATGAGGGTCTGGGCTCGAAAGGGCAGACAGAACTGATGTCGGCGTCGACAGTGCTGGAGGAGCTCAGGGCTCTCTGGGAGCTCACCTGAGGAAATATCGCACGTATCCAGTCCGTGGAGTGGAGTGGCGAGCAAGCGAAGACACCTGAGCCTGGTCCATTACCGGCCCCTCGGGGGGGCGAGTACATAGTCGGACACTGGCTCCACTCGGAGATTGTAGAATCTGGCGAATGTATTGGGTGTCGCCCAGCCTGCAGCTCTGCAGATGTCTGCTAGCGAGGCGCCATGCGCTAAAGCCCAAGAGGAGGCCACACTCCTAGTGGAGTGTGCCCTCACACCAAGGGGACATGGGCGACCTTGCTGCTGGTAAGCCAGAACAATGGTGTCCACTATCCAGTGAGACAGCCTTTGCTTTGAGAGAGCACTTCCCTTCCGCTCTCCACCATAACAGACAAAGAGCTGGTCTGAGGTCCTGAAACACTGCGTCATGTCTACGTAGGCGCGGAGGGCGCGTACTGGACAGAGCAATGCCAAGGCTGGGTCTGCCTCCTCCAAAGGCAGCGCTTGCAGGTTCAGCACCTGGTCCTTAAACGGAGTGGTGGGAACCTTGGGCACATATCCAGGCCGGGGTCTCAGGATCACGTGAGAGTTGGCCGGCCCGAACTCCAGGCACGCTTCGTCAACCGAAAATGCCTGCAGGTCCCCGACCCTCTTAACGGAGGCCAATGCGGTCAGCAGAGCCGTCTTCATAGACAGGAACTTAATATCAACCGACCGCAAAGGCTCAAAGGGAGGTCTCTGCAGAGCACTTAACACTACTGCGAGGTCCCAAGAGGGTACGAGAGGAGAGCGAGGAGGATTCAGTCTCCTTGCTCCCCTCAGGAACCTGATGACCAGGTCGTGCTGACTTACCTTCTTGTTCTCCAAAAGATCGTGGTGGGCAGATTTTGCGGCCACATATACCTTGAGGGTGGAGGGAGACAGCCTTTGCTCCAGCCCCTCCTGGAGAAATTCAAGCACGGACCCGATCGGGCATTTCCAGGGGTCTTCTTGGCGGGAAGAGCACCAGGTGACGAAGAGGTTCCACTTCAACGCATAGGCATGCCGAGTGGACTCTGCCCTAGCGGAAGTGATGGTGGCGACCACCGTTAGTGGTAGGCCACTCAAACCTGCCGCGCCCCGTCTAGGAGCCACACGTGGAGGCTCCAGAGGTCGGGACGCGGGTGCCATAGGGTGCCCCGTCCCTGAGTAAGGAGGTCTGGTCTCAGAGGAATAGGCCAGGGAGGGGCTGTCGCAAGGAGTATGAGTTCGGGGAACCAGGTCCGGCCGTGCCAGTACGGGGCGACCAAAAGGACCTGCTCCTTGTCCTCCCTGATCTTGCACAGGAGCTGTGCGAGTAGGCTCACTGGGGGGAACGCATATTTGCGTAGGCCCCGCGGCCAGCTGTGCGCCAGTGCATCCGTGCCGAGCGTGCCCTCGGTCAGGGAATAGTACAGGCTGCAGTGGGAAGAGTCGTGGGAGGCAAACAGATCTACCTGTGCGTCGCCGAACTGTTCCCAAATCAGCTGAACCGTCTGGGGATGGAGTCTCCATTCTCCCGGGAGAGGCTGAAACCGCGAGAGCTCGTCGGCTGCGTGGTTCAGGACTCCCGGAATATGGACAGCACGAAGGGACCTCAGGCGCTTCTGACTCCATAGGATGAGATGGCGGGCGAGTTGAGACATATGGCGGGAGCGTAGACCGCCCTGGTGGTTGATGTACGCTACTACGGCCGTGTTGTCTGACTGGACAAGCACATGTTGACCCTTCAGCAGCGCCCGGAAGCGGTGCAGGGCGAACCGTACTGCCAGCAACTCGAGGCAATTGACATGCAGGAGGCGCTGGGGTCCTGTCCAGGAGCCCGCGGCTGCTTGTCCATTGCACATGGCACCCCAGCCCGTGGCAGAGGCATCCGTCGATACGACAACATGCCTGGAAACTCGTTCTAAGGGCACACCGGCCCGTAGAAAACTGAGGTTCGACCACGGGGTGAGCGTCTGTAAGCAGGCCCGAGTCACTTGGACCCGGAGCGTGCCAGACTGCCATGCCCATCTCGGGACTCGATCGCGAAGCCAGTGCTGAAGCGGTCTCATATGAAGCAATCCGAGCGGCGTTACCGCGGCTGCAGATGCCATATGCCCCAGGAGCCTCTGAAATAGTTTCAGTGGAACCGCACTCTTGCTCTCGATTTGACGGAGGCAAGTCAGCAGAGACTGCGCACGCTCGCTCGTAAGCTGCGCGCACATGGCGACCGAGTCGATCTCCATACCGAGAAAAGAGATCCTCTGCACGGGGCAAAGTTTGCTCTTCTCCCAGTTGACCCGAAGGCCCAGACGGGCTAAGTGGTGGAGAACCAGATCTCTGTGTCCGCACACCTGCTCCCGAGAGTGGCCTAGTATGAGCCAGTCGTCGAGGTAGTTCAGGATGCGAACCCCGTGCTGCCGAAGGGGCGCAAGGGCTGCCTCGGCAATCTTCGTGAAGACGCGAGGGGACAGAGATAGCCCGAATGGGAGAACTGCGTACTGATATGCCTGCCACTCGAAAGCAAACCGCAGGAACGGTCTGTGTCGAGGAAGGATGGAGACATGGAAGTAGGCGTCCTTCAGGTCGATCGCTGCAAACCAATCGTAAGGACGAACGCATTCGAAAAGGCGTTTCGCAGTCAACATCTTGAACGGAAGCCGGTGAAGGGATCGGTTCAAGATGCGAAGGTCCAGGATTGGTCGTAACCCACCGGTTTTCTTGGGTACAATGAAGTAGGGGCTGTAGAACCCCGACTTCATCTCGGCCGGAGGGACAGGCTCGATCGCACCCTTCGCCAGTAGAGTGGCACGCATGACGGGGGCATGGGCCCCGGTCACGGTATAGCGGACTCCCCTGTAACGGGGAGGAGCCTGCGCGAACTGAATCGCGTAGCCGAGCCTGACGGTCCGCGCAACCCAGCGGGACAGCCCCGGAAGCTAAAGCCATGCTTCCAGAGACTGCACCAACAGGGTCATACGGACGGCAGACGTACCCCGGGTGGGGCAGCGAGGCAGCGTTACCGGCCCGGACAGGGGAGGCTGTTGGGCGTCCCGGGGTCGGGGCACGGTTAACGGCTGCGCCCTGACAGAGGAGACCAGGGAAGGACTCGCGTTCCACTGGGGTCTGCTCTGCCAGGGGGCTGGCGACAGAGAGGGACGAGAGTGGCGAGACCCGAGGGTGGCGCGCACTGCCGTCACCGATCTCTGGGGGCTCAGGGATGGGGTTGTCAGTTCTTTCTTTAACCACATTAGGGTGCTGCTGACCCGGGGGCCAGCAGCTGAACAAAAGATTCTCCCCCGGCCCTCCACCGGGGGAAGGAGCGGCCCTGCCGCCGTCTCCTGGAAAGAACTGCCCATCCCTGAGCCGTCCGCATCAGGAGCGCCGCTTAGCCTGGAGTTTCTTCGCGGGCTGCGGGGCTGGAACGGACTGGGATGCTTTCCTGCGGCTGAGGGAGAGGGAGCCGCGGGAGGGCGCCCTCGGCGGCGAGCAGGCTGAGGCACCTGCGCGGGCGGTGGGGTGGAGGCAGCAGCTGACCGCCGGGGCAGGATATATTTTATAGCCTCAGTCTGCTTCTGAGCAGCCGAGAACTGTTGGGCGAAGCTCTCGACCGCTCCGCCGAATAGCCCATCCTGGGATATGGGGGCGTTGAGGAAACGGGTTCGCTCAGCGTCGCGCATATCGGCCAGGGTGAGCCATAGGTGTCGCTCCTGGACCACATTTGTGGACATCACCTGACCCAGGGAGCGTGCGGTCACCTTCGTCGCCCGGAGAGCGAGGTCGGTGGCGGCACGCAACTCATTGCTGAGTCCTGGGTCAGCCCCCCCCTCGTGCATATCACACAGCAACTTGGCTTGGTAAGCCTGAAGAGTTGCCATGGTATGCAAAGAAGCGGCGGCCTGCCCCGCAGCTCTATAGGACTTCGCCACCAGGGATGACGAAAACCTACAGGCTTTGGAGGGGTGCTTAGGGTCACCACGCCAGGACGAAGCGCTCTGAGGACACAGTTGCATCGCAACAGAACGTTCGACTGGGGGGACCCCAGTGTACCCTTGAGCCGCGGCTCCATCGAGGGAGGTGAAGGCGGAAGAGTTCGCCAAACGTTCACGGGAAGACAACGGGGACTTCCAGGAACGCGCAATATCTTCATGCACCTCGGGAAAGAAAGGATTTGGAGGAGCGGTCGGACGGGTGTCCGAGCGTGCCGCCCCCAAAAACCAATCGTCCAACCGCGAACGCTCAGGCTGAGGCGGAGGGTTCCACTCCAGTCCAAGCGCTGCGGCTGCCCGAGACAGCATGGCTGTCAATTCTGGGTCCGACTCGGGCAATGCTGGCGCACCCGAGGGTGGCAGCACAGCCGAATCATCATCCTCAGATGACTCCAGCCCACCTTGTGATGCGGCGATAGACATCACTTCCTCTTCTGCCGTGCCAAACGCCACAGTCGGGACAGCAGGAGCCGGCCCCGATGTAGACGCTTGAGCACGGGCCGGGTCAGGTGTATGAGAGGGGGGTGTGGGCCGAGGAACTAGCGTCGGAGCTTTGTTCCACACCGTCACCCTCAGATCACCCTGGTCACCAGCCAAAGTGCCTCCAGAGGAGACCGCAGATTGGGGGGTGACGGAGGGGACTCTCGTTCCGGCATCAGCACGGAATTCACAGAGTCTTGACCGTAACACCGAGATGGCCAGGTTCCCGCAGAGGGAACATGAGTCATCCACGAGCGCTGCCTGAGCGTGCTGAAAGCCCAAACACGTCACACAGCGCTCGTGCCCGTCGAAAGAAAAAGGCGATCTACCGCACCCAGAAGTGCACGGACGAAACATCCTGAAAAGGACGTGTCACGTGCAAGCTCTTTTGTTAGAGGAAACTTTGCAGTCGATGCCGAAGCGCCCAGGGAAACACACCAGCTGTCAGGCGGACCACTGCACAGATCAGCAGGCAGGAAGTATGCGATCACTGGAACGCGCCGTCACACCAACACCGACTGGAAAGCTGCTCGTCTCGAAGAAGCTGACAGAGTCTCAGAAGGCTGTAGGAGTGAAGAGGTAGGTACTCTTGGCTCCGAAAGCAGAAACATAATGCGATATTGCCTCGTACTTCCTTATATACTCACGCGGTGAGGCGGAGTTACGTATGCAAATTCTGCATGCCCCATGGCATTGGCACGCCATTGGGCGTTTTCTCTAAGCTCGAAGATGATAGGCTTCTAAGCGAAACCCCCATTCGTTAGTCACTAACGTTACGTCGTAGTGACTGAACGAAAGGGAACACGAGAATTAACTTAATTTGTTCTTGCGGAAGTTCAAACGTGCTGCGTAACACGAGAATGAACCTCATTGGTTCTTGCACGTCAAGTATCATGCTTGATCTTCCATTTACCTCAAATGATGTGTGAGTTGATGAATGTTTATATGTGAATAAAAGCCTAAATTCAATCTATTCAATATATAAAGCGATCGGATCTCTTCAGAAAATTTGGACGAAAATTTGTTGTACAATCTCTTTATGAACTCTTTGAAGAGTCAAAATGGTAGTTGTGCTGCTGTCAGTGGAGGGACAGAAAGCTCTCAGATTTCATCAAAAAGTTCTTAATTTGTGTTCCGAAGATGAACGAAAGTCTTGTAGGTTTGGAATGACATTAAGGTGAGTAAATAATGACAGAATTTTCATTTTTGGGTGAACCAACCCTTTAATGTCTGCCTGGTCCTGCCTCCTTCTTCCCTTAACACAAACCATGTGACAGTTTGAAAGTGACTTCTGTGTTATAATCATTACAGTATTGATAACAGACAATGGACCTTTTTTTTGTGACAGCACCTTTAGAATTTTTCTCTTATTCGCTACTTTTATTGTGCTCTTATTTCTTTTATTTTTGTTTACCTTTTTGGAGCTTGACAGCCCTTCATAACCATCCACTTTCATTGTATGGAAAAGATCAGCATGACCGTTTTTCAAAACAGCTCCTTTTGTTTTCCATGGAAGCAAGAACGTTTGGAATGAGATTAGTATAATTAATTAGTGAAAGATTTTTTCATTTTGGGTGATTTATTTCTTAAAGTATGCGGCCAATTGGGTGTCATTATAAATAAAAAGAAAACTGGTCATTAGTTTTCTTGGGAGATGCTTTGGAGCTTGTTAAAACTTCTGTCGCCTAATTAAATATCACTCTGTTTGCCCTCTGGTACTCTCTGTCATTAATCTTAGAATTTAGAGTTAAAAGAACATTATATTTTTTCTCTTTCAGCTAGATAAGACTGTAATCGTAGGTATAGCAACAGGGCAAGAGGTGCTGCGCAATAAGAGCCTGATAAAAGTTTGGTGCCAGACACGGATCACGGTGAGCGACATTTCTCTTTGCCTACAGATGAAGATCTTTGATGTACTCTCGCAGCACATGACTTTATCTAAATTTTTTATCCACAGATCCAAGAGAATGTTTATTTTTTGTCTTCAGAAAACTCAACAGTACCAGCCACATCACTTCACATGAATGCTGAAAAATGTGAGTCGTAACTCTATCCAATTTCAAAGGAGTAGCGAACGAAAAAAAGGACAAAACACAGCAAAGAGCCTTCCTTTGATCGATCAGCCTTTAGTCATTTCATGCATAATTTTTTTAATAAAACAGTATTGTTATCCATTCTGTCTGGCTTCAAGCTTTAAGATTTTTAATACAGAGAAATGCCTTTTTTTCTGTGAAGAAAAGCTCATTTTTCAGTCCCTCTGTTGACTCTTTGGCTGTTCTGCATTTACTCGGAGCTCCGTCTGGGCTAATAACTGTCATTTATTCTGTATTAGTACATCCTGTGATAGAAACAGCCACTGAGTCATATGCTTGTATATGACTAACTCATAAAAGACTAACTACAAATTCGACATCAAAAACAGTAACAAACAATGTTTTTTTTCAATGAGCTTTTGAGTCATCCTGCCTCATATGTTGACTTTGAGGCAAACGAGAGAGAGAAAAAAAAAGGTAATAGATCCATATTTATCAGTGGACAGTCTATGGCTCAAGCCCTCATTTATAATCGTGGACTGCCACTTTTTTCGTCATGCATAAATAACATTTTTTGTAGGATTCCTTCAGATGGTAAACAGTCTTTTTGACTGGGTATCAAATTCAGTCATTATCCAACAACATTTTCAAATTTGTCATTTCCCTTTGATTTTATCCTCCGTTATGGGTAGGGATATGGTTGAGATTTTAATTTTCCGACAAGAATGTTCAACATCAACAACAGTAACAAACAGCGTACATTATTAGGAAGTTTTGCAAACTTTTAATGAGTCATCCTGCCTCATATAATGACTTTGAGGCAAATCATCTCTTGAGCCATCATAATGAGAAAAAAAAAATTGGTAATATATCCATATTTATCAGGGGACAGTCTGGCTTAAGCCCTTAATTATAACTGTGAGCCACTTTTTTCGTGGTGCATAAATAATGCTTTTTGTAGGAATGGGAAATCCTCTTTCTACTAACACATGCCATTATCAGCAGCTGATGGGCTAATCACTGTTAATATGAACATATGCCTGTCAATGCCTGACTGACGGGCACATTTCCACAGGAGACTAGAGATGTAAATGCATGTGTGTGTTGGAGCAGGCACTCATCTATTTGTGGAGACGGGATTGTCTGATCTGGCTGTGGGCTTGATTCTGCTGTCTTCCTCACTGCTGGTGCTTTGCACATGTCTCCTGCTGCTGGTTAAGCTTCTCAACTCCCTCCTCCAGGGACAAGTGGCCAAAGCTATCCAGAAAATCATCAACACAGGTGGGAACTACCAGTTTATACAGTTAATGTGATTGTGAGGAGCCATGTGGAATGCTTTAAAAGATTCAGATCAGAGCATCAAGATCAGAACATCAACATTTATATTTTAATTGTCATAATATACACAGTATATTGATCCAGGGTCGGCAGCAGAGCGCACAAAGTGAGGGAAGTGAGTGCATGTACAAATTGTATTCCCGCTGAAAAAAAAAAATTATGGTCAGCTTCTGAATATTGGTTTTGCTAAATTATGTATATAATGCAATTTTCCGAAATGGGTGCTGCTACAAAGTAGACAGGGAAAAGAACACAAACACGAAACTTGTAGTTTTGTACAATTTTGTACACATTATATACACATATAATACTTGCTCGAAAGGGAGTGGAAAGAAGTAGAACTTATTTGCTCCCACCCCCAGTTCCTATATGCCTGATCTCTCTCTCTCTCTCTCTGTGTGTGTGTGTGTGTGTGTGTGCGTGTGAGTGCGTGTTTAATATAATATAAATGGTTTACCTTTCAGATGTGTCTATTCGTCTGGGAATCCGTTTCAGTCATTATTATTTTCAAAGTTGTTCAACTAAATTTTAAAATTGCATACTTTTACATATAGAATATTTGATTTCATAGTTGATATTAATGATACCTATTTCTTTTTTTTTAGGAATTATAAAAAATTGTGATGTAATTTATGCAAAACTAAGATAAGAGTTGAGATAAGTTTACCCTGGGGTTTACCCTTGACTTGCACCCTATATTGCCAACTGGGGTATTTTTCATTTGCCAAGCAAATATTTCAGTTTATTTCCCTTAATAATTGAATGCATCATAATTATCTTGTACATAACTCATCTCTAAATATGTTATAATTTAGGACTAAATGCACACTGCACTATTGAAACATTTCCCTAATGATGGGGTTAATGGCGGAATCACCCCTGAGGCAAAACCTGATTTTATCAAGTGCAACATGTTCCTGGATCAACACTTTTGTTGATCCTGGAAGAACATTCCAATCAACCAATCAAATTTGAGGGACAAGTTTAAGTAAAGTTTAGGCTTCTACATCAGTGTTTCCCTCTGATTTTAGGGATAATTTATGGGATTAGGTTTAGGGGTAGGGATATGGTTAGGATTAAATGCTCGGATGGGAATGTTGTACCAGGATCAACAAAATATGTTGACTAGGATGTCTAAAGGGATAGTTCACCCAAAAATGAAAATATTCTCATCATTTACTCACTCTCAAGTTGTTCCAAACCTGTATAAGGGTCTTTGTTCTGCTGAACACAAAAGAAGATATTTTTGAAGAATGTTGGTAACCAAGCATAGAGCAAATATTGACTACCATAGTAGGGGAAAAAATACTATGGTAGTCAATAGTTGCTCTATCTGCTTTGTTACAAACATTCTTAAAAACATCTTCTTTTGTGTTCAGCAGAACAGAGAAACGTATACAGGTTTGGAACAACTTGAGGGTGAGTAAATGATGACAGAATTTTCATGTTTGGGTGAACTATCCCTTAACTTGAGTTTTACAGGCTCCACTAAGCATTTTGTCAGTTTCTAGGAGTACTGCCCTTTTCAAAAGCGTACTAAGAAGTTCATCCAGTGATTTATTCTGAGGAACCCTGAAGGGAGCCTCAAGTATCTATTTTTAAAGCATTTTCAGGAGATGTAAACAAAGCATATTCCTGCAGACTTTCCTTTTCCGTTTGGCTGGTTGACTGGCTACCTGGCCATTCTGGTTGGTGCTGGCGTGACCTTTGTTGTTCAGAGCAGTTCGGTGTTCACTTCTGCCATCACTCCTTTGATAGGTGAGTCCTTCCTCCCTAAAATGACCAGGCTGAACCTATGAGCAAGAATTTGAGCAGTCTTTGGATTTCTTCTGTATAATTTAGCTGTGCATCCAGATGACCAGAGAAATTCATTACACCCAAGATCACCTCTGAGTAATGCACTAATATTTGCATTTAGACACCACTGAGCCTCAGAAGTGTTAATCTTTAGCCCTCACAGGGTTGACTTCCACTCATTTGTATTCACTTTGAGCTTTGTGCTCTGGGAATAAATGGTCTGTTCAGGCCGATGAATAATGTGAAGGATTTACTCAATGCAGTAACTCATGCACTCGATTTCCCAGTGAAATCACAGACATAAGTTGTTGAGCTTCAACAAATAAGATCGAGGGAGAGAGAAATGAAATAGAGGAAGGGAGAAACAGTGCCAAGAGAAGAGAGATGTTCACTTGATGCTCTCAACCCTCTCTAATCCACCTGCCCTTTTGATTGATAGATGAGTGATAGTCTAACTTTGCTCCTGGATTTATTGTAATTAGCTACACAGTGATTAGACTTAGTAAACCATGACATATTATGGATCCACAGCATCCTAATTACACTGCCTGGGAGACCACTAATCCCAAGAAGCTTTAGAGCTGCCACAGTAGCCATAATGTCTACAGATTATACTTTTCCAAAGATTTCTTCTTCTCAAAGGCAAACACACAGTTAGTCTTTTCAAACAGGTGCAGAAAATGTAGGGGTCAATAACAAATAATAGTGTCCATGATTGATCAAAATCTAGGGTAACACTTTAGAATAATGGTCCGGCACAGGTAACTATGCAGGACTAATGAGCAGTACTACATTAACACTTCAGCTACTCCTATTAACTAATATAGAAACAAGCTTAACTAATCAGTAAGTCATATTTTGACTGTACTAAAGCACAAAAATACCGTAATATATTTTGGCAGAGATTTAGGAAACATGCTAAGTTCAAATACTTGTTTCTCCGAAAAACAATGCTACAGCCAGATATTCTGTTTCGAAATGCGGTCCGTGTGGGAATGTCTGTTTTTATTTTGGTCAGTGTGATCCCGCCCCCTGCCAATTACCCAAAAATATTTTGACAGTTGCCATTTGATGGAAAACACAGCGTATTGCAGCCATGGAAGCCAGCAAACAAACTATGGCTGCGTCCGAAATCGTATACTTTCTTATGCTTTTTTGAATAGGTAATTACTTCACGGCTGCTAAAAAAGTATGTTCTATATAGTATGAATGTAATCTGGATGTACTACATTCGCCATGTTGTCATTATCACGTCTAGCCTGACAAGCCAGACCCACATCAAAATGCTGGGTCTGGAAACTCAGCATTGACAGGGCTCAATCCGAGGGGCGGGATAAACGGTTGTCTTTCAAATTCCCTCTGCATGCAATTGGATAGCGCCATCAGCGCCACAACCAACCAGAGCGAAGATGAAGGTGAAGCCGATCTAACGTTAGTTGATAAACTTTCGCCGTATCCGGTATAGTCAAAACTTCGAACATATCTTCATTTCCTAAGAATGACTTCAGTGCCGTTCTTTGTTATTTTCCTCAAAGAAAAGCTTAAGGCCCAATCCCAATTCTATTTTATACCACTTCGCCTTCCCCTACCCCTACACCTACCTGTTCCCCTTGCCCCTTGCAACAGAGTGCCAAGGCGTAGGGGTAAAAATATTCCCCTAAGAAATGGGACACCACTACTATACCATTACACCTCATCATACCCCATTTCTTTTATTATAAAATCCTGTGACATTTAACCAGTATGAACAGCAATGAAGTGTGTAGGCTATATCTAACAGAAATCAGGCGCGAGCACGTTTAACAAATTACTCACTCCCAACAGAGTTTTGCGCTATATTTGGACTTGATAAAATGTCGCTCGTTTTCAGTTCAAAAACATATGAGCCAGAGTTTCCTAAGATGATACAGAATGATACAGAACATCCAAAACTAGATAAGCCGCTTTTCCATTGGACCAAACTGTTCTCTTTGTTTATTAACCGTTCCATTCCGTGCTGATCCGAGCCGGCCGGTACGGATATGGTTTCGTTATCTACTGTGGTGCTGCGATAATGTTCATACGTTATACGTCAAGTCAGTCGTTGCCTTGGTAACGCAAGAGTTTACAGATGATATGTATTGTAAATATCGACTGCGTTATGAAGGATGACCAGATATATATTTTTTAACTATTATTAATATGTGTTCAAATCCCGCAAATAGTGCGTTTAGCAAGCTACGGAGAAACGGCAGCCAGGCGACACGCAAGTGATCGATCCCAGGTGGCAACACACACACATTCTATGCAGCACGGTAGTCGGTGGAGGGAAACTCCTCATACCCTTTAGTTCGAAGTGTGGACCTGAAAAATCTTCGTTTGAAGGGCTATCTGGCCCTTCCCCTTACCCCTACCACTCCAGCCAAAAAAGAATCGAGACACCCCTACCCCTTCACGTGAACGTGCAAAACGAAGGGGTATGGGAAAGAGAAGGGCTAAGGGGTAGAAATGGGATTGGGCCTAACTCCAAGTCTTTGTTTACGAGTAACGTTAGCACGCAGAACCTCCGCAACTCTGCCGTGACGTGCCGTCATTATGTTAAGCCCGCCCACCGTCTCTACACACGCTGTGATTGGCCTGACCAGAGTTTGGTTTTTCCAGCTCTCAGGTCTACAGAGAGTTGCTAGACTACACTCGCGGCAAAATAAATTTTTTGCTGCTAGGGTGCGTCTAGATTTCTAGGCTATATCACGTCAGTTGTCATTATAGGATCACCGCCATTCACCTATCCTCTCCCGTCTCATGGTATAGTAAAGTGTCCATCATATGCACACTTCAGAATCTCACCTGATGGTCATCCGGGTACTTTTTGCCTATACTTTTAGATGAGTACTGTGAATTCAGACTTATTTAGTCACATACTGCTTTTTACCTACTATATAGTAGGGAAGTATGCAATTACGGATGCAGCCTATAGGTCAGAGATCACAGATTCTACCCCACCTAAAATTCCTCAGCATCTTTGCGTGTCCTCAATCTGGCAACTGAGGAGAAGTGGGCGGGAGAAACAACCCTCTCATATATTTGGACTGCAGTACCCATTTTAACCACTAGCTGTCAATATTAAAAACTGCACCTTTAATGAATCCTTGCTGATAAAAAAATTAATTTCTTTAAAAAAAAAATTATTACTTACTGACCCAAACTTTTAAATGGTAGTGTGTATACATGCAGTATATAACTTTATAATAATAATAATAATAATATAATAATTAAATTGACCAATTTAATTTAAATTGAGGCTTCTCTTCATTAGGATAACAAGACATTTTTGACTTGCATCATTGTGTAGACTCTGAGTGTCTATTTAGAACAGGGTCATTTCCATAAGGTAAATGTCAGTTCCGAACATGGTCATCCAATTTGCTCTTAATAAGGCTAGATTCACCTTACGGGAATGTCTCATTAGTAACAGAAATCATCTGCTCTGGTAGACTCTCACGTTCATTGTGCTTTCAGGTATTGGTGTGATATATCGAGCGGGCCTACCCTCTGACCCTAGGCTCCAATATCGGAACAACCACTACAGCCATCTTAGCTGCATTAGCTAGCCCAGGAGACAAGCTAGCTGCGGCCTTTCAGGTGATGCCATTTGAGACCTGAACATTCTCACTTCATTAATCAGTGACTGAGTTAGAGCACTCTAGGAATGGTGGATTGATCTCAGAATATTTAAGCTTCCAATACGAAATATATATATCCTGCCACTTACATGTAATTATCAAACAGCAATCCAACTGTTCAATCAATTCCCAATGGATGAAATCAAGTAATTTTTTCCTTGTTCAAGAAGTTCACTCAGATAGATATGTCACAATAGGGAAGAAAAGACGATCAAAGCCTCTTTTATGTCGACATTAAAGGGATAGTTCACCCATAAATGAAAATCCTGTCATCATTTACTCACCCTCAAGTTGTTCAAAACCCGCATGAATGTCTTTCTTCTGTTGAACACAAAAAAGGAAGATATTTTGAAGAATGTCAGTAACCAAACAGTTGATGGACCCCATTGACTTCCATAGTCATTTTTTTCTCCATACTATGGAAGTCAGTGTGGCCCATCAACTGTTTATCGACATTCTTCAAAATATCTTATTTTGTGTTCAACAGAAGAAAGAAATTCATACAGGGTTGGAACAACTTGAGGGTGAGTAAATGATGACAGGATTTTAATTTTTGGGTGAACTATCCCTTTAACAAATAAAATAAAATAGAAGTTTTATAGTTTGAAGTTTAAGCCTTTTTAATGTTCATAAAGAATTATGGATTTCCAATTGAATGATAATTGTAGATTTACTAAGTTTATTTTCTTGATTTTGTTATTTTCTAGGAATAAACATTAAATATACAGGTGCTGGTCATATAATTAGAATATCATCAAAAAGTTGATTTATTTCACTAATTCCATTCAAAAAGTGAAACTTGTATATTATATTCATTCATTACACACAGACTGATATATTTCAAATGTTTATTTATTTTAATTTTGATGATTATAACTGACAATTAAGGAAAATCCCAAATTCAGTATCTCAGAAAATTAGAATATTACTTAAGACCAATACAAAGAAAGGATTTTTAGAAATCTTGGCCAACTGAAAAGTATGAACATGAAAAGTATGAGCATGTTCAGCACTCAATACTTAATTGGGTCTCCTTTTGCCTGATTTACTGCAGCAATGCCGCGTGTGATGGAGTCGATCAGTCTGTGGCACTGCTCAGGTGTTATGAGAGCCCAGGTTGCTCTGATAGTGGCCTTAAGCTCTTCTGCATTGATGGGTCTGGCATATCGCATCTTCCTCTTCACAATACCGCATAGATTTTCTATGGGGTTATGGTCAGGCGAGTTTGCTGGCCAATTAAGAACGGGGATACCATGGTCCTTAAACCAGGTACTGGTGGCTTTGGCACTGTCTGCAGGTGCCAAGTCCTGTTGGAAAATTAAATCCCCATCTCCATAAAGTTGGTCAGCAGCAGGAAGCATGAAGTGCTCTAAAACTTCCTGGTATACGGCTGCGTTGACCTGAGAAAACACAGTGGACCAACACCAGCAGATGACATGGCACCCCAAACCATCACTGACTGTGGAAACTTTACACTGGACCTCAAGCAACGTGGATTGTGTGCTTCTCCTCTCTTCCTCCAGACTCTGGGACCCTGATTTCCAAAGGAAATGCAAAATGTACTTTCATCAGAGAACATAACTTTGGACCACTCAGCACTTGTGTAAGGTGTCAATGGTCGTCTTTTGGACAACTGTCAAGTCAGCAGTCTTCCCCATGATTGTGTAGCCTACAGTACGAGACTGAGAGACCATTTATAAGGCCTTTGCAGGTGTTTTGAGTTAATTAGCTGATTAGAGTGTGGCACCAGGTGTCTTCAATATCGAACCTTTTCACAATATTCTAATTTTCCTACTGAATTTGGGATTTTCCTTAGTTGTCAGTTATAATCATTAAAATTAAAAGAAATAAACATTTGAAATATATCAGTCTGTGTGTAATGAATGAATATAATATACAAGTTTCACTTTTTGAATGGAATTAGTGAAAAAAATCATGACCATCACCTGTATCAAAATTGAATAAAAATAAATATTTGGGGAAAAAACCCTGGTAAACAGGCTTGTAGTATCCTAAATGATCTATTCAAGTTAATAAATGGTCAATTTTATTCATTTCATCCATAAAAAAAATACATGTTGATATATCAGTTGGTGCTATAGCCTTGATAGTGCTAAGGGGTTGGAAATAAGTTGTATTGCTCATTCATAGAGGACTCACACAGCTAAGATAGTCTGTTTGTAAAGCAAATAAAACCATGTTCCCTCCCTCATGATGCTCTGCACATTGTCTCTCTCAGGTTGCTCTATGTCATTTCATCTTTAACATTCTGGGAATATTGCTTTGGTACCCAGTTCCTCTCAGCCGTCTCCCCATTCGCATGGCACGCTTTTTAGGTGAGCGGACAGCAAAATATCGGTGGTTTGCGGTGCTGTACCTGATTCTGTGCTTCCTCCTTTTGCCATCCATTGTCTTTGCCCTCTCCATGGCTGGATGGCAGGTGCTGGTGGGAATCTGTGTACCATGTGTTGCTGTCCTCCTCTGCATTGTTGTTGTGAATAGACTGCAATCACAAAAGCCTCACCTCCTGCCTTGGTGGCTGAAAACCTGGGACCACCTACCTCTCTGGATGCACTCACTCAAACCAATGGATACCATCATCACAAGAGTCACATTGTGCTGCAGGAAAGCCGGGAACAGTGATCAGAGCCGCACGTCTCCCGAGGATCTGCCGCAGTTGACAAAATATGAAGCTAAAAAAAATCCCGTGCCTTTGGCACAAAATAGCCCAGTTTTGAGTTATGATTATGAGACTGAGACTGGGGCTGTTTTTGACTCATTGAATGGCAAGAGCAGCAGGCTGTAGTAGACTATGTGGCCCCTTAATTGCTTTTTGGCCCTTGAAATGGTTTCTCTTTTCATATTTTGAATAAACGGGTTTCCTCTCTGCTCTTTTTGTGAGTCCGAAATTCACAGAAATTCATTCAAACAATGGGGTAAAAATTAAGGCCTCTTATAAATGTTTTTCTTTTTCCCCCCTTTGTTAAGTGAAAGGAGATGACTCTGAGACCATTTTATTGGATTTCCGCCTGGATATGGCCTACCATTGTCATTTTACAGGAAATACTTTGAAGTTACATAAAATACTGCTAAAAGTGAAAAAAAAAAAAAAAAAATTTTTTTTTATATATATATATATATATATATATATATATATATATATATATATATATATATATATATATATATATATATATATATATATATATATATATATATATATATATATATATATATATATATATGCCTAAATTCAATTTGTTCATCATATAAAGCGATCGGGTCTCTTCAGACATTTTGGACTAAACCACTCAAATGATCATATGGATTATCTTTAAGGTCTCTTTATGAACTTTTTAAAGTGTCAAAGTGGTAGTTATGTAGCTGTCAATGGAGGGACAGAAAGCTCTCAGATTTCATCAAAATTATCTAAAACTGTGTTCAAAAGATGTATGAAAGTCTTAAACGAAAGGTTTGGAATGACATGAGTTCCAATGATTTTCATTTTTGGGTGAACTAACCCTTTAACATTTAAATAAAATGTTGACCGTCAGCATGAGTGTATTATATAAGCTGTTATTTTCTATGAATTGTATATCAAGTTATCATTTTTTCAACTCTGTAACCATGTCTAACTACAGGTTAAAATCATGGTTTCTGTGATTTATTATTATTATTTATGTTTTCAAAAATAAACACAAAAAAGAAAACAGACAAAATTTAAAGGCACAATATGTAAGATTTTTGGATTAAAATGTCCAAAAACCAAAATAACAGTGTTATATATTTTGTTGACTTTATACTTGCATTATCCCAAATGTTTCCAAGAATGTGTTATATCCTGGGCTTCTCTTTCCTTTCTCTCTGTCTCCCTCTAGTGGCGTTTCACACACGTTCTTACGCACTCACTCCTTATGCTTCGCTCATTATCTCTCTCAGCTGTGTCTCCTTGTCCAATTCGTTTCCCCACCTGTTCTCTCTGTTCCCTTGATTGTACTGCTTCTTATTCCCTCTCCTTCTAGGACTTGTTGTCGGATTATTCCTTCACTGAGTGTTAGAGACTTCTACGTATCTCCTGTCTTGTCCTGTCCGTTCTACGTGGTTATACGTTAAAGCGCTGTGAGTACGTGTACTTTAAAGACTGTGAATTATCGAGCTGTGCCTGTTTGCAGAGAGACCCGTTCTGACCTGATCTACCCCAACCCACGGCTTGTACCCGCTCAACGGCCTGATCTATCTCTGCCTGGCTATAGGCAGCTCTGGGTACCAGACCTTCGGTCCTCGTGGGACTTGTGTTTCCGTTTTCCAGTTTGCTGGCTGATTCTGTTTTGGCGCTGACTGTTACCTACATTTACGTTGATGTTTTTCCTTGGACGAGGTCATACCCATTAAAGACTATTGATTGCTATAACCCTGGTTTCCCCTCATCCTTACCTTATAACAGAATAATCCGACCACCAAGAGGTATGGACCAGGCGAATAGCGATCCCGTTCTGAACGCCGTTAAGTTCCAGGGTGTCCTGTTGGGCAAGCATGCAGTGGATTTATCTGCCACAGGACGTGTTGTGGACTCCCTGACCGCCCAGCTTTCTGACCTGACCCAGCAGCTCCACTATTATCGCCAGGAGGCCACGGGTTCCGCTGGAGGTCGCGATCCGCCTGAGTCGCGCATCAACAACCCGCCGTGCTACTTGGGTGAGTCAACGCAATGCCGATCATTCCTCACTCAATGCGAGGTTGTGTTTTCTCTCCAGCCCTCGACTTATGCCAAGGAACGGTCTAGGGTGGCTTACGTTATCTCTCTCCTTGACGGACGGGCTCAAGAGTGGGCGGCGGCTAGCTGGGCTGCTGAGACAGACTGTATCCAGAAGTTTTCTCTTTTCAAAGAGGAGATGATCCGAGTCTTTGATCGCTCTGCTCACGGGGATGAGGCATCTCGCCTCCTGTCCACTCTGCGCCAGGGGAAGAGGTCAGTCACTGATTACTCGATTGAGTTTCGTACTCTGGCTACCACCTGTGGATGGAACGGTCCTGCCCTGCAAGCCCGCTTTCTCGAGGGTCTGTGTTCGGAGGTCAAGGACGAGGTCCTTGCCCGGGAGGTTCCGGATAACCTGGATTCTCTGATCGAGCTGGCTCTGCGAGTGGAGAGACGGTTCGAGGTGCGACGAAGGGCCCGCAGATTGGAGGCTTCTTTGTTCCCCTTTTCCACACCGAGAGAGTCGTTACTTCCTTCACCCGCTGATCCCGAGCCGATGCAGCTTGGGGGTCTTCGTATTTCCATTCGGGAACGTCAACGCAGGATTATGAATCGCCTTTGCATGTACTGTGCTGCCGCTGATCACTTTGTCTCCAGGTGCCCGGTAAAGGGCCAACGCTCGTCAGTAGGCGGAGGGTTACTGACGAGCGCTTCATCAAGGGTCAGTCCATCCAATTCCTGCACGTTTCTTCCTGTGCACCTGCGCTGGCGGGGTTCGTCAGTTTCGTGCTCAGCATTGGTTGATTCTGGGGCGGAGGGGAGCTTCGTTGATGAGAGGTGGATATTGGAACATGGGATTCCTCTCTCTGACTTACAAGACTCCACCCCACTGTACGCTCTCGATGGTAGCGCCCTTCCTAGGGTGCAGAGGAGAACTGTTCCATTGACACTTACTGTTTCTGGTAATCATAGTGAGACTATTTCATTTTTTGTTTTTCAGTCTCCCTTTTCCCCGGTGGTTTTAGGCCACCCTTGGCTAGTTCTCCACAATCCCCAGCTTAACTGGGCGGAGGGATCTATTTTGTCTTGGAAATTGTCATGTCATGTTGATTGTTTGTCTTCTGCTGTTCCCCGTCTCGTCTGTGACTTTTTTTCAGGAGGAGCCTGGTGATCTAACTGGGGTGCCTGAGGAATATCACGATTTACGGGAGGTATTCAGTCGTTCTCGGGCCACTTCTCTTCCTCCTCACCGCCCGTATGATTGTAAGATAGATCTTCTCCCGGGGGCCACGCCTCCTCGGGGAAGACTATACTCATTATCCGCTCCCGAGCGTAAGGCGCTAGAGAGCTATTTGTCCAATTCGTTAAACGCCGGGACTATCGTTCCCTCTTCTTCTCCTGCGGGAGCCGGCTTCTTCTTTGTGAAGAAGAAGGACGGTTCCTTGCGTCCCTGTATAGACTACCGGGGTCTGAATGACATCACTGTCAAGAATCGTTATCCATTGCCACTGATGTCATCGGCTTTCGAGCTCTTACAGGGAGCTAGGGTTTTTACGAAGCTTGATTTGCGTAACGCCTACCATTTGGTGCGTATCAAGGAGGGGGACGAATGGAAGACCGCGTTTAACACGCCCCTCGGACACTTTGAGTATCGCGTCCTTCCCTTCGGGTTAGTCAACGCCCCCGCGGTTTTTCAGGCCTTAGTCAATGACGTCCTACGGGACATGCTCAACGTTTTCGTTTTTGTCTATTTAGACGATATTTTGATTTTTTCACCGTCTCTCCAGGTACACGTCCAACATGTTCGTTGCGTCCTTCGGCGGCTATTAGAGAATCGACTGTTTGTCAAGGCTGAGAAGTGCTCGTTCCACGCCTCCTCCGTTACTTTTCTGGGTTCGGTCATCTCGGCAGAGGGGATTAGTATGGACCCGGCTAAGGTACAGGCAGTCACTGATTGGCCCGTTCCCGAGTCTCGTTTGGTGCTCCAACGTTTTCTGGGTTTTGCCAATTTTTATCGCCGTTTTATACCTGGTTTTAGTCAAGTGGCCGCTCCTCTTACCGCTCTTACGTCAGTTAAGTCCCAATTCAAGTGGACCGAGGCAGCGCAGTCAGCGTTTGACGTTCTGAAGTCCCGTTTCACTACCGCGCCGATTCTTCTGACTCCCGATCCTGCTATGCAGTTTATTATCGAGGTCGACGCCTCCGAGGTGGGAGTTGGAGCTGTTCTGTCCCAGCGGTCCGCCGCTGACGGTAAGATACATCCCTGCGCTTTCTTTTCGCACCGGCTCTCCCCCGCTGAGCGAAACTATGACGTCGGTAATCGTGAATTGCTTGCCATTCGGCTAGCGCTTGGCGAGTGGCGTCAGTGGTTGGAGGGTTCTTCCGTTCCTTTTCTGGTCTGGACTGACCATCGTAACCTCGAATACATCCGTGGGGCTAAGAGACTCAACGCTCGTCAGGCGCGCTGGGCTCTGTTCTTCACCCGGTTCGATTTCACTATCTCGTTTCGCCCGGGGTCCAAGAACGTCAAGCCGGACGCGTTGTCTCGTCTTTTCGAGTCAGCTCCTCTTTCTGAACCGGAGGAGATTATTCCCTCGGGTCGGGTAATTGGCGCATCTATTTGGGGAATAGAGCCACCGGTCGAGCCACCGTTCCGCGTAATGTTCCTAAGGGACTTCTTTTTGTCCCCGTTTCTTCACGACAGGCAGTCCTTCGATGGGGACACACTTCTAAATTGACTGCTCACCCTGGCGTTCGGGGCACACTCGCGTTCATCCGCCAGCGCTTCTGGTGGCCCTCGTTGGAGCGTGATGTGCGTCGATTTGTTTCTTCATGCGTTACGTGCGCGCAGACTAAGGCTGGCAATTCTCCTCCAGCCGGTCTGCTTCGGCCGTTACCGGTGCCTTTGCGTCCGTGGTCCCACTTGGCTCTCGATTTCATCACTGGGCTTCCTCCGTCGGCAGGTAATACCGTTATTCTTACCGTAGTAGACCGCTTTTCTAAAGCAGCCCATTTCATTCCTCTCGCTAAACTCCCCTCTGCCAAGGAGACCGCCCAGATCATGGTCGATCAGGTTTTCTGGTTACATGGTCTTCCCTTTGACATAGTTTCAGATAGGGGTCCTCAATTCTCGTCACAGTTTTGGAGGGAGTTTTGTCGCCTGATTGGGGCATCCGTCAGTCTCTCGTCCGGGTATCATCCCCAGACTAATGGTCAGGCGGAACGTACTAATCAGATAATCGCCCGTATCCTGCGCAGTTTCACTCATCAGAATCCCGCATCCTGGTCCCAGTATCTCTCGTGGGCCGAATACGCCCATAATTCGCTTCCGTCCTCCGCCACCGGGGTGTCTCCGTTCTACTGTTGTCTCGGTTATCAACCACCGCTGTTCACTTCCCAGGACTCGGAGTCTAACGTTCCTTCCGTGCAGGGCTTTATTAGTCGTTGCAAGCGTACCTGGAGAAGAGTGCGATCCGCCCTCTGTCGAGCTAGGAGGCGCATGACTGTTGCTGCTAATAGACGTAGAATCAAGAGTCCTCGTTACGTTTGCGGACAGAGGGTTTGGTTATCCACTTCGAATTTGCCTCTCCAGTCCGATTCACGCAAATTGTCGCCCCGTTTTATCGGACCTTTCCGGATTTCTAAGATTATTAGTCCTGTCACAGTAAAGCTTCACCTTCTGCCTAAGTTTCGCCGGATCCATCCTGTGTTTCACGTCTCCTGCGTTAAACCAGCCATTCGCCCCCCCCCCTCCCGCCCTATTCACGACCCTAGTGTTGCTAATGACTCTCCTGTTTACAGAGTTCGCCGTATTCTTGACATGCGTCGTCGGGGACGCGGTCATCAGTACCTGGTCGACTGGGAGGGCTACGGTCCGGAGGAGAGAAGCTGGGTTCCCTCCCGGGACGTCCTGGATCCTTCTCTTATTTCGGATTTCCTCCGGTCTCGGCAGGTGCCCTTAGGAGCGCCGGGTGGCGCTCGTTGAGGGGGGGGGTACTGTTATATCCTGGGCTTCTCTTTCCTTTCTCTCTGTCTCCCTCTAGTGGCGTTTCACACACGTTCTTACGCACTCACTCCTTATGCTTCGCTCATTATCTCTCTCAGCTGTGTCTCCTTGTCCAATTCGTTTCCCCACCTGTTCTCTCTGTTCCCTTGATTGTACTGCTTCTTATTCCCTCTCCTTCTAGGACTTGTTGTCGGATTATTCCTTCACTGAGTGTTAGAGACTTCTACGTATCTCCTGTCTTGTCCTGTCCGTTCTACGTGGTTATACGTTAAAGCGCTGTGAGTACGTGTACTTTAAAGACTGTGAATTATCGAGCTGTGCCTGTTTGCAGAGAGACCCGTTCTGACCTGATCTACCCCAACCCACGGCTTGTACCCGCTCAACGGCCTGATCTATCTCTGCCTGGCTATAGGCAGCTCTGGGTACCAGACCTTCGGTCCTCGTGGGACTTGTGTTTCCGTTTTCCAGTTTGCTGGCTGATTCTGTTTTGGCGCTGACTGTTGCCTACATTTACGTTGATGTTTTTCCTTGGACGAGGTCATACCCATTAAAGACTATTGATTGCTATAACCCTGGTTTCCCCTCATCCTTACCTTTATAACAGAATGTTTAAATCTAGAGAAATAAGCACTTTTAACCAGGACACGGACCGTCTATCAATGGCATCATACCCGCGTTACCCTTGGTTTTATTTTGTAGAACCATGAAAAAACCAAAGACGCTTTAATATATTATGTTTTATTAGACAGGTGTGCAACTGTTTGGATACATTCATCGACAGAAAACTAATCATTGTTATATAGCTCAACACAGTTAGTCTTTGTTTTATTAGTCTTTGTGACAATCTTATTGTTTAAATCTCATTTTTATGATTTACTGCACCATGTTTTATCATGCCTAATATCGATCTAGCTTACTGCAGTGTCATAGTAGCCGCTGAGCGAACACACAGCATTATACCATAACTTTCAACACACTCAAATGTATGTAATAGAATAAAACAGCTCTGCGTTACCTCACATACACATCTCTAACAAAAATAGAAGTATAGCTATACTTCAAGTTCATTTTATGAAGTAAGGAATGTTCAAGTATATTTTTAGGTATACATTATGTAGTAAGTAATATCAATGTGTACTAGTAGTAAACTTGTAAGTATATTATTTCAAAACTGCTTGGGACTTAATTGGCCCACTTTTAGTATATAAAAGTATACGTTTAAGTGTACTATAAGTGTAACAGTAGTAAACTTTAAGTGCACAACTAGGTTTCTCATTTGTACTGCATCTGTACTGCAAGTGAACATAAGTACACTATTATTAGTAGTTTTATACTGCAAGTATACTTGTAAGTTTTCTTTAAGTGAACATAACATTATACTTATAGTTTACTATTTATATATTATTTTTGCATTTTCAGTATACTACGACGTTCAAATGTAGATATACATTTTGTATACTTGAAATATACCTTTAACTGTATCTAATTTTTAAAACAGTTTATTATAGCTTCATGCATTATTTTTTTTTATCAACACTTGAATGTGAGTTTCATAATGAAAGGCAACATTGAGAAAATCACTTTTTTATTTATTTTTTCATTTTTTTATTTTTTACATATTGTGGCTTTAATAAACAAAAACAATTTAGGCCCAATTTGTATTGAACACCACCTATTTTGTTGCATGTGACAGAATTTTAGTTCGCAAACATGAATATGGTTGAATTAATGGCCTGTCATAATTTAAAGACTTATTTTCAGTCTGACTATATGAATGAACACTTTTAAATGGACTTCCTTGAGTGGTCCCTGTAGCTTTACTGACAAGTCAATTGTAAAATGCACAGATTCAGGCCTCAGAAGCAATGACACGCATAGTCAAGCATATAAATGGCTGACAAATTACAACATGCTTTTCAAAACGGTTATATTCACATGGAATTAAACTGACTGACATTTCCTTGAGACCAACTTTATGCACAAAAGTTAGTTTCCTATTAAATAATATTGAAAGAAGTTTATTCATTATAATTATAAAAACAAACAAATAATAATTGGATTGATGCACACAACAATAGGTTGAGCTGCCTACTATTTGTGTGAAAAATCTATGCCAGACCTGCCAGATAGCTGCTTAAAGGTGCACTGTGTAAATTTTAGCGCCATCTAGGGACGAGGTTGCGAATTGCAACCGCCCAACCCTCACCCCTCCCTTTCAAAGCACATAGAGAAGCTACGGTGGCCGACACAGGACAGCGCAAAATGGTGACTTCACTGTAAGAGGACCTGCGGTGTATGAAGATAGAAATGACTCATTCTAAGGTAATAAAAACATAATGGTTCATTATGTAAGGTCTTTATATACCACTGAAAACATAGTTATGTATAGGAGAGAGCGGGGCACAACCTAATGCGGGGTTAGTTGTAACACACATGGTTTAAAACTTTCCACACATGCCAGGATGACGAAACTTAGTGTATTTAGTTGCCATATCAACACTATGTAGAGAAAGAATTGTGCCAAAATTAAAAAAATAATTGGAAGATATCACTGAAGAGTTATTTAACCATAGCAAAAGTACATTTCTCACTTAAGTTTATTTTTCATCTCGGTTTTTTGTGTTTATTTAAAATAAGACAAATCTGATATTTTTTTAATCTTATATCTGTTATTTAACATTTGAGATAGTTCATTCTTTTGGGGTAAATCAAGAAAAAAGTATACACTGACTGTATTAATGAAACAAAACCACATAATTATACTAGACGTGTGAAATGAATGTGGGAAAAAATAAATACTATAGGATTTACACAAACTAAGAAAGTCAAAAAGCGTTAGGTTGTGCCCATCTCTCCCTTATTATATTGCATTTCTGTCAATAGATCCTCATAAGTACTACACACTGTACCTTTTAAAGTCAGCAGCTCTTTCAAATAGACTCATTGAAAGTGCTGCAAAAGTATTGAATGAAAGATAGGCCTACCGTACATGATGTTGTGTGGTCTCATGATTTGACGTTGCGTATTCGACACGTTCCATGATTCCAGGGACAGCAAGTAGCCTATGTGTGGGCTTTGAGGACCGCCCACACAAACAAGGTGCTGTAAAAAACCTACTACTCTCAAATGTTGATTAAGAGTTTGCTGCAGGAAAGCCAGATGCTTTTACAAGTAGGACACACTTCTTATTGTCATGTTGATGTACAATGGCAGATCCGCTCTGATGTGGTGATCGCAGATTCATCCGCGCAGAGGAGCAGTGCTGAAGCACAACACTCATAAAAAAATAACTCCACAAGTAACTTGCAATTTTATGTTTCAAACAGAGATGGCGATAGAGAGGCAAAGTACTTTATGCCTGTGTACAATTTTGGGCTGTCCCAGAAAAACGATGACCTATTTCTGTGGTCGTGGCTCCTAAACGGTGGTCCTACTTCATACAGTGAGAGAGGTTCAAAGATGGCCGTTGTCATGGTCTTGCTACCAAAGATAGCTGTGATATTTTTTTGGCAGTGTCAAGAAATTTAGCATGATCATCTCACAGGGCCCTATTATACACCTGGCGCAATTTGACGGCAGGCGCGACGCCAGTGTTTTTTGCTAGTTTCAGCCAGATGCAGTTATCGTTTTCACATCCAGCGCCACCTTGTTTAAATAGCAAATGCACTCGCGCCCATCTGTTTGTGTCCTTGTCTGAAAATGAGGTGTGTTCAAGTGCATTGTTGGCGCGTTGCTATTTTGAAGCAACTGGAAAAGTTTTTTTGTGTTATTTAAAGGAGTCATGAACTGGCTTTTTTTATGCTGTTGTCTGAGGTCAACTTATGACATTCGCTTGTTTTTTACATTCAAAAACATCCTATTTAATAAGTAATAGGCTATGTTCTACCCTGGTTTTGAGGCTCTCTCAAGAAACACTAGGTTTTGATGGGCGTACCGCACTAAAGACTTGGAAGTAAACACCCACGGCTAGGATTGGATAACAGTTTTGGATATTTAATGAGCTTCAGCTCCCCTGTGAGTAGGATACATGTGGCAGTTTGGGTTTGAATTAAGTCCGACTACGCCACCCGGAAATGGCCCGGGAACCCACAGATGAATTTAAGTACTCAAAGCACGCAGATACGCAGTGGCTGAGTCAGATAGCAGACAATGATGATGGTATAAAACAATTTATTCGCAAACACCATTAAATAAAACACAGCACAATCTTTAATGATAAATCCTAAAACCAGATAGGTCCAACACACACACACACACACACACACACACACACACACACACACACACACACACACACACACACACACACACACACACACACACACACACACACACACACACACACACACACACACACACACACACACACACACACACACACACACACACACACACCTACCACTTCAGAACCTGGGGAATTCGTCCTGACTACCAGGTCAACACAGCAACCACTCGTGCTCTCACAACACTCCACACGCTGTGAACACTGCAAACTGTCAATCAAACCACCACCACACCCAGAAGACTTCAGGGACCACAGGTACCCCCAGATTCTGAAGGGAAGAGACAAAATCAATCAATTTGACAAAAACACACACACTTTCCACGTAAAATTGTCAATGAAGCATACAGTCACGTACGGCCAGAAAAGGCCAGCCCTTCTCTCAATCGCAATATCAGCTACTCTGCTGATGCTCGTGGCCAGTAATCAGTAAAGTAACGGGCTCAATAAGGGATCATTCCCTTATACTTCAAGACACGACTAAACCCAAAATCACAAACAGAAAATAAATTAGACACAGAAAAGAACAGAAAAAAAAAGAAATACAAAACCCAGACGAAACTACTAATAAACACCTAAGCATCAGGGTGCCACCATGGATCTTCGTCGCTACGAAGTTACCCCCCACTTCTCGTCCTCAGTCCAAAATCACAGCCCCAGTGTGGATTATGGCAGGCTGCACGTCCGGCGTAGATCAATTTGGGCGTCGTCCTTCGACGGATGGAAACCGTCACACTGTCGAGTTAGAATTCACATACGAGTTCATAGAAAGAGCACAGAACAAGAGACGGAAGCACGAGACGGCGCTTTGCGAGAAAAACACCACCCAGTCCGTCCGAAGTCGTCCAGTGTCACACGCAGATAGGAATAACAGAAAGCAGCATAAGCCGACAGCGTCCTCAAAGTCTGCCAAGCCTGCTGCAACACCTCCACGCCATGTACCACTGATAAAATATAACATTAGGTTTAGGAGGTGATCGACTGTTAGCTTAGGCATACAAACATTGTATCACATACCTGCGGTAAATAACTCACGCCGAGCAGTGCACTCGATGACGTGCAACAAAAGGCTCGCAATGATAGCGTTCACTCCCCGTGTCTGCCGTTCTCCTCCGCCACACTGCAAATTTAAGCGATTCCCAAATCACCTTTCCTGATCCAAACATTCACTTGTACATGCACTTGCCACCAAAAGCCCTTACCTCCTGAACCAAAACAGGCGCCCCAGAATGACGTCACTTCCCAGACCCGGAATAGTAAGCGTGCCTACATGTCCGTCGCATCTCTTTTTTATATACGCGAACACACCATATTTGGGTATTAACCCTATGAGGGCTGATTACATCACCACATACACAAGGAATTTTTTTGAAAGCCTGTGAGAAACGACAACCGAAATGATTCGTCCCAACGGGCTCCCAAAATATCTTTATCAAACAAACACAATGATTTATCTCTCATCCACCCGCAATTGATTGGAATGTTATTTTTTTATTACTTGGCCTGCCCGATCGGTGGATATAAGCGTGAACTGTGCATCACACACACACGTGCGCGCCAGGTACGTCGCAGACTGCATGATCAAAACTTCCACGATTGTATTTTTCCTTCAAATATCAAGTCAAGTGAGTGAACGCACTTCAAGAATGTAATGTTATTTCACTATTTAAGATAGCCTGTTTTGGGCTTACGTTTTGGTAGCCCGTCTGAAAAACACATAGCCCCGGGACGTTGGGATTTGTGAGCCCTAATCCATAACGTTACATGTCCGAGTCTGATCCCGATTCGCAATGAACCAACAACACCACAAATAAAGTATTCTTCAGCCTTTGACAGCGTGCTAATGTTCAGTTAGACACGTACACATAATCAATAGATATCAAACGATCTGTAACAATGCAATACTGCCACATATAAAAA
This sequence comes from Gobio gobio, assembly GCF_949357685.1. Classification (NCBI taxonomy): domain Eukaryota; kingdom Metazoa; phylum Chordata; class Actinopteri; order Cypriniformes; family Gobionidae; genus Gobio; species Gobio gobio. The sequence continues at coordinate 22,158,618 of NC_137107.1, forward strand.
ACATTTTTACTCACATACGTGTGGTTAATCTCATCCTGTCTGCAAATCCAGTCTCTTGTTTACAAACGAATCCAGTGAAATGAAAGAACAGACGCGCAATGTCTTCCCCACGTGAGCTGGATATTCATTAAAAATAAAGTTCATCCATGCATTCATAATATTGTAATCCGAATGAAGCTTATGCGGTATGTATAGAAATTCTATCCGGTTTAGCTCCATGTAGGCCTGTGTTATGTTAGTGGCACGAGTCGGTGGGCGGGGCTACAGAATCAGGCGTTGTTCTTCTTCTGTTGAGACGGTGCTTCACTACACTCTGACGTCATAGCCTGGCATATTCTGAGATCGATCATTTGCTGGGCCTGGTGTCTATAAAAGCTTTTCTTTGACTATCAAGGAAGTTTTCAGCTCTGAAACTTACAGGATATTTATTCTTATATTATATCAAAAGGGAAGGGAAAGTTGATTTTTCAATTCATCACCCCTTTAAAAGGCGCGTTAGTAATATGCGTCTATAGGCGGGTGCACAACGCGCATACTCTCTGCTTGTTACACACAAAGGGATGCGCAGCATCACACAAACATTTTTAAATATAAAAAATAAAAGGATTCCTCTCTGGAGAAGCGTTCAGTCTTTCTGCTCGCAAATTCTGCCATGTAAATAGCGAATCCGCCATGGTGCGAGGCAAGCGCAACTGGCTTTTAAAGGGAATGGGAGATGAGACTCTGATTGGTTTATTGCACATTACGTCCAAAACAAACACATGACTCATTAAGAGACTAGGTACAACCCTTTTGGACCATGCGCCTGGTGCGCCGACCGTTTTTTTACGTCATTAAACTAGCAAAAGTGGATTTGTACATGCCCAAAGCAAAGTGCACCTGCACCATGCCCTTCAGACCATATAAAATGCTAGCCAATAAAAATGCAACATGAAATGGGATATTGATCAACGCAACACAACATAACATAACAGTAAAACTACTTACTTCAAGCTCCATTTACAAAATTGCCATGCCAAGTTGACCTCTTTTTTTTATGACCGCGTCCATATTCTCCTCTTTCGCTTCCTCCTCTTTTTTCAGCGCACATAAAAAAACACAATTGGCAATCTACCACAATCTTGCTCTATTTGTTTACCACTATCCCATGCTGATGACGTTTTATATCTCTATACTAACGTACGTTGATAGCCTACGATTCAAAAGGTGTCATCATCGTACAGTCTACATACATGTCATACCCAAGTTTATTATATCAATGTTGCGCAGTGTGATTTGTAATGATCTTATAGGATTGCCGAAATTGCACAGTCTGTAGCAGGCATAAATTTTGTTTGTTGTCCCGTTTTGCATTTTAGCCCTTTTCTTCAGGTGTAGAATGTGAAAGTGCTGTGAAATGTTTCGCACTGTCTAGACTAGAGCTGCCTTTGCAATCTAGAGTATGTTCTGAAAGGGTCTGATGGGAACAGGCAGGTCCTGGCAGTTCCATCAGATGAGGAGTTAAGTTGGTTGACCTTGCGGGACTGGCATTGAACTGGAACTAGCTCTCTGTGGCAGGTTCCACCGGCCAGACTGCATGGGAGAAATTGGAGAAGATCAAGCAGCACAGCAGTTAAATAATATGAAGCTTTGGCAGCGCAGCTGTTCTTTTCTACCCTGTCTTTGAACAGTTTTGAGTTCAGATATTGTGGGCTGTCACTTTTCTCAAATAACTGTGAAAGCAATTTTTACATTTTCCACAGTTGTGAACATCAACCTTTCTTAGTACCAAATATGTGAATGTGTATTTTGCTTGGATACCATGCAAATGTATTTTTACAGAGACCAAACATTTTTTGGTGGTCCTGAGTATCGTATTGATTAAGTATTTGGCATCAAGTATTTTTTGAGCATTAGCAATGATACCTTTAGGTCAAAGGACTTTTGTCTTTTTTGACAAAATTATATTAGGGATCATTCATGATGTGCCCACCTTATGGTAATTTATTCTACACCGATTTAAATAAAGTTATCATAATTCATATCATGTGTTCAAATTCAAGAGATAATGGAGTGGAAACTTGCTCATAAAAATTAATGAAAAATGTTAATTCCTGGCACGCCATTTAATCAATCACAATATGGAATATATACAGAGATCTTCTGTTTGCATCTGATTTGCTAGTGGATACTGTTGCTTGATAGAGGGAGGCCTTTTCCTTTGAACAGATTGTGTTGGGTTCATTCACTCCCCACTTGGGGTAAAATGCCCCTGCGACAAGGCAACCACTTACCTATTTGGTTTTACTTATTTTCTTTTTATTTAATCCCATTTCATAACCTCTGAAGACTTTTATAAGAACTCCAGCATTACTTTGCCTTTAGTAAGTGCAAATTAACTACTATAGCCTATTAGTACAGGCATATTTCACAAATAAATGAAGTAGTCAAAAGCAAGACCACTATCTATTTAAAACAAAATCATTTCTGGAAAACAGTTTATTGCAGTACTGGCATTTTGTGGCATTTTCCCCAAGCCACATTTGACTCCTTTGGTTTGATTCACTGTAAACCCTAAAGCTCCAAATAATTAGTTGATTTGAGTAGAGCCAACTCAAATTAAACAAATGAGTTCAATCAAATAACCTTTTATGAGTATTTAGAACTTTCTTTTTCTTTTGAGTTCACAAAACTGACACATTTTAAGTTATCTGAATTGTTTCATTGTTTTGAGTTTTATGAACTTGTTTCTTTTAATTTAGACACATTTAAACTTAACTGAAACTGGGCTGGGATTTCTGTTTCCCCAGCATACTTTGCCATGACATGAGTAAATGCTAAAATTAAGTGTTATATAATGTTTTTGTGCAAGATGAATGTTAAGGTGGAGATTTAGTAGTGTTTAATATTTTTTATCTTAATTTAGAAGAGTTTCTGTTAAGTATGTTACGTTTTGTAGGATTACCATTGATTATATTTAAGTTGATCATTTTAATTTAAATGTATGAAATAACTTACTCAAATATTTGAAGTTAAAGATCGATTAAAATGTATGAGCACAAAATAAAAATCTGCAAGTTCTGCTTAAACTTAAAACTTATTAACAGAAAAAAATTGTAACCGATTCAATTGTTTTGCGTTTTGCCAACTTATTCAGTGTAATCTTTCACCAAACTGAAAATTGTATTATGTCATCTGATCATTTTAAGGATTCTACATAGCGTGATATTTCAACCTGTAATATATCATTTTAAAATGATATCTTATAATTATATTATTTTAAAGCGGACACTTTTTTAGGAAAGTCCTGTGGTGATATTTGTTGCTTATTTTTGATGTTTTAGCAAATAAAATCAAGAAGACCTTTTACATCAGGGGTTGCTTTAGCCATGTTGTACCCTGTGTCTCTGCTGTAGAGGTTCATTTCAGTTTAGGATTAAAGTGTCAAAAATGATTGGGTTTTGATGAAAGTGTTGGTTTCAGGTGACAGCCGGGAAATTGTTTTTTACGACTACCCTATGGTGAGACATGATTAAAAAAAAATTCTAGACACTTTAACATGTGTCTTTACCATTTTTTACTTTGAAACTTTTTTTACTTTGGCATTTTACCCCAAGTGTGGTATGAATGTACACAACACCATTTTTTACTTTACCACTTTACCATGAGGAGTAAAAAATTATTAAATTAGACTTCTCATAATATACATTGCACATCACCACATTTTTCAATGATTTCAATGATCTCATCAGATGATTTACTCCCTCCTATCCACAAGCTTCTCTACTCTGATTGGCCACGCAGACAGCCCAGTCTGTTGTGATTGGTCTACTGCTTACAGCGCCGGTCGGAAGCTAAACGGCCATTACCATAACTGAACACACTGTAAAGACAGTAACAATGACGTCGATTTTACCATATCAGTCTGAGCGCGAGTCTAATGAAAAATTGGAAGAACTAGTTATTCAACGCGAACCTCCATCGCAAGGACGACTTGAGCAGGACGTTTCTCAGTGATGCTACTCAGTTTGACGTACATTATGAGATGTTGCAGCTGTAATTCCTCACCATCACCATTAGCAAGTCCATCAATAAACCAATGTGTATATTTCTAATTTATTGCAGCCGAGCACTAACGTGAATTACTGATGTAACATTAAAGCTTGTTAAACAAATCTTGCTCAATCCTTCATCATTACTCAAAGTAGTAAGAACGACAGATTTTAGATAACAGTGGCCCATACAGCTGCTTAGCATTAACTATTTCAGTAAGACTTGAAGTTATAATGTGAGTTAGCTCGAGACCTACACAATATAAAACACAAAACTATGCATTTTGAACACCCTGTAGAAAATATATACATCAATAATTACTTACAGGTTGTGATTCTGAGGAGTAAGCTGGTCCAAATAAACTGGGTACTGACCCATCTTTCAAGAGCAAGCGTCTTGCAAATCCTGCATTGAAGGGCTGGTATGAAGTTGTTTGCGAGTGGACAACGAACATAGGCCGGCAATATGCAAATGTATTACCCAGTGATGTGTAGCTGTAACTGATTGGGATTTGAATTCCTGATGACTCGTTCAGGCGATTCAGAGTTGATTCTTTCTTTTGGGAGACAATAACTTTATGTATAGTGCACTTTGACTTTACAACTGTGCGGAACGTTTACATTCACAGACAGCTACAGTACACACTGCATAAAAGGGAATATTCGAGAAACCATAATAAGGGCACTTTAAAGATGTAGAAGAATCATAATTTTTGTTCAAACAACAGTAAACAATCATCCCATTGTGATAACACTGTGTCTCAAAGTGTCCATGTCAAATGTGTTATTTTATTCAAAGTACAGCCATTCAGCAGTTGCTCATAGTGGATAAAAAGATAAAAAGGTATTCTTGCAAAGACACAACTTGGAGTGACTTAAGTGGTCGCCTCAAGTATAAACCATGAACTGAACCATGGCTGCAAATAAAGTCTTAAAGAGACAGTTCAAACAAAAAACTTGACATTTTGTCATTGTTTGCTCACCCTCGTGTTGTTCTAAACCTGTATTACTTTATGTCGAACACAAAAGAAGATATTTTGAAGAAAGACGCGGGTAAAGACATCTGTATTTGACTCTTCCTCTGCGCGAATCCTCCGAGACAGGGACTCCGATAAGGCACCAAGTTATCTCCTTCTTCTCCCTTCATCTTTCTTTCCTTCCTCTCTCTAACCATGTGCGTCCACTCCATCCCCGTTATCTCCCAACCACGACCCACTATTACACGTAGACGTAAACGGCACCGTGACACTGCTAATCTACTTCCTGTTCCCTCCTCCTCTAATGCCTCTCCGTCTCTTTCTTTTTCTGTGGGGCTATGGAATTGTCAGTCAGCTGTCAATAAAGCTGACTTCATTCCTGCCTTTGCCACTCAATCCACCCTCAAAATCCTGGCCTTGACTGAGACCTGGATCCGTCCAGAAGACTCAGCAACACCTGCTGCTCTCTCTAATAACTTCTCTTTCTCCCACACCCCTCGCAAGACTGGGAGGGGTGGGGGCACGGGTCTTCTCATTTCTAACAATTGGAAATACTCATCTCACACAGCTCTTTGCAAAAACAACACATTTGAATATCATGCTATAACGCTTTCAACTCCCACTAAAATACATATTGTAGTCATTTACCGCCCCCCAGGTCCACTGACCACCTTTGTTGATGAGCTAGATGTTCTGCTGTCCTCATTTCCAGAGGATGGCTGCCCACTCATAGTACTCGGCGACTTCAACATTCACCTGGACAAATCTTATGCTTCAGATTTCCACTCCCTCCTAGCTTCATTCGATCTGAAACGCCTCATCACTTCACATACCCACAAATCTGGTAACCAGCTGGACCTCATTTACACACGCAACTGCTCTACAGACAATATCTTGGTCAAACCTCTACACATCTCAGATCACTTTTTCATCACATTTAATCTTCAACTTACTACTCACACACCACCAGTTCCTCCACCAGTTACTTTCAGACGAAACCTGCGCTCACTCTCTCCTTCTCATCTTTCCTCTGCTGTCTCTTCCTCCCTTCCCTCATCCACACAATTCTCTTCTATGGATGTTAACACTGCAACTGACACTCTATGCTCCACCTTAACTTCATGTCTAGACAATATCTGCCCTCTTTCTTTTAGGCCAGCACGAGCTACTCCCTCTAACCCTTGGTTATCTGATGTTATTCGTGAACATCGGACGACACTCAGGGCAGCAGAGAGGAAATGGCATAAATCAAATCACCCATCAGATCTAGCTAAGTATCAGTCTTTGCTCTCATCCTTCTCGAATGAAGTACACGCAGCTAAATATTCTTATTTCCAAAACAAAATCAGCAGCACCTCAAACTCACGCACACTATTCAGAACATTCAACTCTCTGCTCTGTCCTCCTCCTCCACCCCCCACCACCTCCCTATCTCCAGACGACTTTGCACAATTCTTTACAAACAAAACAACAACTATCAGCAATCAGTTCTCACCCCCACACACTGTGGATTTTAGATCAGCCACTTCCACGACCGAACATACTTTCTCCTCATTTTCCACACTCACTGAGGCCGAAGTATCTAAACTTCTCCTCTCCAGCCATCCTACCACCTGTCCTCTCGATCCCATTCCCTCACACCTCCTTCAAGCCATCTCTCCTACTCTCCTTCCTGCACTCACACACATCATCAACACATCGCTCTGCACTGGCACTTTCCCTACCACTTTCAAGCAGGCTCGGGTAACTCCACTGCTTAAGAAACGCACTTTAAACGCATCACTCATAGATAACTACAGACCTGTCTCTCTCCTGCCATTCATAGCAAAAACTCTTGAACGAGTTGTTTTCAACCAGGTTTCATCCTTCCTCTCACAGAATAACCAGCTGGACTCGAACCAATCCGGTTTCAAAAGGGGCCACTCCACAGAGACTGCATTACTGTCGGTCACCGAAGCCCTGCGGATAGCTAAAGCTGAGTCCAAATCATCAGTCCTTGTCCTCCTTGATCTATCTGCTGCCTTTGACACGGTAAATCATCAAATTCTTCTGTCCACCCTCTCATCACTGGGCATCACAGGGACTCCGCTCCATTGGTTTGAATCTTATCTCACAGGTAGGTCCTTCAAGGTTGCCTGGAGAGGAGAGGAATCCCAAGCGCATCAACTGACCACAGCGGTTCCTCAGGGCTCAGTGCTTGGACCTCTCCTTTTCTCCATTTACACTACTTCATTAGGTCCCATCATACAGGCACATGGCTTCTCATATCACTGCTATGCTGATGACACTCAGCTCTACCTTTCATTCCAACCAGACGACCCCACAGTAGCTGCACGAATCTCCAGCTGTTTGGCTGACATCTCTGCATGGATGAGTAAAAATCACCTACAGCTCAACCTGGCAAAGACTGAGTTCCTCATCTTTCCCGCCAGTCCCACTATGCAACATGACTTCACCATCCAGCTAGGTGCATCCCTGATCTCCCCTTCAAAATCAGTCAGAAATCTTGGAGTTACATTTGATGACCAGTTGTCCTTCAGAGATCACATTGCTAAGACAGCTCGCTCTTGCAGGTTTGCGCTCTACAACATCAGGAAGATCAGACCGTTCCTAACAGAACGAGCCCAAAAGGACCCACGTCACACCACTCTTCATCTCTCTGCACTGGCTACCACTCGCTGCTCACATCAAGTTAAAGTCGCTGACGCTTGCCTACAGAGCCACCACGCACTCAGCTCCTGCATACTTTGACTCGATTCTACGTCGTCACACCCCCACCAGAAGCCTTCGTTCAGCTAAGGAGCGAAGGCTTGTGGTACCATCACAGAGAGGCAAAAAATCCCTCTCCAGAACATTTTCATTCAACGTTCCCAGCTGGTGGAATGATCTGCCCACCGCCATCCGAAATGCGGATTCATTGACAACATTCAAAAGTCAACTAAAAACTCATCTCTTCCGTGAGCACTTAACCTCCTAAAAAACAAAAAAAAAACAAAAAAAAAAACCTTTCCTTTCCTCTTCTTTCCCGCCTGTGCTACACTGAGAAATGTACACGGACCAAGTATTTCAGGCACTTGCTGCACTCACTCGACTCTTCACGACCAATCGCTTATTGTACCCCCAAGTTGTAAGTCGCTTTGGATAAAAGCGTCTGCTAAATGCATAAATGTAAATGTAAAATGTAAATGTAAGACTTCCATTGTATAGACAAAAAAAATCCAATTCTCAAAATCTCAAATTCTTTTATGTCCCACAGAAGAAATAAGAAAAAATAAGAAGAAAGTCACAGTTTGGATCGACATGAGGGTAGGTAAATGATGACAGAACTTTCACTTTTGGGTGAACTATCCCTAAAGTTGTAAGAAACATCAAGGAGTTGATTTAGTTTGAAGGCTCAAAGTCACAAAGTTTGAGGCAAAACTATCCACAGAGACGCTTTTTAGATTAGATTAGATTCAACTTTATTGTCATTACACAAGTACAAGTACAAGGCAACGAAATGCAGTTTAGGTCTAACCAGAAGTGCAATAGCAGCAAGTGCAGGATATACAATGGATGCGTAAGTGCAGGACATAGATATGTACTGAATATGTATAAATATGTATAAATAGAGAGACGTTATTACTATAAACAGAACTGAATTTACAGGTGAATATGTACAGTGAATAAATATACAGATGGCTATTACTATAAACAGAATTTACAGGTGAATATGTACTATGAATACAATATACAGATGGCTATTACTATAAACAGAATTTTACAGATAGAGGTATACAATAATATGTTAGGCTAATATGAGGAATAGCAGTGGATTAGGGTAGTGCAATAAATTATGGACAGAGCTATCCGGAAAAAAAAAAGTGGAAAGTGCAGTGGAAAGTGGTTGCATATTACAGTTAGAAGTACAGTGCAAAATGCAAATGTAAACATTGGTACTATAAATACAGTCGGCAGTGCAAATGAGCATAATCCAGTTAAGATATGGCAGTGCAAGATGCATATGTAAACAGTTGTTACTGTGATAAACAGTCGGTAGTGCAAATAACAAAGTGAAGGAAGATGTGAGGTAGGAGAGTTATCAGTTTATGAGGGAAGTGGATCAACGGGGGTTTGAGTTCAATAAAGAGACAGCTCTGGGGAAAAAACTGTTCTTTAGTCTGCTGGTCCTGGTCCGGTGGATCCTGAAACGCCTGCCGGAGGGCAGGAGAGAAAACAGTCTGTGGGCTGGGTGAGAGGAGTCCTTGAGGATGCTGCGAGCTAGATGCAGACAGCGTTTCCTCTGGATGTGCTCGATGGCAGGTAGTGGAGTCCCTGTGATGCGCTGGGCAGTTTTCACCACCCGCTGCAGTGCCTTGCGCTCCGCAACAGAGCAGCTCCCATACCATACTGCCACACAGTTGGTCAGGATGCTTTCTATTGCGCAGCGATAGAAGTTCACCAGGATAGCCGAGGAGAGCTGATTCTTCCTCAGTGTCCTCAGGAAGAAGAGGCGCTGGTGAGCCTTCTTGACCAGGCTGGAGGTGTTGGTCGTCCACGACATGTCCGCCGAGATGTGGGTCCCCAGGAACTTGAAACTGGAGACACGCTCAACAGCCATTCCATTGATGTGGATTGTGTTGTGTGTGCCTCTTGACTCTTTCCTGAAGTCCACGATGAGCTCCTTCGTTTTGGTGGTGTTGAGGAGCAGGTTATTTTCGGTGCACCATGTGGCCAGGTGCTGGATCTCTTCCCTGTAGGCAGTCTCATCGTTGTTGCTGATGAGACCAATCACCGTAGTGTCGTCCGCAAACTTGACGATGGAAGAATATTTTTCTTGAATTTTCAGAATAATATTTTGATTAAACTCGGCAGTACACTTTTATTTTCACGTTTATGCCAACATATCAACATTTAAAGGGTTAGTTTACCCAAAACTAAAGATTTCAACTAAAATATGATAATTTGTGTTCCGAAGATGAACGGAGGTCTTACGGGTGTCGAACGACATGAGGGTAAGTAATTAATGACAGAATTTTTATTTTTGGGTGAACTAACCTTTTAACATTCATAAACTGCCAGAGTTGCAAAGTCACTAAATTCACAGTATCCTGTCTTAACAACTTCTCTTGGCTCTCTGTAAGCTTTTTTGATAATAATGAAAAACATGCTCAAAATTGAGTTTGCAACCTTTTATGTTCAAACCTGATTACAGTACATTAGATCCTTCCCTTCTATTAGAAGAAACATTCATGCATCTTAATAATCTACTGCTGTCCTTATGACAGTGAATGCACTGATGGAGTCACCTACACAGTTAAATGAGCTGCACTCCTAGTCACCTCCCCCTCAGTTTTATGTAAAGTGCAGCGTGTGTTCCAGCCACCTACACTGAGCATGCTAGCAGGCCCATAGGGAAAGAAACAAACTGCTCCACTTCACACAACATTATGGCTTTGATACATTGAGCATGGGCAGAACCAGTTTGATCCACTTCATTTGACGTCATGAATCTTATGTTGAAGAAAATTGCATCGATTCGATTTCAAAAAGCATTTCTGTCAAACTGTACATGCATTTTTAAAGGCATTAAGTCATGGAGTTTCTGCTGTGTTGTCATTGAAAGTGATTTTGTTAGGGGATGCGTATCTGTTTTTAACTTAATTTCGAACAGGTGGACTACAAGACATAGACCTAGAAACCATTTCAGCCTACACTGTGAAATCTGCTGCATAACAAACTAACCTGCTCGCACATTTATAATTCACCCACACGGGTTCTTGATACACCCTGCGAAATACAGAAAATGTCACATGTCTTTGCTTGAATTCAGTTGAATTATGTGAGAAGGCCCGGTGACTGATTGTTGAGAATATGGAAGTGTTTTGCCACACTGCCAAGATCATGAATTGCACATTAAGTCTCTTTTCTTTTATTTTTTTTGTTGTTGTTGTTATTGCTGGTTTTAGAAAAAACACCCCACATGGCATTTGCCAGACATGTGGTAACATTAATTAGACAGTAATTTGTTTTGAAACCCCCCACCCCCCCGAGGTTCTGATTGATAAGCAGGGAATATTCATAAGTTTGAGAATGTCAATGTTTGAAGAGTATTTATTTTGTTTTACATAATGTCTCTAACACCTAGGTTAGCCCTTCCTGTTGAGACGCTGGCAAAATCTTTTTCTAAATGGAAAATGTCCCTAAAATGGACAGTTATATTATGATTTACTTTGCTTTATGATGTTCATAACCTGTATGATGCTCTTTCCTACACTCTAAAAAAATAGGTTCTACATGGCACCCAAAATGCTTCTTGGCTCGTAATCATAGGGGAACCTTTTTTAGTGCTATATAGCACCAATTTTGGTGCTTCAGTGGTTCTTCAGCGGTTCTTCAGAGGTTCTTCACTGGTTCTTTGACTAAGGTGCTATATAGCACCGCTAACTAAGATGCTACACCGCTACCATATACCGAACATGTTAAGATATGGTGCTATATAGCACCAAAAGTGGTTCCTTTATGATTACGACAAAGAATCATTTTTGGTGCCATATAGAACCTTTTTTTTTTAAACACAAAAGGAGAACACAAAAGGAGGCGTTTTGAAAAACTGTAATATCGTGTCTACACCAGCCGAAACAGTTTAAGGATGTCAGCACTATGTGACCATTGCAAATCCATTTGTTCTTTGTGTCAGAAGTAGTGCAAGCACTTGAAGTATGTCAGAAATATAACAGGTTTATATAAGTTTACTGTTGGGAATTTGTCATGTTGCGTTGCAACGTGCCAAGCCGCATCCAGTGTAGACAGCATCACTGATTATAATGGGTTTTATTTGCTTTTGTCGCATTGCGCCGCTCGCATCAGGTGTAGACACGGTGTTAGGCTTTGAAGCTTCCGTATATATTCCAAATTATCCATATATTCAAGTCATTTGATAGCTTTGTGTGAGAAACAGACCAAAATTTCAGTTATTCACTGAAAATCGTTCTCCCATTCTCCATTCAGCTATTAACCGCTACAACCAGATCATTGAGTCAATGAGTTTAAATTAAAAAAAAGAGATTATTTAAAAAATGTGTGAATTACTGGTCTTGTGGACTGGATCAAACGATCTGACTGAATTTGTTCATGAATCAAACATCACTGCTTCACAAGGACATGAATGTCAAGATTTTCGGTGAATTACAGTCAGTTCCCTTATATGATTTCAGAAAACTTGGAATGTGTTTGTATAGACTACTTTTTATACTTTATTGATTTTTATTGTGTCCTATTTGAACCTTCCTCCCTTTTGAAAACTTCCACACGCATGCATTGCCATTGCATGGAAAACAGAAACCAGGTCTGCGTTTCTCAAAAGCATCGTAAGCTAAGTTGATCGTAGAGACCATTGGTGGCGATGCTTTTGAGAAACACAGCCCAGGACAATACTGAAAATGTCTTCTTTTGGGCTCTACAGAAGAAAGGTTTAAAACTCACAAATAAATAATGACATGAACATTTTCACTAAGAAAAGGTTTGGTTAGATTTTTGTAGTGCTAAAACATCATACCTGTTTGTATACCTGATATTTTGACTGAATATGAATTAAATTCCGCCTCTGCTCAGTGATTACTTTGAGCCTGACTTAAATCTTGCATGTTTTCAGAGCATCTACTTTAAAGAATTCTTTCCCTTATAGGGTGAAATAAGAAATACAACTCGTACTACCCATGATATAATTAAAGACTAAGCAGACCTAGGAGGACACATGAGCGTTCTCATCTCTAAAGCATGTTGTTGTGAACATCTTGCTGTGTTGTAATCAGCGTGCACCTGTTCCATTTTTCTTGCCTTCCATTTACTCTATTGTGATTTCAGAGGTGTTATGAAAAACCCACAATGTAGCAGCTGAGTGCTTTTCACAGTAAAATGTGCCTATTGTTTACGACTCTGAAACAAAATTTCAGACTGTTTATATTTGCAGAACTGGCAACCTGATCATGCTTTCTTTTGCAAACAAAGTCTATACACTCAAATATTCCTGGAAAGTATAGGCAGATCTGGAGTTTACTACAGGGATTCAATTTCATATTAGCTCTGTGAGATCCAGGCAGGCAGAGCCCTTAAACTAACAGCAGGCAGGCTTTGTCACTTTGAGATTTATCTGAGAAATAATAACATCTAACAATCAGTGTGTTTGTCGAAGGGAGTGCAGAGAGCTGACTCGATATGTGTGAGACTCCAAAAGATCCCATGGCAGACTGAAATCAAACATACAGTTTTACACACAATAAAAGAAAAATGTAATTATTTCAAAACACATCTCACAGGCTAAAAAAAGAGTTATGGCAAAACTCCACAGGACACTTTAGAAGGAAGAAAAAACAGGCAATTGATACCAATGGTTTGGCCAAAGCCACTAGACCTTTAGCCAAAAAAGCGTAACGGCTAATGCAAACATTGCGACAGGTAGGACTAATTTATGGCATTACCATAGCCGAATTTAGCCCCGCCCACAACATTTGAGGTCGGGAAGTTCGTATTCTGACTAGAATCTGAGTATGACGACGTCAGGCTAGCATTACCATAGTATTTAATAGCAATATTGAGTGGTATTGTTGCCTGAACTCGTCATACTCAATAGTCAGAGTATGAGTCTGATACTGCTCAATTGGGCTGTGATTATGAGGCGTGTTTCAACCGAACCAGGAAAGACCTCAATTGGATAGACCTACAACCCATCAGAGCAACGGAGCGACGCATAGTTGTCAACAGAACTCAACTGCACACACGCTGGAAGAAGAAGAAGAAGATGAGTGTAAACAATCTTTGCTGGTGTTGTAAAAAATAATCGGATCAAAACAGGGCAAAATACACGGATGCCAAAGTTGCGTTGTTTCTGCTCCGTTCCAGTAGCCTAACATTGGTTTTCAAACTCTTGCTTGTACTGTATATACTCTTTTTGCTTGTCAATAGTTCATCATCGTAATTTTTTCCCCACAAAGCTTTATTTTGTTTCACCTCTGCTATGATTAAGAGACATCCACTCTTGCATTGCGTGTTTGTACATTTTGTGGACGGAGCAATGAAGGGAGGGGTGTGTTTGTATGGTTTGGGTTTTGGGTTGTTTAACAATGTTTCTCAGAAATCGCTCACTGCACCTAAGTATAAAATACACACATATTGGGTAAAATAGTCAAAATGTGTTTGTAATTGGCATTACTTTTGGCTACTTCTATTGTCTTTGATGAATGTTTTCTCTGAGCCTAAAACAATGCATTCTGTAATTGATCTGAAGGATGTATGTAATGCTACCATAGATTTTTGTCAAAATGAAGTATCTTAGAGAGCAACATAACTGTGCTGCCTAATTAAAAATAAAATAAAAATAAATATATATATATATAGTGTCAGGCCTTAAAGACATAGGCGGATGGTGAACCAACTCCAGGTTAAGGCTAGATGCGCTTCCTCCTTAAAAACAAATAGAATGTCATGAAATAGTTTCAAGTTATGTGTCTATAGCATACATATCCCAGCATAAACACTTAACTATATTAAATTAATAATAAATCAAAGGAAAAGGTTCTATCTGCATCCTGTATAGGTACTACAGACTACGCCACTGCAACTTACACCTACTACAAGTTAAGCCTCCCACGAAGAAACAAGCATACACGTCATTGACCAAAACAATCTTTTTAAGTAATGTTTATAAGACTAGCTTATATTGCATTCAAATCTTATGAAGTATGAACTGGTAGTAAAACGAAATACGGCATCTGCTGATTTATGTTACACGATCTGTATGCCGCATCACTAGGTGGAGCTTAGGAAGCGAGTGAAGTAGAAGAAGGGTTTGCCAACCATAGATATACATAATAAAGGCTAGATGTCTCGTCCGCGCTGCTGGCCAATGGAGGTCGACGTCCGCACCTGGCGGCCATCTTGTCCCAGGCAGCTCGCTCACTCGTAACATTGTTTTCATGGTGCTTGCAAGCATCCATAATTATAGACACGTTAATAACGTTTGTAAGAAACCAAACCATTTGTAAATCCGTCAAGATTTCAGTGAGATAAGAGTACTTGTGTTCGTGCAGATCACTCACCTTACATCAGGTACCACAAAGCCTGCCAGAAAGCTTGCCTGTGACAAGATGGCCAACGGTGATGACATTAGCATCTAGCCTTTATTATGTATATCTATGTTGCCAACAGCCATAAAACATCAAAAGAAAAAGAAGTAGAAGAAGAGCTGTATTTGACTACAACTGCATACGAAAACTTAAAAATGCTGCCTTCGGAGGACGCATTCCAAGGTAGGAAGGCATTAAGGCACATCCAAATCCAATGTTAGCTTCACTTACTGTCTCCTAAGAGACCTTCATCTGATCGATTTTTGAAGGTAGCTTAGATGTATCTTTCGCTGCCTTTGATATCCCACAATCCTGTGCTTTCCATTCGGTGACAGTTGAGCTAGAAAAAGAAAGATGGTGTCTGAAACTTGCGGTTGCTAGTCAATATGTGTGTAAATGTATATTTTGACCAAAATGTTCCATTTCTGATGTTATTTCTAGCAAGAAATGACTACTGTAGTGGTTAAATATTTGTTTAGTTCTCACCAAAGCTCCCTCTGTCTTGCTGTAGATCATTAAACCGTTATGATAAGGCAGCAAGGCAGCTGCCTAAGTTTTCGGATGCAGCCGACATCAGCAATTTCGGGGGCGGGGTGGATTATATATCGCTGAGAAAGAATGCTCCCTTTATAATCACAAAAAAGCTGTCGCTCATCTTAGTCCATTGCTATCTCACAGAGTTCCACCTGTATACACTTAATTTGTTGTAAGTTAAGTTAAGAGAGGATTTGCAAGCATGCAGAACTGAAAAATTGAGTGGTTAATCGATTCTAACCTAAACAAGTCTGATTGGCTGTTGCATTTCTGGAAGGTGCTTGGGACGTTGTAGAGCCCAAAGGGCATTCGATTCCACTCAAAAAGGCCCAAAGGTGTGCAGAAGGCAGTCTTGTGTTTATCCCCCTCTGTGACAGGTACCTGGTTGTACCCACTGGCAAGGTCCATAGTGGAAAACCACTGGGCCCCCGTCAGTGAGTCCAAGGTTTCCTCTGTAGGTGGCAGAGGGAAAGCATCTTTTCGAGTTTTTGCGTTCAGCTGGCGGTAATCTACACACATACGCAACGTACCATCTTTCTTTTTGACCAACACGATGGGGGAAGCGTAAGGACTACAGCTCTCTCTGACAATATCTGCCTCCAACAACTGATTTATGTGCGTTTTTACCACATCGTACTCAGACGGAGGTATCCGTCGGTACCGTTGTCGAACTGGGACCGCATCTGTCAAAGGGATGTCGTGAGAAAGGAGTTGAGTACATCCCAAATCACCTTCATGTGCCGAAAACACCGTCTGAAACTTTAACAACAGAAACCTTACCTGTTCTTGCTCAGTCTCTGTCAACATGGACAAATCAAGACTCTTGATTTGTTCTTGCACTGAAGGAAGGACGGTCGGAATCTGGAGATTTATTGACGCAGAAACCGATTTAAACTCTGAGACACCACGGGGTAAACTCATGATAAATACACTATTCAAAGTGCCCAAAACAGCATGCCGATAAAGCATTACGTCAGTCTTACCTACATTAACAACAGGTACATAGACGGTGCCTCGAGTCACTCACATTAGTGCAGGTGATGCCAAAAGACCTGCAGGCAACCCAGTTTCCGGTGGTTCGAAAAGTACAGTTTGCCCAGAACAAGTGGCGGCCACAACTTTCATGGTGCCGCCCGGAACACGACACGCACTGCGACCCCGCATTCGCACCTTGCCTATCTGGCTATCTGTGGGGACAGTACTTGCCTGACGACAGTGTTGTAATGCTTGAAACACTGGCTTAGAGGCCCCTAACACAGAAGGTACATCAAAAATGGCAGTACCGTGCTGGCCAAAGAGCTCCTGATAGCACCGCCTCAACACATTCATCCCCAAAATACCAGGGACTTGGGCACCAGTGCCACCAGGAGGGTCCTTAACCACCAGCACGCCACATCCTGGAATTATTTGACCGCAAAGCTCAACGTCCAACTCAATATATCCCACATCCGGTATCAATGACCCGTTGGCCGCACGAAGCTGTAACCACTGACATGCCTGGAGACGATCCTGGCCCCATGGAGCAAACTGTTCTAAAAAACAACTTTCTGTAATGGTAGACACCATGGAGCCAGTATCGATCAAACAAGGCACCTGTACCCCTCCCATACAAACCATGAGATGGGGACAGGATGCCATTAAGTGCGACAAGGGACCTACCACCGAGTCATGGTCTTTCCCTACCGAACTGTGACTCTGCAGTTCGGCGGGGCCTAGTTTTCCGTCGGCTGAGAAAAGGGCTGCTGAGCCGTCAGTGTAAAAGGTGACTCACGCCGAGCGCGGGAGGAAGGAGGAATAACACATTCTCCATCGCATTCACGGGCAAAATGGCCCGGTTTTTGACACCGACGGCAGATTAAAACCTCAGTACGGGAGGGCCGACGAACACTTTGAGGAAACCGCATGCCGGCAACACTCTGAGTAAGTTGATCCAATTGTTGTTGCTGTAATTTTAACATCTCCCGCAAATCCTTCAACTCCGACTGGGAATGCCCTTGCACTCCATACTGGATGCCATACGCCATTGGAACTGACTGACTCCTCCCTCTCACACCCCCTGGCATTCCCTCCCGCTCCCACCTAATCGCTTCCCCACGTACTTCTAAAAGGGTAGAGACGGGCTGGCGGCGAACCAATTGATTCAGTTCCCGGCGGAGGGCACTATCAGCAACGTACTCAACAAACTGATCGCGCAATACAATTTCAGCATTAGGAATAGCATTGGGCGATTGCTGTTTAACCCTCTCCAGGAGAGTCATCAAGTCCAGGGAAAACTCTAACAGAGATTCCCCATCTTGCTGCCTCCTGGAGAAAAAGGCTTCTTGGAGTGCTACATACGATTGAGAGCAACCATACAACTCACGTAAAATCACAATAATTTTATCCGGATCACCCCGTTCCCTACTAGGACGGTATCTAATTTCTTCCCGCGCTTCACCTTCCAAATGGTCGAAAAGAAAAAATGCTTTGTCAGCTTTGGACAAATAACGAGCCCGCATACATGCCTCAGCCTCCTCCACCCACTCATCAATACCGATGCCAGATTTGCCGCAAAATTTTGGACACCGTCTGTCCCTGGGCACAAAAACAAACCGGTCTGGTACAACAGTATCAGTCTCAGCTGGCTGGGGAGGGTCAGGCATTGCTGCAGAGGCAACAGCAGGAGAAATTCTAGGACCAGGTAACTCACCTGGCACCTGCTCACGCCGCAACCGGTCATTGTCGGCTCGCAACTGTGCCACTAATTCTCGCAACTCCTGCATCTCTTCCTCCATACTTATCAGTACTATGCTCACCCCAGAAATAGAAAAGGGCTACTGATGAAGAAACAACTTGTCCAAAAGATCAAAAACGCACACTGCTGTTTTGCTCTGGAAAAGAAAAAAAGAACAACAAAGTCACAACCAATATCCAAAAACAATTTTACCCACGTCTCACTTTAAGATCCTTGCCTTACCAGGTAAACCCTGCTCGACTACGCCAAAATGTGGCAGAAGTTATATGGTGAGGGATGTTAATCACCACTTGAATTCTACCCGACTACGCCACCCTGGTGGGAGGCCAGGGAAAAATAACTCCCAATAAAAGACACACAGATAAGTTCCACCAATTGAAGGCAAGGAATTAAGAGAGACGCGAGTAGCGATACAAAATATAAACTTTATTATAAAAATCACAAGCGCTAATTTAAAACTCCCACAATGACAGAATCATAATACCCAGGGCCAGGATTAGTGGGAACCAGGCAGGCCAGCTGCAACTCGGAGGTTATCCAAAACCCACCTCAATTCACACAAAAGCAAACACCACGCACACCAACCAAAGGGAAGTTGTATCAGCACACAGCACACTGTGAAACACCGCAAAAGGAAGCAGCTAGCCTCCCCAGTTCCACACGACCTCACTGGCCCTGGAAAAAAAGAAAAAGAGAAAACAAAACATTAAAGAAAACAACAATTAATAAAAAAATAAGCCAAAGTAATACAATTATTGTGACAACTCTGACACTCAGGCCTCCAGAGGACACCACATAGGCCTACAAAACCACCCAGCACCTGATTGGCGCTACAGTATTAAATCAAGGAATAATAAGCAAACAAACTTTTACAACGAATACATACAAAAAAAGGAAAATAAACAAAACCAAAAACACAAGTACAATAATAGAATACAAAAATAATCAAAAGAAAGCAAATAACCAGAAAATAACAAAGAAACACATAGCATCCAAAAAGAAATTATATCCAAAAGCTTAACTGGTAAGCAGCCTTGCGGACACACATCCGAAGCCCACTTTAACGGCCCAGACGACTCGCAACCAGCAGAGCAGTACACAGTCCAAATGACCGTCAATGACGCGATCAAAATCAGAATAGTCCCATAAGCAAAACAGCAGCTGCGTCACCTGATATCACTAGCTAGGAACCGGACTTAAATGTTCCCCTTTCCCTTTAACCAAAGATGATAAGAGTTAGAGAATTAGAAAATGTTCAAAAGACGACAAATATGAAAGACAAGAGCGGTGTACTTACGGTTGATGTCAAACACTGAACGCACAGCTGTATGGTTACTCACTACCGGTGCCGCAGCTCGATCTAGCGACCAGCAATCACACACAAACACCTGCCCTCGCTGCCGTTACTGAGAACAACGCGCAATAAATACAAAAACTGTGATGGTAACAAGTTGAGCATTAAAACCTACCTGCAAGTGAATTCCGCCACAACTTGCCGCAATGCGAAACGCCACCAGCTCCGCTCTAAATTAAACTATAAATAGCTCATATTAGCCTCGTGATATATGCATCACTACACCAACAAACACTCGACATACCTCAATGGGAAACGGAACAGAAATGCCAAGGGGAGAGAGAGAGAGAGAAGCACCCGACGTCACACGCATACCCGTCAAAATAAGGGTCCCTAAATAGTGCAGTTACTAACACCCAATTGGTCCACCAACTACACTCCAACCAATAAGATGACGTGACACCTGCCACACATTCAGGAAATCAACAGATATTTTTGTAATTGGCTTTATTGCTCAGGGCTGCAAAAACGTAGTAAATAGAAACCTTTGATGCTCTCAATAGCGCAAACACCAAAACCGTTTCACCAATATGCTATTATTACGAAGAAAATCGATCCTAGACCAGCAGTTATGGGCAGCTCTTCCCTCAAAGCAATCAGAAGCAGCAGGCAGTGGTTTGAGTGAGAAAATTCCACACTCGCCTCAAGTGCATGGCCAAGGGAAGCCCAGCCGTACACTTGCTCCGCCTATGTTTAAAGATACAATTCTTCCAAAAATTTAAATTCTGTCATCATTTACTCACCCTCATGTCGTTTCAAATCCACAAGACTTTCATTCATCTTCAAAAGACAAAGATATTTTTGAAACCTGAAAGATTTCTGTCTCTCCATTTAAAATCCATTCCACCAAAGGATGTCATGTTAATTGTATATATGCTGTTTCTCTATGGGCTACATAGTTTATGGTGTATAAGAAGCCTAAACTTCCAGATGTGCTTCCCACTCATTTCTCACAGGAAGGGCACTCGAGGTCGGTTTCTCCATGGGGACTTTTCTTGAGTGTAAATGAATCAAAGCCTTCAGATATGCTTTTTTTTTTATTTACCATTCATTCATTGCAGCTGATTAGCAGGCATTCAGCCTTAGTTAGTTAAGTTGTGTTATTACTTCTCATCACGCTACTCTGATCTTGTGTACTATTGAATATGACAGTTAAATTACAGTGCTGCGAATGGTGGTGGGTAAATGACTGGTTTTACTTTTTGTGAGCACACCAGGTGACAAGTGAGAAAGCAGAAGGTAAAGCGACAGTTATGAAATAAACTTTGTGAAAGACCTTCTGACTGACTCAAAACTTGAAAAGTCAGTGATACATACGTAACAACAAACAAGAAAGCACTTCCTGGAGTTGAAACCCCACAATTTGCATTCCAAGTTATTAACCGTTGGTGATAATAAAGAGATCAAGATGTTCGTTATCAGCAGATCACATGCCTTTAGCAAAGTTTCACAGTTTAATCCCGAGTTTATGAGCAACTTGGAAAGTGTACAGTGGCTCTAAAGGTGTAAATGAACATCAGCTCACCACACAAATTAATAACATGTCAGTGGCACTGCATTGTAACTTCAGCAAGCTCACATTATGCTTTATACTGGAAATAAAAGGGCAGCCTTTAAAGGATAATATGCTGTTTTTAAGCTAAACGTGACCTTTACATTTTCAATGCTTAAGTGCTTTGCAAATTGCTTTTATTTCTTTCTTCTTTGTTACTGCATCTTTAAGTTAATTAGATAATGTTGTTAACTGGACTACTTTATCTAGTAGTTTCCCAGAAAATTGAGAAAACGTCAAATTATAATGCTTTATCACTGGAAAAATTATTGTGATGCCATATGGCATCTTGCACTAATGCATTTTCTACATTTTACATTTACACTAATGCATTTGTCAACTTACATTGCATTCAATACAATAATTTAGCATTGGTGGCATCAATTTATTACATTTATACAATTGTTTGGAAGTGTTTATGATAATATACTTACATTTATGATTTGCATTTGCAAATCCTTCCTTCCTTCCTTCCTTTCCTTTTTAGACAAATTGAACGCAGGAATGTGAAAATTCACTCAATTTTAGTTCGTAGAACCTCCAAGTTTATAAATAATACATTAAAATAAATGAAAGAAATTGATTTAATTCAAGGAGATTTTTAAATAAATAAATAAAACCACTATTTTTGAACCTTTTTTATTGTTCTACAAAGCCATATAGAAATGTTTTATTTATTTCACAAATCTCTTTAAATGTTTCTCCTTCAGTTGCACTGTTAGAACGTAATACGTGCCATACATGGATAAAATGGTGAGTGGATGGACAATTATTATTGATTGCTTTGTTTTATGGCCTAATAGTCTGAGGGATTCAGACTCTTAAGACCACACTGACATTTCACATTCTTGTGAAGATGCAAGCAGTGTTTCCTTATGAAAAAGTCATTCCCACTGTGCTTTAGGGTCTTGTGGGTGGTTGCTATGGCATTTCTATGCGGTTGCTAAGGCCCTCTGGTTGATTTTTTCCTATGGCTGCTATAGGGCGATGCTTACTAGACCAAGTCAAAAGAGCAGATCCCCAAATCTCTAGGATATTCAGGTCTACAACTCAGGTCCCTCCTTTAATAATTTTTCTGCCGGTTTCATCATCCATCGGCAAAAATCATAGATTCAGCCATTTGGAAAATATTTCACTTCTCCTCATGAAGCTTGATTTGAGATGCCATTCTATACCACAAATGGTTATGAGTCTAACGCGTATGAGTGCAAGAAAATTCATATATTTTTTTATGATGCCAAAAGTGTGTGCTCGCATGTTAAGACATTCATTCCTCCAGTGAATCCAGCTCCTCTCCTCAAGCAAACACACCTGGTCCTTCACTGAGAGCACTTGCAGGAGCATATGTCCCCTTAGATACTAAAATGAAAACCATGCCTTCATGTCATGCATGAAAAAATAAGCATCATTGATTTTTTTAATCACATTTTAAGTTTTCTTTATACAAGATCTAATTTTTCCATCAGAGAGACCAAACATTTCTAATGAACTGTAAAATCTTGATTACACTAAACAGGCAGAATAACACTTGTCAGAGTGAGACTCTTATGAATTTTACACTGGGCTGTTAATTACTCTCCTAACGCTGATAATTAGAAAGGCGGACAGAAAAATGTGAGACAGCATGTAAATAAAGCACTCATGTTTTGTGAGGACGGTCTTGAGTGTCCACTACTGTCACTATAAGCTGTCATTTTTCTGGCTTTCTTTGCTGAAATCATAGTCTGTTGAACCAACCTCTCTGAGAAATCCCCCTTGAGTGGGAGAACCTTTATTTCTCTGTCATCCTCCTTACTAAAGGGTGAATGCTTCTTGTTGTTGAACTGCTCCTGGTGGATTAACTGTTGAATTGTGCTTAATTCTGTCTTACACTTAACCAGTGTACTTGATGTAAACAGGATGTAGTCATCTTTAGTAGGGGTTGTTTAGAATTGGCTTTCAGTTCAGTCTACAGTTCAGATTTTGCCTGAATTAACCACAGAAATGCACTTCATTAGTCCAACAGTTTGCTACAAAACATAAATAATTACTGCACGTCAACACTGTTGGCTAATTATATCTATTTATTCATTAACATTTTTTCCTCAACTGATTCAATCCTGCCAAAACTGCACAACAAAATCAATCACAATGTTTTTAGATACATTTATAATAATTTAATATGGACAAATATTAGCCTATTTATTGAGTTATAAGCACCTATTTATTCTGGGAAGTGATGCATCTGTTCACCATGGTCCATACATTTGGCATTTTAAACATTGATTATTAAAGACCCCGTGTGGTGAAAATCAAGTTTTTAATGTTGTTTATGTCTATGTGGTGTTTTTAATGTGCAAATTCATAAGTCAACACCATTGCTGAGTATTTTTTCTCTTTAAAACTGCAGTCATCTAAAGTTGGTTTCAAAAACACGGTTCGCTGGTGTTTCTAATGTCACAAACTACCTTGTAGCCAATCACGTCAACGTGTGGGCGGGCTTTAGCATATCACTTACTATTCTCTGAAGCAGGGGAGGCTCAAGAGAAGCCAGGTTATCCCGGTATATGTTGCTGTTGATATGAAAAATTGGGTGAATTATGTATACGATGTATATTATGATGCACTTTCTCCACTGATGTTCTCTGATGTTCAAAGCGTTTCTAAGGATGCTGATTTTTAGAAGGCAGATTGAGATGGCGACCGGGGAACATGGTTTGTGTAACATTAACAACACATTATTAGTTTGAAAACGTAGTCAAGTAAAATGCTAATCATAATAATTACTGTAATGTGTCTGACGTTGTGAAGAGCGATACCTTTGTGCAGCGTTTTACTACAGAAACTTGAGTAAAAGTTGACAGAGGGTGTCTCTGAGTGCAGGTTGGGCTCATTTGCATATTCATGAATCCACGCAGGCTATACTAAATAAAGCAAGGGTGTAGAGTTACATTCAAGCTATTTTAAGGCATGAAGAAATTTTTTCACTGTAATTTTTTTGTGATCAAAGATGAGTTTTAAGGGATACAATTATTGACTACAGGGGGACTTTAAACGGATAGTTCACCCAAAAACAAAATGTTTATGTTTATCTGCTTACCCCCAGGGCATCCAAGATGTTGGTGTCTTTGTTTCTTCAGTAGAACACAAATGAAGATTTTTAACTCCAACCGTTGCACTGTGATAATCGTATAATGCATGTCAATGGGGATATTTTAGAGTATGAGAGCACTGAGAGTAAAAACACATAGACATACAAATTCTTATTAAATCATGCGGCTTGTGGCGACACAGATACGATGTGATGTCTTAAGATACGAAACGATCGGTTTCTGCGAGAAACCGAACAGTATTTATGTAATTTTTTTTCCTCTTATCAGACGAACGTCATCTAGTACTCCCAGCGCCATAACTTCCGGCGAATAAGGTCAAAATACTGTCGTGATCAAAGATATATAAATGTAGATGCCTCATTCGACCGATCTGCGCACTAATGAGGAATCTATGTATATATCTATCGCGCCTGTATTTTGCATTTATTTTGACCTTATTCGCCAGAAGTGATGGCGCGGGGATGGCTGATGCAGAGCCATAGAAAAAAATGAAATACATTTTTAAATATGGATATTTTTCTTACACAAACGCATCGATTCGCTTCAGAAGGCCTTTATTAACACCCTGGAGCCACGTGGAGCACGTTATTTGACGGACAGATGCATTTTTTATGGACTTCAAAAACAGAGCAGCTATTACTGCTATTATAATGCTTGGATTAGCCAGAACATTTTTAATATAACTCAGATTTGATTTGTCTGAAAGAAGAATGTCATATACACCTCGGATGACTTGAGGGTGAGTAAATCATGGGCTAATTTTCATTTTTGGGTGAACTATCCCTTTAATATATAATCTTTCGAGCACATTAATCATGAATTATGAAATCATGAAATTATGTTTTATTGACATTTGCATTTATGCATTAAAATGTCCCCTGTGCATAGTTCTTCATTTTTTTCCAGCATCTCCCTTTGGCTCTTCACATTTTTCTGGTGCTTTTAAGAGGTCGGGACCAACAAATCTTCAAACATCATATGTTGAGTTACTCAGTCCTTTCAGGCACACAGCTTAACATTGCCGGAGCGCGGTGTGCAGGAAGAGACGTCAACAAATTTCTTTGACGCTGACCCCAGATCCACTTCTGGTCCCAGCGGCCAATAAACAACCCATAGGAGATGTAATTCCTATCATCTGTTGCCAGGGGTTATACACTGACAGGCTATATTCAGGATATAACTCTCCACACAGGATAATCAGAGATAAATACCAATGAACCTCTTAATAAAAGCCTCTAAAGGCATATTAAGGTCATATTTGACATTTGCCAGAACATGCAGTTGACAGACGCCTCATATGTAAACACATCATGCATGCTTTTATTCCCTCGTGTATTGCTAGATTGGATTTATGAACCAAAGCTACATAGCATTTTTTATTTATTCATCTATATATCAAATTATTTTCCAGACAGCAGGTTACAGCATACTTGCGTCATCATGAGCTTTGTAGAAAAATACTTTTGATTTGCTGCCAGCATTGCTCTCTGCCTTTGTTGAATGTCTCAACAGTCAAAACTCAAACCCCAAACCCTTCAGGTTGTTTAAAAAAAAAAAGTGTTAAAACCCTGAAGATTGAATAGGCAATTTAGAAAGTATTTGGAAAACTCTAATGACCTGAAAGGCCTTGATCACGTGACTACTATTTGAGTTTGGTAGAGTTCTTGGATACAAACCACATGTGTCTAGGGCCCTGTTTACACCTGGTATTAAAGGGTTACTTCACCCAAAAATGAAAATTCTGTCATCGTTTACTCACCTTCATGTCACTCCAAACCCGTAAAACTTTCGTTTCATCTTCAGAACACAAATCTTTTTGATGAAATCACGATCGCTTTATATGATGAACAGATTGATTTAAAGCTTTTATTCACATTAAACATTGATCAGTGAACATAAACAGAAGCTCAACCGGAGCTTGGTTCTTGCACATCAAGCGAATATGCTTAAGCTTGCATTTACCACAACTGATGTGTGAGTTGATGAATATTTATATGTGAATAAAAGACTAAATTAAATCTGTTCATCATATAAAGCGATGGTGTCTCTTCAGAAAATTTGGACTGAACCGTTTTACCATCTCTTTATGAACTTTTTAAAGCGTCAATGTATCAGTTGCCTAGCTGTCAATGGAGGGACAGAAAGGTCTCAGATTTCATTAAAAAGATCTTCATTTGTGTTCCGAAGATCTAATGGGTTTGAAACAACATAAGGGTGAGCAATTAATGACAGAATTTTATTTTTTTAGTGAACCATCACTTTAAGATGTGTTTAGATTGATCGTATCCACATACCTGTTTACACCTGCTGTTTAAATCCATCTTTTATCCATTTTTGACCACTTCTGTCCTGATTTCTTCGAGGGGAGGGTGTATCGGCGGGTAAATGCATGGGTTGTTTTTCAGATCTTTCGATCTAATGGACAAAATAAGCCTGCGCAATTTGCACATGAATGCAAACAGAGAGGACAGAAAAACATATGAAGAGCAGTAGTTTTGCATTTGTATTTATAGTAAATGTGTTTAGGCTACCGTTATTTCGTAACAAATACTTTAGAAACGATATATTTACTTTTTACCATCATAATAAAGTGCCATGTGGACACCCAAGGACTGGGGCGATTGATGGTGAGAACGATGCTGAAGAGAGGAAGGAGCCTGTAAGTAGATTGACGTCTAACCAAGGGGGAGCCGTTGGGATGAGTGAACCCGGTGTAGTCACTAAGCAGAGGGTCCCTGGAGGATCTGAAGGTGGGAGGAGCC
Source organism: Gobio gobio (assembly GCF_949357685.1). Classification (NCBI taxonomy): domain Eukaryota; kingdom Metazoa; phylum Chordata; class Actinopteri; order Cypriniformes; family Gobionidae; genus Gobio; species Gobio gobio. Next base: position 22,185,757 of record NC_137107.1, read on the forward strand.
AGAACGTAGCTGACAGGTCGACAGGCCGAGATGAAACGAAGGAAACTGAGACTGGAAGCAGAGCCACATGATCCTCTGGCACAGGCACTGCAGATGGTTGCTCAACCTGCGGCTCGACATCCCGGCAGGGCATCTCCAGAGACAGCAAGCCTCTAACAGCTGCTGGGCTGGAGAACTGACTGGACAGTATGATGGTGAGTAGGTAACAGTCCACACAAATCTAGAAGAATAAATCAGAGTCCATATTCATAATGCTATCTTTAAACAGGAATGAAGGAGATGTCACAGGGCCTGGGTGGGAGACGATTCTTCCTCACTGGTGTCCAGCAGCTAGTCCTTGGTTCCCATTCCCTCGGCCGTTGATGTCGGACCCCTGGTGGTGAGCGATGTCCTCTTGTCCTCAGGCTCTGGCTCACTCATTGCGGCGGGTGGTCCCTCAATGTTTGTGGGGGGCTCTCACACATTCTCCATAGTAAAAGGTGGTAACTTCGGCTCTGGGTCTAGCTGCAGATTGGGCCCGGACGCTCTCCAGACACCTCATGACAGCCTCCCTCCAACTCAGTCAGACAGGTGAATAGAGTTCCAAATGTAGTTTAATAACAGGTAATCCAAGGAGCATGCAGACAGGAATTCACATAACACAACTAAACATAACAGTGACCGGACAAGGAGTGCAGGAGGAGGAACAACTTAAGTAGTGAACACAACTGAGGTAGATTCATTACACACAGCTGACACATATGAAATAATAATGACCATAACTATGTGAGTGGAGACAAGTGGCGGGAGTCAGAACAAAGAAACGTGACAAATGAAAACAAACTGAAAGTCCATGAACAAAACTAAACAGAATGGTGACAAACCCACAAACATTGAGAGACCACCCGCCGCAATGAGTTGGCCAGAGAAGAACTGGCACCCCGACTGAGCCTGGTTTCTCCCAAAGTTTTATTTTTCTCCATTAGGTCACCTGATGGGGTTTTGGTTTCCTTGCCACTGTTGCCTCTGGCTTGGCGTGCTCAGTTGGGGACACTCAATTTTTCAACTAATTATTAAACTAAATTAACCATATAAACTAAATTACTGATCTAAAGCCCACACTGTCACTGTATGATAATTGAAATGAACTGATGACATCACCGTTTTCTCCAGAATGGCTATACGGCTGAATAAAATTATGCTGCATTATTTTCCTGTTTAACACTGTAAAGCTGCTTTGAAACAATCTGCATTGTTAAAAGCGCTATATAAATAAAGTTGACTTGACTTGACAACGGAAGACCAATGGTTAATTGTGTATTTTTTTTTGTATAACTCAGTCAGTCACCTATAGCCTATAACTATTGTTACAATTGTTACAGATGTTACTCTTTTTGTTAATGAAAACACATTTACTTCCGCATCTCAACTCAAGGTACTGCTATTATCAACTTAAGTTACTCAACTCTGCATTTCAAATAGAGAAAACATTATTTTTCATTAAATGTTATAATTTTTTTCTTCAGAGCTACCAAATCAAGTGCTGTTGCCACCATCTGTAAAACTTGCTCTCAAATGTTAGTCTGGAGCCCCTGACTTCCATAGAAGTTCAGTACCAATTTGAACCATTTTCCTCTCAGTAAGACTTTCATTCTCCAAAAAGGTCTCCATTCATTAAGTAAAATCCTGATGTATGTAAAGGCAGCTGCTCTCTGATCTGAAAGCAGGCTGGGACACGGAACGTGGCGGTTTCCATGGTCACCAGCAGAATGGTATCCATCAGGAACACCGCCTAATCCATCTTGTCTGAAAGGAGGACTCTTTTTCTCCGTGCTGGATCACTCTGTTGATTTATAAGTCTATTTCATACCCCGACTCACATACAAAATGAGTGGGCAATATATATGCAAGTGACTGTGTGAAGCAGGCGTTGAGCTTCTGGTAAAGTTCTCATCTCCGCAGATCATAAGAGGCTGCGATTTTGGCATTCTAGAGAGCAGAGCGATCAGAATGCACATCTAAATGGATGGGCTTGTGTCTACCTTGGCTCTAAGTAGGATCAATCTTACTGTCAGTTGCTAGATAATGATACACTCTGATTCTTTTCGAGAGGGATGCGATTCAATCTGTAAGATCTCTCGGGGATGACATTTAGTGCATCTTAATGTGACTACTGTGTTTCTTTTTGTGACAAGTTTATCTATTTGGCGCCAAGCAGACTACATATAATGATTACTATATGTAATCTGGTTTGTGGCATATCCCAGTTTTGTTCCTGTGTCCTCTTTCGTTCATTTGAATTAAAGTGGAAAAAAAAAAAAAAAATTACACTTTTCAATTATGGTAATTAAGTTCACCACAAGCCATCAGTGGGGAAATCATATCATACAACAAGCTGTGGTTCTTCAAATAAGGAGCTTTGAGTGATGGACATGGTTCCAGTGCTTAGCATAATGTAATGCATGTTCCTGTTAATGATTGTTATTATTGGTTACACTTTATTTCGATAGTCCACTTTAAACATTCTACTAACTATAAGTAACTTTGCAACTACATGTCAGCTAACTGTATTAGTTGACTGTCAGTAGACTGGTAGGTTATGGTTAGGTGTTAGGGTTCGGGTTAGTAGAATAAGTTGAATTGTAGTTGCCAAGTTACTTATAGTCAGCAGAATGTCGGTTGGGGGACCAACAAAAGAAAGCTTTAGTAAATATTAATCAGACAGTCTACAAATACTCTAATGACAGTTAGTTGACATGTAGTTGCAAAGTTACTTATAGTTAGTAGAATGTCTAAAGTGGACTATCAAAATAAAGTGTTACCTTATTATTTATAGTGAATAAACTTTAATAACGTTTTAATAAGTTTCAACTTTACTTAGTAGGCTATAGGCTATAGGTTGTAAACAAAGTAAAACTAGAGCTTAATTTTTTTTGTTAATTGAAATAAATATTAAATTCATCAAAAAATGAAATTGGTACCATCATTTACTCACCTTCATGTCTTTCCAAACCTGTACACTCTAAAAAAAAAAAGGTTCTATATTGCACCAAAAATTGTTCTTGGCTCGTAATCATAGGGGAACCTTTTTTAGTGCTATATAGCACCAATTTTGGTGCTTCAGTGGTTCTTCAGCGGTTCTTCAGTGCTATATAGCACCAATTTTGGTGCTTCAGTGGTTCTTCAGCGGTTCTTCAGAGGTTCTTCACCGGTTCTTTGACTAAGGTGCTATATAGCACCTCTGAAGAACCGCTGAAGAACCACTGAAGCACCAAAATTGGTGCTATATAGCACTAAAAAAGGTTCCCCTATGATTACGAGCCTTTTTTTTTAGAGTGTATGACTTTCTTTCTTCTGTGGAACATAAAAGATATTTTGAAAAAATGTCTGTTGTTTTGGACCCCACTGACTTTCATTGTATGGGGGGGGGGGGGGGGGGGGATTCAGTTGATAAATTGTTTAAAATCCTTTGTCTTCCACAAAAGAAAGAAAGTCAAACAGATTTGAAACGACATGAGAGCACGACGTTTCATTTTTGGGTTATATTTTATAACACAGCACTTCTAAAACCAAGTTAGTGCATTCAAAATATATGCAAGGGGGAATACTGCAAGATTCGTATTGGCATTTTCTTTCATAAAGATCCAATATACACTGTAGATGATCCGTGACATTGTATTTGTTACTGCGTTTTCACTTTGGAAGGTAAAATCAATCATTTGTGACTTGAGGGTTTTGTAACGCTTCAAGAAATGTAAATCTACCAACAGCCACAGAGCATTCAGTGTTATTAAAGCAGAGGCGGGCATGATGAACTAGGGTCTGTGAACCTTAATCATAATTTGTGTCAAAGTTGAGTTAATGATGGAGTGTTCATATCTTCAGTTTTTTTATGTTCTATAAGTTTTTGAAATGGACAGTTTAAATCCCCCACACAGCACTTTTTGCTCATTTTAGACTGAATCTGAATGACGCTCTAATGTAAAAATGTCTCTTTTCAATGGTGCCAAAATACTACTACTAATAATAATTTGTTACATTTATATAGCGCTTTTCTGGACACTCAAAGCGCTTTACATGGAAGGGGGGTGTAGACAGTGGTACTGTTGGACGGTTTTGACCCTAAAGTGTTACTGTACCAGGAGTAAATATCGCAAGAAGGCGGGGGGGGTGAAAAAGACGTATGTGAAGATATTTGCAGACTTGTGCAGAACTGAATGATCCAGAGAGGACCCCGAGTGTCTTAAAAGGAAGTTCAAAGAAATATGCAACCCTGAAACAAACGTGATAATGGAGAGGCACAATTTCAATACCAGACATCAAAACCCTGACTAAGCGATCAAGGCATATGTGAGTACGCTGAGAAATCAGGTTAAAAACTGCAATTTTGGTGCATTGGAAAATGAACTAATAAGAGACAGACTGGTCTGTGGAATAAGTAGCGACAGTGTCAGACGCACACTGCTAAAAGAGACTGACCTAACACTGTCCAAAGCAGTACGCATTTGCCAAATCAGTGAACTCACAGAAAAACATAGCAAAACGCTCTCCACACCAAAAACTGCATTAATCACCAGTGTGGATGCTGTACAAATAAAACAAACAAGTCTACAGCAAAATGAAGTGCACTATGAAAGAAAGTTCACCATCAATCTCCAGCTGCCGGAGTTGCGGGGGAACTCATCCAGCAAAACGTGACCAGTATCCAGCTTTTGGCCAACAGTGCCACAACTGCGGTAAGCAGAACCACTTCAAAGGCCAGTGCAGGTCCCCCAAGTCAAGCAGACCGAACAGACAGGTAAACCAGCTATATGCCGAAACAGACTCTGGCAGTGACAGTGAAGACACATTCACCATTGAAGGCTTGTCTTTGCATGATGATGGAGGAGAAACTGACAAGGAAGGACATTGTTTTGTGATTGTTAATGACAAACAACTAAATCTGAAAGTGGACACAGGGGCAAAATGTAACATTGTGTCCTTACACACATACAAACTTTTCAGGCACGCTGAAGAACTGCACATGCCAAATAAAAAAAAAAAATCAATCTTGTTGCATTTGGCGGATCTATGATTAGACCAATTGGCACAGTGACACTATCATGCAGGCTAAATGGACAGCAGTACAACCTGCATCTTACTGTCAGTTGCTAGATAATGATACACTCTGATTCTTTTCGAGAGGGATGCGATTCAATCTGTAAGATCTCTCGGGGATGACATTTAGTGCATCTTAATGTGACTACTGTGTTTCTTTTTGTGACAAGTTTATCTATTTGGCGCCAAGCAGACTACATATGATGCTTACTATATGTAATCTGGTTTGTGGTATATCCCAGTTTTGTTCCTGTGTCCTCTTTCGTTCATTTGAATTAAACTGAAAAAAAGCCAACATTAAAATTTTCAATTATTGTAATTAAGTTCACCACAAGCCATCAGTGGGGAAATCATATCATACAACAAGCTGTGGTTCTTCAAATAAGGAGCTTTGAGTGATGGACATGATTCCAGTGCTTAGCATAATGTAATGCATGTTACTGTTAATGATTGTTATTATTTATAGTGAATAAACTTTAATAACGTTTTAATAAGTTTCAACTTTACTTAGTAGGCTATAGGTTGTAAACAAAGTCAATCTAGAGCTTATTTTTTTTTGTTAATTGAAATAAAGATTTATATATATATATATATATAAAACCTCTAATTGTATGTAGGTGTGAACTTGTGAAACTAAAATAACACCAATTCAAATTTGTCAGATGTATAAGAAGTCTTGAAAGCATATTCATCAAAAACATGAAATGGGTACCATCATTTACTCACCTTCATGTCTTTCCAAAACTGTATGACTTTATTTCTTCTGTGGAACATAAAAGATATTTTGAAAAGATTTATGTTGTTTTGGACCCCACTGACTTTAATTGTATGGGGAAAAAAAAATTCAGTTGATAAATTGTTTAAAATCCTTTGTTTTCCACAAAAGAAAGAAAGTCAAAAAGATTTGAAACGACATGAGCACAACGTTTCATTTTTGGGTTATATTTTATAACACAGCACTTCTAAAACCAAGTTAGTGCATTCAAAATATATGTAAGGGTGAATACTGCAAGATTCGTATTGGCATATTCTTTCATAAAGATCCAATATACACTGTAATGGACAGCAGTACAACCTGCAGTTTCAGGTGGTGAAAAAATGTTCACTCCATTCTTGGCCTGCAGGACAGCCTAGAGATGAAACTGGTCACCTTCAGCAGTGAAGTGTTCCACTTAGACTGTGTAAAAGATCACACCCTGTCACAGAAAAAGATTCAGGAATATGCAGACCTATTCAAAGATGAAGTCGGTGACTTACCTGTAACATATACTCAATGAAAGTAGACCCAGAAATAACACCGGTCGTCAGCCCTCCACGTCGCATCCCAGCGGCCATGCAAAAAAAAGTGGAACAAGAGCTCCAGAGAATGGAAACTCCATTTTGCCCGTCTGCAAGCAATTGCTGAAACCAGCTGCAAAAAAAACGTCCAGCATCGAGGCACAATTAACAAAGAAGCGGCGGGCACAAAAACATTACTATGACAAGACCAGCAAACCACTCTGCCCTCTGGCACCAAATCAGGCGGTAAGACTCCAAACACAAAAAGGACATGACAAAGTGGAAATCGTGAAGCATAGGTGTGATGAGCCACGCTCATATGTGCTGGAGTCCGAAGGGAAGGAATACAGGCATAACCGACACCATATCCTACCACTGATGGAGCCACAACCTCCAAAGAGCACCACATACAATGACGAATTGAACACAACAGGATACACAATTACAAAATACAAGAGATTGGTTTAGCTGAACAAACACCCCCAGAACAGTGTCAGAGACAATCAAGTCCGGAAAAGTCTCCCACCAGTGTACCCCAGCAAAACGTGGTACCACAGGCAAAGAAACCAGTTCAAGCCGCCACTTCCATGTATATCACTAGATCCGGCAGAGTTTCTAGGCCAAATACAAAATAAATGAACTGAACTTAAAGAAATGGTGCTGTAGAGTCAGAATACAGATAAGAGGCAATTCTCACCTTAACCTTGACACATAACACATTGTGGAGAAGTAATTATAGAGCTTTGCACAACGCTGACATGAATTATCTATTACTGCAGCATACAATAGGTGTCAAGGGAATTAGCCCCGTGGCATGTTCATTAGCTTATATTAGCTTGATTTGCATGATGTGATGTGTTGCTTGATGAATGTTTCAGTATATGTCATGGATTGTTTGGCAGGTGGCTTGATATTTTAAGAGACTTTTTAACCTTGGCACACAGTCATAAGGCTCTGCAGAGGTTGTGATATATTATGATTATTAGCTTATTTCTGCATATTGGTTACACCACATGACTTGATTTGTGGATAAAGGTTTTTAAAATATTTATAAACCTTGAAGCAGTATTTGTTTACCAAATGATTCCAAATGAAACTGCAATATCAGATAAGAAAAAAAAGTTTAAACGAGAAAAGAAAAAGAAAACATTACGCAGATGTTCAACAATTTGAAAACATGGAAATCTGCATATAAGATTTATTCATAGTTTTCATGTGTTAAGGAACGCTTATAGGAATGCCCACCTGGAGGGCAAAACAACAAACCCATTATAAAGAAAACGCTTTGAGTTCATATTGTTGGCTCATCTACTCGCCTGTATATAGTATGTGTAACCCCATCATCTAACAAGAGATGAGGATAACTCAAAAAGGGCAACAACCACAGTGTGTTTCTTTGCAAATATAACAAGGTTTATTATACAACATTCACGAATAGCCCAACAAGTAATCAGAACTGGCAAAGGGTCAAAACAATAAAAACAAAGAAACAAACATATAACCATTACAGACAGGGTTCCCAATCATATCCAATGGAAATAACTCTGCAAATAAGTGCACACTCAATCACCAATAAAACACCTTTTCACTCCAAACTCCAAATCAAAAGTAAATCACCAAATCAAACCACTACAAATTGTTCCCTCCCATCTTAACAGAGTAAACCATATCTAAGACAATGGGAACCCCACTGGTTATGAGTACAAAACAAAATAAAACAACAAAACAAAAACACAAACACTTTGCCACTTCAATACACAAGACACCAATCAATATTAGTCATCTCTTCAGATACTCATTTAGCCATAAACGCTTTCAATAAAGTAAACGGCAATCATGCATCATCTGTAAAAACAAAGAAAATACAAATCATGATTACCCTATAAAAGATTAGGAATTAAAACCCTTAAAACCATTAAACATAAAACACAAATTACAATATAAAAAGCTTAGAAACAAATCTCCCTGATCAGTAAATTAAATTAATAGAAATACCTGTGTTGCTTAAGATATCTGCTTAATTCTCTGAGGCACCAGTCAAAACCATTCCCTTAAGGATACTAAAACAAAGCAAATACAAATGTTAAAACTAGATACTCACTCTATTCATCATAAATCACAACCCTTATCGTCACATTTCAGTTCTATGCTGCTCAATCACTGGTCTTTTCATCTGCCATTACACAAGCAGTGATGTTTTTCAAACCCAGCACATGGTACCACAAAGAGGAAGCACCAACATGTCTGATTTCCTTTTATAGTGTGTTGACTCATGGGGTTCGTAGTCCATCTAATTTGTAGTCCTACAACTACCCCATTACATATGCATCATCAAAAAGGTGTAAATTAAATTTGATCTTTTAATATCACTGTTTTAGTACATTACGGCACTTTAAGGGTGGGTTGCACAAATAAGGATTCTTCAGCCTGTCGTCAGTTCACCCTCCACCTGTGCTGCTTGATCAGCTCAATAATTCTAATAGTTTTACTGTGTAATGAATCTGTGTTTAAAATTAAGTGGGGCAACAACTCGATTTAAAATAAAACCTAGATCAACAAATCCTTGATTGGCGTAAAATTTTGCTTAATTTAATCCTTATTGGTGCAACTCACCCTATAGTCTTTTTCACGTTAAGCATTTTAAAAAAACGTCCCGCTGTTTTTAGTGACTGAAATACTGCAGCAGGTGCTGTATATGTAAGTGCCCAAAACGTGCATCTTGTTCATATATTTTAGTTTTAAGATGGAAATTTGACAGGCTTGTGCTGCAGTTCTATGGAGTTCTATCGCGGTTTTGCCCTCCAAGGCTCCGCGACAATCACCTATTTTAACCAAGGAAGCGGGATGTGTGAGGGAGTCGCCTGTCAATTGCGTCTTATCTGCGTTACCCTCGGTTTCCAGTTTTATTTTGCAGAAACGCTTTACTCTCACTGAAGTGTGCAACAAGTGTAATAGCAGCCACCGAGCGAACGCACAGAGTAACATAAAGGGCCCTATCTTGCACCCAGCGCAATTGACTTTGTACACCGACGCATGTGTCATTCCTATTTTGCACCCGCGCAAAGGGCGCTTTTCCCTCCACAGAAGCACGTCGCTAAACTAGTGAATGAATTTGCGCTACCTGGGCGGTTCAGCGCAAAAAAGGAGGCGTGTTCCGGCGCAAACAATCCCTGGTGCTATTTTGCTGTTCCATTAAACAATTGCGCCACTGACCAGAAAAAAGCTAGTCTAAAGTCAGTGGCGCGTTGCGCGTTGTTCATTATGCTATTTTAAGGGCGCATGCTTGACCATAATGTATAGCGTGCACAACGCGGATACACTTTGCTCATGTAGGCTAATCTACACAGATGCAACAGTTATTTTTGCAAATCATAAATTGTTACACTAAAAAAATATTAACACATGAGATGACGGAAATCATTGTGGTGTGCCACGTAGATGTGAAAAAATAGGCATAAATCTAGCTTACAAATGATTCAGGCTAATTGTAATAATTAAGGATAAGACCTGTTTGCCCAATAGTGGCAAGACATAGGCTATATGTATATAAGGACATCTGACAAATTGGTTTGTCCGTCAAGAACCAGGAAAAAAAATCGACTGAAAAACTGAAAAAAAAAAGACTGTGAAATCACCTCTACCATAATGTACAACATTACAACTTCACTTCTCTGTCTTTCACTGCTCTTACAAGAACATCAGTGATCATCAGTGAACCGCTCCTGGCGTGCGCCTGGTAAATACGCCATAATAATAGCAATCCATAATGGAACTTGCGCACCTGCTTTTAAAGGGAATGTTGGATGACGCTCGGATTGGTTTATTCACGTTACGCCCAAACCACACCTATGAATAATGAAGCTACTTCAGACCAACCCATTTTAGATTGCGCCGGGCGCAAGAGCCATTTATCCCGCCGGGAAAATAGCAACAGCGCCGAGACCCGCCCACAAAGTTACTTGCGCTTCGCGCTTTGACACTTGCGTTTCAGATCGTTAAAATAGGGCCCCATAACTTAATTTTCAACACACTCAGATGTATCTAATATGATAAACAGAGCTGCGTTACTTCATGACCGGAAAAGTGGAAGTGGCGCCGGTGACTGTGGCATAATAAAAGTCTCGCTGCTTGCGAGGCATGTGTTGCGTTCATCTTATTAACAATCGCTCTAGCGGCCTTGCTCATGCTTCACAACACTCGGCCCTGCTCTGCTTCATACTGCAGTAATGTTATTAATCTCATGAACATGATTTCTGCCCGAGTCCTATCCCGATTCTTTTCCACCGGCTGTGAGGTGAAGACCACATGTCCCAAGATTCTGCGCACAAACTTGACGTCATCAAACTACGCCTTTGTTTTGAACAGGCGACCTCTAGTGGATGGAAAAGTTACATAGTGCACCTTTAAATAGATATTTAAATTAAAGGTAACACTTTAGTTTAGGGTATAAAAAGATATAAATAAAAAGATATGTCTTAATATGCATTTTAAAAGTCAACAAGATCACTATTTCGAACATCAAGGGGATAACTAAAATATCTGGCATCCATGGTTAGTTCCGAGGTACCACAAGAGAAATTGAAAATGAAGATCTGAGAACATGAGAAGGAGTGTAAACATGAAGAAGTTGAGTAAGGTATTGGGGTGCAAGATGAAGATGAAGTGCCTTGTAAGTAAGTAGCAAGATCTTGAATTCAACTCGATACTTTACTGGAAGCCAGTGCAATTGCTGAAGAACTGAAGAAATGTGCTCAGTAGAAGGTGATCTAGAAAGAACACGTGCTGCAGAATTCTGAACCAACTGAAGCTTATGTAGCAATTTAGAGGGAACACCTGTGAGAAGAGCTTTACAGTAGTATATATGTGTAGTGACTAATGCATGAATAAGAACTGCGGTATTATTGATTAAGAGAAAGGGACAGAGACACAAGTGGAAGTATGCAGCTTGTTTGATATTATTCATTTGAGTTTCAAAGGATAGTTTGCTATCCATGATAACACCTAACCTGTGAGGAAGGACAGATTGCATTATTGTCAATGTACAAAGAAAAACAATTAGATTTAGATAAAGCAGATCTAGTGCCAACAAGTAAGTCGTTTTGTTGCCATTTAGCTTCAGGAAGTTTCAGGTAATGTAATCTTTAATTTCAGCTAAACAGCTGGACAAAGAAAGCACATATTAATGCCTTATTCCATATGATCATGTTCTACATCCCTTAATCCCACCCAAAACCTAAACTTAACAATTTAGTTTATTGATGCAAAAGTCACAGTTAATAGTTAGTTAATCGTGAGAATTGGACCCTAATCTAAAGTGTGAACAAATGAAAATATGTATTGAAATTTTTATTAAAAAAATGAATAGAGATAAAAATCTGCATCAAATCTTTGATTCATATGTTTTATAAGACTCCAGATGCAGACTGTGAGATCCTGATAAAGACTTATTTACTCTTGCGTGATTCATAAAGTAGCATTGGAAGGAGGGCACCATAAGCACAGACTGATGAATCTGTTTGTGTCGATTTTCTTGCTCATACCATCACAATACGATACGTCCATTGAGTAAGACAACGTTGCGTCTGCATTAATTCCTGGTTTTGTCCCTCCAGGCTGATGTTCTGTGATCTGTAGTCTGTTGTATGGAGGTTTAATGACAGCTTACATCGGTTGATAAAAATAAATCGGTGTTAAAAGACAGCTGAAATCTAATTTACTTCAGAGACAATCATCTATATATGCCAACAGGAAATTGAAAACCAACCAAGGTGGTGAAGCATTTTCATAGCCGTCTGCTTTCTCTCAGAGAATTGAAAATCACTCAGACTTAGTCTGCCAAACGCTCACCAATCATCTGCTCTCAAACAAAGACGTTTATTTAAATAGTCAGACTGTATGAAAGGGAGATTGTGTCAGAGCGCTTTCAATATCATAATTCAATGAGACAGTATTATCAAAAATAGATTTTCAAACATTCTCTGACAGTTAATAACTTAGAAAAACAACACTTCATGCCCTGCAAAAAGATAACAGAGCTTGGATTGAATAATATTAGTCTAAAGACAATTAAAAGTACACAAACTTTTTTTTCAAAATGAACAAAATTTGAATGTCAATGCATCAAAAATCCTTCTTCCAAAACATGTTTTTTTTTTTTGTCTTACCCTGATTCACTAAGGTAAGCCTATTAAAAGTGTTTATGCGTATACTGACAGGATGGTTTTCTTGGGAAATTGCGTATACGTCACTTGCCTGTATGTGTTTCATCAGATCCATAAATAGAGGTTAGTTGTGTTTGACTTGAAGCGACACTGCACAGACAGATTGGTGTATAACATCAAAGTACCGCGAGAGGAATTAGAGAGCAGACGGCTCCATATGCTTTCGATACGCTCTCGCTGTACTTTGATGTCATACACGGTCGTCTGCGCAGCGCAACATCAAGTCGAACACACCTACAAGTTGCTTCGGCTACTTTGACAAGTGTATGGTGTGGGAGTGGCATAGGTTGGCTGTCACAACGAGGGAGGAAGGTTGACATGGATCACGCTAAATCTCGAACTTCAGGGGAATCACTCGTTTAAAAAAAATGCTGCATTATCTTGGCTTTAGGAGATGGTGAGAACTGAGGGATTTGAAATGTTGTAAAAGGTGGTGAGATGGTGGTCCAGTGGGTTAAACCATGGAACTGATACGCAGAAGGTTACTGCACTCAAAAAAATTATTTGTTGAATTTACTTAAAAAAGCTGCATCAAGTGGTTCCACACAACTATACTGAGTCATTTTTACAAATAACAATTTAGTTACATGAACAAAAGAAAGTCAAGTAAAGCTGACAAAATGTTTTTAAGTAAATACAAACCATTTGAATTTGTCACTGTTACATAATATTTATCAGTGCAATTTGCTTAATAATGTTATGTTAAATTTATAATAGTTTATCATGTTCGGCGAACACATTTATTGATTTAATTTATCTTATTGAATTAACTACTTGTTCTACAATTGTAAGTGGAAAACTATTAAATATAACAAAAAGCATATTTTAAGAAACAAAATTAAAAAATAACTTAATTGAGAACAGGAAGTCCATCCAATAAATGTGTGTATATGAGTTAGCCACAGCCTAAACACAGGCACCACTCTTCTGCATAATGGTAACCACAAAATTACAGAAACTCCTCTAAATGTCCAACATAACTGCACATAACACTAACATAAACTAACAACATCTTTCCCTTTACTGAAAAAGATAAAATAACACTTTAATCCCTAAATTGACTCTCCTAATGCAGTCCCTTGCAAGGCATGCTGGGAACTACAGATCCACTGCCCAGTTTGTTTGTTTCACTCAGCAACGTTAAGTTGACTGAACAAACACTTATTAAGTAAAGCTGACAATACTCATTTTTAGTAGAAAAAACTCAGTAAATCTAAGTAAATGTAGTTACATGAGTTTTTTAAGTAATGTGAACAAGGATGGTTTGAGTGCAACTAACAACAGTGAAAGTTCATTTTTTTGAGTGTGGTTCGATCCCAGCGGTCACCACCTGTGTCCTTGAGCAAGGCACTTTACTGTTATTCCAGGGGGATTGTCCCTGTAATAAGGGCACTGTAAGTCGCTTTGGATAAAAGTGTCTGCCAAATGCATAAATGTAATGTAAATGTAAAAGCGATGTGGAGATGTTTTTTTTTTTATATATAACTCAGTAAGATATTTTATTGAACAGACAAATATAGGTCTAACAGAGTTCATTGTAAAGTTGTCGTGAAGGGTCATTTCATTAGGGTTGTTGTAGCACTGTGCTGGAATTTATTTTCAAGGATGAATCGTGTCTGTTAATGGGTGAAGCTACAGTAATGTGTACACAAATTCAGATCACTTACAGTTATGGTTAATTTTTTTAATTATTTGTTTTCCAGGGTTAATATAGTGATATATATATAAACTGCTTGCAAGGTTCGAATTTCAATGGAAGAAGAGTCCACATTTTTAAATTTTATTTATTTTTGAGAATGTGTTGCTATTTTGACAGCCCTTTTCTTCATATTTGAAATATTTGTTTTTATTATTTGTTTTGAGGAAATTTTAGGAGAAACTGAGTAAGTTGATACATATATATAAAAACAATAAAAAAATTGTTGTTAAGAAAGGGAAAACTGTGATCAATAACATCTCCGCTGGTAAGTCTGTGAGAGATTTCCTCATTGTAATTCAGTCACCTCCTCTCAAGAACAGGCTGTCAGAGTGTCTCTTCATGAAGAACATTAAATTCCCTCTATCCTCTCACCTCCTGTCGCTACATACATACGAGATTACATGTGTTCACTCTCTATAATGATACTTATTTGTATTCCCTCCTCAAGATGACAGGTCAGTAACCGCGGGATTAATCCTCAAATTCCTCGTTGTCACGCTTCAGTTCATTGTTAAAATGCTTCTTACCCTAAACTATTCAGTTTTACAGATGCACTCACACATACAGCATCTATAGCTAAATATGCTCACACAAACATGCGCGCACGCACGCACACACACGCGCACGCACGCACGCACACACGCCTCTGATTATACCTTTATCTGTGTCCCTGAGGGGGTGTGTTTTTGTGTATTGGGGAGCAAGTGATTTCTCTTCTTTAATGGACATTTAAATGATTAAATTATTCCAGAATTAATTTACTGGCAAAACACAGACATTTAGCCTCAGCCCAGCTTTTGCTCTTTTGCTAATGACAATGTTTATTCGACCCTTTAATTAATATTTGGAGTAACAAGTATGTAATATACTGATGATGGCTCGGTGGTAGTATAAATAAAACTGAGAATCAATTGAAATATGAATTGTTCGCTGTCAAATTATATCTGTTCATATTCATTTTCAATTAATCATAGCCTACACTCTAAAAAATGCTGTTATATAACCCAAATAACCCAAGTTGGGTTGAAAATGGACTAACCCAGCAATTGGGTTGTTTTAACCCAGCGGTTGGGTTAAATGTTTGCTTAAAACAACCCAATTACTAATAACGCCCCAAAAGTAGTTAATTCAAAGACAGTACATTATTGTAGCAGCTAAAACTTTTAAATGGCCATTATAAAATGGAAGTCATTAAATTGATTGTTTTGTTTTCATTATAATGTATTGCATTTTGTTTTCATTATTTTCTTTAATTAACTGTGGTATGGTTTGCCAAGCTATCTGTTATCTTCAAGCCTGGTCAAGTGCCCAAAACCCTTCTAAAACCAGCAAACCTAATAGGAGACCAAATAAGCATCTTAGGCTGGTTTAAGGCAATTTTTTTTCTTTTTTAGTTTAAGTAAAAGTATAAGGGGTTTCACGTTTTCCAGCAGGCTCACAATAAAAGTGTAACAATTCAGAGATTGTTTTGCAAGTTGAAATAGTATAACGACATATTTGCATATTAACATATAAACATATTTATTTGTTACTTGGACATAAAAGTTGTTGAATTGCATCGCACTCACAAAAGCTTGGATATAAAGCCCCTAAAATTCAGCCTTGCAAGTCAGTTATAAATAAATCTAAAAGCTCTGTGGTTTTGTGTGAATTTCAAAATATAAACTCACAACTCCGTTCGAAACTCACATCTTAAGGACTGTGAGAACCAAGATGACAGATGCCAAAAGCACCCATTAATATTTGATATGGCTGGTAAAATAGCTGGAACATATTCTCTGGTTGACTTGGGCTTTTCTGAGTCGAGCCCCTTTGTGGGAGATTCTGCAGGTATGAAAGACCTAAGGGCTGTCAGAGATAAAGGTATGAACTCCACTGAGAATCCTACAGGTGGAGAAAAGTATATCTTAAGCCCTATTCGGACGGTAATTGTTTCTCATGTGGACGTCTGTAAAAATAAATGTGCATGCAACCTCAGTGATAAAACTCGTGCATTCGGATGGTGATTTATTCACTGTGGAGGAGTGAGTTTTGTGATCCTGCGCACCTGGGAACACGCTGCTCACGTGATCAATAACATGACTGTAAGCTGTAATAAAATGTCATATGCTTGGTATAATAAGAATAAATGTATATTTAATTTAATAACGGGAAAATAATAGCCCAATTATTATTGAATTAATTAAATCTGTTTAAAAATAGGAATATATATAGACGCACATTATGGTTCTCTGTCTTGTATTTTATCTCAAAATAAAGGATGTAATTTTATTCCACATGGAAATTAGCAGAAATAAGTGAATACAGCCTCTTATTTACATGAGGTAAACAATGCTGTGGTTATTTTAACATATATAATCGCTGCCGTAATAATTTTTATTTTTTGAGTGGTGATGAAATATATTGCTCTTGTAAATACTTGCCATCATCCTAAAAGTCGAGATCTTTAAAATGCATCCAAATTACAGCGACGCACAACCGTACGGTGCTCTGCAGTGGTCAAAAAGGATATTAAACAGTGAATTGCAGTGATATATTCTTGAAAACTCAATTAAAAGGCACTTAAATTACCACACGACCTTGGTGTTTGTTAAAAAACAGTAGGTAATTCGGCTGGGGATTTTACGGGTGGTGGGAGAAAAACACTGACATTCTGGATTCGGACGGCAATAAAATCACAGACTAGCCCCTGTCAATTATGAAAATACCTTACGACCCCACGAGCAACAATTACCATCCGAAGAGGGCTATACACTCCTAGAATGGTTGGGAATCACAATTTGAGGCAGTGGGCACATAGATTTTTGTTACTCTGCAAACATGTCAAAGGTTCTTCCAGTGCAGTGGTCTCAAACTCAACACTGATTAAACAGACCTGATTCAGCTTCAGGGTTACTAGAACCTTCCAGACAGGTGAGTTGAAGCTGGTTCAGTCTAAACTTTGCAGTACGGTGGCCCTCCAGGAGCTGAGTTTGGGACCACTGTTCTAGTGCCTGACACCAATGACCATAGATATGTATATGTAGATGCCCAATTAGCGACTGTTTCTATGGGCCGCTATACGTTAGCCGTCCGCCATTTTCGAACGGTCAAAGCTGGTCGTGAACTTTGTGAATATTCAAATGTTGCCTGTCTGCAACCGTAGTTATACACAAGCATGTATGAAATGAATATCTATACATCAATAGACTGAAGCAGATGAGTTAGGATTTCGTTTATCATTAATGGTAGATAATTCTGCATAATGCTAAATATATTGGTTAAAGATCTTTACATTTTCTTAATCTCATTAATATTGACCATCAGAGAACCCTACAGACACATTGCTCAGCTTTTAATGAACGCAGTGAACTCATAATAAACAAGTTCATTGGAAATAAATCATAAACCATCAACCAATCAGCCATCAAAGTAAATAAATGATAAAAATAGAAATACATTAGCTAGTAATGTGTTTAATAAACATCAATATAGCCTATATTCAACCCATGGTTTAAGTAATCATCATATTATCTGAAAACTTAAATTCTCAAAAATCCTCCTAAAAAACATCATAAAATTATCAACATCACATACCTGAATTTAAACCATTTTTAAGAACAGGGAAAATTATAAATTATGAGTCAAAATGATAAATTATTATACATTTATTTAAAATATGAAAACACAAACCAACACATTGTCACCTGTGAAAGGTGATCCAATTTCTTCGGGAATTTAAATCACGCTGGGCTTTACAGAGGCTGTTGTTTTTTATGCGAGTGATGATTGACAGCATCTGAAGTGCTGACTTGTGTTGACCATTCTAAAATGGCGGCGCGCCGATGTGCCTGGAGAGGTCGAATGGGGCATCTACGTATACGTATCTTTGCCAATGACTATCTGTTTGGGAATGTTGAATTTCCCTCTCAGTGGAGTGATACTGGTATATCAACCAATATTTGTCTTTTGAATTTAATGCTGGGGTACTTTGCAAAAGCTTTGGGCTTTGTGTGACATTAGGATTTTAAGATATTAAATCATACACTGTTTGTTCGTTGGCCAGAGGAGAACTGGCACCCCGACTGAGCCTGGTTTCTCCCAAGGTTTTTTTTCTCCATTATGCCACCTGATGGAGTTTTGGTTCCTTGCCACTGTCGCCTTTGACTTGGCTTGCTCGCTTGGGGACACTTAATATTCAAATAAATGTTATATTATATATAAAACTATATTACTGATCTGCCCGCATTGTCACTGTATGATAATTGAAATGAGCTGGATAACAACACCGTTTTCTCCCGAGCGGCTGTACAGCTGAATCAAATTCTGTTGCATTATTTTGCCGTCAACACCGTGAAGCTGCTTTGAAACAATTGGCATTGTAAAAAGCGCTATGTAAATAAAGGTGACTTGACAATGTTGGACAGATGCCACTTGCTGGAAGGAATTTACTTCCTACTATATTTAGTATACTTGACATTATATATGATCCAAAGGCACTGACAAGAGAACAATGACTTGTAACTCTGCTTGCTTTCCAACCTCATCCAGCGAGAAACAGATGTACCAGAACTTGTCATTGATTGGACATCCACAGGTTGTGAAAGCTGACAGTCATGTACGCTTCACACTTCTCCACTAACGTTTCTCCACTTTCTCATGGCAACCAGCAAGTATGGGAGTGAGATAGTTAGTCCTTCATTTTCTAAGAAGATATTGGCAATGGTGGATAGTTAGGTTATAGATTTTGACTCTTTTTTTATTGAAGATATCTGATTGCAATTGCTTTAATTGTTTGCATGCTCATTACTGAATGTGCTGTGGAGTACAGGAGTATTGCATTTGTCGAAGATTAAAAAAAAAGGTTTGATATATACTATATATGTGTGTGTGTGCGTGTGTGTGCGTGTGTGATGATAGGAAGATGTTTTAACAGTCATGACAGTCTTAATTTATTCTCTAATTTATTAAATTTTACAACAAAATGGCTTCCAATTGATTATATCACAATATATATATTTTATATTATATATATTATATTATATATATTAAAAGGCTTCATTACTTCTCTCTTTTTTTTTTAAAGAAAACTAGAATGAAAGATTATTCCAAAACTATTCCAAAAATAGTCAAGACGTTTGAAGAATTTCAACAATTAGAGCCTTTCTTCACTCGCCGTTATGATCTCTGGATAGGTTTACCTTGAAATGTTTTATTTAATGCACCTTAAAAAAATAATCCGGGCATTGAAAACTGTCACAGTCATGTTCGGTTTGTTTTGGTTTTCACTCGTCCCTTTGTTCTATTTTCCCGCCACAAAAATCAAGTAACCATGGACATTCACATCACACCTGCTTGAAGAGGCGCCGCTTGTAATATGTCCGTGTGATCGCGGATAGACAATTGGGACAGTGATCCGGCTTCCCATTCATTTCCCTTCCTTTTTGTTTTTGTTTATTTGTTTTGAACGTTTCCCTAGGGTTTCGCCTTGCTGCAACGTCTCGTCTTGTCTTGCCTCATCAATCGTGCCTTCAGATAGGCCCGCCTCAAGTGAACTTGACATTGGTAGATCAGGAGACTCGAGTATTAACCCGTGTGAGCATTCTTCCACCCCTGCACTGTTTCAACAGGACGATTGTGTTTGTGGGGTCTGTATGATTTATATTTCATGTTTGTGTGTGTGAACTCGTAGGTCAATGTGGAGAACAGGAAGTAGTGTGTGTAATGTGTAATAAAGTGTAATGTGATTTACTCTGTACTCCACATTTTTTACTTTATCTTTGTGGGACCGAACCTGTGTATCCTATTGGACAATTAGTTCCCTGCGGGTGAAATTCCCAGGGTGGCGTAGTCGGAGTTATAAGGAGTTTAGGAAGTTTTGATTTATATGTTTTAATTACACATGAGTCCAAAATAATAACACAAACCTCCTGGTGCCACACTTGGATTATTGTTTTAAACCTTGTGAGTTATATCTTCTTCATCTTCATCTTCCTTGAACCTTTCATGTTACAAAAACATTTTCTTTCATTTTCACCACAACTTGAATGTGGTGCATTCAAGTTATGAATTGCATTTTTTATGCATTTCTGACTAAATGATTAGGACCAAGCACAAAATGTACACACACTCTCTGCGGCCTGCACTGACCCAACACCTTCCAGTAATGATAGCAGGGATAAACTGTTCTCAGTCATGTTGCCCTCATATTAAATATTTCGAAAGAGAGGCTGTTTTTTTTTTTTTTTTCGTAAGAGGACAGTGAACTGATTTCATTTAGCCTTAAAAGGCTCAGCATCCAAATTAAAACGCACCCACGGAAACTTAAATTTTTGCTGAGGCTAAAGCAGTTTTCGACAGGCTATGGCTTCACTTATTAACCATCTTCAACTTTGCAGCAACAGTCTTTAGAAGTATTGTTCTTTGGCAATTAATTTAATCTAGAGCATTTCTTCCCCACTCGAAATAGCAGTGAGGGGGTGAGTGATGCAAATGCATCAGACATGCTTTCATTTGACTAGTGTGATTAAGAGAATGTCTGAGTTGTTGCGGAGAGTTAGACACAAATAAGAATGTTTTCTGCAATGGATCAGATTGATGGATGGGGGACACGCCTGTAAGTGAGGTAGACGACAATGAGGGGAGGGATCGCTGCAGCAGACTTCCAATTTTATTTAACAAATAAATCAAACATGAGTAAGCCACAAAAGAGATAATCCAAATATCGCACGCAACAGATTTACATTTAAAGGTTGACTTCAGGGATTAGCATTAAGCTTTGTATCAGTAGAAACCCGGCAGTATATTCGAACCCCCCCCCCCCACCACCACCACCACCCCCATTTCCCCCTGAGACGAGAGATTTCTGTATTTTTTGTCTTGAAAAAAAACCTCTGATAACGCAAAAACGTCATTTAGCGTCATCAGAGGCTTTTTGGCCAGAGGCTAGAGACTACAGCCAGTAGTAGGAGCTAGTTCCGCATGTTTTCAACCCATCCATAGGGGGTGGGATCTCACTCACAGAATGTAAAATGCTCACGGCCGCTCAGGCATTCATAACGGGGCTGTGCGGAGCAAAGTGAGTGTTTTCAATGAATTCCAATGAAAGTTAAGCTTCCATAGGCAGGAACTGAAAACGTGCCAGACTGGACACGCACTGTGAATGACTGTGTGGCCGTGCTCATTTTAGTTTCAGTTTAGAATTAGCGCCAATTCGAGGGCGGGTTACTTAAATTGTGGGTTCATTAGCCTATTAACCACATAAACCAAATATTCTGTGATCATCTTGTCTGTCAGCTGTTTGCTCTCGTGATGAACGAAATCTGACTCCTGCTGCGTTTGTGCCTCGACTCTCATTCGGCTTGTGCTGTATTAGTCAGACACGTTCAGTTTTTAATTGTAGTGTCTGTTCTTTAACTGAATTAGATAATTTTATTGCTATAAAAATTAACACGGCGATGGGGCGGTGACGCGGTGGGAAAGTGATGTAACCGGTAGGCGTGGCTTGGGAGTGGCTTCGTAGGGCAGCGAAGCAAGTGCATTTGGTTGTTGTCTTTCATCCACATTAGCCAAAAATAAATTTTCCGGCTTTCTCAGTCTATAAGGCACCAACTTCTAAAATAATTTCACATTTCTACTACATAAATGACCCAATTTAACTACACATTCATCTTCCCAGTGCTGAAGTATCCCTTTAAAGGGATTTAAAGGGATACTTTTATTTTTTTCCCAGAAATTGTTTAATGCGGCATTCTATATGTATATAGGTATGTTTGGGTTGTTTTAAATATTTTTTTTTAAAATAATTAATATATCATAGAGTTGTTTGTGAAAATCAATGGCTACCGTCAACTCTTTGATTCCCGACATTCTTCAAAATATCTTGTTTTGTGTTCAACAGAACATCTTTTTGTCATTGTGTTAAAGTCTTAAATAAAATAAATCGACTCAACCTCTGGAAAGGTTTCATTTATTTTTGAAAAGGTTTTCCCCAAACTTTGAAATGGTCAGGAATTTGTTGATGTGTCTCTGAAGTGTAGTTGAAATTTGAATGTAGTTTCAACATAAACTTGGTACATCAGATGGCAGCACTCTTTCATGCCAACGTGATATTGAACTAACATCACTCATAATGTTGATTCAATGATACTATCATTGATTTTTTTGGGTTGAAATCTCAACATTGTTTCAACAGTAACTCAGCGTGCAAAAGTGATGTTGAAAAAATGTCACTTTGTAATGTTGAATCAGTAAAATTACCATTGATTTGTGGTTGAAATCTCAACATTACTTCAACATTAACTGAGGGTGCAAAAGTGATACTGAAGTAGCATCACTTTGGGCCCTATTCCAACGATCTGAAACGCAAGTGACAAAGCGCGAAGCGCAAGTAACTTTGTGGGTGGGTCTCGGCGCTGTTGCTATTTTCCCGGCGGGATAAATGGCTCTTGCGCCCGGCGCAAATCTAAAATGGGTTGGTCTGAAGTAGCTTCATTATTCATAGGTGTGGTTTGGGCGTAACGTGAATAAACCAATCAGAGCGTCATCCAACATTCCCTTTAAAAGCAGGTGCGCAAGTTCCATTATGGATTGCTATTATTATGGCGTATTTACCAGGCGCACGCCAGGAGCGGTTCACAGCCGAGGAGACTGATGTTCTTGTAAGAGCAGTGAAAGACAGAGAAGTGAAGTTGTAATGTTGTACATTATGGTAAAGGTGATTTCACAGTCTTTTTTTTTTCAGTCTTTCAGTTTTTTTCAGTTTTTCAGTCGATTTTTTTTCCTGGTTCTTGACGGACAAACCAATTTGTCAGATGTCCTTATATACATATATGTCTTGCCACTATTGGGCAAACAGGTCTTATCCTTAATTATTACAATTAGCCTGAATAATTTGTAAGCTAGATTTATGCCTATTTTTTCACATCTTCGTGGCACACCACAATGATTTCCGTCATCTCATGTGTTATTTTTTTAGTGTAACAATTTATGATTTGCAAAAATAACTGTTGCATCTGTGTAGATTACATGAGCAAAGTGCATGCGCGTTGTGCACGCTATACATTATGGTCAAGCATGCGCCCTTAAAATAGCATAATGAACAACGCGCAACGCGCCACTGACTTTAGACTAGGTTTTTTTCTGGTCAGTGGCGCAATTGTTTAATGGAACAGCAAAATAGCACCAGGGATTGTTTGCGCCGGAACACGCCTCCTTTTTTGCGCTGAACCGCCCAGGGAGCGCAAGTTCATTCACTAGTTTAGCGACGTGCTTCTGTGGAGGGAAAAGCGCGCTTTGCGCGGGTCCAAAATAGGAATGACACATGCGTCGGTGTACAAAGTCAATTGCGCTGGGTGCAAGATAGGGCCCTTTGTAACATTAATGCAATGCAATTAGCGTTGACACATCAACATTAACTCAACCTTGTTTCAGTGATTGCTTGCTATCTGGGCTTTTTGAAAACACGTTCCCAAGTGGATACATTTGAAAATGGTTGTAATGAAGTATGCTGATATGGGAAGAAGAAGGCAGGAACCGGCGAACGTTTAAACACTTTCCAAAATAAACAAACTGAAAGTATATAAAAAAGGCAGCCCCTCACGGACGGCAGTTGCGTTTTAGACCAAACATATAATGGTCACTGAGTGCGACCTGGACGCATCAGTAAATGGTGAGATATTTTTCAAAATAATATGATTCTGCCAAAAGAATAGTGTGAGAACTTAGCGTTTTCTGTCGTTTTAGTGTGGATGAGAAACTTTTGGAAAATGCTACTGTGGACGGAGGTTTTTTTTAAACGTTTTCAAATGTATCCGAATTAATGTAGCCGTAGCCTATTAAAGGTAGGGTAGGTAGGATTTGGTTAAAAAACTTTTTTTCCAAATTTGTTTAAACTTTTTTTATATATCTATTTTTTTTATAATACATAATTAAAATGTAAGTACTCAGAAAAAGAAAGTATAAAAATTGAGTGTCTGTAGACCTCTCACGACTGTTTTAAAGACAGCTCATTATTTCCATTCACTCCACCTTCTCCCTTCTGGGCTCTTTCCAAAGCCACGCCCCCAAAACACATGAACGCGCTACGCCGACAGTGATCAGCTCAGCTGAAAGACGCATTATTTACCTGAGGCGAGCGGAGAAGAAGTGCATGTAGTGACATCATGTCAGAATCACATGTAATAAAAAAATCTAACTTTATCATTATGAATATAAACAAATAAGATGTCTTTTAGTACTCACTATCAAGCTAGAATAACGATACTGGTAAAGTTTAAAATACACACACAACAAAGTGTCTACGACACACACAGATACAAGATAAAAACATCAACATAAATATTGGTAGAGTATATAAAAACAAACCAAGGGCCGAAATAAACGTGCAGGTAAAGTTCCTGGTGAACATGGTAAGAGTTTAGACAGAGGGTAGTAGCTAAAGCTAACAGTTCTAAAAAAAGTTCCTGGATGCGGTGTACTAGCTTTTACACATGCATTTTGTTATCTAAAGTTACATTTTGCGAAATTCAACACGATAGCGATCAACTTGAGCTAGGCATATTGAGTATTTATCATCTCTTCTAATGGTTCGCTAAGTGTATAACATTGTAACTTTATGCTAAGTAATGTTATGTTAGCTATATTAGGCAGCTACGTGTGCTAGTGAGACATGCTTCATGAAAACATAAACCAAAAAAATGTATAATCAAAATGAAAGATTACCTGTCCAGCAGAAATACAGCCTCTTGAACTCAAATCAAACGGGTGCGCCAGGGTTGCCAAGTTTTCACAACAAAATCCGCCCAATTGCTACTCAAAACTAGCCCAAAACCAGCCCAATCGTGTTTCTCCGGTAAAAATCGCTTTTGGTGGGTAAAATATGTGTCTTTTTGGTAGGGCTGCCTGCTAAAATTCGCAAATCCCGGGGCAAAATATCACTGGGGTCGCTTCAACCCGTGGACATGAAAAACAGCCCGCGGCAACAGTGTTTGAAGTAGCCCGACTTGGCAACACTGGGGCGCGCGCATGTGGGCAGATCCTGTAGCAAAAGCAGTGGTAGCCATGGTAGCGAGAGAGAGTGACAGTCGCCCAAGCCAATCACTTGTTTCGGCCCAAACGAAAATAATGAGCAGTGTTTATTGCAGATTAAAAAGTCTAGAGTCACTCGATTTTTATACTCTATTTTTCAGAGTACTCAAATTTTAATTATGTATTGACATATAAAGAAAGTTTAAACAAATTTGGACAAAAGTGTTTTAGATCATTCTTACCTACCCCACCTTTAACAAGCAACTCAACAAGAACCAGGTGTGCAACATAATTAGTCACTATGGCAACTCATTAGGTGAAGGGAACATAGGAACAAAGAAAACAGGAAAAAAAAGAGAATCAAATTTAAAGTCCCTGAAAATTAAACAAACAATAACAGAACGTCACAGCGGCATGGCTGTCAGCCGTGCCTGGGTTTTTGAAAACAGATTTATCCTTGACTGGTAGGGTTTAGTTTTTCTTTCTTTTTTCTCTCTCCAGTGACTCCCTAAGAATCACAATGACAGCTAAAGAATGACACAACTGTTGACTGCTGATATGATATGTGATATTCTAGCAGGTGCTCACTGACTAAACAAACTTATTAGCATAATGTATTTTAAATCAACAAAAACAGAGAATAAAATTTGGGCTGTCAATGAAAATTTTATAGACGTCTAACCATAGACAAGTCTCTGTCAAAGAAATAAAACTAAACACCTTATAATCTCTGTTGACTTTGCTTATATGATGGAATATCATACAAGTTATTTTTGCAAAAACAACATGTAACCAAATTCAAGGTTATTTTGGCTAGAAGTGGGTTACTCATAGCCAGATTAGCTGTATCGGGTTTGTTAACCAAGGCGGTGAAATGACGGCTTGTGTTGAGGAAGCCTTTAGAGCTGAATTTCAGATATGGTAATAGGTGTTTTGTTTCTGACACGCTGTAAAATGTCAACCAATCACAACAGATTTATTTAAGGCCGTGACACACCAAGCTGACGTCAAAGAACTAGCAACGACAAAAGCTGTTTGTGTTGTCGCCTTGCGTTGGCTACGTATAGGGCAAAAAGCTGCGCTTGAACACACCAAAAGGACTACATGCCGACTACATTTACATTACATTTACATTTAGTCATTTAGCAGACGCTTTTATCCAAAGCGACTTACAAATGAGAGCAAAAGAAGCAACTAGAACAGTCAAGGGCAACAGTATGCAAGTGATGTAGCAAGTCTCAGTTAATCTAGCTCAGAACACACAGGACAGTTTAAAAAAAAATAAAAAATTAGACAGACAGAAAATGAATAGAATGATAAGTGCTATTCTTGATTGGTCAGGTGCTGCTGGAAGAGATGTGTCTTTAGGTGTTTTTAGAAAATGGCTACAGACTCGGCCGCACGAATTGAGATAGGCAGGTCATTCCACCAGGTGGGAACGGCCCAGGAAAAGGTCCGTGAGAGCGATTTCATGCCTCTCTGGTATGGCACCACAAGGCGTCGTTCACTAGCAGAACGTAAGCTCCTGGAGGGTGTGTAAGTCTGAACGAGCGAGTTTAGGTATATTGGTGCAGAGCCAGTGGTTGCTTTGAAGACGAGCACCAGTGCCTTGAATTTGATGCGAGCAGCTATTGGCAGCCAGTGCAGACTGATGAAGAGAGGCGTGACGTGCGCTCTCTTTGGCTCATTAAAGACCACCCTCGCCGCTGCATTCTGGATCAGTTGCAAGGGTTTGATAGTGCATGCCGGAAGGCCCGCTAGAAGAGCATTACAGTAGTCCAGTCTGGAGAGAACAAGAGCTTGGACCAGTAGTTGTGTGGCATGCTCTGATAGGAAGGGTCTAATCTTCCTAATGTTGTATAATGCAAATCTACAGGATCGGGTTGTTGCAGTGATGTGGTCAGTGAATTTTAGCTGATCATCAATCACCACTCCAAGGTTCCTGGCTGTCCTGGACGGAGTTATGGTTGATGAACCTAGCTGAATGGAGAGATTGTGGTGAAGTGCTGGGTTGGCAGAGACAACAAGAAGTTCAAGACTAGCATATGCATTCTGCACCTTTGTGTAAGGAAATAACTATCCATATCAGCAGGTATCAACAGTCTATATATTCGTCATTCAAAAAGGGAAACCAAAACTAGGACTGCAGATATACAAACCGTAAACAAAGCACTTTCTTCATTCCAGGCAGCTCATGTTGTAATGAAAATATTAATATAAGGTAAGATGAAGTAAAATTATAACAGCCTTCTGTCTGTGATGTCTTGACTTCTTTGCTCACTTTCATCCGTTTGCTTTTATTTTTGTGCACTGACTCATTTGCTATCGAGGAGAAAATACACTGATAATGTGTCCTGGGATCGTCTGATTTTGGTTCATTCACACTGCCAGTGATTTTCCAGAATCTGTGCGTGTGTTCACACACATCCCGTGAAGATCCCATAAAGACACATGACATTGGTGTGTCTGTAATGTCTCTGCACCATCTTAAAGGCCCACTGAAGTGCCAAGTAACATTGCAGAGACAAGCCCGGAACACGCCCTGCGTGAACAAAAGGCAGGATCAATGCCGCAAAGGGCTCAGCCGTAGTAATGACGCTGAAGCTTAGATCGTTCGCCACCTTAGTAAAACGGTACGTGATGCACTACATTATGATCGAATCAGAAAAAAATACACAAGCGTGGTTTCTCGAAAGAGAAATAGCAAATCATAAGCAAACTTAAAGGGTTAGTTCACCCAAAAATGAAAATTCTGTCATTAATTACTCACCCTCATGTCGTTGGACACCCGTAAGACCTCCGTTCATATTCGGAACACAAATGAAGATATTTTTGTTGAAAGCTGATGGCTGAGAAAGGCTTCAGACAGGCCTCCATTGGCATTCAGCACATTAATACTCCCAAGACCCATAAAAGGCACTTAAAACGTCGTTACAAAGTCCATCTCACCACAGTGGCTCTACAATAATTTTACGATGCGACGACAATAATTTTTGTGCGCAAAAAAAAATCTAAATAACACCTTTATCCAGCTTGTTATTGTCTTCCGTGTGTGCCTCCCCGACGCATGCGCAAGAATATGATGTAGCGCCAGCGTTCGGGAATCCATGAAATGCACACTCTAACCCCATTTTGAGAACAACGCTGAGACCTAAAGCACGATCAATGTAGAATCCATCAGCTTAGATACGCACGTCTTCCTCTGCTTGTAAACAAATCCCTTCTGGGTCATGTGTCCGAGCACCGGATCTGCGTCATATTCTCGCGCATGCGTCGTGGAGGCACACACGGAAGACAATAACAAGCTGGATAAAGGTGTTATTTTGATTTTTTTTTTTGCGCACAAAAACTATTGTCGTCTCATCGTAAAATTATTGTAGAGCCACTGTGGTGAGATGGACTTGGATTTTTGGGTGAACTAACCCTTTAAAGTTCGCCATGAAATCAAAATTTAAATTTTCTGGCTTTTAGAATTAATATGTTAGCCTTACTGTTATCTATAAGCTAGTGTGCTCCAAAAAATGAGAAAATTCACATTTAGAAGATATAAGTGTTCAAAACTTACAGTCTTTCACTTCTTCCAATAGAGTGGTGCAGATATGACATCACTTTGAAGGCCAACAGACAGTTTGACCAGTCTCACACTGGTTCCCTCGATAAAAAAAAACAATAGTATTTTTGTTTAGGCTTTTGGATTATTTGATTATTGATATATCACACATTTACTATTTTCTACATGGTGAATGGCACATAGTGCACTATATAGGTGTCACATGTCTGTCTGTTGGTTGATCTTTCAGTTGTGTTTTGATTTCTGTCACATGTTCCTTTGTCACAGTTTCCCACCACTTGTCTGTTTCCTTGGTTACCCTCGTTAGTTTGTTTAGTTCAGTTGTGTGCAGTTAATTATCTTGTGTCTGTTTGCTATTTAAGTTCTTCCCTGTTCAATCATTCTCTGTCTGGTAACCGTTATGGTCGAGTGTGTTTTCCTTGTCGGTCAGCTGAGAGTTTACATTAAAGTTTATGTTCGATTGAGATCTTCAGTTTGCTCCTGTGCTACACACCGTGACAACAGGGGATAGGGAACGATTCAGACAGTGTAAGTATGCTTCCCATTGGGGTGAATGAAGTCTGGTTTTAAGTTAATGTCACGCGAACCTCCGTCTGCTCTGGTCTAGAGACACGGTAGCACAGAGTGGATCATATGCGTGAGTCGGCACAGACCACAAAACATATTGGACCCATTTTAATTCAACACAAAATGCTATATGTTAAAGCGATAATGGAGGATATTAGGAAGGAAAAGTGGTTAGATATTAGGAGGTTTTTGACATTGGATGTATGTAAACCTATTGTAGGAGACCTCCAAAACTAATTTAGGAACCCTTAAAATGGCATAAAAGGGGCATTTTTAACACATCAATGGGCAAATTCACAAAATGGTTATGCCACTTTAGTATGCAATATGTATACTTATGAAAAAAGCGGTATGTAAACTGTTTTTCGCATAGAGGTTTGCTGGTAGGCCTTTATATGTGAATGTTTGTCAAAAGTCTTTGTGCAGAACTAGATTGAATTCTCAGACAGCGATGAATCTTCCTTGCTGTTGCTGACCCCATCCAAGACCCACAAGCACCTCTGACTCTACTGATTGTGCCGAGTATACGTTTCTAATATTGTTTGCCTCTGAGCCCTTTTCCTTGTCATCAGATATTATCGTGCTCCTAAATATCCTGTTAGCCCTGAGGGTGAACGTATTTCAGTCCGCAAGATCACTGAAATGTCATGCATTTGCCGCTGACCAGATTTGCAGTTGTTTTGATAATCCTATTGCTACATTCCTTGAGTTTACACAATAACATCTTTTCTAAATAGTTTGTAAATTGTAAAAAAAATTATTAAAAAAAGTTAATGGTTTAACATAGCATTATGTTTAATTTTACTCAGGTCATTGACAAATAAGGCTTCCAAAAAGTGTTTTTTTTTTTTTTTAATCTTTACAAAACTGATGTAATGCATATTTTTGAGTCATAAACAGTGTGTTTAAACATGTTTCAGTTGTTAAATAACATTTCAAAGATTTTAAATTAATTTTTTGACTGTTTTTATATCAGGTGGTTCAACCAAATAGTTGTCTGTATATACTGTAGTTGTATCACCTGACATGGAAAGTTTACCAAACCTACACATACTTGAAATTATCAGTTTTTACCAATATTTGAGATCTACAAACCTTTTCACTCTGCCACAAGGACCAGTTGGGCTCCTCTGATGCATTATTATCATGTTATTACCTATTCATAAAAAGAGTCATGTTTGCAGTTTTGCCACCCTGACATTTGAAAATATACAAATCGCTGGGCAAAAGTTTTTCAATTATCTCAACAGCTTTAAAAATACTTGTATTTATAAAATGTGTTTTATATGAAAGTTTTCAACCCTAAAATGCCATAATATTAAGTATTTCTTTATTATTAAGACACTTTTTTAAAATAGTTTCTTTTTTTTCAGACAGTTGCACAACCTGACATTTTGGGGTTTAAGATAAAACCTAAAATAATATGTATTTAAATGTACTAAAAATAAATTCAAACTAAATAGGTTTATAGAAAGAAGTGAAATATGTCATGAATTTATCAAATTATTTAAAAAAGAAATAATTCACTTAAAAAAATGCATGTCTTGTCATTGACCCTATCAAACATATGTCTTTTTTTTTTACTGTCAATACTGACAAATTTGTAAGTAAAAACTTAACAGAGCTTAAAAGAATGACAACAGAATGTATTTGAAAAGAAATTTGTTACCAAAGATTTCTATCACTTTTAATCATTTGAATGTGTCCTTTCTAAATAAAAGTATTAATTTCTTTTGAAACTTTTGAATGATAGTGTATTACGGGTTCCACAAAAATAGAAAAAAACAGTTTACAACATTGATAATAAGAAATGTTTCTTAAACATTGAATCAACATATTAAAATGATCTGCTTTGCTGCTGAAATTCAGCTTTGCCATCACATTTACACGTAACCGGTTGATCAAAACTCACGAATATGATGAATAACTGGAAACAGGAACTTTAATAACAAAAACTCAGGAAACTCACAGAGAACACTCGTTGACGACGGACAAACACTGAGGGAGAACTGAAGGCTAAATTAGACAGTAAATTAGAACTAGACAGACTGGGGGAAAACTAGGTCACAGGGACTGAAATAAAAAGCATGTAACAGTAGCTCCCCCTCCCAGTAGGCGCGTCCTCGCGCCATAAACAGTCCATCTGAGGAGGGGGCTCTGGAGCAGGGTGTGGAAAGAAAAGGGAAAAACATCGGCCAAAGCAAAGAAAAACTGTCCATGGAGGAGTGGATGGTGGGAGGAGCCAGGAGCAGGAGAAGCCAGGTGTAATACCAGGGATCAGCCAGGACGAGGCCCCAGGGCAGAGACGGAGGCGGGAGGAGCCATGGTGTTGCAGACTCGATGGAAAACACCCTGGGGACGACCGACGAGGTTACCACCACTGAAGATGGAGGCAATGGTGGAGCTGCCGGGTCGATGAGCCCACGCAAGACCAATGGCCCTGGAGACCGAGGTGGAAACGGATAACCAGAGGACAGAGGCAGGGGGAAGGCAGAGCCAGACGCAGCCGAAGGTGCAGGCAAGTTGACGGCTTACCAAGGTGGAGCCGGAGAACCGAGGGAGCCCGGAGAAGCCGTATGGTCGATGGTTTCCGGTGGAGCCGAGGGAGGGAGGGAGACAGGGCGGAGCTGATGTGTCGTCAGGCCGCGGTGGAGCACAGGGCACAGAGACTGGCTGCAAAGACAGGGGATCATCTGTGCTGGATGGAGCTTGTGTTCTGAAGACAGGCGGGTCCTCACACCATGTGAGAGATGCAGAGGGGCTGAAGGAGAGCGGCGGAGGTAGGGCTGAGGAACTGGCTGATTGAGGTGGGAGAGGGAGGCTGGGTGGGCATTCCGGTGAGACGGGGCACTGGAGACACAGGAGACGCTGGAGAAACAGGAGGCGCTGGAGACACAGGGGGTACTGGAGAAACAAGGGGTGCCTCAAAAATGTTCGTCAGTTCCTCAAAATGACCACCAGAGGTCTTGATACAAAATTGTTACGTATACAGCTAAACGCGTCTCCGTGTGGACGGGGCCTAGGTCACAGGGACTGAACTAAAACACAATGAAAACAACAGAATGAGCATACATGTAACACACACGTAAAGAAAATTACATTTTAAAATCTATTACAATAGATTGTTATAATATATCATATCAAGTTTTTACTGTATTTTTTATCAAATATATTCAGTCTTGGTGAGTATAAGAGACATCTTTCAAAAACAACAATACAATTATTCCAAAGGATTTTGAACAGTATTGTATATAAACTGTTTGTCCTATCATGTTAGGGTGGCAGTTGGAATGCTGGAGCCTATCCCAGTGTCTTGAGCCATAGGCAGGGAAGAAACCTGGATGAATGGCCTGCCCAGTTGTTTCCATTGAAGTTAACTGATCCTGAATCTATTTTACAAAAGCACTAAGGGGGCTCTGCATTCAGAAGCTGCTCTTACATCAAAAGCTTTTTAAAGAAGCATCTTGCAAGTGCAAACAAATCATTGTGTCATCTTGTTTCCCCTCTGTTCATTTGAACACAGGTGTGCATATAAGTCTATTCATCATGAGCAGTTTGAGGTTTCATTGGAGATGTGTTGTCCTGCAAGCCAAATATATTATTTATGTTGTTGATGAGACTTTCAGATGCTTATGGCAGTGCTGGGTTTTCTGCTTTCAATACACATAATGAAGACTTGAGGGAAAGTTCAGCCTTTTTTTCTCTTTTCTTCTCTTTGCTTTTGTCTCTTTTCTCTCATATCTCTGGTTCTTTTCAAAAACATACTCAGCTGCCTCACTGTCTACTGCCTATACGTCTTTTATTGCAGAATCCTAATTGAAATAAAACCTAAGTGAGTGATTTGAAACACAGTGATGGGCGCTTTCAAAACATGCTTTGTGAAACTTGCCAAATTTCCGAAGTCACACGATTTCAGTAAACAAGGCTTTGTTACGTCACATCTGTTTTGAAATTTTAATGGTTTGCCGATACGCGATCTGTGAACTCATGAACCTGTGTCTGATTTTTACTGCTTGCAGAATCTGTGAAAATGTGAATCAGTTTAACAAAATAAGAGATCATGCAAAATGTGCTATTTTTTATTTTTAAATTTTATATTTTTTATAAAAAAT
This sequence comes from Gobio gobio, assembly GCF_949357685.1. Classification (NCBI taxonomy): domain Eukaryota; kingdom Metazoa; phylum Chordata; class Actinopteri; order Cypriniformes; family Gobionidae; genus Gobio; species Gobio gobio. The sequence goes on from NC_137107.1 coordinate 22,219,288, forward strand.
GTATTCATTTATTAAAATGACCCTGTTCAAAAGTTTATGAACCATTGATTCTTAATACTGTGTGTTACAATGCTGTTTTTTTTGTTTTGTGATGGTTGTTCATGAGTCCCTTGTTTGTCCTGATCAGTTAAACTGCCCAATGTTCTTCTGAAAAATCCTCCAGGTCCTGCACATTCTTCAGTTTTCCAGCATCTTTTTCATATTTGAACCCCCTCCAGCAGTGACTGTATGATTTTGAGATCCATCTTTTCCCACTGAGGACAATTGAGGGACTCAAACACAATTATTTTAAAAGGTTCAAACATTCACTGATGCTCCAGAAGGAAACACAATGCATTAAAGGTCCCATGGCATGAAATTTAAATTTTATGAGGTTTTTCAACATTAATATGAGTTCCCCTAGCCTGAATATTGTCCCCAAGTGGATAGAAATGTTGATCGGTGTAAACCCGAGTTCTGGCTGTCTTTCTCTGCCTTTGAGAAAATGACAGGCCAGACGAGCCAATCCTGAAGTCTCCTGGTTTGACGTCCAAGCAGGAACGGTTACCTCCCTTTCCTCCACCCAGAGAATCTGGCACGCCCATGCAAACGCTCGAGAGATCATTGCTTGTGAACGAGTGAACGCTGGCAGTTTCTCAGTGTTTGGATGTACAAATGAAAACAGAAGTCTTTTTTCAGTTCCTTCTGATCTGTGATCAGTGATTTCTGATGTGTAGTTAATTATTTATTATTCGTGCACACAATGCGGCTTCTCTCTCTCCCGACAGAACGGTGTTTTCGTGTTTTCTATCTTGTGAGTCAGTGTTTTTGTACGTCCTCGTCGCGTCTATCGGTTCTAAATTGTGCATACAGTCATGAGTTTCTGCTCAACATCGGCAGAGTAACATCTTTAGAGATAAACCTCACACACGCCGAAGCTCGGGCTGCACTGACCGGTCGGCCTTCAACATCCCGACCCCCAGTACTGCATCTGGCCCACAGCGGAGGCGCCTTACGCGGCGCGAGATTAAACAGAAGGGGGGTAAGCGTGAGCATATCCGGGCTAGCCAGCCTAGCCCCACAATAAACTGGATTACATTCGATTACTGCTGTTGTGTCTTTGTTTGTGCTGTGTACTCAACGCGCGTCACTGACGCTTTTATTTTATTTTAAAAATAATGCTATTATCAACACTTACTTTTAACTCGTTCATCTCGACAGCTGTAATGGTACTTTGCATGTGTTACAAAGTTGGTAATAATGATGAAGACGGACTCGGTGTGACTGGGACTCGTGTTTATTCAGAACTCTCAGAAACAAACACAATAAACTTGCGCTGACTGACAGCGCTCTCATAACTCAGTAGTTACTATAAACAACTTTGCTAGCAATCGCTGAGCTCCGTCTCTGGTACATTAGTGATGTCCGGTTCGCGAACGATCTTTCTTTTGAACCAGTTCTTTTTAGTGAACCGGATCAGTTCACCAAATCGGACTGAATCGTTCTAAACGGTTCGCGTCTCCAGTCAGCGCTGATCCATAATTTACTAAAGTTACTAACTTTCTGACATGAGTGACAGTCCCTCCGACTAGAAATAGACTAATAACCTGAAGTATATGCTGTAACTACAACAGTTCAGACATGCTGAGAACTGATGAGAAGTGAACTCAGGTCCATCCGTCTCTCTGGCAGCAGCTCGTGCCTGCTCGTGCCTTGTAGACCTCGTTAAACCACGCCCCCTCCGCTCATTTAAAATGCAAAGATGTCAGCCAATCACAACAGTGGACGTTTTTACTGAAGTCTCACAGCAGACACGCCTCTTGAAGCAGGGCATTCAGCCACAGGGCAAACAGCAGTATAGAAAAAATGCCTTTTATTTCTAAATTATGACATTTTATGATGTAAAAGTCATACTAACAATATAAGTACACCTCAGGAAACATTATAAAATAATAGAAAAATGCCATGCCATGGGACCTTTAAGAGGATATTTGAACAGGATTTTTCTTCTTTTGTTTACATATCAATTATTTTTCATTTAGTACTGCCCTTCAGACTTACATGTTTCCCGGAAGACAAGTGCAATTTACCTTGAGCTTCAAATTCAATAAGTTTTCACCCCTGAGCATTTTATTTATTATCATTTTAATAAATTCAGCTATTTTCTTTGTCTTGTGGACAATAAGTAAATATTTTTTATGTTAAATATCTTATTCAGGACAGTACTTAATAAAAAATAACATGCATTTTGTATGATTTCTCTTGTTTAGTTAAAATTATTCATATTTCACATGATTCTGCAAGCGGTTCACATACTTTTTCTTGCAACTGTACATTACACACAAATTTGGGGTAAAACGGGGGTAAAAAATATGAAATTTTTTTATTTGTTTATTTCAAACTTTTTTAATCAATACATCAGTATTGAAATAATTATTATTAAAATTGTATTAAATCCAAAAAGCATTCTGGGATTACCTTCTCCACAAAGGATAAATGCGTGTCTGTCTGTCTGACTGTGTCCTTTACTGATTCTCTCTTCCTGCTTTTGAGAGCGTGTGGCATTCATTTAGTTTTTGATCTCCCTCTTTGCCTTTTTTGTTGTGTCCCACCGGGCTGCTGTGATTTCCTCTACATGCCAGCTGTGCCCCAAAAATATGATTTGAATGATGACCAACAGGGTTTCACTTCCAGATCTAGTAATATTTTATCATGTTTCTGTGAGGTTTTTACTTTTACGGTATAAAACAGTGGTACTCACCTGGAAAGTTGCAACTCAAAAAATAGGTCCGTTTTTATAGGATTGTGGACAGCAGGGAAAAAATAACAATGCTAAAGTTCTGCCTGAAGCCAAATACTTTATTTAAGAAAGAACACAAAAGAATTCCAAACTCCATTGGAAAATACAGCATTTCATCTATTTGTCTTATTATATAACAAGTACATGGATAAAGTGTTATTTTTTTATAAATATATATATCAATTTGTCTTGTTTTTAATATTTTAGCTTTATTTTACATAAAGGTTGACAGAATTATGTTTTTATGAATTATACAAGGCAGTATAGAAACTGTAATGGGAATACTTACATCTAAACACCCTGTTCATTTAATTTCATTGCATGTCTGGTTTTGTCAGGGTTATGTTATGTTTCACAGACAAGGCTTAATCTTAGCCACAGACTAAAATGTATGTTTTAACTGAATGCACTGATACATCTTAAAATATGTCAGTACCATTGTTTTGTCTCAAGATGCACACCTGTAATGTTTTTTCTAAGGCACATTTATAAAAGCTACTTAAATGTCCTCATTGAACTAAGGCCTAATCCTGGCTACGCCCTGTCTTTGAAACCAGGCCATTATGTTTTTGTTCATGTTCCTGTGTTTCCTTTCAGTTTAGTTCCTGTTTATATAATTACTAAAGCTGAGCTTCCACCGAAATTACCTGGAACAATTTGTCCCATGAAAATTTTTTCCCAGGAACTTTTTCCCCCCAGACCTGTTGCTGGCTGTCTGCGTTTCCGTCGTGGTCTAAAGTACCGTGAAGATTAAGCAAATTAGTCCAGTGATGTAGGACTGCGTGCGACTTTCCAGTTCCCACTGGATTTCGTCCTCCATATATAAGCTTAAAAAAGCCTGAACCTCGTCGTTGGTCCATCTGTCATATTTTTTTAACTCCATTGTTGATTAGAATTGCGTACAACTCTTATTGCACACACCGCAACAGAATGGTGGTTGAAAATAAGATGCAGTATGGAGTCAACCAATCAAAATGCTGCATGAACTCAACCAGCCAGCGTGTTCAGCAACCAAGTTCCAAGTTCCTGAGCTTTGAAAAAGTACTACCTCGCGAGCAGGGACTTTCTGAGGGGGAAATTTTTTCCCGAAACTTCGTTTAGACCCTGGACCCTGAAATCGAAACACACCGAGTACCACCCCAAAGTCCGTAGTTCCTGGAGAAAGATCCTGTGGTAAAAACACAGCTTAAGTTCTCCTTGTTGTGAGGGCTTGGTTGCACAAATCGCATGACGCAGGAGAGTTACTAGAATAAGCCAGTCTTTAATAACAAAGCTAAGGGAACTCAGAAGAATCACTGACTATTGTTCTTGTTGTGTTCTTAATGTGGTTATAAATAAAACTGTGTTATTTTCCTTACAAGTATTTTCTGTGATTATTATTAAAGGTACACTATATTGTCAAAAGTATTGGGACACCCCTCCAAATCACTGAATTCAGGTGTGAACTTCCATGGCCACAGGTGTATAAAAGCAAGCACCTAGGCATGCAGACGTTTCTAAAAACATTTGTAAAAGAATGAGTCGCACTCAGAAGCTCAGTGAATTCAAGCATGGTAGTGATAGCTTGTCACTTGTGCAATAAGTCCATTTGAGAAATTTCCTTACTACAAAATATTCCACGGTCAACTGTTAGTGGTATAATAACAAAGTGGAAGCAATTGGGAACAACAGCAACTCAGCCACGAAGTGGTAGGCCATGTAAAATCACAGAACAGGGTCAGCGCATGCTGAGGCACACAGTGCACAGAAGTCGTCAACTAGTCAATAGCTACAGATCTCCAAACTTTTGTGGCCTTCAGATTAGCTCAAGAACAGTGCGTAGAGAGCTTAATGGAATGGGTTTCCATGACCGAGCAGCTGCATCCAAGCCTTACATCACCAAGTGTAATGCAAAGCTTTGGATGCAGTTGTGTAAAGCACACCACCACTGGACTCTAGAGCAGTGAAGACGTGTTTTCTGGAGTGACCAATCACGCTTCTCTGTCTGGCAATCCAATGGACGAGTCTGGGTTTGGCGGTTGTCTGGAGAACAGTACTTGCCTGACTGCATTGTGCAAGTGTAAAGTTTGGTGGAGAGGGATTATGGTGTGGGGTTGTTTTTAAGGGGTTGGGCTTGTCCCCTTAGTTCCCATTAAAGGAACTCTTAATGCTTCAGCACACCAAGACATTTTGGACAATTTCATGCTCCCAACTTTGTGGGAACAGTTTTGGGATGGCCCTTTCCTGTTCCAACATGACTGCACACCAGTGCACAAAGCAAGGTCCATAAAGAAATGGATGAGCGAGTTTGGTGTGGAGGAACTTGACTGGCCTGCACAGAGTCCTGACCTCAACTCGATAGAACACCTTTGGGTTGAATTAGAGCGAAGGCTGTGAGCCAGACCTTCTCATCCAACATCAGTGCCGGATCTCACAAATGCGCTTCTAGAAAAATGGTCAAAAATTCCCATAAACACACTCCTAAATCTTGTGGAAGCCTTCCCAGAAGAGCTGAAGCTGTTATAGCTGCAAAGGGTGGGCCAACTCCATTTTAAACCCTGTGGATAAGAATGGGATGTCATTAAAGTTCATGTGCATGTAAAGGCAGACGTCCCAAAACTTTTGGCAATATAGTGTATCTCTTTGGACTTCCTTTTTTAATGCTATGATTCATACTATGATTTCGAATCACAAATGTTACATAAACCAAGAAACAGGAATTGGCCACTAAGAATGTTTTCTTAAGTCACTATCCTGAATGAACGTCCTTTTATCGGTTCAGAAATATCTTAAGAACTTGTATTTCATCTTGGTCATTTTGATGTCTGAATTGTTGTTTAATTCCTTCACACACACACACAAAAAAAAGAGGCTCTTTTTCAAACCTTTAAAAGAGGAAATTAACTTAAATGTTCTAAAATTAAGACTCATAATCATCATTATATGTTGTCAAGCAGCGCTATTAAGCCAGTCGCTTCCTGTGCATACATTACGCCATCTTGCATCACTCAGCAGCCGTCACATTCATTCCTTACATCTGTGTTTCAAAGCTTGAGGATATCAGAGATACTCCAATCTCATCTTGACACATCCTCCAAAATCTTAAAGGACACAAATTTGCTGATGCCTGAGTCTTTTAAAGAATGAAACAAGAGGACTAAGAAAATAAACTCTCTTTTAATAAGGTTTCATATGCTTCTGTGCATAGGTTATCTCCATGAGAGTGTTTTTTTTTTTGTTTTTTTTTACCTAACTCATTCCACAGTGATGGATCTGAGACTGAGAAGAGCTCAGAGACTTTTGAATTTTTTTTCCAGCATCTCGGAATACCCTATTACCAGAGAGCAGAATATGAAATAAAGGCTGCTGGAAAATATTTGAAACTGAGTTTGCTGTATTCTCTGGCTTAGGTTCTCGAGATAATTTTGTTAAAGGGGTCCTATCATGCGTTTTCACTTTTTCATCTTTAGTTAGTGTGTAATTTTGCTGTTTGAGCATAAAACAGATCTGCAAGGTTCCAAAGCTCAAAGTCCACTCCAAAGGGTGACATTTTATTTAACAGAATTCACTTTCCAAGATCTACAACGAACAACATGTTTGGACTACAACACGTTTTTTTTTCCAGTTGTGTTTTCTATTAACATTTACAAGTTTTATGTTTTTGCTACGATGTAAACAAAGGACAAAGCTTTGCCTCCACTCACCTGCTAGTCGACATTAGTGTTGATAAAGTGTTTATATAGCTTTTGTAAGCTCTCTTTTGTAAGACTATTCACCGTTCCCTTATGGAAATTAACCATGGTTTTGTGGTGGATTACTATTTGTATTACCATATTTTTTTTTCTGACAAGTATCATGATTAAATTGTGTATAACTTTTTATCTAAAATGTATAAGAAAATTTAATTGGTTTGAAATTGACGGCATCCTTAATATTTACAGTACTAGAGCTCGATGTTATGGTAAGGAACACGACATTTCCTGAACACGCGCTAACCAGTGCCAATCACAACACACTGGACCAGCTAACCAATCACAGCACATTTCGTATTTTGGAAGGAAGGGCTTCATCAAAAACTAAACGGCAGGGGAGAGAGGTGCAGTAATAATGTAAAGTATGTGAAAAATAATGTGTTTGTTACAATCACATGGTCGCCTGTGTCTTCTGCACTCCACTTCCCAGCATCCTCCATGACTCTCACCTGCATGCACTTCAGGATCACGCACACCTGTATCTACTCCCTCATCTAGACGGCTACAAAAGCACACACCTCACCTCACTCCTGTGTCCGGGCTTGTTTACACGTTGTGGACTTCTTCCTAGACTCCATCCAAGTCTGTTCTCCAGCGATTCTCCTGTGTTCTCCTCTCCAGCGTCTCCCATTGTTCAGTCTCCAGCGTCTCCGTGTGTGTTAGTCTCCATCACCATCCACGATCTCCTGAGGCAAACATCATCTTATATTCTTCATCAGAACAGTTAAAGCATCTTCAACCTGCTTACTTACCATCCACGATTCTTCAGTTTCTGTTGTTGTAAAGAAGCTCCCTGCATAACGCTGTGTGTTCTGAGTCTACTTCCGTAACAGTGTTTTTGTTCCCACTTTATATTATGTGGCCTTAACTACTATACTCTAAAAAAAAAAGGTTCTATATGGCACCAAAAATGTTTCTTGGCTCGTAATCATAGGGGAACCTTTTTTAGTGCTATATAGCACCAATTTTGGTGCTTCAGTGGTTCTTCAGTGGTTCTTCAGAGGTTCTTCACCGGTTCTTTGACTAAAGTAGCTTAACTATATAGCACCTTAGTCAAAGAACTGGAGAAGAACCTCTGAAGAACCGGTGAAGAACCACTGAAGCACCAAAATTGGTGCTATAAAGCACTAAAAAAGGTTCCGCTATAATTATGAACCAAGAACCATTTTTGGTGCCATATAGAGCCTTTGTTTTTTTAGAGTGTATGTACTTACATCAAAACATAAGTACTATGTACTTATTGTGTTCATATTGTATTGCAAAACAATTTTGCTGAGATTGAGATGGGATACGGGTAAAGTTAGGGACAGGTGTGGTGGAATGGGTAAGTTTAAGGGTAGGGTTAAGTGTAAGGGAAGTGTCAACAGTGTAATTATAAATGTAACTACAGAAATTAATTACAGATGTAATTACATGGAGGTAATTTTTAAAATGTAAGTACAATGTAAAAACATGTATGTACACAATAAGTACATTGTATCAAATTATTAATTTAAATGTAAGTACATAGTAGTTAAGGCCACCTAATATAAAACATAATAGGACCCATTTAAGTAATTGTATTTTCAAGAGTTATTAGTTTAACACATAAAAAAATTTTGAGGGAATTAAAGCTTGTTATTTTTGTGGCAAAAAGCTGACGAGAGATGTTTTTTTTCTGTTTGTCTTTTTATGATGTCTTAAGTAGCTCTCAAAGCTATTGGCCTCTCTCTCAAACAGCTGACACCTGTGATGGGCGACCACAGGGTTTCTACCAAGACAATCATACTCTGAATGAATATGCAACTACATAAAGTGTTTTCTTGATTTCACCCCTGAGAAATTCATACATCAAACACATTGACACTGGTGATTGCCCTATAGAGAAGGAAAACTGATTACCCTGAGGAAAACTGCCAATTTAGCTTTAAGTAGCACACATCTGCTTAGGTAGTCTTCTCAAAATAAATGAAAGTTCATAAGGAATATGTTTACATGTTTATGTTTTCTTCCGATATATACCTTCACACTACACAATGTCAACCCACTTCAAAAGCTTGTTTAATTGCTGCCTCACAAACTGAAGTAAAGTCAAAATGATTCTTTTCACTATTTGAGCTCCATATTGTAGAGTTTGCGCAAAAAAAACATGTGCAATGTGTTTAAGTAATGTGCACTTTATTTGCCTTTTTTAAACTTGAGACTTTTTTTGGTCACACTTTAGATTAGGGTCCAATTCTCACTAATTGCTTTTTCCTCAATAAACGCCTAATAACTGCTTATTAATAGTTAGTAGTTGTTAAGTTTAGGTATAGGGTAGGATTAAGGGATGTAGAATACGGTCAAGCAGAATAAGGCATTAATATGTGCTTTATAAGTGCTAATGAACAGCCAATATCCTAATATGCATGCTAATAAGCAACTAGTTCATAGTCAGAATTGAACCCTTTTTTGTTTTACCTTGAAAAAGGCTGCAATGTGCGTATGTAATATGAATGAAATCCAGACATACTACATTTTTCATGAATTGTCATATGACCTACAGTGTCTTGTCAGTTGTGTCGCTTCACAACGCCTCCCATCTGGCCTCATTAAAAAGCAACGTGTACATCAGACGTGCACTTCAGAAGCTGGCTGAAATATACAGTATATATTAAAAAGAAAATTCCACTGAGAGTTGATCTGAGATGACCAATGGTTGCTTCTTTTTTGTTTTACTTCATTTGGAACTGTCAATGTGAAATTGAATGGCAATATTGTATCTAAAATGTAAGTTACGCAATATTTACTTCTTTATTGAACTGTTGTGTAAAAGCACAAGCAAGAGTGTTGTCGGCCTGAATAACAGCAAGGCAGTGAGTTATTTCTTTGTTTATAGTTTTTCAAAATCCTGAAACCTTCTTCAATAAGGTTTTTTAATGTGATCTCAGACTTTAGGCTCCACCGTACATAATGCAATGATTTTTTTTAAAAGTCAAACACTTTGTTGTCATGTGATGAAACTGCGCATCTGTCCTGTGTAATTTTTCATCCGTAACCTAATTGCTACAATGTGAGTTGTTTTGCTCTGAGGTTGCACACATTCCAGTGAGGACTGAACGCTTCGTCTTCACATCGTTTCCCTCTGTTCCACAGTACACAATGCTGCCCCTCATCAGATTAGTGTGTGCTGGAGCTTCCGCCCACCCCCGGTTCCCCCTGTCTGACCCCGTTCCATCTCTCACAGGGAAAACAGGACTCTCATGTGATTCCTTTCTCTCATTTTCCCAACCCTAGTCATCAATGCGACTGCAAAGTGGACGCCTCCCAGCTTTTAGTCACTTCACCACAAGCTCGGTTCATTTTGGGGGACAACCGACTGCAATTATGGTTCTCTGAAAAAAATTTATTAAGCTTCTCGCTTGAGTCCTGATGGGGATATCTGCCAAATGGAATTTCTAATCTTTAGCCTGAAGCAAGATATTACAAATGTTTTTTTTTTTTTTGGTGTGATGGTTTAACCATCCAAAAGTGTGTCCGCCACAACATCACACTATTTGTTGTGAAACAGCTGCATCCTCTGTGTTAGGCATATCAAGAGCGGAACGTGGTGCACATGATGGGCAAGATTTTTCTCAGAGGGAAACTGCCCTTGCTTTTCGCTATTCTGTTTTATTCTCTTTGAAGTGTGTCTCTGGTCATTTAATGCGTTGTATCTGTTTCCAGAAGCCAATTGCAGAGATTTAAGTTTTTCAATAGCTTTCAAGTAGGAGAGCAGGATTGCCTTAGCTATAACTACCAGTTCTGTCAAACGCTCTTATTGAGACACTTGGTTTTAGTTGACGCCAGAAAAGAACCGAATGGCCTTGTGGAGCACATGCCCAGGGGCCCGAGGCAGTGAGATGCCCTCTGCCATTATTGTAATGTACTGTATCCATATGAAATGAACTGGAGCCAATTGTGTTATCAGGGGCCCCTGAACTTAAACAAATGTTCATAATTACACACAGTATGCATCAAGCAGCCTAAACAAAAACACAACAGGATCCTTTCATTGTTTGCATAATTTTCACACATTCTCCAACATCGGAGTCTATTCAATTACATTGTTGCCTTAACCTGCTCTAACAGTTGTGTTCAGAATTATTGGCACCCCTGGTAAATATGATCAAAGATGGCTTTAAATAAATCTGCATTGTTTATCCTTTTGATCTTTCATTCAAATAATTCGCAAAAACCTAACCTTTCATTGAAGTAAAAGCATTGAAAGTGATTGATAAATAAATGCTTTTCCCCAAAACACATTGGCCATAAATATTATTAAACACTTTTGCCAAGATTACAGCTCTGAGTATTTTCCTATAATGTCTGATGAGTTTGGAGAACACCTGACAAGAGATCAGAGACCCTTCCTCCATACAGAATCTCTCCAGATTCTTCAGATTCCCAGCTCCATGTTGGTGCTTCTTCTCTTCAGTTCACTCCACTCGGTTCAGGACAGGGGACTGGGACGACCATGGCAGAAGCTTCATTTTGTGCTCAGTGACACATTTGTGTGTTGATTTTGATGCTTGTTTTGGATCGTTGTCCTGAGGGAAGATCCAACCACGGCCCATTATAAGGTTTCTAGCAGAAGCCGTGAGGTTTTGATTTTTTATCTGTTGGTATTTGCTAGAATCCATGATACCATATGAACAAGATGTCCAGGACCTCCAGCAAAAAAATAGGCCCACACCATTAAAGATCCAGCTGTATTTTTAACCGTGGGCATGGGGTACATTTTATCCCTGTTTGCGACAAACTCATCTGGCAAAAAGCTATTTTTTTTGTTTCATCTGACCATAGAAGCCGGTCCCGTTTGAAGTTCCAGTCATGTCTGACAAACTGAATATGCTGGAGTTTGTTTTTGGATGAGCAAGGAGGATTTTTATTGAATCCCTCCCAAACAACATGGGGTTGTTTGATAAAATGCTTTCTGACCCCAAGACTCAACTAATCTCTGCAATTCTCCATCGGTGCACCTTGGAGAGTCTTTGGCCACTCAAACGTTCCTCCTCGTCGTGCATTAAGGCGATATAGACACACGTCCTCTTCCAGGCAGATTCGTAACATCTTTAGTTGATTGGAACTTCTTAATTATCGCCCTGATGGTGGAAATGGGAATTTTCCAATGCTTTAGCTATTTTCTTACAGCCACTTTCTATTTTGTGAAGCTCAACAATATTTTGCTGCGCATCAGAACTATATTCATTGGTTTTAATGATTAAGAGAATTTGGCCTTTGTGTTTCCTCATACTGTATTTATACTCAAACAAGACATCATAGCTAGACTTTTTTAATGTTCCTATTCACCCTGGAGCCAAATTTTTTTTAATATTAATGGGAATATACTTCAATATACTTTACTCATAAAAATATCTAGGGGTGCCAATAATTGTGGCCAATGTGTTTTGGAGAAAAACATGTATTTCATAATGTGATTTACCCCCCACATTTAATTATTTTACTTCAATAAAAGGTTAGATTTTTGCAAATTTTTTGAAGATTTATTTTTACTCTGCCATCTTTGATCATATTTACCAGGGGTGCCAATAATTCTGACCGCAACTGTATACTGTGATAAGATGACTAACCAAATGATTATTCATTTTTGTTGATTATACCTTATTACAAAATATTTTATATCAATAGTTTTGTCTTTTAGTTTAATGATAATAACCCTAAAATATCTCTAATATACCCGGACTTTTGTGCCACGCTGTCAATAGTCCTTTGATCCAGCCCTCAACTGAGTGCATTATAAATAGAATACTGTATTTATTTTATTAACATAATGATGAGTTAACATCACAATACTGTTATGATTTGGAACAATAAGGATTTGATTATTTGCCAAATAAGGAGAAACACAATAGATGAATCATTCTTATTTGTCCCAGACTTATCAGCTCTGGCATATCTATTTTAAATATGATATGAATAAGCTATACTCTGTCTGACTGTTCAGTTCAACTGGGATGTAAACGGACATTTCATTATATAATTAGGGTGGCATTAACATATAAATGACATTTAAATGAGGATAATCAAATTTAGACTTTAAAAACCTAGTTATTCTTGTCATCTTATGCAGCCTTTGACTGATCTAGTTAATTTTACATCATGGGATTGGGGGGGAAATTACGAATTATGAATATTGCAGGTATTTAATAGCCTTTGGATGACTCAAATTGGCTGCCAGGTTTACTTTGCAGGCCTTTGAAGCCCATCAGGACCGAGGACAGCGGCAAGAATTCAGGTCTGCAGTGTCATCACATGACTGAGAACATGTGCCTCTAATGAACAGACAGTTGCATTGTTCTTTCTGGTAATTGGCTATTAAAGATTATAACAGTTGAATGCTTTTGTAAGTTCATTTGATAAACACCCGTTCAAAAACTTTATTAAAATGTCTCACATTAAGGTTTTTGTACACTGAAACAATTTCATGAAAGTGTCATATATCTAAGCTTTTTCGATCCAGTTTTGCAGAATTTTTAACATGTACTCCTATAAATTATACATAATTAAAGTGGACTGCCACATTATGTGTGGTCTTTCACATTTGACCAGGTCACCTGCCTATTTTTCATGAGGAAATGAACGTACTGTATATTTTAAGTTAAAATCTCAAATATGATTACACTACTAAATTCCAAAATATGTGCACAAAGAGCAAGAGAAATGCTTAGAGATCCTGTAAAACTATTTGCAAAGCACACAGACAAACTCAAACAAACACACAGCAACACCTTATATATATGGGTCAATGACATGACACTCATTTTCTTTATAAAAAATACAACAGAAATGCAATTTATACTTAAATACACCTTTTGAAATGTTTTTAATTTCTGAAATAAAAGTCACTTTCATGGGGCTTAAAGAAAAAAATTTAATGGTTGTGTAACTGGATAGAGATTGTAAAAATTGCTTCAATCCTTGAAAGAAGAAAAGTTGCCATTTGTTATATATTTCACTACAAAACAAGCAGTAAAGCAATTTGGTTTAAAATGTTATTAATATTTGAAGAAAGTCTGTCAAATCCAAGTCAATATGGTGTGACTAACAAGCAGAAAGCCATTTTGTTTTCATGTGACAAGAAATCCATAAAACCATATTACTGCGTGTCAAGATTTTAACGCTTGTTATAAAAAGAACATGTTTTGTTCAGCCTATAACTTCTCGTTATTCATGAATCACAATTCATGATATGATAATAAAATATTGTTTGAAAACTTTTTTTCAAAATGATTTATCTATAGGATATTCGATGTGCAAGGAAAGCATTTTAGACATTTTTAAGGCAGATGTGTTATATTATATTATAGCCTATTGTATGTGTTGTATTTACAAAAGATTGCCCCTCTGACTCTTATTTGTCATTGACCCATATACATGAGCATTTACGTGCGTGAAGAATGCTGACACAATATCTTCTTGAACGCTTTCCTAAAGTCTCTGTTGAAAATTGTATAAATGATGGGGTTCACAGAGCTGTTGCAGTAACCAATCCAGAAAAAGAGATTGAATAGAGAATCCGGTATTTTGCAACTTTCTCGACATATCGCATGAAGGCTATACGTGAAGAAGAATGGAAACCAGCAGAGCACGAACACCCCCATGACCACTGCCAGCACGAATGTAAAGCGCTTCTCTCGCATCTGTGCCAGTTTGGACTTGGACAAAGACAGCTGTCGCGCCTTCGGCTCCTGCTCGAGCTCCGACGCGCGGCTACATGCCCATGACAGCCGCCCATTTTGCTTTGGGCACGCTTGTCCACCCTCCACCTTCCTGCTCTTGGCGAAGCGAGAGTTCCTCTGTCTGTTGCAGACGCTGCTCTCCTCCAGATCGATGTCGTCGAGCTCGCCTTTGCGCTCTCGACTGCCTGAGCTGTGGCTGCTGGGGCTCTCCATCTCTGACTTGCCTTTACGCACGAAGCAGGTCTCGGATTGCGACGGTTGTCGCTCCATCCCGTTCTTGGCCACGAACACAGTGGACGCGCGCTGTTTGGCCACCCTGTAGATCTTGCAGTACACCAAAATCATGATGAGACCAGGCGCAAAAAACGAGACCATGCAAGAGGAGAGGATGTACCAGGTCTCGTTGTTCAGCAAGCACTCCAGCTCGTCGTGTTTGGTCATGAGAAGCGGCGGGAAGGAAATCACCGCCGAAATGACCCACACCACCGTAATCATGAACTTTATTCTCCGCGGGGTTCTCTTTAGGTTGTAGCTGACCGCTTTGGTGACTGACCAGTACCTGTCCAAACTTATGGCGCAGAGGTGAACAATGGACGACGTGCAGAAGAGCACGTCCAGAGCCAGGTAGAAGGCACACCAGGTGCTTCCAAAGTACCAGTAGCCCATCACTTCATTAGCTAGGGAGAATGGGATTACCAAAGTTGCCACCAAAATATCAGCAGACGCCAAAGAGACCAGAAAGAGATTCTGTGGCGCACGAAGCGCGCGGCTGGTGAAAACGGCCACCACGACTAATATGTTCCCCACTATGGTCACCAAGATGATCACGGTAACCACGAGAATGATGAGCACCGCTGCGTACTGTGAATGCGGCGGGGGTCTCGGCGCGCTCGTGCCATTAGTATCCGCGGATGAGTTCGGCGAAGTAAAGGCGATGGTAGTTAAATCCATTCTGAGGACCCTTGGAGCTGATCCCCCATTTCCAGGCGTATTCTCATCCAAGGCGCGCTTCGACTTCAAACTTGTAGCATCCAATCTGAAGCGCTGCGCAATCCGCCGAACACTCCACGCCAAACGTATCATACCAAAGACGGTGTGCTAACTTTTAAAGCTTCCCGATTATTAGGATATCGTTTATCTGTTTCAGCCTCCTTTTTGACGAGGCAGTGGTGAACCACACGGAGCCAAGACATGCTTTGTTTCTTAAAGAAGCGCGCGCGGAGACAGGCGAATTGAGTCTTCAGTGCGCTCCAGTGTGTCGCGCTGAACAAATATGGGAGTGTTTGTGCCCGTGTCTCTCCTCCTCCTGCTCTCTCTTTCTCTCTCTCTCTCTCTCTCTCTCTCTTCACGAGACGGAGTTGTCAAACTACACAAGCTTTCGACGTGTGATTAATTAGCAATCAAGCTTTGTAAAATGCATTGGTAGTCGCACGTTATAATAACTTGCGTTAATAAGTCATGAACGTAATATGGAATATAGAGGCTATTAATCAAAGTTCTATTCCATTACCCAATAATGAATTATATATATAATTATATAGTGATATTTATGTAATACAGTATATGGTTAAGAACTGGCAGCTGTGTCAGAACTTTATTAAAACGTTACAAATATTATAAGATGGAAATGCGGGGTTACAAAATGCAGCATAAAACAGCCTAAATATCATTCAAAATGGGAATATTTTAAATCATATCTAAACAATTTTAGCAGTATTTTACATTAAAATATTGTCTTTGTGAAAATAAGTTAACTTAAATAAAATAACATATCCTACAGTTAACAGGGTTTTATTGTTGCATGTATTCATTTTCTCTTATAATTATTTTTCACAATACATAATCTTGAATTATGAAGTCAGTTACCCACTAATGTAATTCCCAGTGTGAACTAATACATATATTATGCCACATTCGTGCGCTTTGGGGTAATTTGGATGCTTCATTTTTCCCCACAGCTTTAGCAACAAATATCCCCATTTATTTTTAGAGCGCTGGTTGTTTACTTGCCATGCAATTATTAGGCCTGCAATTCTAGTGAATATAGTAATCGAAAGTGGTGTATAGAGATTCATTGACTGCTATAGCAAATTAGCTAGAATTTAAGATGTCAGTATCCAACTAATAATACCCCTGGACTTTTGTTATTGCCAACCAAACTAAAATTTAAATGTTTTATATATAACATACTTTTTGGTGTAAAAGAAGAATTCATGAGTTCCCTAACATTGCTGACCTATAAGTCATGGTTATTCAACAAAGATGATGACCCTTAACGACCCTGTTAAATACTGTGAAATCCAGTAAGAGGCGTAGCGACTTCTGGTACAGTGTCAATAAGAGTGTTTGCAGAGCATGGTGCTGAATTAATATAGTACTAGAAGATGAAAAGAAGGGCTGTGTTCATCAGTAGTTTGCATTTACTTAAGCCTTAAATATGTATACTTTTTGCAACATCACAAAAAGTTGTGCATTTCCCGATTTTTAATTGCTTTTTTCAGGTCAGATGTTTCCAGTGAGAGATAAAAAGTGTTGCATTGACGAGCCGGCGACAGTAGTGGGATTTCTTTCCTGAAAAGCAAAATTGAAAAGTCTCAAGCTGACTCAACTTTCAGTTTGAGGAGAGAAAGTAAGCAGCCTGGGGAAAATGGTTCATGTATGTGCTATTAAAAACGACACCAAATCTCTGTTTCTAAAACACCACCTGATGTGGAAAACTCTAGGCAACAAACAGCCCCGGTTACAGAATCAAATCACTGAGGGTGCTTCTGAAATTACTGAGAGTTTAATAAAGTTCTAAAGTGCAGATAGGCTAAGCAACGGCTCCACCATAGCAGTGTACAGTGAGAAATGTATGATTATTTATTTACAAGTCATCACTTTTACCAATAATTGGAATTTCAAAAATATGAAGCATTATTAAGCATTAGTAAATAGTTAATTCATCATTTATAAAGCATTAATAGACACTACTAAGCAGTTTATAAATACAGCAAAATGCTTTATTCTTGATTTATAAGCATATCTATAATGTGTTTAATAATTGTATTTTCATACTTTATAAATTATCAATTTATTATTTCTAAATTAAAAATTACAGTAACTTTACCAAGTCAACATTCGGCCAACCACCTTCTCTGGAAAAGTGTTGAACGTTGAATGTTGAAAGTGAAACTCAAGATGCGTACATGACGTCATGACGAGCGGACCTGGTCGCGTTAGTCTTTCGATCGGCAGGGGAACTTTCAACAATTTTTCCATAAATTTAACAGGAAAGGCGGTCGGCCGAAACTTTACTTTATAAAGTTTTAAATATGGATATTTTTCTTACACAAACGCATCGATTCGCTTCAGAAGGCCTTTATTAATACCCCAGAGTCGCGTGGAGCATGTTATTTGATGGGCAGATGCACTTTTTATGGACTTCAAAAACAGAGCAACTATTAATCAAATTCTAATGCTTGGATTAGCTTGGACTTTTGTAATATAACTCCTGAAAGAAGAATGTCATATACACCTAGGATGACTTGAGGGTGAGTAAATCATGGGCTAATTTTCATTTTTGGGTGAACTATCCCTTTAAGAAGGTCTACCTTAAGCAACCTCCTAAGATATAGCTTGAGGAACACACCTAGAAATGGTATAGCTTTGGTTAAGTTATATCTTTAGAGTCTTAGCGCGCTAAGAGACAACGTTATCGGGAAATGCAGCCCAGGGCTCTGTAGTTATTCATTTGTGTTTAATGCAATGCCCTACAATGATGATTAAGCCTGATGCATCATTAAAGTTATTTTGACGTTTACTTTATAACAATCGTTAAAGATTTCACAGAAAATATTTCAGAAAAAAAGAAGTATACCATGACTTGAAGGTGGATATTTTTAGGATTATACTAAAAGGCCTTTTAATTCTTAAAGTAACTATCAATCAAAGTACAGATTTCATTTTTTTTTTTTTTTTTTTACACATTTTAATTATGTTGGTAATTTAGAGG
This sequence comes from Gobio gobio, assembly GCF_949357685.1. Taxonomy (NCBI): domain Eukaryota; kingdom Metazoa; phylum Chordata; class Actinopteri; order Cypriniformes; family Gobionidae; genus Gobio; species Gobio gobio. Next base: position 22,237,492 of record NC_137107.1, read on the forward strand.
CCTTAAAACTTTGCGTATCAAATATGATACAGTAGGCGTCATGAAGTAAAAGGGAAAGTTAAATAAAAATTCTGTCATCACCCTCTGGTCCAAACCTGTATGGCTTTCTGTGTTCTGCGGAACACAAAGGACGATATTTGTCTGTAAACAAATAGTTTTGGTGACCACTGGCTTCCATTGCATGGAAGAAAAAAAACACATTTCACAAAATATCTTCTTATGTTCCACAGAAGAAAGTAACTCTTACAGGTCTCAAACGACATGAGGGTGAGTAAATTTTCATATTTGGGTGGATTAGCCCTAATTAAGATGTGGTTTGGTAACACCTTTTATGCCTTAAAATAGTGCCTCTGTGGGCAGCTCACTAGAGCACATGAGAAAGAAAAACTGGTGTGTTTTTCTGAATGCTGCATTGCTAATGTCAGCAGTGGACTCACTATGTGTTTGCTGAGTAATCAACCGTTCTCTCTTTATGGCCCTTGAAGATCAAATGTTCTGGCTTCTAAGTGCTGATTGATGCAATTACAAATTCAGTTGAGCCCTCTTAATTGTAATTAAGGTCATAATTGCACAATAATTTCAGAGTCAGATAATAAAAAAGTAGATGATGGATGCTGATATACTTTGTGCTTGAACAGTGAGTACTGAATAATGAATACCGCACAGTTTAATGAGTGGAGTGCTCTGCGATGTGCTCTCATTTGGTTGCTTTGTTCACAGGAGTTAGTGCCAGCACATATATATATCAGTCTAAATATGTGTCATTGCTGCTGCTTCCTGTAATGAGCACAGATATGTGTGGCAACTGTGCATTTTTCTTACACTTTGTCTGTATATTGGCTCACATTTCATGAATGTAATCACACAGGCTAACACACACTTCTCAGTGGAATATCCCCACGGTCAGCGGGTTCTGGGGGTTTATGGACTCCGGGATGCTGAACTCCCTCAGTGTGTGTAATGACTTGGTGGTTTTACCAGCATCACAGCTGTAGCCTTCTATGACGCCATTGCCACACGTGAATAAAGATCCAACACAAGACGTTTTACAAAACAGCCTTGAACTGTTTTCCGCTCCACCCATTTTGGTTTGTTTTCCAGTTGCCCTCCAGCTAATGAAGCTCCTTAATTAAAGCTTCAAAGGGGGAGAAAAAAAAGTCAAATATATGGCAGTCTCGTCAAACCATGATTTCATTGTTCATGTGTGTTAATTGTCATCCTTTAAAGTGCTGTTGGGATTGATCACTGTCTTCAAAGCAACATGATCTGTAAATCATTTCAAATAATGTGCTGAAAAAAAATGAAATGGAAAATAGGAATTGGAATTTGCTTTTATTTATAGAATCAATGTTTTACATTGTTGGTTGCACTTAATTAATTGTTTCATTTAGGTGTTGCCACACGAAGAAAAATTTTAGGATTTAAAGATCCTTAAAATGTACTTGTGTAAGATATAAGATTATATATTATGTATGTACACTCTCAGAAAAAAAGTGTAAAAATTGTACCTTTAGGGGTACAACAGCTTGTCACTGGGGCAGTACCCTTAAAAAGACATTGTACCTTTTTCACCCTTAAAAGTATATGCCTTAAGGTATTACTATGAACCCTTTATGTGCAAAAAGGTACAAAGATGTCCTTTTAAGGGTACTGCCCCAGTGACAAGCTGTTGTACCCCTAAAGGTACAATATTTGCCATTTTTTTCTGAGAGCTGCATGCTGGAAACAAAGTTTGCCAATAGGCAAATAAACTGAATTCAATGAATAATCTCTGAGAATATGCAATATACATTTTCTATAAGCAAAACAAATATTTTACTGAAAAACAGGAATAACTTTTAAAGACACACAACATATTTTTTTGTACATTTGGATAGATGCTGAAATGTACAATATGGGTGTATCGGCAACATTTAAACATAGCATTATTATGTTTTTACAGCTACAACATGTTAAATATGTATGAATCTTTCATATCATAAAGATATCTGTAGGATTTCCCTTTTACCATTTTATAGATAAATGTAAGATGCCTTAACCCTACTCCCAAACATACCCATTTTATACAGAATTTAAAAAGAATAAAACCCGATGTGAAGGAAACATTTTTTTAGTAACAATATAACATTAAAAAGATATTTTGAGCCGCTAATCCTACTCCTACCCCAAAACCTACCCATAACCATTTCTTAAAACTATGTACAGTTATGAAGAAAAACATAACAGACAGACAAGTGTATTCACAATAATTTAATATTGCGAAACTGTCGAAAGCAGCACCAAAAGTTGCTCAAATGATGATGTGTTGCATTCGCAGTCCTCTCTGGCAATATATAATAGTTTTGTATGGGGTACAAAGCAGAATTTAAGTCATTAATCCATGAAAATTATAATCTGTTTTCACTAAATGAAGGCACGCATTTCCCAATTTCAAATGTACATCGACTGAAACACGGCATGCAGGCGAGAGAAGGCGAGAGCCAATGAGGGTTTGATATCACTTCCATAAACCATGTCGTAGCACTTCTTAAGGCAGCATTTTTTAAATTTGAATTACTCATAATGAGCACAGGATTTGTCATTTACTGTCGCTGCAGAGAATGGAGATGAAGATCTCTGAAGTGCTGAATTTGGATCTGTTTCTCGAATTCTCTAAATTTTGGATTACAGCGAGCGACATCAATAAAATGTATGCCTTTTGTGAATTTATGTTGTGTTTTGGTGTATTTTATGGTTCTATTGTCAGTTGCTGTATAGGAGAAAATGCCTTTTGTGTCTCACGGCAAACAAACTAAATATTACAAAATGGTTAAACGATACAAAATGTTATTCATTTTAAGGGTTTAAAGTGTAGTCTTGTTTAAGGCCTAGTCCACACGTTTTTCCCTCTTCCGTTTAAAAAAGAAAATTGCGTCCACATGAAAACGCAAAACATGCTATGAAGCACTGTCAAGAGCATGCCAAACCAACAGGTAGCAATATAACCCTAACCGTAAAGCCATTTTGGCCAATCAGAAGCCTGGAAAAAAGGTTATTGCCATTTCCGGTTTTGACGCAACAAGCCAAAAATCTCCGGTTTCACTGTCCACACGACACCACTGCAACCAGAGTTTCTAAAAATGTTCACCCTGGCAGGAGTTTTCAAAAAAGTTCGGTTTCAGTGTCCGGATACTGCGTTTGCGTGTGGACGAACGGCCAAACCGCTTAGAAAAAGAGGCTTTGAAAATACCCGTGTTCGTGTGGACAGGGCCTAACATTATGTAACCCTCCGAAACGAGTTTTCAGCAGAAGTCATGAACAGAGCGAAATGTTATTATGTCTTATTAAGATGAGTAAACTGCATTTAATAAATGTGATTAAATAGATGTCATTGATATGACAATTGAATATAATAGAGTAAAAACATTAATGCTATTATTTTAATATTCATAAATAGGAATATCTACAAATTTGTACATTGGTTGTTTATGCGTAAATATTTGACATTTTAGTGCTGGCAATACATCAGTATTATACATTCCTGTGTGTATGAAAATAATAAATAAATGTATGTGATGCAGAACTACACTTCACAGAAAAAAATCACGTTTTCTTATGACATCAAATTGCAGCAAAACACTGAAAAAGTTCATGATTAAGCTATTTAAAAAAATGTCTAATGAAGACAAATGCTTTGCATAGATGAACTAAATGAATGTGGGATGATATTCACTGTAGGTTTGTATGTCATGTATCTATGAACTATTTTGTGCCTGGGTATGTTGAATTGCTACACGAGTCTCAATTAAGATCTTGGAAAAGGAGCCATGTTGTTGCATTAATGATTGAATTAAGTTGAATGAAAATTTCAGTTCATGAGGAAAGGCAGATTAATTTTCAAAGGTGAGCTGGTATGTGAAAATCTGAGTAATGGCTATGTAGCAGGACCTGTTTTCTGACTCAATGATTTGAGGTCTTGGCCATGCGATGGTACAAGATGACATAAACCCATGACATGCCCCCAGGATGCATTAAATGCTGTGTTACCCTGTGTTTAATAAACTATGTCACAAATCGTCTGTGACAGTCTGTCACTCAGCTTTGGCCGTCAAGGTCTAGTAGATGAGTAATGGGGCATGTTGGTTGTGATTTTGTCAAGGTGTGGAGCTTTGGGGTAATATACAGTATATCGTAGCAGGTCTATTATGTCATGGTATATGTGTCTTCTCATGATGTGGCAACTGGACGCAGAGAGTAAATTAACTGCCACTCTACTTGACTGGACATGGTTAGTGACATGAGAGACCATACAGTTAAGAAAAAGCTGTGAAAGGCTAAATTACTGGCTTTAAAGGGGTCATGAGGAATCAAATTTTCCTTGACCTTTTGACATATAAGAGGTCATCATACTGAAAACTTCCTTGTTAGTCCAAAAACAGCTTTTATTCTAACCAAGCCCAGATAATGACTCATTGTGGAATGTGTAATAGATAGGTGAAAGAGCGCCTCTGCAGATGAAAAAACCAATGCCTACATCATCATTGCAACTTTTGCCCCACCCACTGGCTTGTTAGTGAGATGACGAGGAGAGAATAACAATATAGGATTACTGGACTAAAAAAAACATTACCTTCCAAAGGATCCTAATGCTAGGAATGTGGTTATGTATTTTCAACAATGTGAATGTCTCAGTTGAGCGTAATTTATCTGTTTTCAGAACTTTGATTCTTTGGTAAATCAGTCGCAATTTCGCAATATATAGAAAGTGATCAAATGAAAGAACATTGCGAGTTTATCAGCGACGGAGTTCTGAACTCGCACCAAAACTCCTGTAATGGTAACACTTTATTATAGCGTTCAGTTATAAGTCACTTATAAGTTATTAGTTAATGATGAACTAATCATTTACAAAACATGACTATATAAATATAACTTAATAATAAGTGGTATGCTAACAATATACAAATGTGCTGTAAGTTATCTTAAAAAAAGTGTAAATCATGAAATAAATCAAACAGATCAATAGTAAATGGTTGATAAGTTATAAGTTGATACATTATTTATCACTTATAAATCATTGAAGTATTTATGACAAACTTGTTTTAGGATCATCTCAATAAAAAATGGTTAATCTTGAAGAAATTATGATCAGACCATTAGTAAATGATCAGTATAAGCTGGTCTGGGTTCAAAAGCACAAACATGCAGGATTCTAAAACAGCATTTTGTAAGAAGATGTATTTGTTTTTAAGGGGATAAACATTTATAAATGGCTTACAGTCAGGGGATTCCAATGGGTTTAATAAATACTTTGATCTGTGTTAATGTGAACCACCTTCCACTGAAACTCACATCAGCTGCACAGCGGTTAAAGACTCCATGTGTGTCAGAGAAGACAGCAGTCTATACCCTCACCAGTCAGCACTTACACTGCAGTACACACTACAAAGTGTTCAACACCTGTTATAGATGATGTGTAAACGCATTAATAAATCATTTACAAAGCTTTCTGCATCCCCTAATCTAAAGTGTGATGGTGGTCCAGTGGGTTAAACCATGGAATTGACATGCAGAAGGTTGCTGGTTCGATCCCAGCGGTCACCACCAGTGTGTCCTTGAGCAAGGCACTTTACTCCATGTTGCTCCGGGGGGATTGTCCCTGTATTAAGGGCACTGTAAGTCGCTTTGGATAAAAGCGTCTGCCAAATGCATAAATATAAATATAACTTATAAATATAAGTGTAAACCATTCATCACACTGTAAAAAAATGTTATGTGCTATTTGCTTAAATAAATAATGGTAACAATATTACACATAATATTTTTGAGAAGTTTTGGCTTGGTTTCTTTAATTGAATCTACCTGAATAAATCATGTAAAATTTCCTAAATTATTTATTCTACGAAACAATAAATTAAAGATTTTTAGTGACATGTGCTTATTAATTTTAAGTTGACTTTAAAAAAAGAGTATAAATTAGAGGGAATGGAAATGACCTGTTTCTATTTGACTTACGTTATACAATTAATGGACTGTATGCTGCTAGCACAGCACAAGCAGAAACAAACTTGTTACTGCACTGGCATTAGCAAAGTTATTGCTCATTGACCAAAGCAACATGCTTTATAATATTGGTATACATGCAGTTATCCACAACCTAACCATAAGATCTACTCTTCTGCACAATGGTAACGGTCAAAACTTCAACAGAAAGAAAATCTTTCAAATGTCAAACATAACAGAACATTAAATGTTAACAGATGTTTCCCTTCACTCAAAAACACATAAAATAACACTTATTTCAATATTAACTCTCCCTTTCCAGCCATATGCAAAGTATGCTGGGAACTAACAATGGTGTCTCTAAATAAAACTGCATAATTGAGTTAATTCTCTTAAAATAAATAGGTAACCTTATTTTCCTTAATTTTATCAGTTTATTTGGTTCTTCGATTGAAGGCTCAAGATTGCTTACATTTCCTTAAAAAAAATCAGGAAAATGTATCTCTTGGTTTTATTAGTGAAATGTTCTCAATATTTTCTAAAAAACACTGAACCACAATTTTCTTAAGAAAATATACACACTATTTTTAATTATCACCTCAATTTTTTTAGTGAAAATTACAAGACCCATGATTATTTTTTTACAGTGCACTCGTAAATGTGTTACATATCATTTGTAGATCTTTCTTACCTTTTTTACATCGCGTGTATGTGTATATAAGTAATTTACAACACTTTCTGCATCCCCTAATCTGAAGTGTACTATTCATCACTAATTCTATATTATATATATATATATATATATATATATATATATATATATATATATATATATGGATATAGGCCGTATAGCACTTGTTTATAATGTAGCGTCTGGAGTCTCTCTCTCATGGGATCAAAGTGATGAGTCGTTTGGAGGAACATCAGAGATGCTTTTCTCTTCCACAGCTCTGCATATAAATTAAATCCCTGCTCCAATGGCTCCAACAAGTCTGAGTTAGATTGCACCACTGACTGGTTAATGACCAGCTAGAGTGTGACCAGAAGATACGGTGATGGCCCTGTGAGAGCTTCAATCAGATTCTAATCAGCCAGGACCCCCAACTCACCCTTCAGTCGAGAATGGCCGGGGGATGACTTTAACACACACATACACAAACATTCCTCTTTATTTAGCCTTTAATTAAACTATCCCAGAAATTTCATATATGATGATTTCTTAAGTATATGCATGCTCCCTATATTTCTTATGTTTGTGTGATGTAAGAGCCAACTTAAATGCTCAAAATGGCTCTGTAAAGAAAATATACTGCTTTTATGCGTTTAAACCAAGGCATGTTTGATGTCTAAAGGTTCCTCTTTCTTTGTCATAGTCAATCGTGCAAAGTATTTGATTATGAGATGTACCGTTAGTATGTTTAGTCCTTTTGGAGTGAAACGTTACTAATTCTGGCTTCACATTGATGTCTTAAGACACGAAAGAACATTTCTTCTGCGAGAAACCGAACAGTATTTATTTATTTTTTTACCTCTTATCAGTCGAATGTCATCTAGTATTCCCACGCCATGAGGTCTCCGGTGAATGAGGTCAAAATACTAGCGCGATCAAAGATATAAATACATAGATGCCTCATACGACCGATCCGCGCAGGCACTAATGAGGAATCTATGTATGTATCGTTGATCGCTCCGGTATTTTGCATGTATTTTGACCTTATTAGCCGGAAGTGATGGCCTCGGGGACGGCTGAAGCAGAGCCATAGAAAAAAATGAAATTCATTTTTAAATATGGATATTTTTCTTACACATACTCATCGATTCGCTTCAGAAGGCCTTTATTAACACCCTGGAGCCACGTGGAGCACGTTATTTGACAGACAGATGCATTTTTTATCTACTTTAAAAACCGAGCAACTATTACTGCCATTATAATGCTTGGATTAGCCAGAACATTTTTTATATAACTCAGATTTTATTAGTCTGAAAGAAGAATGTCATATACACTTCGGATGACTTGAGGGTGAGTAAATCATGGGCTAATTTTCATTTTTGGGTGAACTATCCCTTTAAAGCAACTTGCAGTGACATCTTAAAATATGTCAGTGCCATTGTTTTGTCTCAAGATGCACACCAAGAATGTTTTTTTTTTCTAAGACATGTTTATAAAAGCCATTAAAATGTCCTAATTAAACTAAGGCCTAATCCTGACTTAATCTAAGACTTGTTTGTGAAACCAGGCCCTAATGTAATTCATTTAATGACCCACACTGTTTCTCTCCCGAATGGCACCTGCATTCCTAGATATAGCTTGTAGACATACTTGGCCATTCAGGTTGTTATGCAAAGAGGAACATTGCTCTTATTGCTAGAGACTTGCTCACCGGAGGTGAGAATGTGGGGGTGTGAGTGTGAGAATTAAACAGGGAGACACAAAGAAGGAAAAAAAAACAGCCTTGTTTACCTTGAATAATTAAATGAGATGCAGAAAAGAAAATCTGTATGAGCTCTGGATAATCAGGACTGTCACAGCTCTGTGTCAAATGTCAAAATGTGACCCCTGTGACAAATTCTCAGGCCGCTGCAGCTTGAAGGGAAGCCTCAGGGCCTTCTCTGATCATGATTCAGATCCACAGACAGTTTCTTTGTTCACGTTTGACTTGTACACCCAGCAGAAAAAACTGAGATGGCAAAAGGAAAACCAAAACCTGATCTCTCACCTCTCACATTTCATTGTTGTAATATTAGTAAAATCTTCCAATAAATCGCCTATGTATATTTTTATTCATTAGCGACTCTTCATTAGCAGAATATGGGATTCTGATTTCTCAATAACACGGAGCACTTAAAAGGACATGCTGATTTTAAATTATATTTCATTGCGTTTGCTTTCCCTCACAAAACCTTTGCGCACCCCTGAGAAACGTAACTTTTTTTTGACGAACCACATCTAACAGGAGTAACTGTCCACGCAAGAAGAAGCTGTCTAAGAGGGATGTTCAAGTACTAACCTGGATTATATCCAAAAAAACATAAAACCATAGATGCCCAACTCACTGCAGAATTAAATGCTCACCTCAACTCTCTAAATAGTCAATATTAATGGTCAGGCTGCTAGTCAATCCTTGTGCCAATGCCAAATGACCGTTTCATTTTGTGTCAACCATGCAAATCTTGGGCTTTGGACAATGTGAAACATATATTGTTCTCTGATGAGTTTTAGACTTTAAACACGTCTTTCGGTGTGGAGAAGCCCAAAAGAGGCTTAAAACGGACAGTTGATGCCTAGAGTGAAGCAAGGGGTTGGATCAGTGATTGTTTAGGCTGAAATAGAGCTCCGGAGGTTGACGTCACACAAGTCTAAACTCCACCATTTTAGCAATCAAGGGAGCGCTAGAGCGGCTGTAGCATTGGTATGAGTGGTCGAAAAATAATTTAAAATCAGACTGTTTAAACCTTACTATTTCAACATGGTGGACAGCTGCTGTGCGCCAGGATGCCAGAACAAGCGGGGGAAAGCAAAAGGGAAATCATTTTATGGTTGTAAGTTGTTGAAATGCGTCAATTTCAGTTAATTCTTCATTCTAACTGCTTTTGCCTCACGTAACTAATGATAAAAATAAGTTCCCACGATACTTAATCTTTCTGCTCAACATTGGCAGAGCCACATCTTTAGAGATAAACCTCACGCACGCCGAAGCTCGGGCTGCACTGGCCGGTCGGCCTTCAACATCCCCGACCCCCAGTACTGCATCTGGCCCACAGCGGAGGCGCCAAACGCGGCGTGAGATTAAGCAGACGGGGGGTAAGCGTGAGGTCTCCGGGCTAGGCTAGCCAGCTATCCCCACAATAAACTGGATTTCATTCGATTACTGTGCTGTTGTCTTTGTTTGCGCTGTGTACTCAAAGCGTCACTGACGCTTTTCATATGATAGGAAAATATCCGAAAAATAATGCTATAATCAACACTTACTCGTAACTCGTTCATCTCGACAGCTGTAATCGTACATTACATGTGCTACAAAGTTGGTAATAAGGACAAAGACGGGCTCGGCGTGACTGGGACTCGTGTTTATTCAGAACTCTCAGATACAAACAAAATAAACTCGCGCTTACAGCGCTCTCACAACTCAGTAGTTACAATAATGTAACTTTGTTAGCAATCGCTCCGTCTCTGGTCCATTAGTGATGTCCGATTCGCGAACGAATCGTTCTTTTGAACCGGTTCTTTTGAGTGAACCGGTCGAACCAGTTCACCAAATCAGACTGAATCGTTCTAAACGGTTCGCGTCTCGAGTCAGCGCTGATCCATCATTTACTAAAGTTACTAACTTTCTGACATGAGGGACAGTCCCTCCGACTAGAAATAAACTAATAACTTGAAGTATATGCTAGTAACTAAAACAGTTCACTGAACTGAGACGTGCTGAGAGAACTGATGAGAAGTGACATCCGTCTCTCTGGCAGCAGGCTTGTGCCTCGTAGACCTCGTTAAACGCAAAGATGTCAGCCAATCACAACAGTGGGCGTTTTTACTGAAGTCTCACAGCAGACACGCCCCTTGAAACAGGGCATTCAGCCAGAGGGCAAACATCAGTATAGAAAAAAATGCCTTTTATTTCTAAATTATGACAGTTTATGATGTAAAAATCATACTAACAATATAAGTACACCTCAGAATACATTATAAAATAACAAAAAATCCATGCCATGGGACCTTTAAAATGTAAGCGCGTGTATATGTCAGCATTATCATATACGTGTAATGAATTGAAGTCTGTCATGTAAAACAAGAGCGTATTGATGCAGTTCAGTCTGCCTGCTATTCTATCTGTTTATGTTACTCCTGATCGGAGGCTTCCGTAAATATTTAGTTTATACGTAGATTTAGGCTTCAACTAAGTTTAATGGTGCAACGCAAACATATTTAGTAGTGCATAAGTTGTAACCATTTATACAGTCATAAGTGCCCATTTACGTCAAAACTAGGCTATAGTTGTAACTTGCACACAGCTGGTGCAACAGGTGTCCTGACAGGAAAGCTATCCGTTCCTTTATCGATACACGTGAAACGCACACCGGGGGCATTACAGGGATCTGTTATGTTTAATCTATTAAGTTTTGCTATGTACAGGTCTATGTCTTTTGAATTAAAGTGCACAGTGAACTCTGTTGCCTTGAAACTCATGCTGGCGTCATTCATTTCATATCCGCTTTCGGCTGTTCCTGCCTGCCAATATGGCGTTGTAAACAGAATGGGTCACGTAACGTCCGGAGCTCTATATAATGGCATTCCCTACTGTGCTTAATGAGCGAATCACTGCCAAAGACTACCGAATCATTCTGGAGGACCATATGCACATAATGGTTCAAATTTTACCCTGAAAACACACAGCAAGATTTGTGACAGAATGGTTTGATGAATTTGAAAGTGAAGTTTAACATCTACCAAGGCCTGCACAGTCACCACATCTAAATATATTTGAGCCACTTTGGGGTATTTTTTGGAGGAGCAAGTCAGAGAACGTTTTCTTCCACCAGCATCACATAGTAACCTGGCCACTGTTCTGGAAGAGGAATGGCTCAAAATCCCTCTGGCCACTGTGAAAGACTTGTGTTATTCCCAAGAAGAATGGATGCTCTATTTGCCTCAATAGGAGGCCCTACACCATACTAATAAATGATTGTGGTCTAAAAAGAGGTGTTTCAGTTTCGTTGTCCAACCCCTGTATGTTTTCCAGAGAGATTTATTGACTAGTGATATTCAACACATGTATAATTCTATCAAAACCGCGCCGAGATTAAAGATTTCCACATTAGAGAATGTGTCTTCAGACTCCAATAAGCCAATTACAAACAAAAGATGCTTAATCCTCTTTAATTCAAATGCGGTAAGTTGCAGTAAACAATAATTAATCAGTTTATTTGCTTTATTCTTTTTATTGTACTCTTTGTATGACACCGTTTGTTGATCTTGGCATATCCAATAGGCTTGGTAACAAAGTCAAAATAAGACTCCTTTTGAAGTTGTCATGTTCATCTATAACGGTCCGCTACATCACTCATTTACACCGTACAACTATGGAATTCCAAAGCTGCAAATATTAAAAATAAATAAATACATAAATCGATATACAAATAAATGTAAAAAAGCAAAAGTAAATAAATGTATAATATATAAATAAACATAGAAAAGCAAAAAAAATATAATATATATATATTTATAAATGTATTTCCTTATTTATGTATATATCTATTGTCCATATTTATTTATTTATTATTTTATTAATTTCTACATTTATTTATTTCTATTTTTATTTATTTCAACATTTATTCATTTCTACATTTATTTATTTATACATTTATGCATTTCTACATTTATTTATTTATAAAAAAAATATTTCTACATTTATTTGTCCGTAGGGTAATGAGGAGGGCGTGGTTTACCTCAGACATAGCAATCGAGCTCAGAGTAGGCGAGGGCGAAGCGTTGAGGCCACAGTGACACCTTCTGGTCGAAATACAATAAGTATATGACATGGATAGGCTACTCCTTATTCCGGACATGGCCGTAGAACATCGTCTGGTCTGGATTTGTAAAATGTCCTGGGCTAACAATTATGCACAGCAACATCATCAGACAGGGACTCTGAAATGAAGCGCTCATAACCCCATTATATTCAGTGATGCTGTGTCAGGTATCACTGGGTAGAAATGAGAGCGAAGACTCAAATGCAGGAAGAATAGATTTATTGTAAATAATAAAATAAAATAAACATAAACAAAACAAAGACAGTTGGGTGATTTTCACTCTCTACTTTCTGTGAAGTGATGTATTGATGTTCCCTTCTTCCCTACGCCGTTCGCAGTACCCTTCGGACTGAACATATTCCAATCCAAAGGGAGCGAACCTCACTTAAGATGGCGGAAAATTCTCTAAAGTCCACTTTGCAGTCCACTTACGGTCGAATGGAACGCTCCCAAGGAGACTATAAAGGGAACAAACCAGGCAGGAAATGAGGGAGAACAGGTGAGGCAAATAAACCAATAATCAGGTAACAAGAGGGGCAGGGTTAGACAATAGACAGGAGACATGATATCACAAGCACATGCACAGAAATGACAAATACAAGACATGTGCTTTAACAAAACAAGACAGACATGTGACATGCTGTGACTGTCCACACGTGAAGTGACATGCGCGACGCAACAAAATGTTCTACTGTAACTAACGCCTCGTTCTATTTTGGATATATGAATGTGAAGTGAATTTGTGGTCTGGTTTCAAATGCATTGCGTCGACGTCACTGTAGCCTATACGCTGCTTCCTTTCCGTGTGTTTTGACCGCAAATGGAAAATATCAAGCGCTTCTTTTCAGAGTCCCTGTCTGTTGAAGATGTTGCTGTGCATAATTGTTAGCCCAGGACATTTTACAAATCCAGACCAGACGATGTTCTACAGCCATGTCCGGAATAAGGAGTAGCCCATGTCACACAGTAAGATTTAAGATTTTGGCCATATATAAATGTAAAAATAAATAAATATAGAAATAAATAAATGTAGAAATGAATAAATGTGGAAATAAATAAATGAATAAATATGGAAAAAAATAATATATACATAAATAAGGAAATAAATGTATAAATAATAATTATTAATATTATTTTGCTTTGTATATTTATTTATTTGTGCTTTTTTACATTTATTTGTATATTTATTTATGTATTTATTTATTTATGTATTTTTAATATTGGCAGCTTTGGAATTCCATATACAACTGCCATCCACCAATGAATATGAATCAAAAGTGAATACGAAATGGTGAGTAAAGAGAGATGGCAGTTATATGCCACAGGGTCTCATACCATGCGCAGCACTGCATGCACATGATGAAAGATTTCCTACTTCTTTCAATTACAACCTTTCCTTTTTCCCTTGACCTTCAGTGCCTTTTCATTAGAGATAAGAAATTATGACATTACCAGACAACTTTCCTGAGATAATTATCAAGGGTTTGATTTATATAACCCGAGGCGTTCGATTTCTTGAAAGAGCTAATAACGCTGACTCTTGCTTGCTATTGAAAGCCATTCAATAGCTTTTGGCAGGGATGTCTCAATCATAGTCATCTAAATGAATCCTACAGTTCAAAGTGTTAAGTCACTGCATCGGAGAGCTTTCTGGCACACATCTGCACAGTAAGCGGAAGTGGGTGCTAGATGATAGAGAAACACAAGATAGAACATTTGACAAGCGCAACCCTTGCAATGCTCAGATAAGTGAATGCGGCAAGAGCATGTGTCAGATTTCAATGGGTGGCTGCTAAATGAGGATGCTACTTAAACGGCCGCTTTTGAATGTATGTAGGTGCTAATTGGATGATGTGGATTCAGTTGGGCACATGTAGATGATAAAATGTTTGTATCTCTGGTTTGTTTTTAATTATAGAGCTGTATAATAGTTAGGGATTGGTAAAATATATAAAAGCACATCTAATATTAGATCAGATATTGCCTGGAGTTTCGACACATTCTTTTAAATCACATCATTACCTCTTGTAATTGGGTGTTTATTAAACTTGAACACTTTTTGCTAAGTTATGATCACATTAAAAGTCTCTTGGAAACGTTTTATTGTGACTTCAACTTTAGTATTAGCTATGCATTTAACTTTTTTTGTGTAGATTGTATTGTCCCAGTCTTTCAACTATAAAGTGCCCCTATTATTCTATTTTAAAGGAACTGTATGTAGGATTGTGGCAAAAACTGGTACTGCAATCACTTTCAAATTACTGTAGAGCGATGCATCCCCTCTCTCCCTCCCCCCTGACTCGAGGTTGCCAGATAGGCTGCAGCAGAGCCGTTGAAAGTTATTATATATAATATAATTATTATATTATATTATATGGCTCTGGGCTGCAGGATCCAGCAGGAACGTAGGCTGCTACAAGGAGCTTCCAATGGCAAGTGACGAGTCCGGCACAGCAGGGTTTTTTTTTTCCTTCTGTTAATTATGTTTATGCTTCATGAGAGATGTTTTGTGAAGTAATTATGTATTGCAAAAATGTACTAATGGCGATTAGCCAAATATAATCATAAATATGAACGCTCGTATGTGACAGTACATTGTTAGAACAGTTAGTTAGCTGTTAGTCTAACTTTTAACGGTAGGTATCTGTCATTAACGTAAGTAAGTTACAAGCACAAGCCTAAGGGCCCGTCCACACGGAGACGCGTATCACTGTATACGTATACACTTTTTATCGTATTGGCGTTTCGTCCACACGGATCCGGCGTTTTGGGAGACTGAAATCGCTATTTTTTGAAACCGGGTCCTAAAGTGGATGAATCTGAAAACGACACCCTTGCGGTTTCGAGTATACAGCCAATCCGTATATTTTGTGAAACGGTGATGTCATCACACCACGTCCTGCGCGGGGAAGACTAAAAGGGATACAACTACGGGCACTGGGCATGCGCACATCAATACTGCGTTGTTTAATTACTGTATTTGCATTATTGTAAGGGTATGTTTAGGGTTGGGATAGGTGTATGTGTTAATAAAACACATCTGGTAAGTAGCAAATTTATTTATTGTTATTTTATTGTGAGATTTTACCTCACCTCCGACTGTTGCCGTACCCCTTCTAGCCACAACTCTTCTTCTCCGTTTTTAGTGTATTTCTGTGGCAGAATTACAGTGCCACATACTGGCCTGGCATGTATACTACATCGTTTTGAGCCGTTTTCAGGCTCTCGTGTGTACGCTGATATTTCTTGAAAAGGGGGGAAAAAAAAGATTGGATAGGGAAAGTTCTGGCTTCGTGTGGACATGGCCTAAATCACTGTGTGTCATACAGGTCAACTTGCAGCATGTGTTGTCCACTATATATGCAAAGAACGAATAAGGAATCATTTTTACCGAGGTAACGTTATTTCCATAATGGGCGTGCCAATGTTGTTTTCCTCACCCTAACCTAACGTTACTTTGCACGAACATGCATAACTTTGTTCGACTGTCATGAATATTTGAAATGTCCATTTCAAAAACATAGTTAGCCAGATGAACCTTACCTGTCCAGGAGGAAATTAGCCATGTTGGCGTCTGTCTTCAAATACTTCTCCGTTTTCAGCGATCTCCATCTTTCAAAGCCATCTCCTATACAAATCCTTGTTTTATTTCGGACATTGTCACGTCGTTTTTCTGATTCATAACGAGGTCTTTTAGGTTTTGTAAAGTTAGACATTTTTTATCCAAAAAGTTTGTAGCTGCCTGCAGCTGTGGTAACTAGAGCTGGGAACCCCGACGCCGAAACACTACTGACTTTTTGATTGGTAGATAGGTGGAGGGTGGCGCTTCAGGCCAAAACACAACATGTCAACATCAACATCAGTTGAGGGCTGCAACTTCACTATTAAAATGACAATATCCTGGCCAGACAACTGTTGTCAGTGATATAATTATTTGAAATTAACATGATTTCTTAATGTCTAGTGACATATCAGGGCCATTTTATGATTAATTGAGATACATTTCTTACATACAGTTCCTTTAAAGGTTCCTAATTTTGCTTTGAAGGCCTCCTACAATTTCCAGGGTTCCTATGTTTCATGTTTTTTCCCAGTGCCTGATCATTGATTTCATTCACCTGTTCTGTCATTTATGTCATTAGTGTTTCCTGTGTTGAGTGTTCGTTGTCGTCAATGTTTGATTGTAGTTGTGTTCTCTCGTGTTCCTTGTTGGATTTATTATTAAATACTATTCTATTCCTTGATCTCCTGCGTTTCAGATCGTGACAGTACACTGAACACAAAAAGAAGGTAATTTTGCTGCGTTTTTCTTTTTTTCCTCCCCCTCCGTCACCATGGGCTGTTCAGTTGTTGTGCCTGGAGGCCGACCGTTAGAAGACCACACCCAGGATTTCATCAGTTCAATCACGAGCTTCTGTCACTACCGTTAGTTACCACAGCCTTCAGTTAGCTAGCTAGTTATGCCTTCATCACGTAAATGCATATTACCTAGTTGTAGAACGTATAAAAAACGTATAAAAACAAAATCGATGATATCAAGAAGAGGTGGATTAATTTTGTGAACAGCTACCTTGATCACCACCAACATCTGCCTCTGCAGTGGTCATTTTACACCGGATAGTTTTACAAACGTTCATTGGAGACAACTGGGATATACAGATAATCCACTGCAGAATGGGGCCGAACCGACTATCTCCGCCCCGGCCTTCATCCGCCCTTCCCGCCAACATTTGGTGCCATCATTGCAGTACGTGCCACTGCCCAGTTGTCTTGTGTGCTTACTGCATCTTTCCCGCTAGTGGGTGTAGTTTCAGCGCACACAGCGGACACGCCCCCAGCGGATAATGCTGCTTATTTTTTCAAGATTTTGCTTGGCTTTTTTTATCATTCAAATTTGGCTGGGTGGTTAATAACACAATTTCTGTGGTGTGACAAACTCATAAACAAATATTTAATTTTGACTTTACAGGGACTTTAAATATATTTTAATGTTAAAACAATACATTTTAATTTAATCTTTATTTGAGTAAAGTTTGTTTACATTTAAATACAGTACAGTTTTAATTTAAATTTGGGTCCAACACATTTTAATTTAGTCATTATTTAATTATTTTATTTACCTGTATGTAAGCACAGTGCAGTGTTAATGTACAATCTGTACAATATTAAATTGGCTGACAACAATAAATATTCACATTAGGAATAAACTGCCTCGTTTTTGAACTGTGCAGAGCTGATGCTGAATAGTTAGGCCTACTACGCTACTGTATTTTAATGTTGGTCATTATGGTGATACTTGGAGAGCCAAATATTTTCTGAGGTGGTACTTGGTATAAAAAGTTTGAGAACCACTGGTATACAGGACTAGAAGACAATCCGGTTATTTTACATTTGAGTACTTTAATCAGTTTTTGTAGCATTTCTGTACCTGAATACTAGTGTTAGACCTACCCAAAAAACTTGTCTCTTTATTTAATTTGTATCTTTTATTCTATTGTATTTATCTGTGCTACTTTTTTCAATTTAATTCAAAGTTTTAAATCGAGCTTCCTTGTGTTGTGTAAACTCTTGTGCAACAAAATTACCCCATTGTAAAAACACAAACTCAATGAGTGAACAAACATTGAGGTGAGATAAATGTAATATATAAAAAAATTCTTAATTAGGGTACATGTAAACTCAGCTAGTGTTTGAGTGCTGATAAAGCAGAAGTTGTCCGCAGGCAGCCAGTGAAAACCATGTATGCAAATGTATTCACAAACAGCATGGGTGATTCAGCGGTGCTGCGTCTGATTCCAGATGGATTCCAAACCTATGTAGTTTTGGAATTAGTCTGGAATTACTGACGGACTCATTTCAGGCAGTTCTTCTGAGAGACAATAACCTAATTTATCGTGCACTTTGAACTTTGAATAATTTTTTAGACCTTTTACATTCACAAACATACACCGATCAGGCATAACATTATGACCACCTTCCTAATATTGTGTTGGTCCCCCTTTTGCTGCCAAAACAGCCCTGACCCGTCGAGGCATGGACTCCACTAGACCCCTGAAGGTGTGCTGTGGTATCTGGCACCAAGATGTTAGCAGCAGTTCCTTTAAGTCCTGTAAGTTGCAAGGTGGGGTCTCCATGGATCAGACTTATTTGTTCAGCAACTCCCACAGATGCTCGATTGGATTGAGATCTGGGGAATTTGGAGGCCAAGTCACTCCTGAACCATTTTTGTT
This sequence comes from Gobio gobio, assembly GCF_949357685.1. Lineage (NCBI taxonomy): Eukaryota > Metazoa > Chordata > Actinopteri > Cypriniformes > Gobionidae > Gobio > Gobio gobio. Next base: position 22,256,232 of record NC_137107.1, read on the forward strand.
TTGTGGCAGCATTATCCTGCTGAAAGAGGCCACAGCTACCAGAGAATACCGTTTCCATGAAAGGGCATGGTCTGCAACAATGCTTAGGTAGGTGGTACATGTCAAAGTAACATCCACATGGATTGCAGGACTCAAGGTTTCCCAGCCGAACCCAAGCGTCACACTGCCCCCACCGGCTTGCCTTCTTCCCATAGTGCATCCTGGTGCCATGTGTTCCCCAGGTAAGCGACGCACACGCATCCGGCCATCCTCGTGATGTAAAAGAAAACGTGATTCATCAGACCAGGCCACCTTCTTCCATTGCTCCGTGGTCCAGCTCTGATGCTCATGTTCCCACTTTTGGCACTTTCGGTGGTGGACAGGGGTCAGCATGGGCACCCTGACTGGTCTGCGGCTATGCCGCCCCATACACAACAAACTGTGATGCACTGTGTATTCTGACACATTTCTATCAGAACCAGCATTAACTTCTTGAGCAATTTGAACTACAGTAGCACATCTGTTTGATCGGACCACACGGGCGAGCCTACACTCCCCACGTGCATCAATGAGCCTTAGCCGTCCATGACCCTGTCCCCAGTTCGCCACTGTTCCTTCCTTGGATCACTTTTGATAGATACTGACCACTGTTGACCAGGAACACCACAGAAGAGCTGCAGGTTTGGAGACGCTCTGACCCAGTTATCGCCATCACAATTTGGCCCTTGTCAAACTCGCTCAAATCCTTACGCTTCTAACACATCAAGTTCGCTTTGGTTTTTATCTTGCATAGGCTATTAATTTTGTTAATAGCCGGAAGTACTTTGTTATCTTTAATATCCTGAATCTGATTTCATTAAACAAAAGGCTCGTTTAACATCAAGGTATCTTCAAGGCCTCAGTCTGACCTCAAGATCTTAGACCTATTGATGTTCTATCATGAAAGGTTTAGCCTGGTTCCATGTATCATGATGTGGAAGATGTCAGGGATGAAACTATATTTAGCCCTCAGCGGGTGGGAGTGTGTTTGTGCTTATGGCAGGATTATCTCTTGACAGTTTCAGTGTTGTTACTAAATCTTTACATCCCACATTTCAAGCTCAGTTTATTGAAAAGCATGCATTAATTTTACATGTCAGTGGTGAATTCGGTTTGATATGATGTGACTTCATCAGCACATGTCCCTCACATGATTTCAGTTAGGCCTGTGTTTTATAGTCAATAATGCCCCCAAAAGACTTGTTTGGAATAATTCCTCATGTTTCGTTTTAATAGCTGTAGTAGTTATTATTAACAATATGTCATTTTATTGAAGTGTTTTTTTTTCTATGTTTATGGTTTAAGTATGAAATTATAAGTCATAGAAAAGTCCACTTAACCCTCTGGTGCTCTTCGTTTAGGGGTTGCATTGGTTGTCTTCCCGGTCATAAGTGACCGAACACCTAAAAATAAAACTTCCTCCACCCCAGTAAAACCAATGCAATTTATTTTTCTTCAATAATATTTTTTCTTTTTAATTTTGTATTTTGAGATGATTTGATGGTATTTTTTTATATTTATGCAATAACTATGGTCTATTTTTGTCATTGAAAATTATACAACAATTTTTTTTTTTTTTATTAAAATTATTATTTTTTTAATTATTGCAGTATTTCAGGTTAAAATAGAGACTAGGGCCTTCAAAATAAAAAAAAATTGAAGGCAGATTAGCGCCTTCTTTTGGAATTATTTAAGAAATCATGCAACCATGGGTGTAATCACTAGAGGTCTTTACCCCTTTTCCACCAAGGCAGAGCTAGAGCTAGATCGGAGCCAGAGCCTAGTTTCAAATCGGTTCTTTGTGTTTCCACACCCAAAGCCCCAGCTCCGAGCCAGGAAACGTGGTTCTTAAGTAGCACCAAAACATTGCTGGGCTAAAACAGGGCTAGAAGTAAGAACCGATTACATCAGGCGCTGGGGGCGGGATCAACAAGACGAACACAAACTTGAGATCCGCCATTTTTGAAATAGCAGCTAATGGAGCTAACAGCTGCTGCTCGTTTGTAATCTCCGTCTATACAAATTACGGCGAACTGCATGAATGCGTTGGATCCGCTGTGTTTTAGTTGTGTTTTGATGCCGATGTAGGATCGTAAAGCCATGTGAATCAATAGTAACGCAACGTTTGCATTGTTGATGGAAGGCTTGTTCGCAGCGGTGCTGTGCAGAGAGCGATCGCCGTATGATAACGAGTCCAGCGAGAGCATATGACTCCTTATGCTTTTGATTCACTCATGCGTTTTCATGAAAAAAAGCCCGCGGCATAACCACAGACTTGGCAACATTGCCGCTGCCTCGCTAGCGTTGCTGAGAAAGATGAGACGTATACAGTGACGTAAGACCTGGCTCTGTTGTGGCTCTCAGCATGTGGAAAAGCAAACCGGTTCTTAGAAGGCTCCTCAGTCGAACCAACTATGAACTGGGACTAGCTCTGGCTCTGAATTAGCTCTAGCACTGCCTTGGTGGAGAAGGGGTATATGGAGAGGCTTGAGAATTCCCTAGTTCTCTTTTGAACACATTTAATGATTTTTTTTTATGGATTTGAATATATATTTAAAAAATCTCAAAGACTATTTATTATAAAGTTTTAGTTTTTTTTTTTTTTTTTGGTTAGAAATATAGATTTTTTTCTGTGAATTTGTTTTTGCAGATTTCCCATTCATTTCCTATGGTGGTAATTTTTGACCGAAGAGCACAAGTGGGAGTATTTTTTTTACGACCACTTAGCATGCTCAAATCATGACATTTTTTTGTGTGTTTACATACCTAATGTTAGAAAAGTCACCTAGTTTCATATCATTCTGATGAAGCTGTGATTTTTAAAAATTCCATATGTGGTTTATAGGTTCAGTTTTTCATAGGTGTGTGTGTGTGTATATATGTGTCCGTGTGTGCGTGTGTGTGTGAGTGGATGTGTCAATATCACACTCTTGATGTTTTAGAGTGTCACCCCTTTACTGCTGTGTACTTTTTTCAGCATCGTGGCCGATTTGTAGATTGTACACACACAAATTCTGTGAATTTTTGTGTTTTTGTAGATTTCCCATTAATTTCCTATGGTCATTTTTGACCGAAGAGCACAAGTGGGAGTATTTTTTTTACGACCACTTAGCATGCTCAAATCATGACCCCAATTTTTTGTGTGTTTACATACCTAATGCTAGAAAAGTCACCAAGTTTCATATTTTTCCGATGAAGCTGTGATTTTTAAAAATTCTAAATGTGGTTCATAGGCTCAGTTTTTCATGGGTATTTGTGTGTATAAGTGTTAAGAAGGTGTTATTTTCTCAGCATCTGTTAAGATTATGATTTAAGATATGAAAACAATCCAATGCATTACGGTTGGAAAAACAAAAAAAACATCAAATGTTATATTACTGCATTTCACTATTTTACCCCAATCAAAATTCTAAGGAGAATCACGTTATGCAAATTGTCTGTATCTATTGAATACCTAGATGAGCTACTACACAGACCTTAAAGTCACCATAAAATGAGCCAAAACCCAATGAGCCAAAACATTATCTCTAACCATCTGCCTAATATGTTGTTGTTCCTCCATGTGCTGCAAAAACAGACCCACCGATGAATGGACTCTTCAAGACCCCTGAAGTTGTCCTGTCGGTTGCGAGGTGGAGCCGCCATGGATTGAACTTGTTGGTCCAGCACATCCCACATATGCTCAATACGCATGTACACGGCCGTCCACGTGATGGTAAAAAAAACGGGACTCATTGGATCAGGTGACCTTCTTCTACTGCTCCAAGGTCCAGTTCCGACTCTCGCGTGCCCATTGTAGGCACATTCGACTGTGGACAGTAGAATGAGTCTGCCACAGTAGACCTTCTGTTGGCTTGGACCAGACGGGATAGCTTTTGTTGATCTCGCACATCGATGAGCTTTGGGCGCCCAACACCCTTTCACCGGTTTGTGGTTTGTCTCTCCTCGGACCACTGTTGGTAAATTCTCACCACCGCTGACCTCCGGGAGCAACAGCGAAGGATACATCTATGCTGCCTTCAAATATCAATCAGATGAAGGTATCTCAGGAGACAAGAAGTGAAGATACCATTGGATTCGGACATGCCTTGATGCCTTCCATGGAATACATCCTCCGAATGCAGCATTTTAAAGTTTTTGGATGCAGCCATGGGATGGAAACATTGTAAACAAAATTGGTTTAAACATGCTAAATAAACTTTTTTCTATGTACAAGATGGGGGTGCTACTTATTGAATTAAAATTGCAACACAATATGGATCCATGTAACAACAATGCATCATTTTAATGACTACTGTTTCAGCTACTATTATAAATAACAGGTAGTCTATCATAGTGTACAGTAGCCTAAACTATTCAACTTTGAACAAAGCCCTGATGTGTGAGTGTAAAGCTCAATGATGCCATCCAGTGTTTATCAAATGTACTGCAGCCATAAACGGACTTTAATAGTAATTTTTTTGGAAAACTGTTTCTTCATATTATTCTATGTGGTTGATATAATCTATAGGGAAGTGTTGCACCTAACATAAGAGATTCAATGATTTTCATATTTTACACGTGTCGTCTGATTTTCAAGTCCACAGAAACATCGATGCAATTAAAATCCAATCTCTTAAATATCATTCTCTATATCATTTCTAATATTTAAAGTGTTTCTAACAAAACGCGCTTCTGTTTACTTAATGCAATTCTTAAATGTTATTTCAGATGCAAATGAAATCAGTGCAAGTCAATCTGTTAAATCTATATCATTTCTAATATTTAAAGTGTATAGCCTAACAATTTACAAATTTGATGTTATTTCTTTTTTCTTCTTTTTTTGCTGAATATATGTTTTGTGTTGTTGTTTTTAATTGCATAACAACAACATACACAGGATCATAGTGTATTATTATCGATTACATTCATAACAGCATCAAAGGCAACAACAGAAAGAATAATAAATAAATAAATAAATAAATAAATAAATAAATAAATAAATAAATAAATAAATAAATAAATAAATAAATAAATAAATAAATAAATAAATAAATAAATAAATAAATAAATAAATAAATAAATAAACTATACAGGGGAAAACTTAAAAAAAATCCAAAAAGAAAAGGATTAAAAAAATCTATGCACCCAGTTCGCTTTTTTATTTCTTGCATCTTTTAGGGCCTCAATATACTGTTTAAGGTCCATTTTAAATAATATAATATTAGGTTTATTATTTTTCCCTTTCTGTTTGTCTATATTTCCCATAAATAATTAAGTTAACCACCAAATTTTGCTCTAGACACTTATTTTTGTTTAACAAAATTCTTTACCAGATAGTCAAAACTTTAATTTTGTGACTTTAAATATCAGATATTCAACATCAATCCAAAACAATTGGGTAAAACTTTGCATCTTTGTTGTACTCTACTTGTCAACATCCGCAAAAATGACCTATTTTTGTGACTCCCATTTTTGGCCTGCCTCGCTGGCGTAAACAGTGTGGAGGCGTCGAGCGGACAAGCAGACCAATCAGAGCGCTCGTTTCAGAGGCAGCCAATGAGGGGGGCGCTTCTTATCGCGCCCAGAAACTCTCACGGCCGCCATGATGCTTGTTTGCCTTCAGTGAGAAAGAGCAGCGGATCAGAAACAAAGGAAACGCGCACTCGTCTTTGTGAACTGGTATGAGCTTACAGGTAAAACGAATACGCGTTTGAGGCGTCCCAGTTGTATCTAGTGGTATATAAGCAAGGAAATATGTTTCTTTCCTATTTCTTTGCGATTGGTGTTGGTCTAGTTTTGTGAATGTATAATCGCCTGCTAGCCAGTTAGCCTGTGAGCTAATTTGCTAAATCTCAACAGAGAGGAAATGATGGATCGATAATATTGTGATCCTCTAATTTGTACTCTCTCCACTTTGCGTGCGTGGGCGCTTTGAATAATATGACTGAGTGGTGAAATTGTTAACGAAGCGATCTTAAATGTTGATATCTGTGTTGTCGGTTATGTAAGCAGCCTGCTGTGTCCGTAGGGTAACTAACATAAGCTAACACAATATTCTCCTATACATTTATGAACACCATAAATCCTCTTCATAGTTTACTTCTGCGGGTTCCAGGCCATTAAAATCGCACAAATGCATTCGCAAAATTAAGTCGACGTTTGCGTAGAGAGGTTCCCTACTCGCTCACATTGTAGGGGGTCCGATCAAACTAATTCACTTCAGCAGTTAGACAGCAAATCTGTCTCGAGCACATTTCAATCTAAAGCCAATTCATTTCCTAATTGCTTGTTCTTAATCGACTCGTTAAGACGCCGCGCAGGTTGCCGTTATCCTCATGAACCAGACTCGCTCTGCTAGCAGTCCTAGCTCTGTAACGTGGCTCTGGGAAATAAACACGAGGTGGTGGTGTTTTTGTTTGGGTTGCGTTGCACAGCGATGATGAAAGACTAAAAACGACACGCATTTGTTGGGCAAGTGATTTTTAGCGATTAACACTGCCAGTTGTGTAATGGAAATATACTGGCACCGTGTTCAGTTGTTGACGGTTGCAAGGACTTCAGTTGCACCTTTGTTTCATAGGATTTGTAACATGAGACAACTTTTTTTTTCTTTGTGTCATGTCTGACTAAAATTGTACTCCTTCAGACGTGTTTCTAAATCAAATTTGCTTCGATATAGTAGCCCGTTGGCCACAGTGCCAGCTGCTCGCGCAAGAACGTGGACTGGCTAGCCGTAACTTAGTTGGTAATTTCATATAAAACTTTGTAAAAAGTTTTTATTCGAGTGCTAATTTGTCTCATATACCGTATTAAAATCGTACTCATGGTTCATTTTGACCGCCGTCTTTTGAAAAGTACATTTGGGAAGCGTGGGGACGTCGTGCGGCCCGCGAGTATCTCCATTTGTCATGCGCGTAATGGAAAAATCCCCTCAGCTATTGATTTTGGAATTGCTTTTGTGTTCACACTTCTCACTCTCAGAGGGTTTTCACTGTCATTTTTCACTAGGCATCTCACCTGTTCTTTGCGCATTTGCACCAACTCTTTCCTGTCAGGAGACAAGCAGCTTCATGTTGTGTAAAGTGCATGTGCTGTACATTTCCTGTAATGGTGCTCAGTCAGTAGTGAAATTGTTGTTTGTGTTTCAGTATTACAGGGATGCCCAAGGAAAAATATGATCCGCCTGACCCAAGGCGGATGTACACAATAATGTCCAGTGAGGAGGCGGCTAATGGGAAGAAGTCATATTGGGCAGAGCTGGAGATTGTTGGTAATTTTGGGGTTCTCAGTGGGGGCCAACATGTCAAAGAGAAATGAAATCAAAGTAAACCCAGGTTACTTAGTCCGTATTAATTTTCTAAATGCTACTTCTGGTTAATTGCGACTTTAATATGCATTCCTGGCCGTTGTGCGTGAATCATCAGTGCTCATTATTCTAAAGGACATTTATTTTTGTACTAATTCGTCAAAATGGTAATTTGCTCCAAGATGACAAGCTGGAAATCATGTAAAAATCAGCATTATTTATAATACTTTTGCCATTTTTATTATAAATGATTTAGCTGTGCCTATCTTTTATTTAGAACTATTTCCTTGGTGTGAACTGACCTTGAGGCTGTTGTTGTAGCTAATGTTGCACTTTTAAAATCGTGTCAGTAATTAATGCCATTTAATGTTAATTTTAAAATAATAATCAACAAATTTGATTATCATTTTAATGTGCATGACAACATCTTGTCATTTTTCAGTAGTGGATAACACATTTCCATGGACAAAACGCATCTAAAATACAAGAGACAGACTGAGCTACTGTGGGAAAAGTGCCTGAACCACCTAGTCCAAAACATCCTTTATATTATGCTTTTAAACGAGTTTGGAGATGAGTAACAAGTAATTATATTTTTATGAGAGCAGTAACTGTACTACAGTAACTGGGTATAAATATAATTACTATGTTCAAATGAGTGAGAGAGTCTGCTTGTAATGTGTAATTTTTAACTTCGAAAGCAGTTGCTTTTTGTTTAAGAATATCTTTTTTTTCTTTTTTGCATGTATTGTATATCCATAGATAAATTCACACTAAAAAAAAAAATACTTTTGTAAAATACAAAGGACAATACTAGGCCGGGAGAATATAGAAATGTGTAATTTTTTTATATATATGAGTCTGAACTTGACATGATCCAATTAAGCCCTGCACTTGGAAATAAATACGTCACATTAGAGAACTTGTTATAACCTTTACAGAAGTATAATGGGTTTCAAGTGCTTTTTGTTTAAGTTTTGGGGGGGCTTTATAAATGTTGTCCACTTTTCACATCCCTTTTGAGTTTTTGTATTGCTTAAGCACACAATTTAATTTGTGTACGTCCTGTTGTCTTTGCAGGAAAAGTGAGGAGTTTGAGTACATCGTTATGGTCCCTTACCCACCTCACTGCTCTTCATATCAGTGATAACTCACTTTCGCGAATCCCGCCTGACATTGCCAAACTACACAACTTGGTGTACCTGGACCTCTCGTCCAATAAGATCAGGAGCCTGCCTGCCGAGCTAGGCAACATGGTATCTCTCAGGTGGGTGGCTAATTGGTTGTTTATTTGCACACTGTAGTTTGCATGGCTTATTGATATAATGCAACCACCATAAAGATTGTGGTTTGTTAGGTAGATGGTTAAGGCTATTGTGGTAGTGTGCAGAGACTTTTTTTTTTTAACCCCATACTTGCTGTTGTGTGAGTCGTTTAGCCAATGGGCATTGTTAATTAGGTCCTTTATTCTTCTGAGGTGATGTTTGTTTGCATCCAGGGCCTGAGCTCTGAACACCACCACTGAATCAATTTCATTTGTCACAGGTTGAAATGTTACCACTTTTTTGCTAGTGTGATTACTGCTGCTGTGGATGGTTATAAATCATGTTCTGAGAGGAGCCGAAATGCTACTGTATTAGGTACCTTTTAAAGTGGTTGGGATTTTATCCAACAGCTGAAATGCACTGGGCCGCTATAGGGTTTGTGCAGTATGGGGGTTCATACGCCTAAAAGGCCTGTTGATGTTGGATTTGCAATATTTAATCCCTTTAAAAACTTGTATGCTTCGGATGCTTATTGCTGTATGTTTGTTTTTATGGCATGCAAATGTGTCTTTTTTTTTGTTTCACAGGGAACTGCTTTTAAATAACAACCAGTTACGAGTTCTGCCTTTTGAGCTTGGAAAACTCTTTCAGTTACAAACGTTGGGTTTGAAAGGTACTACTTCCTTTTATAACCCATACAACTTATTGTGCAGGCCCTGCTATGCTGGTTTTTGAGAAATCTACAGAATAGATTTAGACATGGTAAAAGGTTTTGTTTTTTTAATTAACCTGAGTGTACTGAGCTTATTGGTAGCTGAAATGCATAATCAATTTAGACAAAATAGGGCCAGATAATGCGATTCCATGTGGGCCTAGTTAATTGTTTTGTTGCTCTACATTAACTATTCTTTAAGTGCATTTAACACCAGTCTGTTATTTTAGACAGTTATCTGGGTCATTCTACAATTGCAGTGACAAGCTGTTACTTTAAGATAGGAACCGTAAAGCATGCCTTTAAAAATACACTTCTATAAAGTGATGTAATATATAAAATAATTTCATTTCTTAAAATATGCAACATTTAATTATGAAAGATGTATGTTTGCATGCATGTGTATATATTAGGGATGTGCGAGACTATTTGACTAGTCGATTAAACAAAATTGCTGCTTCTAGTCAATGTTGTTTTTTTTGCACATTTAATGGTTTGCTTTATATATTTTTTTACGAAGGCTGTTTAAATTACCATCATTCTATGTTGCATTGTAAAATTAATATTATTTTGAAAAGTGTGTGTATATCTGGTGCGGGAAACCAAATTTCACTTTCATTTTGCATGCGTTCGTTTTCCCTGTCCACTTGAAGATGAGTAAAGTGTATTTTGACAGCCTACACAACTTTTCTGTTTTCTTCTGTCATGTCAAATACGGATGGGACAGTATGAAAATTTAATATCACTATTAGTGACCAAAATTATAACTATTATCACGGTTTTGTTAAAATGAGATGAGTGTTCAAAAATAACTGATGCATACTGAAAACACAAGTTTTATTTGAAAATCAACTATAAAATCAACAAATAAAACAAGCAGCTCTATGCAATTTAAGCAAGATTCTATTCTGTGGCTTTTCCTTCCTTATAATGATCAATAGCAACACATTATAACACAGCACACATCCATGTATCACAATGGACACGCTCTCTTGTTTCATTCAAATGCAACTTGCGTCTCCGTTTTTGATTGTATTGAAAATGAAATCAGAGGATTTTGCTATAATGTTGTGATCATCTTGTCTGGACGATTGTTTTGGATGCTGTACATAGGGATGTGACGGTGAGGAAATTTCCCCACCGGTTAATTGATGTGTGACAACACCGGTAATACCAGTATCACCGAAGGCTTTTAAATCACTAATTCTATCTAACCGAAAGTAACATGCACACGACCGCTCTGAACTGAAAACGCGCCAGTGAATGACAGCTCATCTGTAAATGCGCGCTCTGTGAGGCCATGGGTGCGTCTCAATCAGTTCCCTAGTTCAGTAGTCAGGGCACTGATCAAGCATTGATCAGTCTATGATTGAGATGCACGCCATGAATGAATAACAGTTCGTCCGTAAAGCCTTGTTTATACTCGGTGCGCGCGGCAAAAATAAATACGTGCAGTCAGCATAGCGCGGAGCCTTGCACTGCGGAGCCAGGCGAAAGTAAACAATGCGTGCTCTGTGCGGCCGTGCACATTTTACTTTCGGTTTTGAATTAGCGCCAATTCGGTGGCGGGTTGCTTGAATTGTGGGTTCATTAGCCTATTATTTTTCATGAAAAACACAACAACAAAACAAATGACAAACTCCCTTAAATAGGTGCTTTTAAGTTTCGCTTTGAAACCAAATCTTCCGCGATCATCTCAGTCAGCTCCTCACTCTTAAATCTGATGAATGACTCCTGCCGCTGCCAAGACTCACGGTTGGATCCTGCTTTATTAAGCAGATACGTTCAGTTTTTATTTGTATTGTCTGTTCTCTAACTGAACTAAATTATTTTATTACTATAAAAAAAATCTAAAAGACGGTGGGCAAGTGATGTAACCGGTGTTGAGTCTGGACACCGGCAACACCGACTATCGTAGCAAGCCTAGCTGTACAAAATGGATTTATAAACAGATAAGATTTTAAACATTAATCTCAATTCATTGTGTGCCTGTAGTTTATGTGGTTAAAAAATTTAATAAGTGTACTATGAATCTACATTATTATCCCTTAAATGTCACCCTATTCTTGTCTGAACTTGTTTGTTTGTCTTTGGCTGAAAGCCACTTGCTGCAAACTTTTCTTTGCGGAAGCTTCGCGTCAATTTCAAGTGAATGAGAGAAAATATTTAAACTCTAAACAATTTTTTCCCAAATGTAGTTTTGGTATTGAGTAGGGGTGCTCTGATCAGATACTCAGATTGGGTATCGGCTCGGATACTGTAATTTGTCGGATCGGGTATCGGTCAGAGGAGACCGATCCAAATCCGATATTGTGCGTATACTATTGTTAAGCCCCACAAAAGGAACAAAAACATTTTAAAAAGCGCCATGAAGTTTTCATGCACTATATTCCAAGTTTTCTGAAACTTGTTCATAGTTTAATGTGAGGTACAGATTAGGGATGCACCGAAATGAAAATTCTTGGCCGAAACCGAAAACCGAAAAAGAGGAAACCAAGGCCGAAAACCGAAACACCGAAAGAAATTATGCCAATTATTAGTACCATTGCATTTATGGCTATGACTGTGTACTAACTTTACTAAAATCAAGGCATTGCACTTGCATAAATTAATATTAAAGTTTCAAAGAATAAATCAATTACAAATTATGCCAATATTTATTTAGCACATTGCAACAATGCACAGTATAAAATAAAATTCAAACTAAAATGTTTAACTTGACCCCACTCATTTGTACATTAAATAATAATGTACAGGCCTACAGAAAGGTTTTAAAATTAAATGTTCTCTCATAAAAACAAAGTGCATTTAGGTCTAGTGCATTTAAAATTTTTCTTTGTAGGACTACTACAAAGTGCATTCAGAACAGGTGCATTAGGTCTAATAATCAACACTCAAATAACATAGTACGCAAACATGTAAACTTCACATAAGGCAGTTTTTGCAATAACTTCTAAATCTAATTATAAAATCGTTTTTTATCCAATTCGTTGTTGAAATATAATCATTTATACACAGTGTCTGTCATTTTCATGACAGGTTTATTTAAACATAGGCTACATGAAATAATCAAGATATCATTAACAGGTTAAGTAGAATATAACGTTAATATAGGTCATATATTTCGTGAAAGAGTTGATTTACTCTAGTGAATAAAATTCTGTGGACACTGAATGACTGCCTGAGGTAAATGTGATGCTAAAGTTAGCCTACATGACTGTTTAGTTTACACGCAGTTATATTGAGGTATTTCCGGTTGAAACACCGATTACACCACATATGATACGTGACAGTAAGTTGTAATGTATCCTCAACACACCTTAGATGTTCATTCATGTTGATTCTTAAGGAAGAGATGATCGATCGCGCTCACAGATGATCGCGTTCACGCGCCCTCGCCGCCGCTTGAACTGTGATGTGATCAGTGATGCCACATTAAAGAGCGTCAAAACGGCATTTATCGTTTGAATTTCGTGATACATGTTGATCGATGTTGGTGTGGGAACTCGGATTGAAGTGTGTTCCGCGCTTAAAACATGCCCACTGTTAAATATTGCATTCGGAAACTGTTCGGTTTCACAGTGAAGTCTGTTCCTCTTCTCATCGAGAACATGAGCTGTTGCACTGAACACTATCTCTCGCTGTCAGTGCTTGTACATGGAGCAGACGTGGGTGTTTCTCACATATACTGAAATACGTCCACACCGCAGACATGTTGCTTCAGACAAGCACGTGCTGGTCGCGGTTTCTGTTTGCGTCATCACAACATTTCGGCCATGTTGTTTCGGTGATAAAAGTCTTTCGGCCGAAAACCGAAAATGCACTTTTGGGCAATTTACGGCCGAAAATTTTCGGTGGCCGAATATTCGGTGCATCCCTAGTACAGATGAATATTTAAGTCATTAAATTCACGTGAATGCTTCCCTCGGCTGCGGCTGTCAGTCATTCTCCATTCAGCTTTCAAGCTGTTGCCTTCGTTTACGACAGTCAACGCGATGAAACTCTCCAAGATGATTCAATGTTCCCATTATTATTATACTTGAGCTGTAGATAAAAGGTATATGGTTTTGCATAAAAGGACATTATCCTGCTGAAGTTTATTGCGGTTTCTAATTCATGTTACTTTCTCTCTACACTTGAGTAGAGCGCTATAATTGTTCTTCACGGGCACAGTAACTGAAATGTAAAACTGTTAAAAGAAAAGGTTCAATAAACTATAGCATAGATACAGTATATTACATTACACATCAATATCTCTCCCTTTGTGTTTTGAACTTCAATGCGGACGGAGCACTGCACGCAGGATGCTTATAAACATGGATGCACATAAGCGTTTTGTGCCGCTCCGTATTGGAGCCTTTCATATTATAATACTTTGGCGCAATGAAATATTGTTAATAGCCTTTCTTGTTCTGTCCTATGTTTCTGCCTCTTAAAATGCTGAGCTATAAATTTAAAATAAATGTCTTTTAATTGTATAGTATATTTATAAAATAATGAGCCATGGATGGATTTAGCCTGACTCCTGTTTATTTTGAATGTCTACTAGTAAAGCTATTAATACACTGGTGCACAATTATTTAATAAATAATTCACTACATTTCCGTCTGTTTGTAATTTTATTTTACAAAGTTAAGTAATGTTTGTCAAGCCTGCCTGATGCCTTTCACATAAGAATGATCCCAGTCTCTTCCACACAGTGAGGCATACTGTTTCTTAGGTAATTCGGCACTTTTCTTTATTTTAGTATTGGATCGTGGTCTGTATCGGCATACTGAATCCCAGATATCGGTATCGGAGGCAAAAAACGCTGATCACAGCATCCCTAGTATTGAGGTCAAAGTCCACTTGCCTTGCGTTCGCTATACAACTGTGGGTGATGGGCACGAAGACGATCGACTTGGCCGATTTGAAGTATTTCCCCCTATTGCCGTGACTTTCTCCTTGCGTGTTCTGCAGACCGGGTGACTATACTCGATTGAGTTTTCCTCAGGACTTTTGTAAAAGCCAAAATATGACGACACCTTAGATTTGGTCCTTTTAGAAGGCTGAAAAATCTCCCGAGCACTGTCACTGCCATCTGCCATTTTTTCTCGTTCACAAAACAATGTTTGCTCGACGTGTCTGCGCCAGAATGATGCTGGCTGGACAGGATTTACTGCGAGTTTTCAAAATCGTGACAATCAAATGCGGTTTTAATAAAATTAAATGATAATACTAACTGTTAGTGCATTTTATTGTGGTTTATCATAAAACTGGTAATTGTCCCATCCCTAATCTCAAACTATCATATATACAATTTAAGTTTGCTTATCGGCTTATTTTACTATCCTTATAGGCTTATTTATAAGGGACGATATGGTAAGAAATAATCTACTAGTCAACTAGTCCGTTGCAAAATTTCCATTGAAACAAAGTTATTCGCTGCACACATCCCTAGTGTGTGTAATTAAAATTGTGTGTGTGTTTATATATATATATATATATATATATATATATATATATATAAACAATGTGTTATATACATTTATAAATGTTTTATTTTAAATAGTATGTTTCCCTATTATGCTATGTTATATTCTTTTAACTTTTCTTCTTAGATTCACAATTGTGACATTTTGAGAGAAATTCAGATGGAAATGCAATTCTAGTATGACCCATGTACTGGTTCTGTAATTGTCTATGTTCCTGTCATGCTTCATGTTTGGTTGTTTTGTAGGAAACCCTCTTGCACAAGAAATCTTGAACCTCTACCAAGAGCCTGATGGGACGCGTCGGCTCCTCAACTACCTGCTGGACAATCTTGCAGGCACCAAACGTGGTGAGTGAGCACTGAAAAGCTTCCATTCTTAGATTAATTTCATGCAGTGGAATGAGTCATGGCATTGTTGTCTTATTGAACACTTTCTTTTGATTTGCTGGGGATAATTGCTATGTACTTGCATGGCATTGCAGCGGTCGGACCATTTCCATTGAGTCATTGCTCTTTTTTTTTTTTTTATTGAGGTTCACGCTGATCAAATGTTTTATTTATTTTTTTGGCCGTAGTATCTATAGAACAGCCACCATCTCGCTCATGGATACCACTGCAGGAGCCAGACAGAACGCGGTCATCAGGTGAGACCCATTCACTTCAGTTCAGATTGTGCTACACAGACCTTAACTCCATTGTTTGTTTACCCAGCTGCAGCAATTTAGACAATTATTTTCTAATAATAAGAAACAAAATATTTTCCGGTCACTGCCTAGAGACAGGTTTACTTCATGAGACCTCGGGCTGCACTATTAATTAAATCATTCAGAATTTGTGATAGTGTTTTGGGATTATAAAGCTGCAAAATGCTGAGATTTGATCAGACATAGTCTGCAGCCACTGTTTCCGTAATATACTCTAAGCACATGTGAGGCTCTCGATATGGTGTTTTAGCCATCTGTGCTTGTATCTTTATGTAATCAATGTTTTTTTTAATCAAAAAGCATATCTAGCATAAGCATAAAAAGCATCATTGAATGAATAAAATTAAGAATTTGATTTATTAAAATTTAAAAATAATTTTTTTAATCTAAAAAAAGGTTAAGTGATCAGAGAGCTTACAAATCAGTGAAGCATTGGAATTGGGATCGGTATCGGCCCATCACCATGACAAGAAATCGGTTCTCGGTATCGGCTGCAAAAATCCTGATCGGAGCATCCCTAGTGATCGTAAAACTAATCTACATGAATTAAGTAGTTTAGTCCAAAATTTTCTGAAGAGACTCGATTGCTTTGTATGATGAACAGATTGAATTTATGCATTTATTCACATTTAAACATTCATCAACTCAAGCATGTTCGCTTTGTGCGAGAACCAGTGAGGTTCATTTTCATTTGTTACGCAGTAGAGAGTCTGGGACATCATTTATATGGGGCATCGGGCAGTCCTTATTGTCAAGCCCTGAATACGATGCTATAGTGTAATATTCTGCATCTTTATTTTATTTAACAATAATAGTAGCAATTATCTTATTGAATAACTATTTTTGATAACCTTACTGAAATCTTGCTTCCTCTCCCTTCGTACTTCAGCACTTTTCTCTGTAATGTGCTACAATGTGCTGTGTGATAAGTACGCCACACGTCAGCTCTATGGCTACTGTCCCTCCTGGGCCCTCAACTGGGAGTACAGGAAGAAGGCCATCATGCAGGAGATCCTCAGCTGCAGTGCGGACATCATCAGCCTACAGGTTTGTTAGCTACACGCGTAAATAACTCAAGCTGGGGAACTCTACTTTTAATGCATATTTGAGTTTGGCTAATTTTGTAGCATTCTTTGCTTAAAAGCAGTTTATTTCATTGACACCAAAATCATTTAGTCCCAATCCAGTCACAAGTTTGTGTTTGAGCATTGTGAATGCATTAAGGGTTGTGTGAAAAACACTGGCTTCGTCCAAACTCGCATACTTTCTTAACTGAAGCAAAGTACATACTTATTCAAAATAAGTGCCTACAATAAAGTATGTTCTATATAATATGAACGTAATCATACACCATCTTGTCATTATCATGTGACCTACCAGCGTCAGTTAACTCTCTTCGCTGCCATGCATAAATCCTCTCATGTGGCCTCATGGAATAGTAAAGTGTCCATTATATGCACACTTCAAAATCTTACAGGAAGTAGTTTGTCCTGTTACTTTTTGAGTACTGTGAATTACTACTCTTGTCACATACTGTTTTCGCGTACTATTTAGTAGGGAAGTATGCGATTTTTGGATGCAGGCGTTTACATTTGTCACATTTATGCCCATTAGGAAGTGGAGACAGAGCAGTACTACAACTACTTCTTGGTGGAGCTAAAGGAACATGGTTACGAAGGGTTCTTCAGCCCTAAGTCCCGAGCCAGGACCATGTCTGAATCTGACCGCAAACATGTGGACGGCTGCGCCGTTTTCTACAAAGCAGATAAGTGAGTCCAGCAAGCTGCAAGGCTTTCGTTTATTGGTTCTCTATCCTGGTCCTGGAGTTCTATAGGTACCGCAGGATCGAGAACGACTGCTTTATGATGTAGAAAACCTGCAAGTTGACTTTTGGAACAACAGTTGTTGAAGCATATTGTGTACTCATCCTGACCTTGCCGTTTCTCTGTTGAGCAGGTTCAGTCTGGTACAGAAACATACAGTGGAGTTCAACCAGCTGGCTATGGCAAACTCGGAGGGCTCAGAGGCCATGTTGAACAGGGTGATGACCAAGGACAACATCGGAGTGGCTGTACTACTAGAGCTGCGGAAAGAGATGATGGAGCAGTCTGGTGTGTTTTCTTTTTCGCTGTTCTTTTTTTTTTATTTACTGACACAAAAATATAAAAGACTCACAGAATATATAAAAATATTAAACTTTTTACACCAGTACATAATTATTGACACTTTGTATGAAGACAAAACATTGCAGTGGGGTATTTCAGATTCATGTAATTGATCCATGTACTTTATACATGCACAGCAACAAATGCATTTTGAAAACTTCCTTGCCTGGCAAAATTGGTTTTCAGCAACATTTAGCAGAACGGTTGCCACAGAGGGAATAATGGTGTAATGAGGTCACAGGTGTGGGTTTTATAGTGTATTTTACAACAGCTGCATGGCTCAGCCAATCAAAATCAAGGACTGAAGCGTATCTATTTGATAATTAATTGTTATTAAACTCATGCCTGCTGTGGTATGACATGCTTGCAGCACCGCCATCACGGGTAAAAAATTATAATGCTGAAGATGTGCAAACAGCAAGTGACAAGTGTACATCTTTTGAGTCTAGCCAGTTTAAACCATAGAACGTAGAAAAATATGGACGACGCGACTTCATTGGCTTCCACTGAAGTAATTGAAGCCTCCGGAGGTCAGAATATGGCGCTGACATCTTGCGCAGATTTGGGATCGAGTCTGTGCAGTAGTGATCTCAGGACCAGAATCTGCGCAGTAGAGAGCAGGAAGTAGAAACGCAATATCAAAAGCCCGCCCACACTCTCACAGATGCAGAACAGTTCATTATGTTGGTGTGAAATAAACAGTTATGGAAATTTAAGCTAAAGCTCCACTCTCCTCCCAAAAATCCAGAAAAAAGTATTCGTGCCTCAGTGACAACTCCACTCAGAGAAGCTGTCAATCTCAGTGGTCAATCATGACGTCACACCCCCCATTTTTATAGCATCATCTAACTAAAACTAAACTTATTTAAAGAGTGAACACTTGAAATGAAATCATCGTTATAAAATCTGCCTACAATGACAGAAACCAACTTTGGGGAAAAATGTAGTTTTGTTTAGTGTCTCGTGTCCATTAGAAAACACGGAGGGGTGGGTGGTATAACCTATACTGGGACCAACCACCTGGGGGCGATCGAGGCGCGGAGGCTTCAGTTTCTGAGAGGATTGCTACAGGCCTGGTTTAAACATTCAAGCATTTCTTGCGCGCTCTCCAAGAGCTCTTGCGCAATCAAAGATCGCACGCATAAAGCGGTCTCAAACGGCTCGGTTCTTTTTATGGCTAAATGCATTTAAATGTTCAAATACACACGCATGCATGTACAAAATTACCATCTTGGCGAGTATTCACGTAAATGGTTGAGAAAAACGCATATGTAACAGTATATTGGATTCGTTCATCTTAAAGTGGCAGCGGCCTATAAATGCATGTTGCTGTCTGTGTCAAAAAAAGAGAGAGAAAATTACTCGCTGCTCTTGACCAAATAACTTTTGTAACTTTAAATGTAAGGATTAATCACTATTTAATTTATTCAGGGAAGTCTACCAGTGTTATTTTACATCTGATTCTTTATTCAATTATTCCTTAAACTTTAAGCATCTTTGTATCTTTATTGCATTTATTTGTGCTACTGCTTGTAATTTTGTTTATTTGTTCTTATTTTATTAATAACTGTTTACTTGTCTTTTTTGTAAATGTAATTCAAAGATTGAAATCTGGATTGTGCTCTAAGTTATGCGACAAAATTGTCCCATTGTGAAATCAAACATTTGATCAACATGTTTGATCAAACGTTTAGTTGAGATGATTGTAATTTTAGAAAAAATGTCTCCAAAATGCCCCCCACCCCCATCTTCCCCCTTAAAAAAAAAATCCCCCCCAAAAGAGTCACCTTAAGGGGAGGAAGTCACCCCATTTTCAAAAATGAAATTCAAGCCCTGAATTAATGTCTGTAAGATCCTCATCAGAGCATCCCTATAAATACTACATGATTTAAAAAAAAGCGGCTTCAAATAGATCCTGTGATCTGTATCGGCCGATACTGCTTCCTGTGATCGGCCCGAAAAATCCTGAATGGAGCAGCCTTACTGTGTTGGCGCTGCCACTGAACAAGAAAAAGCAGTTGTCATATATAGGTATGAAACGGCTTCACAAACAGTCTTTTCAACCACACCAGTATTATTTCTGCAATTACTGGAATAAAAGTTTATAGTTCAGATATAAACACTGATGTCTATGGTAGCAGTCAAAATAAAATAAATCACCATTTCAAAGTAATTTGGCTCTTCAAATAAAAATGGTATCAATTGCCATAGGTGGCAACAAGTAACTGTTAAAATGTATTTATTGAACCATTCATACAAGAGATTTGTTCATCCACTAATGAAACAAGTGAAGAATTATCATTCAAATTAATTTTTTGCATTTTTTTTTTATTAAATACACCACAGCAAATTGAACCTCCTAGTAAATTACATACTATTGTTTAGTTATTTGTTCAAAATCATGGGAGAATTGTGATCTCTATTTGAAACAAAAAATTTATTCTCAATTTATCCAGAATCGTGCAGCTCTAATTCTCTCGTTTCTTACGTTTGTTTTTACGTTTATCTTTGCTGTCATCTGATGCTCACTTAAATCATTCTTAAAAACACTAATATAGTAAGACTGTCAAATGTAACCTTTTGCAAATCTCAAATTGAATTTACTTGTTTCCAAATAAAATGGTATAGAATGAATAGTTTGTGGGCAGCAAGATTATTATTGTTAGCTAGAAAAAACCATAAAACATTTTAATAATAATTAATAATTTGTTACATTTATATAGCGCTTTTCTAGGCACTCAAAGCGCTTTACATAGAAGGGGGGAATGATTCATGTTTTGTTACTTGAAATAAGTTAACTGTTATAAAATAAACATTTTAGTTTGACAAGGCAACATTCTCATTTGACTTATTTTACTTGATTAAAATATAAAATAAAAAATCATAGATTTTTTTTTTTTTTTTTTAAAGAGACCCATCAAAACAAATTAATTTTAAATGGAAAACGATAATATGAAATTACAAACAAATTCAAAATATTAAGAACTATAATAGTATCTCAGAGACTCAGGTCCCTGAGCAATATCTAAAGCAGTGTCTGTTTGTTTTTTTGCTCCATAGCTGGAAAGTCTCTGCATGGCATGGAGAAACAGCTCCTCCTGGTGGCCAATGCTCATATGCACTGGGACCCTGAGTACTCGGATGTGAAGCTTGTCCAGACCATGATGTTCCTGTCTGAAGTGAAGAACATTGTGGATAAGGCCACTCGCAGTCTGAAGCTTTCCTCAATTTCTGGGGAAACCAATGCCATCCCTCTCGTCCTGTGCGCTGACCTCAACTCTCTACCTGACTCAGGTATGTTTGTGTTAGTACTAGAGTGTTTAGAGATTCATTTTACTTTGTGCTCGATTCCTGATGGAGATTTTCATGCGCACACACAGGTGTGGTGGAGTACCTGAGCACAGGTGGTGTGGACAGCACCCACAAGGACTTCAGAGAGCTGCGATACATTGACAGCTTGACCAACTTCAACTGCAACGGCAAGAATGGCACCTCCAGCACCAGGATCACGCACGGCTTCAAGTTAAAGAGTGCCTACGAGAACGACCTGATGCCTTACACCAACTACACCTATGACTTCAAGGTTAGACACTTTCATAAAATGCTTATGTATCTCTTCTATTTTTGCTGTTTTTCATTTTGTTTTTCTAAAACATCCAAAGGCTTAAGTAGGGCTTTCACAGTATCAGGTTTCCCCTGCAAAAGTATGGTTGTCAAAAGAGTTCACAATACCGTGATGTCTACAATAAATTATATTACATTAAAATAACCATCAGGAGAGGTATGGGGGGGGGGAAATCAAACCTTTTGCACCCATTCAGTTTTCTAAAATATAAAATTAACAATTTCTACAAGGAGAGTTTGACAAAAGTGTAGTGAATGAATTCAAGGTGCACAATTTGATGATGTTCAAATAGTTTTTTTTTTTTTTTTTTTTTTTTTTACCATAAACGAGTCTCTTTTGAACGACTGTGCATGTGCCACTCAAACCAGCAACAGATAGAAGAGAGAATTTTCATCTAAATCAGCCTGTACTTTGCTGTTTGGTGATCATGCAACCTCAAACACGATGTGGCAGAGGTGAATATATGCAGCATTTAAGGAAAAATGTTTAAAGCATTTAAGGTTTCTTATTTAAGTGGATGTTATTACTTTGAGAGAACTATATTATATAGAAAAATATTTAGAGATGGCTATTATATACCAAATATAATGCTGTATGAAACATTTATATCAAACCTCTCTAGAATTTTCAGACCATATTTAGAGATTTGAGCTGGAAAAGTATGGAATTTTGAAAAAAAAAATGTATAGGAACCCTGTAAACCATTCAAGCGTTCTGTTCACATACCTGAAACGGGCGCACAGAGATTCGCTTCAGAAAGCGTGCCAGTACCGATTTGAGTTCTCTTGTGCTTTTTTTTTTGTTGTTGCCAGCATAGAACCTACTGTATCAGGCACAGCAAGCTCTCTGTTCTTGACGTGTGAAATATAAGAAATTGAATCGGGGGTCGGAGAATTTTCGATGGCATCTTCTTTTCCTCATATCTCCGTATATTAATATTTAATATATTCATATTTAATATTCCTTATCTCTGTTAAGTAATGTTTATAAGCGCAGCTGCTTTGTGTACAGTGGTACCCAAAAAAGCGCTTTATCGCTGCTGGTTTGTTAGCGCCACCTACTGTCGGATAGTGAATTTGCATTTTCATTCAGTCCGTCTGCTGTGTTTTGTACAGGTATGTCTGGTGTAGCATAATTTCACAAATCTAAAGTCAGACCAATTGTTTTTACTTTTAATCCTAGCTTAATCTAATTTAAACTGGTCATGCGACGTGTGTTGCAGCTTTGATCATAATTAAAATGCAGTGGTACCTCTAATTTCAAATGGCTACAGATATTTTTTTTAACACCATTTTGGCCTGTTATAAAGCAAATACATTTGCTTAACCCTCTGGTGCTCTTCAGTCATTTCTGACTGGAAAATTTTCTGTTTTGAAATGTTAAAAATCACAGCTTCATCGGAATGATATGAAACTTTGTGACTTTTCTTGCATTAGGTATGTAAACACACACAAAAATTGGGGTCATGATTCGAGCATGCTAATTGGTCGTAAAAAAAAAAGTAGCATTTCACTCTCGTCAAGCGATCTATACGATTTCAAATCAGCTCATCTGACGTACCGTAAACTCTAGTGTATTATCTTTTAATAATATAAAATAATTACTATTATCTTTTTTTTTTTTTTTTTTTTTTACAGAAACGCCAACAATATCTTAAGCACCACCAGATGTCCAAAGTTCAGTTAAATGACCAATGCATTCATACATGCTTTCCAACAGTTTTAGTTCTAATTACTAAAGTTCTATCATTAAATAGTGCTTGGTTGTCATAATATCATAACATAGTCTAATGCTTGATTGACTGATGTTCAGCATGTACGTTCAGATATTAAAAAAGCTGTGCCATTTTACAAAGATATTGATACATTTGGTGGAATTTATATATAGATTATATTATACCTGTGTATATGTATAATAAAGTATATCAGTCTGGCGACTAAACAAAAAAAATGTACTAGCCAATGGTGATTCTAGTGCAAAGGTGTGCGTAGAGGGTTGTATTGACACATCCACTCACACGCACACTTATATAGCCACACACACACACACACACACACACACAAAGAACGGAACCTATGAACCATATTTGGATTTTTTTTTTTAAATCACAGCTTCATCAGAATGATATGAAACTTGGTGACTTTTCTAGCATTATGTATGTAAACACACAAAAAATTTAGGGCATGATTCAAGCATGCTAAGTGGTCGTAAAAAAATACTCCCACTTGTGCTCTTCAGTCAAAAATGACACTAGGAAATTAATGGGAAATCTTCAAAAACACAAATTCACAGAAAAAAATCTATTTCTAACAAAAGAAAAATATCTAAAACTTTATAATAAATAGTCTGAGATTTTAAAAAAAAATAAATATTCAAATACATAAAGAAAAATCATTAAATGTGTTCAAAACAGAACTAGGGAATTCATAAGCCTCTCCATAGAGACCTAGTGATTACACCCATGGTTGCATGATTTCTCAAATAATTCCAAAAGAGGGCACTAATCTGCCCTAAAATAAAATTCATTTTGAAGGCCTAGTCTCCATTTTAACCTGAAATACTGCAATAAAAAAATAAAAAAAATTACAAAAATGTTTTGTATAAATTTCAATGGCAAAATTAGACAATACTTATTGCATAAATATTAACAAATACCATCAAATCATCTCAAAATACAAAATTAAAAAGAAAAAATATTATTGAAGAAAAATAAATTGCATTGGTTTTACTGGGGTGGAGGAAGTTTAATTTTTAGGTGTTCGGTCACTTATGACCGGGAAGACAACCAATGCAACCCCTAAACGAAGAGCACCAGAGGGTTAAACAAAGAAAAATCATGATTGGTGTATCACTACTGATTTTAATTTATCTAAAAAAATTTAAAGAAAAGTTTATGTATATATGAATTACTGTGTAGTAGTTGTGGTGCGTGCTCCTTAAATTTCGATGGGTGCTCCGAACTTTTTAAATTCAAACTATCAAGTAAAAACATTAATTTCGAGCCCTGATTGAAATGTATATGTTTCCTCCCATCTCCTGTTTTTTTCCATCACCATGTCCCTTTGGGGGCTTCGTAGAATGTGTTCTGTATCCTTGCCTTTTCGAATAAGGTATTTGGCTTCGGCCACATGCCTACTCGCTGCTCTTGATTAAATAGATTTTGTAGCTTTAGCAAGGATTCATCCATATTTAATTGTCATCTTGAAGTTTAAAACCATCAATGGCACAATTGTAATGGTGTTGTTTTTTTTTGTTTTTTTTTTCAGGGTATCATTGACTACATCTTCTACTCTCAACCTTTGCTCAACGTGCTGGGTGTACTGGGTCCCCTGGACCCCCACTGGCTCCACGAGAACAATATCGCTGGCTGCCCCCATCCCCACATCCCCTCCGATCACTTCTCCCTGTTTGCACAACTGGAGCTGCTCCTGCCCTACCTGCCTGCTGTCAACGGCATTCATCTGCCTGGTCGCAGGTAGTTCTCCGAGCCAGCAGGGGGAGCTCCGGCCCCTACCTCCTTTTGCTCTCGGTTGAGAGAGCGAACGAGGCAAGGGCTGTTGTGTATAAATCTGAATCTCTTATGAGGAGATGGGGTATGGCAAACTTTTATTCCCACGGATTTTAACTGAAGCAGACGCTTTTGTCAGTCTTATCTATACCACCTCCCACCCACTTTTTTTTCTTTTTGTTTAGTTCATTTTCTCCTTCCGTTTCTGGGCACAAGTTAACATTCTGTACTTTTTTTCCAAAACCCTAAGGGCCCCGAGTGATCATGTAAGTTTTACCTTAAGACAGGAAAAAAAAAAGAAGCTTTTTTATATAAAGAATTAAATGGCAATATCTTTGAAACACGTGCAGGGAGTCCAGCTCAAGCGAAATATCATGAAACGTATAATTTAGATCATGCTATTATGAGGCCAGTCTAGAGCGAGCAGCTGAATTTGAAGACGGAAAATACTAATTTCACCAGCTTAGGTCAGAGAGTCCGATCTCCAAGAGCAACCCTTTAAAAAAAAGGGCTTTTAATGTGTAAAGAGAGCGGGCCGAACTCTCACATTTGCACTCGATGGTGCTGAGGCCTCTCCACGGACGCTCTGCCTCGTGCTCTAGCTGTACACCAGTGACGGGTTTGCGCGCCCACCATCACCTACTGGGCCTTTCCCCGTCTCACAATTAAGTCCATCGGATGCCAGTGCAATTGTACCTTTTTTGTTTTATTCGTGCTTTTAAGAAAGCAACATTTCAAGAGCCAAAATGGCCTACTTGTGAAGTTGTCCAGCTTCATGTGCCATAGTGCCCTCCTAGAGCTGAGGTGCCCGCAGATCTGGTGCGTACAGCCGAGCAAGAGTTTCAAGAAAGGGAAGTCATCCGGAAACGGCCAGCTGTGTTTTAGCGAATGCCAGTGACCGTAGCCGTTGCACCTGAGGAAGTTTGGCAGGAGATCATGTTAAGAATATGCTAGAATGGGCAAAGACAAGCACATCCCACTCATAGACGGATAAATTAAACCCTCAATGTCACCAGTAGACACTTCGCCCAGCCAAGACTCACTCCTAATTTGTTTTTTTGTTGTTGGTTATTTCTTTTCTCTACTTGATTGTATACAAGCAACAGAAGTCCTGATCAACTGCATCTATTTTCTTTTCTTTCTTTCCTTTTTTTTTTTTTTTTTTGTACGTACACTTTTAGATTTGGATGAAAAATGATTGTATTGTAAATGAAAGCGAAATTTCTATCAGTTTTAGATGTTCATCCTAATGAACATTTCAAAAGACCAGCGTGTGTAAAATAATTTTTTTCAGGTATCTGCTGTGTAAAGTTGCACTTGTCCAGGTTCCCATTTTTACCCAGTGTACCAGTTTGGTTTTTTTATTTTATTTTGGATGTATTCCACTGAGGCAGATATCTGGTGATGTGGTCCTGTTACCTGCTTTGATATTCAAAAACACGTGACATTGTGCCTCACTGATTGGTTTCTTTAAGTGCACTGCCAGTGCTATCAGTGAACACCTGAACAGCCTCAATCTACTTATACAATATCCTCGTTTCCGTTTGTTGGGGGTTTTTTTGTAACATCTTATCCCTCTGATCTTTTTGGGTGTCTACATTGTCGAGTATACTGAGTTTTTTGTTTTTGCCGTGCCGATCCGCGCTCGTGATTTGGAGAAATCCTATCATTCTCAACTAGTTCCACCATTCCTCAAGTGTTTTTTTTTTTTTTCTTTCTTCCCTCCTTCCATTTGTGTTCTCTATTTACTGCCACTTCCTCCCTCTCGACTCAGGCAATTCACTTTAACCGTATATTTTGCTCGTTTT
The DNA here is from genome assembly GCF_949357685.1 of Gobio gobio. NCBI lineage: Eukaryota > Metazoa > Chordata > Actinopteri > Cypriniformes > Gobionidae > Gobio > Gobio gobio. The sequence goes on from NC_137107.1 coordinate 22,282,798, forward strand.
TCTCTGTTCGGATCTCGTTCTGTTTTTCACTTCCTGCTAGACCACAGTTATCTCCTCGTGTCGTGCCATCCAATGCATTCTGCCACAAGGCCAAGCGTAAAGCTCGATTTACTACTGTAAAGCCTGTTCTCTGACCTGATGAAATCGTACATGGTGATTTTTGTCCGTTTTCTGCTCTTAACGCAAGGCCAGAGTACCATTCCTGTAGCGTGGTCTGTTTTTTAACTTGGCATTGCAATAGCGCTGTCGTTTATTGCCGCGTGCTCTCAAAGCCAATTTGTTTTTCATTTCCCCCCCTCCTTCTCGAATTTGTCATGTTTTAAAAATCGAATTAATTGACAAGCACTTATTGTAGATCACTGGTGCAGCTACTCATTGCTTCTACTTTTTTTTAAATTGAAAAAATACTTTTGCCACGAGGCAGAAGTCAATTTTAATGACTTTTATCAAGCAAGAGTAAATAGATGAATTGGGGAGGACCATCTTATAGTTCCCCTTCTGGTGTCCCTTTTTATTCCTCACATTATCTGTCCGTTTTTGTTTTCTTCTGGTTGTTTTTAATTGAAAGCAACTTGTCTGGTTATATTGGATTGCTTGATGGTGTTGTAGTAAAAAGATTTTTGTAAAGTGTGAATAAATAATGTATCACGTTTCCTTTCTTTGACATGAATTGTGTTGATGTGTGTATTATATCTCTAATAGTTTTTGTCATTTTTCATTTTTGCTTTTGTTTTGTAATACTCAAAACCAAATTTTTTGTAAAAATGTTGGCACACTGAATTATAGATTTATATTGTTGCTAACCTTCACTTCAAGAAACTTTTGAGAAAAAAAAAAATACATCAATGAAATCGTAAAGTCACAGAGAAATAAAGCTGTCATTTTGTCACCAAACAATTTCAACTTTGACCCTGAGCTTTATGTGGTGTTTCACCTGGTTTGAGAGCCAGTTAGTTTTAAAGCGTGCAAATGTGTTTGGGTTGTGGTAAGCATTGCAGACTCTCTCGTTCGTTCGTTCGCTCTCTCGCTCTCGTTTTCTTTCCTACTTGTTTTCTTGCTATCGCTGTGCAGAAGAAAGTAAGGTGACGTGTTGGATGAGATGATACTTTTTTTTTATTATTATTATTCTTGTTCTTATCCTTGTGTTCTGTGCACAACTCAGTGTCACTGACCTCTAAAAAAACAGTCACTTCTAATAAATTGTGCATGTTTAGATATTGTTGCCATCATATTGTTCCTTTGGATCAAAGACAATGGTTTCAGGTGGTGTCTTGTGCACGACAAGCAAAAACGGCGTTATGCTAATCATGTCGACATGCTCAACTTGGCAATAATTACTTGCACCCATCCCCCTTTTCAGATCCACTTGAGCAGATGTTTCTGGCTTCACCATCGAAATCTTTTTTCATTTCCTTATCCTGTTTCATAGTCACCTTTTCGCTGTCAGTAGGGGTAGTAGTTCAATGGTCAGGATTGTGGTTGAATCAGCTGAGAGTCGATACGTATTTAGGTAATGTCACTATTTAATGCACTGGACCAACTCTTGTTTACCATTTATGGAATACCAGCATAACACTTGCACAATGTTTCAAATAAGAATGTTGCATATAAATAAATATATATATGGTAAAAGAATATAGATATTTAATAAAAAAAAATCAAATAATGGCAGCTGTTTTTAATTCAATATTAAGTGTTGGGGATAAAAACCTAATGGTAAACAAGGCGTTTTGGATTTCACTGTTTCTCCAGTTCTCTTGGTTCTCTGAGTAGTGATGTGTTTATAACAGGGTCAGCTTGTTTCCTTTACACCTATGTATTTTTTTTTCCTACTCATGGTTAAATAAATTCTATATCTGTTTCATTCTTGGTGTTTTGTGTTTATTCTTAGATTCTATGTAAATGTTAGAGCACGTCATGTAGGCTACAACACGTGCACCAGAAATATCTTCAGTCAATTATTTTAGTATTGAGTGTTAAAGTTTTAACTGGTTAACTGAACAGCTTACATTGGTTGAACAAATAGTCACACCCCCAAAATCATGTCATTGGTTGAAGTATGTTGCCTTGTCAGGACGCTCGGGTCAACAGCAATGTTTTGATAGTACAGCATTCAGTTTTAAAGCAAACCAACCTATAAATGCCTTTCTTACAGTTGACTCTACATATTAAACTGGGACAGGAGATTGTAAGATGGTAAAATGACACTTCAGCTTTTCAGCCTACTTCAATGTTTTTTTTCCCCTAGACTTCTAGTTGTCTGCCCTGCTATGCTTCACCCAGCAGATGGAGTGCACGTTTCAAATGGCTGATCTTGATTTTTTTTTCTTTACTTCTCAGTGGTTATGAACTCCCCTGTTTTTTCCATCTGTAAGCTTGAAAAGATGTGTGTGTGTGTGTGTGTGTGTGTGTATATAATAGGTAGATATAGATAAGTATAGATATCTTATATGAAACCTTTTCAAAACGTGCTTTTGAGTCATGAACATTGTGTTTATGACTCAAACAATTCAAAGTGTTCAATTAATTCACTATTTTTATGTCAGGCGGAATTGTTATGTCGGTGCACCCAAACAGTTGTGTGTGTGTATGATGGATAGATGGATGACAAGTTAGCAGTATTTGATAGAGATCTACAACCTTTTTCACTCTGTCACAAGGATCAGTTTCCTCTGTATGATGCATTGTCATGTCTGCTGTTATTACCAATGCATAATAAGAGCCATGTTTGCAGTTGTGCCACCCTGACATTTGAGAATATATAAATTGCTGGACTATATATTCAAACTAAATGGGTTTTTATGGAATAACGTGATGTGTCATGAATGTATCAAATTTATATAGATGTGCTATATTGCCAAAAGTATTGGGACACCCCTCCAAATCATTAAATTCAGTTGTTCCAATCACTTCCATGGCCATAGGTGTATAAAATCAAGCACCTAGGCATGCAGACACTTCTAAAAACATTTGTGAAAGAATGGGTCGCTCTCAGGAGCTCAGAATTGTTCGGAAATGCAATTGGGAACAAAAGCAACTCAGCCACGAAGTGGCAGGCCACGTGAAATCACAGAGCGGGGTCAGCACATGCTGAGGTACACAGTGCGCAGAAGTCGCCAACTTTCTGCAGTCAATAGCTACAGACCTCCAAACTTCATGTGGCCTTCAGATTAGCTCATGAACAGTGCGTAGAGAGCTTCATGGAATGGGTTTCCATGGCCGAGCAGCTGCATCCAAGCCTTACGTCATCAAATGCAATGCAAAGCGTCAGATGCAGTTGTGTAAAGCACGCCGCGGTGAAGAGCAGTGAAGACGTGTTCTCAGGAGTGACGAATCACACTTCTTTGTCTGGCAATCCGATGGATGAGTCTGGGTTTGGAGGTTGCCAGGAGAACGGTACTTGCCTGACTGCATTGTGCCAAGTTTGGTGGAGGGGGGATTATTGGTGTGGGTTTGTTTTTCAGGGGTTGGGCTTGGCCCCTTAGTTCCAGTGAAAGGTACTCTAAATGCTTCAGCATGCCAAGACATTTTGGATAATTTCATGCTCTCAAAATTGTGGGACTGCGAGCCAGGCCTTATCATCCAACATCAGTGCATGACCTTGCAAATGCGCTTCTAGAAAAATGGTCAAAAATTCCCATAAACACACTCCTAAATCTTGTGGAAAGTCTTCCCAGAAGAGCTGAAGCTGTTATAGCTGCAAAGGGTGAGCCAACTCTATATTTAACTCTACGGATTAAGAATGGGATGTCATTAAAGTTCATGTTCATGTGCAGGCGTCCCAAAACTTTTGGCAATATAGTGTATATGTATGTATGTGTGTGTGTATATATATATTGGTGTCATATAAAACCAAAATCACATGACACTATAAGATTACAAAGGGTCCTGTAGAAAGAATCTGTACAAAGTTTAGTAAGATTACAGTGTGTTTTACCAGACACAGATGAATATGTATTATATTGTCTACAAAACCCTCAAATTGACAGTCTGTATGAATGTGTAAACAGACATTTCCCTGCAGTTCCATTGTGATTTAATGCAATTACCATGGAGACAAACCCTCCTGCAAAACGATCATCACAGGGAGCATAAACAGTCAGTCTTGGGTAGCAATGCGGCAAACATCTGCAGCACTGAGATGAATAAGTCATGTCAGTCATAATTTGTTTAAACTTTGTCAATAAGACAGCCAAGTGCTACAAATTATGTATCGCCGAGAAGAGAGATACATAATCATGACCATATGCACAGTGTGGAAAATATCAAAGTATCAAAACAATATCTACTTTTGACCTGTCTCTGAGGCAATAAGAAAAAGAAACACCGGACAATTACAGTGAAAATGTTTCACATTAGACATACGAAGAATTGAGAGGTAGACAAAGAATTAGACAGGTGGATGGATGGATGGATGGATGTTGGTGCTCATGTTGATATTTCTCTGCAGAAAAAATCCACAATAGGCTGTTAGTACATCACTGTCATTTTGCTGCCTTAAAGCTGAAGTTGTTTATAGGTTGGGTTTATCCTTGGATAGACTTCATTAGTTTTGAAGTTTCATTTCAAGGTTCGGGCCGTAGGGAATCCGTAGGGAATCTTTCTAAATTCTCTCCGCAAGTCTGTAGGTTGGTTATAATGACCCAAAACAATGATCCCTGCTAAAAACATTTTCAGACACAATCTCTTGGGACGGCCCATTTTTAAGGTATGATCACTTTAGAATTCGCTTGGCTTTACACTGAGAGCCTTAATGCTGATCCTAAACCACATTTTAAATCATTTGTTCCTCAGCCAGCCGAGTCTATTTTACCAAATATATGTCCATGGCTGGCACTGTCTATCCCAAGGAGGTCTATAATACTTCATTTCTTCAGGTTTTGTTATTCTAATGACACAGTGAGCTCCATCTGCTTCTTTGACCCTTATGCTAAAAAATTGACTCATACTAATATTAGGCCTATCAGTCTGTTAGGCTATACTACAGGGCCATCATGCTCTGGTCAGCATTATCCTTTCAAATGTTGATCCGCCAACAAGTCCATTGAACACAGGCGATAATAATCCTCGCTTAATTAAACGTGCGCTTTTTCATTAAATTCAACAATTGTAGGCTCCTCCCTGAAAGATATTATTGAAATAAGAACCACCATTGTCTCTGTAAGATGTATAAATTGGTATAAATGTTTACATGGGCTGCAGATTGTTGGTTTAACCAATCAGAAGGGGCTTTCATCCTATATGAAGTCCATATATGGAAAGCCGGAAGCTGAGAGAGTGTAAAGCTTCACTCTCTCCCATTGTAGGGAGTAAAGCCGTCAGTGTCTCAAAATGACACTGACATCTTGAGTCCGCACAGTAGTGAACTTGGAGCCCAAGTCTGCACAGTAGTGAGCGCAAAGTGGAGCCGCGATATCAAGGTCCCTCATAATCGGTTAATACAGTTTACTGCAGAACTCTTGTACTTTATGCAGAACAATTCATAGAAATTAAAGTTAAAGCTTCAATATCCCCCCGAAGATCCAGAAAAAAGTCTGTTTGTGCCTCAGTGACTCAATCATGACGTCACACCCCCATTTATATGGCATCAAAAAACGAACTAAATGCTAAATGCTTAAAACTAACTAACTAAAAGACGCTTTGACTTCACTTTTCAGGACTCGTGTGGCACACTTCCCAGTAAACACAGAATGTTCCCATGTGGTTCCCGTTTGGTTATTTTTTGGGGGGGACTAAATAAAAACATTTTGGGAACGTTCTCTTTTGGTTCTTTTTTGTAACCTCACTGCAGGTTATTTTTGGGTTTTATTTTATAACCTAAAGAGAACATTCCCAGAATGCCTGCAGGTTATTTTTAGGTTTTATTTGTGTAACCTAAAGAGAACATTCCCAGAATGTTCCCTGCAGATTATTTTTAGGTTTTATTTTTATAACCTTAAGAGAACGTTCCCAGAACATCCCCCTAACCTAAAGGGAATGTTCTATTTGTATTAAAGCTACACTATGTAACTTTTCCGTCCACTAGAGGTCGCCTGTTCAAAACAAAGGCGTAGTTTGATGACGGTACGTTTGAGCGCAGATTCTCGGGACATGTGGTCTTCACCTCACAGCCGGTGGGAAACAGTCAGGATAGGACTCGGGCAGAAATCATGTTCATGGATGCGATTATTAACATGACTGTAGTCTGAAGCAGAGCAGGACTGAGTGTTGTGGAGCTGAGCAAGGCCGCAGGAGCGATTGAAGAGCGGGACTGTTATTATGGCATAGTCGCCGGCGGGACTTTTATTATGACACGGTTGCCGGCACCACTTCCTCTTTTCCAGTGAGTATATGAGGTAACGCAACTCTGTTTATCGTATTAGATATATCTGAGTGTGTTGAAAAGGAAGTTATGACGTTCGCTCGGCGGCTGCTATGACACTTGTTCACAATGCAGTGAGAGTAAAGTGTTTCACTGAATAAAACCGGAAACAGAGGGTGACGCAGATATGACGCAATCGACAGGCGACTCCCTCACACGCATAGCTCACACGTCCCGGTTCCTTGGTTAAAATAGCAATTTTCTCACGATTTACAAATAGTTGAAAACATTTGGGATATTCTAATTACTCAACTGAACAAAATATATAACACTGGCCTAGTGGTTTCTGGATATTTTACTGCAAAAATCCTACATAGTTCACCTTTAAGAAAACTTTCCTGGCTAACCAAAACATTAATATGTTTGTTCTGGGAACCAGAAACTAACATGTCCAGAACTTTCTGGGAATCAAAAATTGTTAACTGGGTTGTTTCCCATCTATCAACACTGCAAAACATGCTTTTCTTACTTAGTATTTTTGTCTTGTTTTCAGTCTAAATATCAAAAAAATCTTACATTAAGAAGCATTTACTAGACAAGAAAAAGTTTTTGTCTTGTTTTGGGGGAAAATAACTCAAAATTAAATTTAATTCAAACAGAAAACAAGATTATTTTGCTTACCCCATTGGCAGATTATTTTGTTTATTTTAAGCAAAAACTCCCTTAATTTTGAGTTATTTTTCCCCAAAACAAGACAAAAACTTTTTCTAGTAAATACTTCTTCATGTAAGATTCTTTAGATATTTGGACTGAAAACAAGACAAAAATACTTTTAGAAAAGCATTTTTGCAGTAAAGATCAACACTGGCGTATCCTGCCAAATGTCCTTAAAAGGAATAGAAAGAGTACATAAGGAGACCAAAAAGCGACAGAACCAAAAAAAAAAAGAGTCAAAATGAGAGTAAACACTGGCAAAGTATTTCATCACTGGAGGGACCTGAGAGTTTCAAAGTGTATGAATATGGATGTCAAGTAGAAAGAGTAGAAAGGTCGTTTCTGTAACATGTCTGCTGTTTTTGTGTTTCTTAGTGTGACCTAGTGAACCTGGTAAGCCTCCTCGCCATTCACCATGATGGGTAGGGGACTCTGATCACCGGACACCGCCTCCTTATTCGGACCACCAGCGGGCTTGAGCAGAGATACATGGAAAGTAGGAGCAATACGGTAATGGTTAGGCAGGGCAAGATGGAAAGAAACGGGTGTGATTTGTCGGATAATTTGAAATGGAGTTTCTAGCAGAAGTTGAAGGTGTAAATCTTTTATGGATAACCACACCCACTGGCCAGGACTATATTCAGGGCCTGGACAGCGATGGTAAATGGTAAATGGACTGCATTTATATAGCGCTTTTAACAGACACCTGGCCATCCAAAGCGCTTTACATTCTGGCCTCACATTCACCCATTCATACACCGACGGCGGTGTCAGCCTTGCAAGGCGCCATCCAGCTCGTCGGGAGCAGCTGGGGTTAGGTGTCTTACTCATGGACACCTCGACACTTGGTCCACCTTCCGGTTTGTAGACAACCTACATGAACCACTGAGCCACTGCCGCCCATCGCGATGTCGATCAGCCTGTTCTCTTGGTCGACGAATGGCATGTTGGAGATGAATGTGAGCTCCTCACTCCTGCGTAACCGGTCATTAACTGCCGGAACATTATTTGGGCAATGTGATCAGTGCCAGGTACGGGGCTGATGGGAAATGTAGTGTGTATTTGAGTCGGGAGAGAGAGGCCTCTGATGGCCGGAAGAGGGAACCACTCTGTGACAATATGTAACGTGTATGTCAGGGCCCGTATTCATAAAGAATCTTAATGCAAAGAGTAGCTCCTAGTGACAAAATTCTAAGAAAATTCTTAGAAATGTGGGCGTTTACTCTTAAAATTAACTAACAAATCCTAGTAAAGAAAAAAGTAATTCAGAAAGCATCTTAACCCTTAAAAGAGGTCTTAAGGTCAAATTTGTTTGGAGCACGGACGAGGACTTTTAAGAAGCTTAAGAGTTTCTTTAGCAGCGGAGAAAATGGCAGAAAGACGAAGAGGGAGAAGAAATGTGTTGTAGACAATGGATGACAGTGACTTAATAAGACGCTATAGATCGTGCAGGGATCATGTTTGTTGCATTAAACCCAACTTTCAGACCACCAATTAAATAGACATGCCAGCAATCAGTGAAATTGGAAAGAGTGGAACAATGTTTATAGTTCTAAGCCAATCAAATACCTTATAGGAAATGAACAGCATGGTAAATAATAAAAGGATTTATATACATATATATAATGGGTGTGTGTGTGAGTAAGAGAGAACGGTAAAATAGGACAATTTGCGCTTGTAATTTCAAAGTGAAGGCTTAGAATAGACCCTATACTTAAAAGCGCTCCTTTTTGGACAACCAACCAATCACAGTCTTCAAAAGACTGTGTCATACGTAGCAACGGGGTCACCCCCGCCTCTTCACTAAGATAAAAGTTTTTGTATTTTCCTTGCTCAGAGTTGCTCTCAGATCGGTCGTGAATAGCTCTTAAGCTAAGACTCCTACGTAAAAGTTTTTAAGCTAAATTAGGAGTTTTCTGAGAGGACTCTTGGAATCTTTATGAATACGGGCCCAGTAGTTGTGTGTGCTCTTTTCTTGTGGATCTAATAAAGACTGTGTTTTGTAATCATCCTTCGTCGTGCGATTTGCTACTCACCGTTACGTGACAGTTTGTAGTTCTGGCTGAAGTTCTAAAACGTTAACAGTATATGGCAGAACTGTACATTGAGACTGTTAATATTTTGACCGTCTGCCTAGGAAGAGTGAAGGTTGTTGAGCACTATTATGATCTAAGGGTACCATCTGGTGTTAAGTTCGCCATGATGTCAGTCCTAATGGGAAGCACGTGGGCTCCTCAAGTCCTGAGTGAAGATGGAAAAACCTCTTTGCTTCTCTGAGTTGGATTTGGATGGGGGGGGGGGGGGGTCATTTAATTAGGACTTTGTCACATAATTTTTTGGTATTACATTTTTATTGTTTGGTTACAATTTTGTTTTCTCAAGAAGTCATTTGATGCCCGGAGCTGGTTAAGTTATTAAAACGGTTGGACACTTGTATAATATTATAAATGTAGTTTAAAGCAAGTTTATAGACAAAAATAGATTTAGTTCCATGGAAAATGGAAGCTCATGGTCCTCTGCTTTTCATCCTCTTAGGCTCATAAATTGTTCAGTGGGTTTCGTAAATGAATAAATCAAGTATCCCGAGGTTCTGTATGAGTTGCCGGTAATACATGTGCATCTTTGTATTTTAGGAAATCATATTCTAATGATAGATTTCAGATGTTCTCTTTGACGTTCAAAGACATGCTGGTTATCAAATACATGTGGTACCATTTATGTAATGATTTTTGTGGCATATCTATAATTCTTTTAAGCTTTTTGTTCCTTTGAGGGGAATGCAAGAGGATAATAAGCTAAGACACCCTAAAATGGCTTGACTAGTGCAGTTTTGTTTCTTGTGTTGACATATATGAAATATGTCAACACAAGAAACAAAACCGAAACACGGAAGGTTGGGACTGGATTTTTTTTTAAATAGCCATCAGGCTTTTGTTACATTACAGAAATGAACATGATTTGCTATGTGCTAGTCAGAGGAAAGTGTTATGTGCCTTTCAAGTCAGGTCGAAAATATCATAATTACGAGTTCTGAGCACATGAACAAACAAATTTTGTCATATTTACAAGTGGGAATCTCAGAATTCAGAGTTTATCATTTTATTTTTACACAGAGGTCAATTAGTAAAATCTGTTGACTTTAGCAATCTTTGCTGTGTTAAAGTTAAAAAATGGGTAATATAAAAAATATTTTTTTCCTTTCCCAAATTTTGCATGTCAGTAAGAAGATAGTTTAATATCCTTTTAGATGTTGTTTTTTAACAAACTGTTTTGTTTTTTTAAGGCCCAATATGGTTCAGTTCCAGATATATTGGGTTCTCAATATGGCTCTCAGAGCAAGTTATTAAATTCTACACATTTTTAGCGGTCAAAACCCAAATGTGGATCACTTTGTATTCAGCTGATACTTTTTTTCCTTCAAAGAGGAACAGCTAAAGAGCATATATTGTTAAAGGTCCCATGGCATGGCATTTTTCTATTATTTTATAATGTTTCCTGAGCTGTACTTATATTGTTAGTATGACTTTTACATCATAAAATGTCATAATTTAGAAATAAAAGGCATTTTTTCTATACTGCTGTTTGCCCTGTGGCTGAATGCCCTGCTTCAAGAGGCGTGTCTGCTGTGAGACTTCAGTAAAAACACCCACTGTTGTGATTGGCTGACATCTTTGCATTTTATATGAGCGGAGGGGGCGTGGTTTATCGAGGCACGAGCAGGCACGAGCTGCTGCCAGGAGGGACGGATGGACCTGAGTTCACTTCACATCAGTTCTCAGCATGTCTGAACTGTTTTAGTTACAGCATATACTTTAGGTTATTAGTCTATTTCTAGTCGGAGGGACTGTCACTCATGTCAGAAAGTTAGTAACTTTAGTAAATTATGGATCAGCGCTGACTGGAGACGCGAACCGTTTAGAACGATTCAGTCCGATTTGGTGAACTGATTCGGTTCACTAAAAAGAACTGGTTCAAAAGAAAGATCGTTCGCGAACCGGACATCACTAATGTATCAGAGACTGAGCTCAGCGATTGCTAACAAAGTTATTTATAGTAACTACTGAGTTATGAGAGCGCTGTCAGTCAGCGCGAGTTTATTGTGTTTGTATCTGAGAGTTCTGAATAAACAGTCACACCGAGTCCGTCTCTTCATCATTATTCTACCAACTTTGTAACACATGCAAAGTACCATTACAGCTGTCGAGATGAACGAGTTAAAAGTAAGTGTTGATAATAGCATTATTTTTAAAATAAAATAAAAGCGTCAGTGACGCGCGTTGAGTACACAGCGCAAACAAAGACATAACAGCAGTAATCGGATGTAATCCAGTTTATTGTGGGGCTAGGCTGGCTAGCCCGGATATGCTCAAGCTTACCCCCCTTCTGCTTAATCTCACGCCGCGTTTGGTGCCTCCGCTGTGGGCCAGATGCAGTACTGTGGGTCGGGGATGTTGAAGGCCGAGCTTCGGCGTGTGTGAGGTTTATCTCTGCTGATGTTGAGCAGAAACTCATGACTGTATGCACATTTTAGAACCGATAGACGCGACGAGGACGTACAAAAACACTGACTCACAAGATATAAAACACGAAAACACCGTTCTGTCTGGAGAGAGAGAAGCCGCATTGTGTGCACGAATAATAAATAATTAGCTACACATCAGAAATCACTGATCACAGATCAGAAGGAACTGAAAAAAGACTTCTGTTTTCATTTGTACATCCAAACACTGAGAAACTGCCAGCGTTCACTCGTTCACAAGCAATGATGCAATGATCTCTCGACGAGCGTTTGCATGGGCGTGCCAGATTCTCTGGGCGGAGGAAAGGGAGGAAACCGTGCCTGCTTGGACGTCAAACCAGGAGACTTCAGGATTGGCTAGTCTGGCCTGTCATTTTCTCAAAGGCAGAGAAAGACAGCCACAACTCGGTTTTACACCGATCAACATTTCTATCCACTTGGGGACAATATTCAGGCTAGGGGAACTCATATTAATGTTGAAAAACCTCATAAAATGAAAATTTCATGCCATGGGACCTTTAAAACTAGTAATGTATCTCGTTTTCTTCTATCAGAACAATTGCATACCTGTCTGAGTGCCACAAATGTATTTTTTTTCTAAGTTTCTGTGCCTGTAACTCAAGAAGTATTAAAGATATCTTAATATATTATAATATTTCAGATTCTTGTTCCTATGAATCTTCTCTTTTCGAATAGTCATTTTTTGGCCCTATATGGTTGGAATGTCCCAGAGATATTGGAATGTCAGATACTGCACATTTGAACTCTTGATAGCTTCAGAAGCTGTTCAAATGAACAAAATACCTTCTTCCAAACATCCCTGAAACTCATTCAAACAGAGATTCTTATAAATACACTTCTGAGAGTAATGTGTCTCTACTAGACCATTTCAGTGTATTTTTTGGCACGCAAAGAGGTGTGTTCTATGCAAGGGAAACAAAATACATTTCTGGTTTCAGTATTATTTGTTCTTCAGACATTATTCTTGAAATACATTATTATCAGCTGTTTGAAAAGTTACCCACATTTGGTTTTCGACTATTAAAAATGAGTCCGATTCAAAAATGTTGAGATGGAGTTGCGTTGGGATCCCCATGTCTCTGGAATTAAACCTTATAGGGCCTTACAAATTTTGATTTCAAAAGAAAAGTTTACTGAGAATACTTTTAGAGTTTTTTTTACAGGCATTCAAACTTTGGAAAAAAGAATATTTGTGCCACTCAGGCAGGTATGCTCTGTTCAATTGTGTTGATAAAAAACAAGATATATTTATTTGTTTTTCAAATAATTCTTCTTTAAAAGAAAAGTATCAGCTGTGATACTATTGCCCACATTTGGTTTTTGACCACTGAAAATGTGTCAAATTTATCAATTTGCTCATGGAGACGCATTGAAATCCACATAAATCTGGAACTGAACCATATTGGGCCTTAAAAATGTATATACAAAACAAAAAAAAAGTTATCAACCAGAATCTATATATTTAATACTTCTTGCTCTTCAGGCATGCAAACTTTGGGCAAAAAACACAAGAAGTGCTTTTTCCCATTTTTTAACTGTCACCATTGGCATATAAAGCAAAGATTGCTTAGATCAACATATTTTACTAATAGAGCTCCTGAGGTTGACGTCACGCAATCGAAACTCTGCCGTTTTGGCAGGCAAGTCCTGTTGCGAGGTGGGGCCTCCATGGATCAAACTTGTTTGTTCAGCACATCCCACAGATACTCAATTGAATTGAGATCTGAGGAATTTGGAGGCCAAGTCAACACCTCAAACTCAATGTTGGTCTCCTCAAACCATTCTTGAACCATTTTTGCTTTGTGGCAGGGCGCATTATCCTGCTGAAAGAGGCCACAGTCACCAGGGAATACAGTTTCCATGAAAGAGTGTACATGGTCTGCAACAATGCTTAGGTAGATGGTAGGTGTCAAAGTAACATCCAAATGGATGGCAGGACCCAAGGTTTCCCAGCAGAACATTGCCCAACGCATCACACTGCCTCCGGCGGCTTGCCTTCTTCCCATAGTGCATCCTGGTGCCATGTGTTCCCCAGGTAAGGAACGCACACGCACCCGGCCATTCACGTGATGTAAAAGAAAACGTGATCCATCAGACCAGGCCACCACTGTTCCTTTCTTGGACCAATTTTTATAGATACTGACCACTGCAGACCATGGAACACCCTACAAGAACCGCAGTTTTGGAGATGCTCTGACCCAGACGACTGGGCACTGGGCTCAATTTTCCTACTTCTAACACATCAACTTTGAGGACAAAATGTTCACTTGCTGGTGTAAAAGTGAATCACTCAACTTTCACGGTTTGCTTAATGTAACAAACACATTTGTGATCCTATATAACTCCTATCCACTAAATAAGTGATAGAAATTAATATTTTTCATCATTTGGAATTCTGATATATTTATGTGGGTTCACAACAGAATTCTTTGGTTTAGGCATGTTATGTTTCCGATTTGTATGACATGTCGTAATAACAACTGACTCTGAGGTTTCCAGGTGCACTTGAAGGCAGCATCATTGGGGCAGGGATATTCATACAAAATGAGGAAAATGGGGGACGAATAGTCAAAATTGTAGGTATTTTTGTAGGTATAGTGTAGGTATACACTATCATATACAGTCGATGGTCTTAAAATATATACAAAAATATATAAAAAGAGTGTTTAACTCAGTATAGAAAGTCACCATCTCACATCCCAGATGCAGATTACATTATTATTTTCAGTGGTAGGGCAAATATCAGTGCTCCGAGAGAAGTGCTGCCACACACACACGCAAACACTCACAGATGGGTCCTGACTGCAGTCACCTCAGTGAGGTTGATTTGACATAAATCTCTGCAGACAGCTCCCAAATGCGTCCTCTACACTTCCCTGAGTTGTGCTCCACTCACAATGTCACCCGCTTTTTTCCCTTTTGCTAAAGCAGAAAAGTTCATTTCGCCGAGAACCCTCTTCGCTCTTTTCCTAACAAACCCGATTGATTACTTGTCACCCTGCGAGTTGCTTCCTTAGTTTTGTCACTTCAAATTTTCACCATCATCCATCTGAGGCTCACAAGGACCCGCGTTACGTCAAAGAGTTATTTAAGAGAACTGCCCTCAAATTGAGTTGTTGATGAAGCCACACTCTGAGTTGAGAGATTTACAGGACCAAAGCTAAACTGTAGCATCTAGAGCTGGGGAGAGGCGTTTGTCTCTGCCACAGTGTCGGCGGGACATCAAGGACACTGATGTTTGTTAGCGGGGGAGCAAGGCTCAGCTGGAGGTACAGGTACAGGTAGGATGAGAAGATGTAGGGTGACAGCAGTTCCAGGTAGCTGCCGCGGCTGAATCCGTGGGGGAATGCTGAGCTCAGCAGTCTGAAGTGAAGTTAACAGAACAGGCAGCTTGCAAAAGTGCAGGGAGGAGTGCGAGGTGAGAAGGCACAGCAAACATGACTGAGCAGATGGGAATTTCTTATTGTTTACCAGAAGCTGCTCAAAAGGGAACGTGCTTTGGTTTTGAAAGAGATTTTTGTGTGTGTGCTTGAGCTCTACATTTTAAATATGGAAAATCAGTGCATAACGTCAGTTTATTACACTCTCTTGAAAGCAAAAGCAGAGCAGCGTACTTCTTGCATGTTGAGACCTTTCTAAATCTAGCTAAATATTTGTCCAGAGTCTTTATATAAGCTTTGATGTCCACGCCACACATCCTCAAGCAACTTGCATGCTTTTTGACCATCAGGAGAAATAAAAGATGGGGAGTTTTGCTTTACTTAATATTTGGCTTGCAAAGTTTGGCCCTATTTTGTCCTCGTGTCAGGGTGCAGTGAAATGGGTCAGGATTCCACCAAAAAAAAGGGCCTCTTTTAATCAAGGTAATAAGAAAGAAAACGTATTTTGAGTGGGTGTTGTTTTTTAGGTTCAGTGTTTACAGGGAGTTTACGGGAAACATGCTGTTGTCCATGTGGAAAACTTAAGACAGTTCGATGAAACCAATAAGCTGTTATATAAATGTGTGTAGATGAAAACTGTGAACCACAAATGATCAAAATAAAATATTAAAATGAGGATCTTTGTATATTTTGTGTGCATTTGAAGGGCCCGTCAGCAAGTTGTCCTGTGATTTAATGCATCTTTTGATTTCTTTTACTGGACAAAAAATGAGACAGTAATTTGTGTTTTTGTGGAGACACTCACCAGATTTACAGACAAGACGAGCAGTTAAAAACAAACTGTTCCTGAAACACCAGGGGATTTCAATTCTTTAAGTCACTTTTTGGAAGATTTCCCTCCCATTCCATTTCTTTTCCTGTCCAACATTTCAATGCCTTTGATCATGGAATTGGAAGCAGAAGATGTGGAGCACATTTTCGAGAGAGCCAGCAATGGAGGCTGCTTCTGGTTAAACAGAGGGATTAAACCTCACAATCTTGTTTGGTGCACAATCTGTTATTCAGTTCATATTCACATTGTGAGGATGTTAGTCCATCACTCTTGCCACGTTTCAGAGCCATGTAACCGGTACTTCCCGTGAATTGGGTACAAAATGGGGCCTGAAACTAAAAAGTAATTTGCAAATAGTCAGTGAGTGCCTAACCTTCATAAAATGCCGTTCTTCCACCTCAAGAGGTCAAAGAAAGTATAATATGAGCTTTTTTTTTCTTTTTTTTCTTTTTATATGAATGTATTGCAATTTTTGAAGCCCTGTAACTGAAATGAGGGACATGTCTAAAACACTTTAAACCAAAGTTGTCTAGTTTTTGTTATTTACAAGCAGTAAACAGTAAACATTAATATTATGTCAAAATTGCAATATTTGTCTTTTTGGTTACACTTTATCTTAGTAGTCCACTTTAGACATTCTACTAACTAAGTAACTTGTCAACTACATGTCAACTAACTATCACTAGAGTATTAGTAGACACAGTGTCAGGTTAGGCAGGGTTAGTAGAAAAAGTTGACACGTAGTTATGACAAAGTTATTTATGATAACTATTATAAAAGTTATTTATATGTCTGTTAACAGAGCATCAAAATAAAGTGTTAGCAAATTTTAAGCAGACAGTCTACTAATACATTAAAGGGATAGTTCACCCAAAAACGAAAATTTTATGTTTTTCTGCTTACCCCCAGGGCATCCAAGATGTAGGTGTCTTTGTTTCTTGAGTAGAACACAAATGAAGATTTTTAACTCCAACTGTTGCCGTCTGTCAGTCGTATAATGCATGTGAATGGGGTCTAATTCTATTAGAGTAAAAAAAACATGCACAGGTGTAGCAATTATGGACGCAGACATATAGATGAGTTAATCTTCCAATGATTCGATCAAATTAACATCCTTTTCAACAAAGCACAATTCAGCTCCAGGAAATCATCATCATCACGAGGGAGATGGGGGCTTGATTCTGCCCCTGAGCTACTAGTTCTGACTTCCTATGGACTCGCCACCAAACTCAGTTAAAAGAGGACAAAGGGGCTTGTGGTTGTCACAAGACAAAGAAACAACCAGATCTCTGTCTTTGCATGACCAGCAAATGAACTCCACGTGACAGCTAAAACTCCAAGTAAGCTCACAGAAACTGTTAGCTTATGGAGTACATCAAATAACTGATTATTGGACTTTCATTCAAATAGCCTTCGACATAACTTGTTAGTGTTTTTACAACTAATACACGTTAGTTAGACTATTAGGCATGTATATTACTCACAATTCATGCAATTATGTAACTATTGAATGAGTGGATGAAAAAGCATTGTGTTTGATACCGGTGTGTTCGTATGGGTATAATCCAACAGATGAGCTGAATGAAATCTTTATAGAATTGATCATGTCCTTATAGTAAGAAATTAGGTCTAAATTTACTCTCTGCTTAAGAGCAGGAAACTAAATTCTATAGATAACCCAATTTTGTGGGAGGGGTGGAGACACAGTCACCCCTGAAGCCTAATTGGCCAGAACCCATCCAGGGGATGGGCAAATGTTTGAGTTTAGTCTCAGAACACGAACGAAAAGTTCAGTTCTGTCTACAGTTCTGTGTACGGTTCTGTCTGCAGTTCTGTCTACAGTTCTGTACAGTTCAGACCAGAAGCAGTGCAGAGTTCAGCTCAAGTTCGGTTCCAGTTCGGTTCGAGCTGGTTCGCGGCCTGTTCGCAGTTCAGAGATGATCTAAGTCCTAGCAGTTTGACCAGAGAGAGTTCTGAACGGAGCTCCCAGGAGACGATCTGACGATCGTGACAGACCAACTTCAGAGAAAATGGGTTAACAACGATTTCATTCAGGCCATCTGCTTTTCTCTCACTTTCCTTTCTTTTACTTAAAGTTTATTTTATTTCCGCTAAGTCTCGGGTCTGTTAAGTTACGCCGCAAAAGTCTCTCAACAACGAGATTCTAACAGCGCGCTCCAACTTCAAACAACGCCCACAAGACTTTCATCCAGCCGCCAACACGCCACGTGATTGGCTTCCCCAGACGTCGACCAGACCTTCAGCGAATCAAAGATCCGGGAAAACCCCTGTAAAGCCAGGAAAAGGGAATCCCCCCTTGACAGACGACACGCGAAACCCAAACGCAAGTAACGCCTTTTTGATTCCAAGCTGAACTGGTGCATTAGATCAAATGTAATAACCCTGCCTAAGAAACGATAGGAGGTTAAATTACTGATCAATGGTTTCTTCAGGTCATGTTTCATAAATGCATAGATTGCTTAGGATTTCATAATTTCTCTCTCTTAGAACTTATTCTTTCCTCACCTTCTTCCTTTCTGCAACGTGTGAATGTGCGAGCGTGTGTGTTTATGTTAGATATTAGTTTGATGTGTTAGATTAATCAATAAAGTTCCGTTTGTATTCAAAGATAACTGTTCTTGTGTTATGTGCTTATCAATTTAATGTCTTGAACTGCCGATCTAAGTTACCTGGCTGTTAAATAGTGTTTCACTATTGTTCGGATATTAATATCCGCTGCAGAGTTGATATTTACAGCCCGTTCAAATGAACGCTAGAAGAGTCATTTGCTCGGCTGTAAAATAGACTCTCAAAATTCCCTATGAATTCATTAAATTCATTCATTTGAGCTAAATATATATGTTTCCCTTTAACAGAGCCCCCTTTAAGTCCTTACATATCGGCGGACGAATAAGTTAAGGTGTAAACATTAATTCTGAATTATTTATAATACATAGTGTCATTCGAGTCTTTCATTTTAATTCAGTTCCCCGTTGAGTTATTATTTTATCTGACTCATAGTCGCTACACAGGCAACTTCAAATTAAACCCTGCGGCTCGTGACGACACATTGATGTCTTAAGACACGAAACGATCGGTTTCTGCGAGAAACCGAACGGTATTTATGCTATTATTTCACCTCATATCAGACGAATGTCATCAGCTCTCCAGACCGCCATAACTTCCTGCGAATAAGGTCAAAATACCGGCACGATCATAGAAATATATACATAGATTCCTCATTCGACCAATTCGCGCAGGCACTAATGAGACATCTATTTATACACTCACCTAAAGGATTATTAGGAACACCTGTTCAATTTCTCATTAATGCAATAATTATCTAATCAACCAATCACATGGCAGTTGCTTCAATGCATTTAGGGGTGTGGTCCTGGTCAAGACAATCTCCTGAACTCCAAACTGAATGTCAGAATGGGAAATAAAGGTGATTTAAGCAATTTTGAGCGTGGCATGGTTGTTGGTGCAAAACGGGCCGGTCTGAGTATTTCACAATCTGCTCAGTTACTGGGATTTTCACGCACAACCATTTCTAGGGTTTACAAAGAATGGTGTGAAAAGGGAAAAACGTCCAGTATGCGGCAGTCCTGTGGGCGAAAATGCCTTGTTGATGCTAGAGGTGGGAGGAGAATGGGCCGACTGATTCAAGCTGATAGAAGAGCAACTTTGACTGAAATAACCACTCGTTACAACCGAGGTATGCAGCAAAGCATTTGTGAAGCCACAACACGCATAACCTTGAGGCAGATGGGCTACAACAGCAGAAGACCCCACCGGGTACCACTCATCTCCACTACAAATAGGAAAAAGAGGCTACAATTTGCACGAGCTCACCAAAATTGGACAGTTGAAGACTGGAAAAATGTTGCCTGGTCTGATGAGTCTCGATTTCTGTTGAGATATTCAGATGGTGGAGTCAGAATTTGGCGTAAACAGAATGAGAACATGGATCCATCCAACACCTACATCTTGGAGGCCTTGGGGGTAAGTAGAAAAACATAAAATTTTCGTTTTTCGGTGAAATATCCCTTTAATTAGAGTTAGTTGACATGTAGTTGTTACTTGTAGTTACTTATAATTAGTAGTATGTCTAAAGTGGACCATAAAAATAACAATATATTTTTATAGACATAAACATTATAAATTAATATGATTAGAAAATGTAACAATAAAATGTATCAAATATGGTTATAATATTTATTTTAACCTTTTCTTACAATAACTTGAGTAACAGGATTATAATTGTAGAGAATTTAACATTTTTGTAATGGTGAAAATGATGTTATAACAGGGATACAGAATGTGGGACACTAACTAGAATGACTTAATTTCTTTTACTACAATTAATTTAATATCACTTAATCAGATAGGCCTATTCATCCAGATATTTAACAGATGAACATTGTTCTATTGTTGTGTTTAAAAACAATTCATGTTATGGCGTAAATTTGTACTTTATATATAAAAAGTACCTTTTATTTTCACAAAAGCAAATCTGTTGTCTTCGAATCTGAATCAATTTCCTATTTCCTCTGTGCTGTGAGTGCAACAGTCGATTTGGAGGAGGACGTGTTTCCTGCAGGAGACAACTTGTGTATGAAACACCCTCTAATGAGGAGCGCCAGTGTTGCTGTGTGTGTAACCACAGTGACAGTCATCCTGGTCCGTTTTCGAGGCAGATTCCCCTGGCTGCTGTCACAGACATGTCTCATATAGCCCACTCATGCTTTATCCCCACAGTTCTGAATTGGTGACTTTTCATTCGGTGCTAAGTCAATGCAGGAGAAGATCCAGAAGACCTTGAGGTCCTCCCGGACCATAGTGTGTACTGCTGATCTGGCATATGGCTGCTCAGTGGGTTTATTGTGTGCTACAGCAGGGAGCTCTCCCAATCTTCCTCATTAAACAGCAGAAATGGATAACCTTCACCTGATCCCACTTGGGATATCACTATCGAGGTGCAGTCGGATCTTCGTCTGCATTTCTTGAGAGAATGATATACCTGCTAATGCATTCCTCGAAAATCCCTCACCGTTATTCATAGTCAACTCAGCTGTGTGATCTCATAAACTGATAACACAGACGGCCTGTGTAAGATTTTATCCACACATCCCTTTCTGCTTGTTAAATGTATACTCTGCCTTTGTCATTAAAAACATTTTGCACATATAAAAAAACAATCATATCAGTAGCTGAATTTTATTTTACATGCAGAGGGTCATCTCATGAGGGCAGCCATTTTGGGATCACATGGCTCTGCTACTGCTTTTTTAAATCTCTGTAACGTCCCTTGGTCCCTTTTGCCTGCAGAATAATTGAACTATTTCCCCATCAGCGTTGTTTAAAATAATTTCCACAAAACTTTCATGGCCCAGAATATTTTGTTGTATGAATATCTGAACATGCAATAGACTAAATCAAAATAAAGAACAGAGCCTCTGCTTTTAAACTAAATACATCTTGGTTACTGATGTAGCCCTTGTTCCCTGATGGAGGGAACAAAGAAGTTATGTCAAAAAGACTGACAAATGGGGTCTTACTTGGGAGTCCACCCCTGAGTTTTAGAAAAATTAGAATTTTTCAATAGAATTGGCGAGTGGAATTTGCATGCCGAGTCACTTCCCGTACATACAGGTACAGTGGGGCTGATGGAAGGAGGTTTTTACTCAAAATCTCATGATACATGGCCCCATTCATTCTTTCCTTTACACGGATCAGTCGTCCTGGTCCCTCTGCAGAAAAACAGCCCCAAAGCATGATGTTTCTACCCCCATGCTTCACAGTAGGTTTGTTTTTCTTTGGATGCAACTCAGCATTCTTTCTCCTCCAAACACGACAAGTTGAGTTTTTACCAAAAAGTTCTATTTTGGTTTCATCAGACCATATGACATTTTCCCATTCCTCTTCTGGATCATCCAAAAGCTCTCTTGCAAACTTCAGACGGGCCCGGACATGTACTGGCTTAAGCAGGGGGGCACGTCTGGCACTGCAGGATTTGAGTCCCTGGTGGCGTAGTGTGTTACTGATGGTAGCCTTTGTTACTTTGGTCCCAGCTCTCTGCATGTCATTCACTAGGTCCCCCCGTGTGGTTCTGGGATTTTTGCTCACCGTTCTTGTGATCATTTTGACCCCATGGGGTGAGATCTTGTGTGGAGCCCCAGATCGAGGGAGATTATCAGTGGTCTTGTATGTCTGCTGCTTACTTGTTGCAGATTCAGTCTTCCCAGCCTGGTGCAGGTCTACAATTTTGTTTCTGGTGTCCTTTAACAGCTCTTTGGTCTTGGCCATAGTGGAGTTTGGAGTCTGACTGTTTGAGGTTGTGGACACGTGTCTTTTATACTGATAACGAGTTCAAACAGGTGCCATTAATACAGGTAACGAGTAGAGGACAGAGGAGCCTCTAAAAGTTACAGGTCTGTGAGAGCCAGAAATCTTGCTTTTTTTGTAGGTGACCAAATACTTATTTTCCACAATAATTTGCAAATAAATTATTTAAAAATCAGACAATAAGATTTTCTGAATGTTAGTCCCCCATGCCAACAGGATGGAAGGGACAGGGCTTACCATGGAGATTGTCATAGCTGCTGTTCCTTTTACATGTTATTTCACGGGAAGAGTTCTTTGGTTCTCAATTCAGCCATGGCCAGTATTATTAATGCTGGGGGAGCGTACCTAGTCCAATAGAGAGAGATGCTACAGAGGCCACATCCTACCCATAGGGAGGAACAAGTGGAAATACACATATGGACTGACCCATGGGGCAATGCTACATATGGAAAGATCTCTGCATTAGCTCCTGCATAGACAGGGATGGAACTACTACAGATGCAGAGACGGGGCAGAGCAGAATCTGCCCTGGGAAAGACAGGGAAACCATGGAAGAATAGACATATAGGATTACCAAGGGGAATCACGACATATGGGGCATCTAGTCCAGTACAGGGGCTGACCGAGCAGGCATGCACTCAAGTACTGGGCCTGGCGTCGGACACCTCTGCTGTGTTTGACTGCCGAAGAATGCTAAGAGGAATCTCAATCAAGGGTTCGCCAAGTGGGGAACTCACCTGAAGAGCAAAGAAGGCATTTGTATCCCCTCTTAGAGGGGAATGACACTGCAAGCGAGACACTGAGCCAGCCTTCCCACACATTACATGTTTGTACCCAACACATGGGAAGAAACCGGCTCCACCCAGAGATTGTAGAATCTCATGAAGGTATTAGATGTCACCCAGCCCGCAGCTCTGCAGATATCTGCCAAAGCCCAGGAGACAACACTCTTTGAGTGAGCACTCACTCCAAGGAGGCACGGCTCACCTTGGGATTGGTACACCAATGCGATGGCATCCAGTGGGCCAACCTCTGTTTGGAGACAGCCTTTTCCTTTTCCTGACCTCCAAAGTGGACAAAGAGCTGCTCAGATCTTCTGAAGCTCTGCATGCGGTCCACGTAAACATCTAGGGCACAAACGGGACACAGCAACACAAGGGCAGTGCTTGCAAGTTCACCACCTGGTCCCTAAAAGAAGTGGTGGGAACTTTGGGCACATATCCGGGCCAGGGTATCGGGTCTCAGGTCTCCGAACTTGAGGCACGATTCGCTGACAGTAAATGCCTGCCGGTCCCCCACCCTCTTAATGGAAGTGAGCGCGGTCAGGGGCACTGTCTTTAGAGACAGGATCTTAAGCTCAACTGACTAAATCATCTAAATGGGAGCTCTCTGCTGATCAGAAAGGACCACAAAGAGATGAGGTGGTGGCACTTTGCGGGGACAAGTGCTTCACAATTGCACGCACCACCTGAGGAATCTCCACGTACCTCTGATGTGGGGAAGTGAGAGGAGGCTGCAAAGTGGCCTCGAGCAGTTAAAGGTGCCTTCCATGACTTCTGAACCTATGTGTTGCATCCAGGAACCAATCATCCAACAGCGAGAGCTCAGAACAAGGTGGAGGGTTTCACACCGACTCATGAGCGACCACGCCCAAAGGGAGAAGCTCAACTTCATCTTCCTCTGCAGAGGACAATACTCTCAACATCTGACCCGTGGGGACTGGCACGGCAGAAACGTTCCCACTTTAACCTTCAGCTCTCCCAGAGTGTTAACCATGCTTGAGGCTCTGCATTGTGCCATCAGACAGGACTCTAGTCTACATGAGGAAGAAGAATCTCGACCACAGTGTCGGCACCATGTTCTCACATTGATGCAGACATGAAACATCCATGAACAGCGTCTCAGCATGCTTTTGGCCAGAGGAAAAATTGTGTTTTTTTTAAGACTACAACGTGCATAAGCAATGCTTTTATCGCTTGTTTCTGCTCCTTTTCCCCGTGTTTGATAGCACCCACCTACCGTACAACATTGAAAACATGGAAAGCCAGAAAATTCCATCAGTGGCGTGGAAGCTTGAGCGAGGGATATCTGCAGGTCGGAGTAATGGGTATGCCGAAAGGTGAATTGCTACAACAGAAACTAACCCCTAACCCTTCCCCACGCCCATTACTTTAACCTGCAGATACCCACACTTGGGAAGTGTTATCTCATAAATTATGGAAAATTCTGCCAATGGCAGGGAAAGAGTTAATCATGTCATTCTGCGAAAAGTGAGTGGGTTTTCATTTGCTAACGTTTGTGTTTGCTTGATGCTGCATCCACACCACTAGGTGATAGCATGTGTCCAAAACAACTCAGTACAACTAAAAATACCTTTAAGAAAAAGCTAATGTTTGTCAAAACAGGCTTAAAGGTTTGCATGCATGTATAAGACTGTGTTTTATAGTTTTTATAAAGTTAATGCTTTCAGAAAGCTGAAAAACAGCTTTCATAACAGTGCCAGACTGCTCCCTTTACTAGTCCACTTTGTTTTCTTTCTGGTCCTGTAAATGTCATTTGTAAATCATGCTGCCAAGAGATGCTGTTCTTGACTCTTGAAGGAATCCAACCAAAACCTTCCTATAAATACATTTTTCTTGTGGGGTGAGCCACTGTATAAATTAATAATTCCTTCAACGAAGTTAAAGCAAAACAGGTTTGCCATGGAAAATACACTGTTGAGGTATAAAACCCTCATGAGAGTTTTAAAAATGTGTGATGTAATGTTTTGCTTCAAATGCAAATGTCTATCCACCAAAACAGGGACTTTCGCTTCAGCTGAAAGGTATCGCAGTAAACCACACTGGTGTTGAGGTGTAAAATATGTATTGTAGCAACTCCTGATTTCATCAAGTACAACATGTTCCAGGATCAGCATCTTTGTTGATCCTGGAACAACATTCCAAACAACCAATCAGATTTGAGGGGCAAGTTTACAGTTTATGTTTTTCAGCTTACAACCAGGGTTAGGTGCTTCTACATCAGTGTTATTCACCTACCATATCCCTCTGATTTTAGGGATAACTTATGGGTAGGGTTAGGTTTATGGGTAGGATATAAAACAGGAATGTTGTTCCAGGATCGACAAAATATGTTGACCCAGGAACACGTCTAACTCGGCAAAATCAGGATGTGCAGTGCATGACCTACTTTTCAGTGGCTGTTCATAATATGTTCATTGGACTCAACATGTATTGTTTCCTTGAAGGAATAGTTCATCTAAAAGTTTGATTACTGTCATCATTTTACATTATACATTGCCCATGATAAAAAAGCAAAAGTCTTTTTAAAAAATCTAAATGGAAAAGTCTTTGTGTTCTCATTGGTTTCATATGCTTTTGATTTAATTAAATGTATTTAAGATTTAAATGTAATGACTGTTATGTAACCATAAAGTACAAAGTAATAACATGTTTTCCTCCACATTGAATACATGAGTGTACACATCTCAACACGTTTTTAAATATATTTTCTAAGATTTCTTTCTTTTTTTTTTTTTTTACAAATACCATTATTTAATAATTTCATTCATTTTATTTTAAGTAAACACTAAAAAAACACCAATATTACAATATAAGTTAAGAATAATAGACTATTATATATAGACACTCACACCCTAATGAAGGCTTGACGCCGAAACGCGTAGGTGTATTTGTCACCTGTTTTGAAATGAATACTGCCATGATATATTAAAGGCTTTTTAATTCTTTCTACATTACCCGAGTGCCTTGGAAATTCTAAAAATTTTTGAGTTTGCACTATCCCTTATATCCAAAGAGCACCGAAATAAGGAATTCACACCCCGTGCAGCATTCTTTTGCATTCTTTGTTTTGACGAATATAGACTATATTGCTAAACGTATAGGGAAGCCCACCCCTTCAAATCATGCTCCCAACCTCTGATGTGGGGAAGTGAGAGGAGGCTGCAAAGTGGCCTCGAGCAGTTAAAGGTGCCTTCCATGACTTCTGAACCTAGTGTTGCATCCAGGAACCAATCATCCAACAGCAAGAGCTCAGAACAAGGTGGAGGGTTTCACACCGACTCATGAGCGACCACGCCCAAAGGGAGAAGCTCAACTTCATCTTCCTCTGCAGAGGACAATACTCTCAACATCTGACCCGTGGGGACTGGCACGGCAGAAACGTTCCCACTTTAACCTTCAGCTCTCCCAGAGTGTTAACCATGCTTGAGGCTCTGCATTGTGCCATCAGACAGGACTCTAGTCTACATGAGGAAGAAGAATCTCGACCACAGTGTCGGCACCATGTTCTCGCATTGATGCAGGCATGAAACATCCATGAACAGCGTCTCAGCATGCTTTTGGCCAGAGGAAAAATTTTGTTTTTTTAAGACTACAACGTGCATAAGCAATGCTTTTATCGCTTGTTTCTGCTCCTTTTCCCCGTGTTTGATAGCACCCACCTACCGTACAACATTGAAAACGCGGAAAGCCAGAAAATTCCATCAGTGGCGTGGAAGCTTGAGCGAGGGATATCTGCAGGTCGGAGTAATGGGTCTGCCGAAAGGTGAATTGCTACAACAGAAACTAACCCCTAACCCTTCCCCACGCCCATTACTTTAACCTGCAGATACCCACACTTGGGAAGTGTTATCTCATAAATTATGGAAAATTCTGCTTAAAAAATCTAAATGGAAAAGTCTTTGTGTTCTCATTGGTTTCATATGCTTTTGATTTAATTAAATGTATTTAAGATTTAAATGTAATGACTGTTATGTAACCATAAAGTACAAAGTAATAACATGTTTTCCTCCACATTGAATACATGAGTGTACACATCTCAACACGTTTTTAAATATATTTTTTCAAATCATTGAATTCAGGTGTGGCCACATTTATTTATTTGTTTGTTTGTTTAATTTTACTAAATGGTCTTTTGTGCTATCATCCACACATGCGTTGATAACATAACTGCAAAATAGTAATAGCCTAGTTAACAATTACTTGTTTACATAGGATATGATGTATTTTATGTATTTTATTTAAGCACCTAAAAACTTACCAGTTTGACAGAATTTTCTAAATTAAATTGATATGATCAGTCAAACTAACTGTACTTAAAATGTTCTTATATTGAAAATGTAAATTTTCTGTCATCTTTTGGAATATCTGAAAGCCAGGTTTACCTAATATATGTCATTATTAGCAGAACACATTTTACATTTTTTAATTCAAGAAGGTCCTCTTGATTCTAACGTGCATGTACTTGGCCTTATGAAAAAGTTCTTGTAATTGTTTAACTATAGCATTTGTTACATAAGGAGGTAAGACCATTGGTGACTCATCAGTACATTTCTGAGGCCAATGTTAACCTTATATATATATATATATATATATATATATATATATATATATATATATATATATATATATATATATATATATATATATATATATATATATATATATATATATAGCATTTGTAATAAAAAAATAGCAACATACACGTTTAGAAACTATAGCTACAACACGACACAGTTATAATATAAATCTTCAGTGAAAATCTATTCCCTTAACAGATATAAGATTATATCTTAACAGATTTATTAATTTAGTCAAGTTTTAGTAAAAATGTACCACACTAAATACTGTTTAAAAAGCTGTCTAGTTTACAGTATGTTGGGGCAGAATGATGTTTTCTCTTTTCATCAGTCTTTTTAGTTAATGTGGCTGTTCTAGGTCACGTTCGACTTTCTCCATAGCGTTTTAAAGCAGTAAATTCTCAATATGCATTTTATCAACAGCGGCACGATAGGAAATGCTGGCGCAAATTGTAATTTTACATTTTAACAGTTTTGGCGCAGAGTATACGGTTATTTGCACGTCACTTGCAAACAATTATAAACTGGGTTTCAGTCATATTGTGCAGATAACTGGTCCGTTCAGTTTGTACGGGAACTTAGTGCTTACAAAACCTCTGAATGCGCGACTTATATTATTAATTAATAACCTGATTCTATGTTTCCATTAACCATGGTAGGCTATAAATATTGGTGGGTACTATGCTCCTGCTACTAAATATTCCACGGTCAACTGTTAGTGTTACTATAACAAAGTGGAAGCAATAGGGAACAACAGCAACTCAGCCATGAAATGGAAGGCCACGTAAAATCACAGAGCGGGGTCAGCGCATGCTGAGGCGCACAGTGCTGTACAATAGCTACAGACCTCCAAACTTCATGTGGCCTTCAGATTAGCTCAAGTACAGTGAATAGAGAGCTTCATGGAATGGGTTTCTATGGCCGAGCAGCTGCATCAAAGCAATGCAAAGCGTCGGATGCAGTGGTGTAAAGCACGCCGCCACTGGACTCTAGAGCAGTAGAGACGTGTTTTCTGGAGAGACCAATCATGCTTCTCTATCTGGCAATCCGATGGACGAGTCTGGGTTTGCCAGGAGAACGGTACTTGCCTGACTGCATTGTGCCAAGTGTAAAGTTTGGTGGAGGGGGGATTATGTGGTGGGGTTGTTTTTGAAGGGTTGGCCCCTTAGTTCCAGTGAAAGGAACTCTTAATGCTTCAGCATACCAAGACATTTTGGACAATTTCATGCTCCCAACTTTGTGGGAACAGTTTGGGGATGGCCCCTTCCTGTTCCAACATGACTGCACACTAGTGCACAAAGTAAGGTCCATAAAGACATGGATGAGCGAGTTTGGTGTGGAGGAACTTGACTGGCCTGCACAGAGTCCTGACCTCAACTCGATAGAACACCTTTGGGATGAATTAGAGCGGAGATGCGAGCCAGGCCTTCTCGTCCAACATCAGTGCCTGACCTCACAAATGCGCTTCTAGAATAATGGTCAAAAATTCCCATAAACACACTCCTAAACCTTGTGGAAAGTCTTCCCAGAAGAGTTGAAGCTGTTATAGCTGCAAAGGGTGGGCCAACTCCATATTAAACACCACGGATTAAGAAACTTTTGGCAACATTAAAAATTATACATGAATTATTTAAAAATACCAATGACGCCTTAAGTTTGTCTTTTCTTTCTTTTTTCTTCTTATGATCAGTTCTATCACCCTGAAATATTTGACTTTATGCCCCTAAAAAGTTTGAGCTTAAGAGCCACAATCCATTTTTTTTCTAAGAGAGCACATTCGCAATCACATACTCTTTTGTTTTCCACAGAAGAAAGGCTGTAGAATGACGTGAGGGTTTACATGATGACATAAGTTTCCTTTTCGGGTGAACTATGCCTTTAGGTGTCTTGTCAGTACTTGTATTTGAGTGCTTGTATGCCTTTAAGTGTATGTTCATGTAATCCATGTGTCTGTTCAACAGCAGCCGTTTAGCCAGCGGGTCACGTGACATGCGAGTTTGTGCGGAAGGAGTTTCAGGAGGAGAGGGGAGAGAGGGAGCGGAGGAACAAATGTGAAACACACGTCCTGGCGGGACACACTGGCTAGGCCGTGGTTCGTTTGAGAGCCAGCAGTGATGGCAACATAGATCCAACTCTCTTTTACAGCCACTAAACAGTAACCAGTCCTTCTACTGCTAACCTCTGCCAACTCTGGGCCCAGTCTCTGATTAAAACCAAAGGCTAAGTAACACAGCATATCTGCCATACCTTTCCCAGATCCACATGAGTGAATCATATGACACATATGGTGGATTTGGCCGAGTACACCGGAACAGGAGAGGAATTCAAACAGTGTGATACATGCATTACGACATGTTGTTGCACATGTGGTGTGTGATAATATCGTTGGTCGTAATGTAAGTTAAGTCGCTCACACGTCTCAGCTCTCAGGCTGTGTTTAGACTTTAGGTTGTGTCTAAAGCCACCTGCAGTATGTATCTGTTGGTTTATATCTAAAGGTTGTGTTTAGCTGCAGTATGCATCTATTGGTTTTTCCCTTCAGGCACTATTACATGAAATTTGCTGACTCGTCTTTTTGTCCACAGTGGGCAGTAAATAGGTAGGAATAGCATTAGTCTATTGTTGCCTGACAAGATTGTGTTTGTAAATGAAATTAAAAAATGCGTTCTGTGTTGCATTTGCTGTTTGTATTACTTACATTTCAATTTTTAACTTTAAAAAAATGATATTTATAGAAAAATAAATATATCAATTTTCAGCATCATTATTTCAGGTCAGGTCATAATCCTACAAAAGTCATTCTAATATGCCGATTTGCTGTGCAATCTATTTATGTATAGTGATAGTTATCCAATAGTTTGAGGTATTCCAAATCTTAAAATGCTTAGAGAAAATGTTTATTTCGCAGATTGCCTCTAATGGTGTTATTTAGACACAAATTAATATACATGACCATCTGCTTTCACATTTTCTCTTTTGCAACTTCTTTCAGCTCAGTGAACCAAAACTCAAGCAGCTTTTCCTCATCTGACCTCATCATGCAAGTTCAAATGACAAAACTCTCAACTATTCCCAGGACATGACCTTCCCCATAAGTATAAATTATACTTTTACATCTTTAAAATCGGTATACTATTCGAATTTTAAATCAGTTTTCCTTAACATTTAGTTTACATTCTGGATGCCAGCTACAAGAAAGTTGATCGCCTTGCGTAAAACATGATAGCATGACCCATCTGGCTAAGCAATGGAGCTGGAATGCAGAGGTTCAATTAAACCATCTTCTCCCTTGACCACAGTGACAACCTCAATCTTTTACCTCAGTCAGAGAAGCATGAGAAATGGACGCGGTCCTCCACAGAAACCCTCTCTTCTGCTTTGCACTTAAAATCCCACAATCTGAGGTCTCTGCAATTATGTCATAAAGTTAACCACAGCTGACTTTTGCTAACTGAGCTTATAGTTTAATAGTGTGCTGGTTTTTTTACAGTCTTATCTGATTCAAAATGCATGTTTTTTTCAGAATATATATAGGGTGCGTCTCAATCAGCTCCCTATAGTTCAGTAGTCAGGGCACTGATCATGGATTTGGACATTTTAAGGGCTGTCTCAATCGCAGAATCCTTCCAGTGCACTGAAACGTTCGCTCTCTAAAAAGTCCCACAATGCACCTCAAAACCCAGGGTGCATCAATGCTCACTATGTTCCCTTAACAGAAAGTTCTGAAGTTCAGAAGTTTTTTTACACTGTTGTTTGAGGTCAATTTATGACGTTCACGTGCTTTTTACATTTAAAATCATCATAAGGAATACGTAATAGGCTATTTTCTACCCTGGCTTTGAGCCTAGCTCCTGGTACGCTCGTTTTTATGGCCATTGAAGACTTGGAAGTAAACGGTCACTGCTATGATTGGATAACAGTTTTGCATATTATAATAAGCTTCGGCTCCCTTACACGTGAGGAATTTTAAAAAAAACTTCCAATGTGGAGAAACGGCGACAAGAATGATTCGCCCACAGGGCTCGCAAAATGTCTTTATCAATCAAACACAATGATTTATCTCTCATCCACCCGTAATTATTTGGAATGTTAATTTGTATTACTTGGCCGGCCCGATCGGTGGATATAACTGCGAACTGTGCATAACTAACATACACACACACATGCGCGCGTGCACCCACAAGCCAAGTATTACGTGCATCAGCAAAACTTCACCTCAGATGTTCAAAACCGTGATTGTAATTTGAATCGCAGCACAATAAACCAACAACACCTCAAATACAAAGGATACTCCAGCCTGTGACAGTGTGGTAAGTTATGTTTAGTTAGACACGTACATAATCAGTAGATATCAAACGTAACAATGCAATACTATCACATAATTGTGTTGCTTCATTCCTGTCAGATCCAAAAGGCACAGCATCGTTTTTTAAAATCTCATCCTGTCTGTAAATCCAGTCTCTTGTTTACAAACGAATCCACAGTGAAATGAAGCGAACAAATGCAATGTCTTCCCCACGTGAGCTGGATCTTCAGTAAAAATAAAGTTCAACCATGCATTCCGGAGTAAGCTTATGGCATGTTTGAAACATGCTTTATTGCTTGGAAGTTCAATCCGGTTTAGCTCCACGTAGGCCTATCTATGTTATTTATCTATAACATGTCATGATATGCACAAGTCGGGGGGCGGGGCTACAAAATGAGGGGTTCTTTTTCTTCTTCGGTTAAGGCGGCATTTCACTGAACTCTGACGTCACAGGTAAGCACATGCATTCGCAGATCGATCGTTTTCTGAGCCAACTGTCAATAGAAGCTTTTCTTTGACTAACCAGGAAGTTTTAAGCTCTGAAACTTACAGGATATTATTATATTATAATGACCTTTTATATATCAAAAGCTCATGGGATTTCTCAATTCATGACCCCTTTAAATCAACTCACTACACTGTAAAAAATGTCAACCTACTTCAACTTAAAAACTTAAGTTAATTTGCTGCCTTAAATCTTTAAGTTAAAGCAACTTAAAAGCCATTTCAACTCACTATCTTAAATCTTGACCAGTGCGGAACTGCTCTCTTTAAGTTGATTTGACTTAACAATATTTGTTGTTTCAACTTGATAAATTAAGTTTAAAAAAAAATATATATATATATATATATATAGCTATATATAAATAGGGGCCCTCAATGTCTATGGTTACGGTCCATTCCACTTTTAGAGACCGATCATTGCCAGTAGGTTAGAACTTAAAATGATAAGTTCACTGAACTTTATTGTGCTCCTGTAATTTAGATTACATTAAACTGACTTACAATATTGAGTTGAATCTTGTATAACTTATATTAAAAAAGTTGAAATTGCTTAACTTATTTTGACGAGTTAAATTAACTTAAAAACATGTTGTCATAACTTATTGATCCTATAATAACGACTGTTAATGACATGCGATATCAGTCGTTATTTACATTTATCGATATGTTTTTAAAAATAGAAAGCATTATTTTATTATATTTCAGCATAAATATCGTTAGACAGGTAATGAAAACAACATACGTCTGAAATGTTACACATATGTAACAAGCAAAGTATTTATCAGAATGTGCTTTAAATAACATTACAAGTAATGTCAGAAAGGTATCAGCTCTGCTGTTGTTCATAAATACCAGTAATGATGATGTACAATGAGGACGTTGTCACATCGCCGGAAATAGAGTCATTAGTGTCCCAATATGTAGTGAGCCAACTGCCTTCCCCAGTGCCCGAATTCATGTACACGATATTCTGATTCATGAGCTCGGGAGCTAGGGAACTGATTGAGACGCGCCCATTAGCCTCAAGTCCATTTTCCTCAAATTCGTTCGCAAGTTATTTGAGAATGGTTTGACAAATTAACTTGAATTCCATAACTTTTTGTCGCCATGGTCTGAAGATGATCTAATATCATTTTCATGACATTTTCTGGACAATTCAAAATGGCGGAAAACATTTTGTGACCGAAAATTACTTAATATAGTGCAATAAGTACAAATTTGGACAGTTGGTGGTGCTACAGGGAATTAATTTAGAAACTCCAAATTTGCTGTGGTGACTCTATCTGTGTGACAAATTTAATAATTTTCCCACAAGTAATTCTATGGGCTGCCATAGACTCATAGAGTGTAAGAAGAAGAAGAAGAAGAAGAAGAAGAAGAAGAAGAGGAAGAAGAAGAAGAAGAAGAAGAAGAAGAAGAAGAAGAAGAAGAAGAAGAAGAAGAAGAAGAAGAAGAAGAAGAAGAAGAAGAAGAAGAAGAAGAAGAAGAAGAACACTAACGATTACAATAGGTGCCACAGCATCTTCGGTGCTTGCCCCCTAATAATAATTTACTGATCACAAAGCAACCATATATGTGGGCAGATGAGATTTAACAGCTGTTGTGTAGGGCAATATTTTCAAATGAACTACTCTATTCAGTCAAAGGAACTACTTTTTGGATCTTGACAGTTCCAGTTCACCATCCACTTTTGTTGTATGGAAAAAAGCAGAACATTCTGCTAAGCATCTGCTTTTGTGTTCCACGAAAAAAACTAAGTCAGGGGGTAAGTAATGACAGTTTTAACATTTAGATTAAATATTTTTGGTAACTAGGAGCATATCTATGATCAAAGGAAAAATTATTGGAAAAAGCATTTTACACAATCACATTTTAAATGGTTACCAATGTTGGTCGGGTTGCTTGTACTCCACATAGTGCAAATAAAAAGAATGCTGTGGTGGTTGGTTCTCATCATCAGCGTTTTAAAATACAATAAAGGCAAATCATTGTACTTTTAGAGCCTTTGCCCCACAGAGGAGGTTGGAGAAGTAAAGGTGCTGACAGATAGATGGCACATGATCCATTTCCTCCTGCGCCACAGAGATGCATTAGACTTTCTTTTCCAAGAACCCAGCATCCAATCTCACCAGGTGATTTATTTTAATAATCCACTAACTTCATAACAGAGCAGGATGCTTCTTCTCCAACTGCTGTGGTCCTCGATAATGTATGATATTAAAAATACTAGGACAGACGTACTCATTTTTAGTTATAAGAAATATAAAGGGGAAAATAAGGAATGATTTCTACAAGACATCGTCCAAAAACTCAACCACAAAAAGAGCATTTAGCATTTCCATGAATGTTATCATACTCACCTTCTCATTCTGAAATGTTATAACTGGAAATGGACATCTTTATCAACCTATTTTCCTACTAAAATGCTAAACAAGTAAAGGAGTTTGGCTGGTTAGTTTCAGCATTGAAAACATACATCATTTGGTGACCAAAAAAACAAAACCTATTGATGATTTCTTAGTGTCTGATTCTCCTGAATTTATTTAACAAACTTTATATTTTTTAAGTGTATTCTTTTTTTTCCCTTGTCTGCTGTCTTTACCATATCATACATAACAAATATGTTATATTGATAGGCTATATAGAAAATCTCAACTGCTTGGCTTTTAATTTGTTAAAACATAGCTATATTATCACACCGCTCTTTATGCAAAATGTATAGCTATATCTATACAGTGGCTTTGATTGCATGGATCATCAAAAAAGTTAAATATTGTATTGACCAGTTCTAATCTGCTAAATACAACTATAAGAAGATATTGAGAAATAATTTTCTGTAAAGCTTCTTTGAAATACAATGTGTATTGTGAAAAATGCTATACAAATAAATTTAAAATTTTGAATTTGTTTAGATGTAGGCTATTCTACCCTATGCATAAGGTTGGTTATATATAAATACTAGAATCAATAATAATAGGCCTAATAATAATAATTATTATTATTATGGTGACACTTTACAATATGTTTGCACTAATATGCATTAATTCATGCTTAACTACAGATAATCAAGAGTTAATGTATGACTCATGAAGAACTAAACCATTTATTAATGAATACTGCATCAGGAACTAATGGAGATTCTATATGATTAATAGATTAAGTAATATATGAATTGCTATTAATTAAATGTGTAATCATGTATTAATTCCCTAATAACATATTATATTAACTAATAGTGTAAATTAATGTGTTAATTTCCACAATGGGTTGAAGCCATGCATTTCAACTTCCAGATGTGTACTTTAATGAATCATTAGCTAATGATTTGCAAATGTGGGCCTACCATTATGTTATGACTTTACTTGTTGAGGCACATTATTGTTAACTAATTTAAAATCAATTCAAAACCCATAACCTCAGTGACATATTACTTAACAATTAGTTAATAGTCATTTGCCTCAACAAGTAAAGTAATAACATAATGATACCTTATTTTCTGTCAAATACATTGCTGGTCATGTGATGCCAGCATGGCGCTGCCCATGAGGGGGCGACCCGCTCCATGTTGAATAAAACAGCTTTTTGCTATGATTGGCTTCTTCTCAAATAATACAATAGCCCTATTTAATTGTATTTATTGTATATATACCAACATATTCTTCACATTAGGCGATACCGTCCACTACACGATTATACCGTCTATTGAGCTTATTAAACTTTTTAAACAAATAAACTTGACTCTGATTCTGGGCGGTTTTTTCATGTTTACCACCTGAGTGCATCAGAGTAACGGTACAACTGGAGTTCCCCGTCAAATGCTGATGAGAAGAACGAGCGGGCTGGTGGCCTTCTGTTGTCATGAGAGGATCTGCATTCACGCTTACCGTAGACTGTAGAGGAGGAGAGGGGGCTGGACAGGGAGGGTGAGAATGAGCCTATCTTCCCCAGTGCACTTTGCAGTCAGTCTGAAAGGGGAGGGGGGAAGGAGGGGGCAGCGTTCGCTGCTGGATCGCTTATCTGAGATCTCAAAGTCCGCCTTTCGCCCGTGCGCTCTCCCCTCTCCGCGGACCTGCCATGGATGTTACTCCTGGATGTGCATTCTTCATTATTTTCCTACACTTTCAGCACGCAGATACTCTTTACATCGGCAACAATATAGGTACGTGGAGAGGTTTTTATTGTCAGTATACTGGTTACTTTATGCAGAAGATACGGATCCGTTCGGATGTCCAGCTTTATGAAGCAGCAACTCATGTTTCAGCAACTTATACTTTTATAGAGATGAATGAGTTTCAAAGAGAATTTTACTGTCAGCGACGTTTTTCTTGAATGTGAGTGTCTGGAACTTTTCATGGCATCTGAGCTGAAAGATCTCTAACTTTTGTTACAAAAAAAAAAAAAAAAAAGAACGTCATGACAAAATGCATTTGATTATATTCGTGAAACTCAAAGGACCCGAAGCGCAAATATCCATGCGGCCTGTCAATAATGTAAAACAGCTGATGGATCGAGTGTCTTCTGATTGAAATATAACTGTCGCAAAATGCCGACATTGCTGTCAAGATGAGTACACAGAAGAGTAAATTAGACAGAAAAACCATGCACATTACTTTACTGTCAAATTAGATCAGCCATATCATATTACAGTGTTTACTTTGCTGTAAGCTGCTCTTTCCTGGTGAAGTGAAGGACACTTATGCATAGGATGCATAAACAGTGCAGCCAAATGTGTTGCTGCCTCTCTCATCAGTAAGAAAGGAATGCATGACACATTGCAAGGGGAAATGAGGTAAGATTTGGATACCCCTTATTCTGAAATAAAAATAAATAATAAAAAAAAACTATAAAATGTTTTGTCACGTGACCTTACAGATAGGTATTAGTATTAGTCATATTCAGCTGCACATACATTAGAAAAGTGACGAGTAGCCAATTTTTTATGCTAAAAAGCTAAAATATTTTTGCATGTCTGAATTAATTTCATGACAGGCGTACTGTCAAAGAAAATCTATGCGGTGCTAAAAAATATACATTTTGGAGAATTGCAAATTTACCTTTTTTCCCCTGTGGGGTGTGTCAGATGCTTTCGAGTATAAGCTGTGCCACCGCCTGAACTAGTGAACTGAATTTAGGAATACTAATATTTCTCTTTGAAATTCCTAAAGTGAGGACCGAATTACTTTAAATAATCTGAGTGAGTCCATCAAAATTTTTTTACAATATACAATAAATCAAGGGTTTTAAATCTTCTAATGACCGATTTATGGTCAAAATGAGCATCAAAACCCCACTCTGGAATCCAAGAAGTATTATTATTATCCTTGTACAAATGTTCATACTGAGGGGTATTTTCTCAACCTGTCCGTTGATATGACACAGCTTACCCCTAACAAGGAGCAACTTACCATTTTTTATGGCCCTATGATATAGGTGAAGCAGTCTGAAATATAATTTGATATTAGTTTTACATCTGCCTAATTTCTCCTTGCCTAGGGCACAACTTAAGCAAAAGGTGACACAACTTACCATCTCTCCTCAATTCAATGTTTCCATAGATAGAATATAGAATATATTTACACACGGAACTTTTTAAAGATGTTATTTTAAATAGGCTACACACTTTTCATGTTTTTGGATAACTGTGTAAGCTGATTTAGAGATTGGTTGAGTTTTGACTGTTGCTGGAAGCTTCTGGTGTGGACTGTGAAATCTATTGACTTTTTCTTGTTTACGTGCACATTTGAATGTTTGCACCTGCGTGTGTGCCCCTGGCAGATTCCCTGCAGCATGTCCTGAGGGAGTACGGGCTAGTGAGGCCGGTGAGCGTGGATGCAGACGGACGCTTCCTCTCCCACGCCGTCTCTGCCAGTCGATTGAGTGGGCAGGGGTCCCACCGGCGCAGGAGAAGGCAGGCCAACCAGCATGGAGAGACCAATGAGGAGACGAACTCTGAGCAGGAACACCTGAGGCACAAGGAGACCCTCTTTTATAACGTCACTGTTTTCGGACAGGAGTTTCACCTTCGCCTCAGGCTAAATTCCAGGCTCGTGGCCCCAGGAGCCAAAGTGGAGTGGCTTGAGGACGATAACCAAACGCACTCTGAGCCCTTGTTGCCCAGTGACTGTTTATATGTGGGTTATGTTACCAATGTGCAGGATACATCGGTGGCTATCAGCAACTGCGATGGCCTGGTAAGTTCTTTGCTCTATTGTATAAAGCATTAGTTCATGTAGGTTATAAGTCTCATATTCACCAACGCTGCGTTTATTTGATTAAAATAAATTAAAAACAGTAATATTGTATTTTTTAAATTCAAAATAACTGTTCCCTTTCAGTCGGTCACGTTCGACGTACGTCGGAACTGACCGACGAATTGGGATCTGATCTCAGAGACCAATCTACTTCGAGTGTATTAAAAACGAGCCAATGGAGATTGGCATGCGATCCACGCATTCCACGCACCGCCCCGCAGCGCGGGTATAAATAAGGAAGTGGAATGCTTGATCATTGCTTTCTACTTCGGAGCCGAACAGTGAATGTTTCCTGTTTCTACGAAGAGTGTTTTTGACGAGTCTCGTGAGAGGATCTGCTTCCAGTGCGGGTGTGACAGCGCGTCAGCGAGTGCCGCTTCAGACGGAGATCAGCTGTTGGTTCGCTGGGCGTTTCCTATTTCTGAGTGCACACACAGGCTTGCACCTTTGTACTGTGTGGTGCCGCGGTCATCTCCCTGAGTGCTTCAGCACGTTAAAAGAGCAGTTTCCTTTCTAAAAGAGCAACACGGTTTGACCCTGCGTCTTTTTCAAGATGTCATTCAAACCGTGTGTTTCTGGATGCGGTCGATATCTGTCCCCAGCTGACGGTCACGTTCGTTGTCTCACGTGTTTGGGCGTTCAGCACGCTGAGGCTGCGTTCGTGAATGACTCATGTTCCCATTGCGGGAACATGACCATCGCAGTTTTACGGTCCAGACTCCATTACCTCGAAAGAGGCGGAGCACCATTGCGCATCCCCCGATCTAGTGGTCCTCCCGCTGCAAAGCAGAGGGCTGCTACTTTGGCTGATGGCCTTGGTGGGGACCTGAGGGTTACTGTGAGGGCTTCCCCGACGGGTCAAACGGCTCCTCGGGCCCCTCCCCCCTCCGCTGCGCCGGTGGAGCTTCCAGAAGAGCGCGCTGGCCTCCCCCGGGAGGTCCCAGGCGTTTCTTTTGGGGCTCCGGCTGAGGACATGCTGTCGATTGCAGCATCGGGGGACGAGCTAATGGGCTCTGAGGATGAAGATTCGGCTGCGCTGCCCCCTTCGGGTGTGACAGCGTTGCCCGAGTCCGACCCAGAGCTTACGGCTATGCTTTCCCGGGCCGCCGCGAGTGTCGGGCTCGAGTGGAACCCTCCACCGTGTCCCGAACCCTCGCGGTTGGACGATTGGTTTCTCGGGACGGCCCGTGCTGGTTCTCAGCGCCCCGCCCCGGTTCCTTTCTTCCCGGAAGTGCATCAGGAGATCACGAAATCGTGGGTAGCGCCTTACAACGCTCGCTCACGGTCGACTGACTCCTCCGTCCTCACTACTCTCGATGGTGGTGCGGCTAAGGGCTACGTGGGAATCCCCTCAGTCGAGCGGTCTGTGGCGATGCAACTGTGTCCCAAGACCGCTGCGGACTGGCGGGGTGCCCCGCGTCTCCCCTCCCGGGCGTGTAAGTTCTCGTCCGGTCTCACGGGCAGGGCTTACACCGCCTGCGGGGAAGCCGCATCATCTCTGCATGCTATGGCGCTCCTGCAGGTCCACCAGGCCAAGGCGCTAAAGCAATTGCACGAGGGTAGTTCCGACCAGGGTGTTATGCAGGAACTGCGTGCGGCGACTGACCTCGCTCTCCGGGTAGACATGCGTGATTCCGACAAGGTCCGGTTTCTCAACGCCCCTGTCTGTCAGGCCGGCCTCTTTGGCGACGCCATCGAGAGCTTCGCCCAGCAGTTCTCGGTGGCCCAGAAGCAGACGGAGGCCATCAAAAACATCCTGCCCCGACGACCCGCTGCTGCCTCCACCCAGTCGTCGTCGGCAGCACCTCCGCCTGCTCGTCGCCGAGGGCGTCCCCCTGCGTCCGCCTCCGCCCCTGCGAAACCCAAGCAGCAGCCTCCACCGGGAAAGCAGGGTGCCGGACGTAAGGGAGGCGCCCAACCCGCTCAGGGCTCCGCTAAACCAGCCGGCAAGCGCAAGGGGAAGCGGCCCTGAGACGGGCAGCCCAGGGAAGACAGGAGCTGCTCTGAGGGAGATGATGTCCGCATCTTTCTCCCACCCCCCGGAGGAGGACCGGGGGGCCCCGACTGGTGTTACATCTCTGCCGCTGGCTCTCCGGAGTCCAGCGGCACCCACATTCTCAATAAAAGAGCAGTTTCTATTTTCCCTGGGCCCCAAGAGGGCCAGGTTGGCAGTGCGCGACGCCCCCGGGCCTTGCCACTCCTTTCCTCCCCTCTCCCCCTCGCCAGGGGGCAGCAGTGTGGGCACCGAGAACGCCCCCGGGCCTTCTCACCCACACTCTGCCCCGCCCTGGAATATTCGGACAACACTCCGGGCCGCCTCCGGGCCTCCCGAGTCGGGTCCGTCCATTCCACTTCGCTGCCCCACCCCGGGTACGTTTGTGGTGCCGTTGGTCCCGCTTGTACGGTCTCTGGGGGCTTGGCTTCAGCTCCCCAGGCCGTCTCGCTGGCTCATCCGTACCATCAGACTCGGCTACGCGATTCAGTTCGCTCGCCGGCCTCCCAAGTACAAGGGCATCCTCTTCACCTCAGTGCGGAGCAGCGATGCCCAGGTCTTGCGGTCAGAGATCGATGTCCTGCTGGCGAAGGACGCGATCGAGCCGGTTCCTCCAGCCGATATGAAGGCGGGGTTCTACAGCCCCTACTTCATTGTACCCAAGAAAGGGGGTGGGTTACGGCCAATCTTGGACCTGCGTATCCTGAATCGGGCCCTGCACAAGCTCCCGTTCCGGATGCTAACGCAGAAACGCATTTTCGAATGCATCCGTCCCCAAGATTGGTTTGCAGCGATCGACCTGAAGGACGCGTACTTTCATGTCTCTATCCTTCCTCGACACAGACCGTTCCTACGTTTTGCGTTCGAGGGGAAGGCATATCAGTACAAAGTCTTGCCCTTCGGGCTGTCCCTGTCGCCTCGCGTCTTCACGAAAGTCGCAGAGGCAGCCATTGTTCCGCTCAGAGAACGCGGCGTTCGCGTCCTCAACTATCTCGACGACTGGCTTATACTCGCCCAGTCTCGGGAGCAGTTGTGCGAACACAGGGACATGGTGCTCAGTCACCTCAGCCTGTTGGGCCTTCGGGTCAACCGAGAGAAGAGCAAACTCTGTCCCGCACAGAGGATCTCTTATCTCGGTATGGAGCTGGATTCGGTCAGCCAGACTGCGCGCCTCACGGAAGAGCGGGTCCGGTCGGTGTTGAACTGCTTGAATTCGTTCAAGAACAGGACGGCGGTCCCACTGAAATTTTTTCAGAGGCTCCTGGGGCATATGGCATCTGCAGCCGCGGTAACGCCGCTCGGATTGCTTCATATGAGACCGCTTCAACACTGGCTCCATGGCCGAGTCCCGAGGTGGGCGTGGCAGAGCGGCCAGTACCGGGTCCCAGTGACTCCTTACTGCCGCCAAACTTTCAGCCCATGGTCCGACGCTTCGTTTCTCCGGGCCGGGGTGCCCTTAGAACAAGTGTCCAGGCATGCTGTGCTCTTCACGGATGCCTCCTCCACGGGCTGGGGGGCCACGTACAACGGGCATGCAGTTTCAGGTCTGTGGACGGGACCTCAATTGCATTGGCATATCAATTGCCTCGAGTTGTTAGCGGTACACTTGGCACTGCGCCGCCTCAAGGGGCCGCTACGTGGCAAGCATGTACTGGTCCGTACGGACAACATTGCGGCCGTTGCGTACATCAACCGTCAGGGTGGTCTACGCTCCCGTTGCATGTTCCAACTCGCCCGCCACCTCCTCCTTTGGAGTCAGAAGCATCTGAGGTCGCTTCGTGCCATTCACATCCCAGGTGCGCTGAACCAGACAGCCGACGAGCTCTCTCGCCAGTCGACACCTCCGGGGGAGTGGCGACTCCATCCCCAGGCGGTCCAGCTGATATGGGACCTCTTCGGAGCCGCACAGGTAGACCTGTTTGCCTCTCCGGACTCGACCCATTGCCAGTGGTACTATTCCCTGTCCGGGGGCACCCTCGGCACGGATGCACTGGCGCACAGCTGGCCCCGGGACCTGCGCAAATATGCGTTTCCCCCAGTGAGCCTTCTTGCACAG
Source organism: Gobio gobio (assembly GCF_949357685.1). Classification (NCBI taxonomy): domain Eukaryota; kingdom Metazoa; phylum Chordata; class Actinopteri; order Cypriniformes; family Gobionidae; genus Gobio; species Gobio gobio. The sequence continues at coordinate 22,325,403 of NC_137107.1, forward strand.
ACCCTGTGCAAGGTCAGGGAGGACGAGGAGCAGGTCTTGTTAGTTGCGCCCTACTGGCCCAACCGGACCTGGTTCCCAGAACTAACTCTCCTCGCGACAGCCCCTCCTTGGCCGATCCCCCTGAGGAGGGACCTTCTTTCTCAGGGACGGGGCACTCTATGGCACCCGCGTCCAGACCTCTGGAAACTCCATGTCTGGTCCCTGGACGGGACGCGGAGGTTCTAGGTGGTCTACCACAGGCAGTGGTAGACACCATCTCTTCTGCTAGAGCCCCCTCTACGAGGCGCCTCTACGCTTTGAAGTGGAACCTGTTCGTTGAATGGTGCTCTTCCCACCGGGAAGACCCCCGAAGGTGTTCGATTAGTGTCGTGCTTTCTTTCCTGCAAGATGGGCTGGAGCGAAGGCTGTCTCCCTCCACCCTCAAAGTGTACGTCGCAGCAATAGCGGCGTATCACGACGCAGTCGAAGGTAAGTCCGTAGGAAAGCACGACTTAATCGTCAGGTTCCTCAGAGGTGCGAGGAGGCTAAATCCTCCTCGTCCAAACTCGTTACCCTCTTGGGACTTAGCTCTAGTGCTCAGAGCACTTCAGAGCCCTCCCTTTGAGCCTTTGCAGTCTGTGGAGCTTAAAATCCTGTCAATGAAGACAGTGCTTCTGACGGCATTGGCCTCCATCAAGAGGGTAGGGGACCTGCATGCACTTTCGGTCAACGAATCGTGCCTAGAATTCGGGCCGGCCAACTCTCACGTTGTCCTGAGACCCCGGCCTGGATACGTGCCCAAGGTTCCTACCACTCCCTTCCGGGACCAGGTAGTGAACCTGCAAGCGCTGCCTTCGGAGGAGGCAGACCCAGCCCAGGCTTTGTTATGTCCCGTCCGCGCTCTCCGCGCTTACGTCGACCGGACTCAAAGCTTTCGGACCTCAGAGCAACTCTTCGTCTGTTACGGAGGCCAGCAGAAGGGAAAGGCTGTCTCCAAGCAGAGGTTGGCCCACTGGATAGTGGATGCTATCGTCTTGGCTTACCAGTCCCAAGACGTGCCTTGCCCGTTCGGGTTGCGAGCTCACTCAACAAGGAGTGTTGCTTCTTCCTGGGCGCTGGCTCAAGGCGCCTCGCTGACAGATATATGTAGAGCTGCGGGCTGGGCGACACCTAACACGTTCGCTAGATTCTATAGCCTCCGTGTAGAGCCGGTATCTTCCCGCATCCTCGCCCCCAGTGGCCAGTAGCGCTAAGTGCCCGTTCTAAGTGTCGGCTTGCAACGCCACTCCCGCCCTCTGGGCCGGATACGTGCGTCTATTTTTCTCCAGTTGTGTTCCCCGGAAACGGCTAACCCTGTCGAGCTCCTCCGTCACCCCTGCGGTGCCAGACGTTGCGGCCGTCTGACGCCAGGCCTGCACCCGTATGCTTGTGAAACGTGTGTGTAGGCTGGGTTCCATATGTAGCGGTCCCCTCACGGCTACCCCATATGTGTATTCTTCCACGGTACCAGCTGCCCTACTCGGCTAGCCCCGTGTCTTTCCCTTGACAGAGCCCGCTCTGTCGTCTCTGGGCGTGTTCTTTCCCCCCTGGGACCAGGCTGGAACCACCCCAGAGACTGCCATATGTTGCACTACCCTGCCAGGTTAGTCCTTATGTGTATTCTGCCACCTAGCCTTCTACTGAAGGACGTGGCTCCGCAGCGTACCATCTCCCGAGACGGGCACGCTTTCCCAGCGTTATCCAATAGTCACACTGAGTGGGTCTTGCAGAAACAGCAGTGACTGACCTCCCTGCTTGGAGCCCTGACTTCCGTACCATCTAAGACGGTCCAGTGCGCTCAAGCAGGACGCTGGAAGGGCCAGCGCCCTGGCGTTTTGGTAGGGATCCCAATTCGTCGGTCAGTTCCGACGTACGTCGAACGTGACCGACTGAAAGGGAACGTCTCGGTTACGTATGTAACCCTCGTTCCCTGAAGGAGGGAACGGAGACGTACGTCCCGTCGCCAGGTGCTGTGCTTCCGCTAGGGGGCCGAGTCACTAGTTCGGCTCCTCAGCAGAAAAAAGCAATGATCAAGCATTCCACTTCCTTATTTATACCCGCGCTGCGGGGCGGTGCGTGGAATGCGTGGATCGCATGCCAATCTCCATTGGCTCGTTTTTAATACACTCGAAGTAGATTGGTCTCTGAGATCAGATCCCAATTCGTCGGTCAGTTCCGACGTACGTCTCCGTTCCCTCCTTCAGGGAACGAGGGTTACATACGTAACCGAGACGTTTTCTGTTTTAAAATATTTTCAAATATAATTTATTGGCAAAGCTGAATTGTCAGCATCATTACTACAGTCATTATTTCAGAAATCATTCTAATATACCGAATTACTGGTCAAGAAACATTTCTATTATTTTTCAATGTAAAAATGTTGTGATGCTTAATATTTTTTTTGTGGAAACTGTACCTTTTTTCCAGGATTCGTTGATGAATAAATAAAGTTATGTATATATATATATTTTTTTTTTTTTTGTCGCTTTTGATCAATTTAATGCATCCTTAATGAATACAAGTATTATAAATTTGTTTAATCTTACCCCCAAACATTTGAATGGTAGTGTATCACAGTTTTCACAAAAATATAAAGCTGAAAAAACTGCAGCAAAGAGAAATGTTTTTGATTTCTGAAGGATCAGTAATCATTCTGTGACACTGAAGACTGGAGTAATGGCTATTATTTTTAATCAAATAAATGCAGCCTTGGTGAGCATAAGGGGCATATTATGAATTATTTTATGAATAAAAAATTATTTAAAAATATTTAAAAGCTCATCTGAAAGTAACGATTAAGATTATGTTCAAATGTATTCAAGGAAAACGTATTAATATTATTACACAACATTTTTAGAGTATTACACAATTTTTAGAGTCCTGAGAACATCAGTAATATCTAAAGTTTTATTAAAAAATGACGTTTTCAATTGAAAACTATTTCTAAGGAATTGGCACGTGTTCTGAACTATAATTTTAAATCACAGACTTTTATGGCATTTGCTCATGTACAAATAGAGCACCGTGCTTTCAGTGAAGGCTGTAAAGGTAGTAATTATTCAGATCAGTTGTATACTATCTTAACCGCTGTTATCTGTGTTGAAGAGGCTATTTAGCGACTTACTATTGGATGTCCGCCAGAGGTCCTTCCTGCTGAGTTTCTGTGCGTGCTTGAGCGCTGACTGGCATGGTTAATGCTACTGAAAGAAGGCTGCCAGTTGCAACTTATTGACATCACAAGAGTGCATGCTGTACATTGTGTTTATATACCAAATAACATCACTTTACAGAGGGACGACATCAAGTATTTGCTACCATTCTCCACCGTCAAACAGTTCTCCTCACAAATCGACCTTGACAAGCTATTCAGCCTTGGCTGTTGTCCATGAATTAGAAATTGACATAGATATTATTCATGTGTTTATATCTTGGATGAAATTGAAGGAATTCTCATACCCTTTAGTGGTATGAATGTGGAAGAAATGGGTTGAAAAGTCATTATTTATGTAACGGAGGCCAGCTAGTGAGAGCTGTTGAGGCAAAACCTCATTCTTCTGCCCTTAAGAAGCGCACTAGCGACTGACGCTAGAGAGTGTGGTCTTTAGCGTCCTTGTTAGCGTGCCCGCCTCCTTTGCCGCTCCTGGATGGGAGTGAGATTTAGGGGGGTGAGTGTAATGGAGGCCAGCTAGTGAGAGCTGTGAAGGTAAAACCTCACCCCCAAGAGGTGCATTAGGGACTAGCGTCCTTGTTAGCGCACACGCCTCCCATGCCGGAGACCCGGATTCGAGGCCAATACAGAACTGGGCGTGTGACATTGGTGCCATGACCCAGATGGGAGTGAGATTTAGGGGGGTGGGTGTAACATCTAGTGCAGGTAAAACCTCACTCCCCTGATCCCAAGAGGTGCACTAAAGACTGTGGTCTTTAGCGTCCTTGCTAGCGTGCACTCTTCCCATGCCGGTAGGGCTGTCAAAATGGCTGAAAAGCTAAATTCGAAATTCTTTCTTAAATATTATCAAAATTAAAATTATATTTGATTTCTAAAGGCAATACTTAATGTTATGCTGCGTTCTCACCGAACGCGAATAGAGCGTCTGGCGCAAGTGATCTCCATGTTAAGTCAATGGAAAGGGGCGATGACGCGCGTCTGGAGGTCCTGCGGCGTGATGGACACAATTCCGCCTCATTCGAGCATCCAGTTCGCGCGAATTGGACGCGAATTGAGCGTCTTGCGCGATACGAGCGTTATGCACGAGTGGTGCTTTTTGTGAATTCACGCGTTCAAAGCGAATTCGTGTCTGACGCCCGACCCGAGTTGAAAAATCTGAACTTTGGCGTCAATTCACGCCGCGTTAACCAATCAGGAGCCTGCTTGCTGTTGTCACGTGGTAAAGTGACGTGATGAGAAACCCTGCATAATTTAAAAATAATACTATTGTGTTACAAAATGTAGTTTTAAGACTTTTTCAGGTGAGAATGTAGTTGTGTAAAGCTCAAATCTGTGGTTTATTTATAAAGCGAGCACCTATTTAAAAAAAATTATCTTGTGTTTGTGGAGTTGTGAGATCCAGGCGATCACCGAGCGCTCAGCGCTCATTAATACCGGCGAGAGCAGCCTTTCCTCGGCCAGTCCTTCTGACGTCTGCTGCTGGTCTGATGTCCTGTAGTGGTTCGTCTTGTGTGGATCTAACTGCCGATCTTTGCTCTCATGGATCTATAATTTGTTGTCTGCCAAATCGTTTTGACTGAGAGCAAAGAGAAGTCTCATAACTTTATTTTTTAAGGATATTAAAATATACATGCAGTGAAGATGATGTAGGAGTTTCCTGGACCAAATTTGTGTGGCTATTAATGTTTCATATATATTTTTAATGAAAATGAAAAGAGACAGGTGTTTTGTGACATATTTCTCCTGGAGCGCCTTGAACGCGCATCTATTTAGCTTCAAACGCTCAATTTATACGAATGGATTCAAAATGTTAAAGCGTCCATTTAGCCACGGTAGACGCAAATTTTGACGCTCTATTCGCGTTTGGTGTGACCACAGCATTAGAGGGAAAAAGTACTGTATTGTCTCCTATTCCCACAAAAGGGCGGAAGCGAGAGCAACAAGCAAATGTGAACCAAATCAAGCATCGCGTCTTTTATTGAAATTAAATGATATTCACTTTTTACAGTGCATTAACTTTTCAAACAATTGTTATTAAATAAAATATAATTTCATTAACGAGCATGTAAGGAAAATTAGGTAACAAAAGTGCATAAAACTGCAAGTGCATCAGTAACCTGGGAAAACGCTTCAACAGACAACGTAATGTGAACACAAAATAGCAAACGGACATTCAGAAACAATCCATTTCCACTCACTAAACATCTACATATTGTTCGTTGAAAACACCAAACAGTCAACTTGACCTGCAGCGAGTGCTGAGCGTTTTTGGTGAGGTATGGTCAAGTATTTCTTTGCCAGCTGCGCAATATGTGAATACATATAAAACGTTATACCGCATGATTTTGCCACCAACTGAGAGGATTTTCGTCAGCAGGTAGCGTATCTTCTCTTTATATCTATATGCTCCTGATTACCTTGTTCTGCACTGCTCTGTGTTTGACTGTATTTGCAGTCAAACAGGTTGCCCATTTTCTCTCTGACTCCGAGTCCTCACTGTTTTTTTCGCCTTTTTTCGAATTAACAACACAGCCGCACCGCACTGTGCTGGATAAAAAAAACGCGTCAGTTCCATCATCGTCATGTCTCGTGGCCATTTTTGAAAATTTGAATACACGGTTTTTGCATTCGAATGTGCTTTTTTTGTGTAAATTCAACGAATATTCGAAATTCAAATTTTTATTTGACAGCCTTACATGACGGAGACCCAGGTTCGAGGCCCACACAGAGCTGGGCAAGTGTAACGTTTTAGGAGAGTGAGTGTAATGGAGGCCAGCTAGTGCAGGTAAAACCTCACTCCCCTTATCCCGAGAGGCACACTGGCGACTGACGCTGGAGACTGTGGCCTTTAGCGTCCTTTTTAGCATGCCCACCTCCCATGCCGGAGACCTGGGTTCGAGGCCTACACAGAGAGGGGTCAGTAGAACCTGAAGGGTTACACTTATTCAAGCACAGTTCAGCTTGGGTTCTTAAAGGCCAACACAATCTCACAGCAATTTGTACGTATTTTACGAGGCGGCTAAATTGTACAAATTCTCTGAGTGAGGTTAGCAAATACGCACGAATTGCCGTGAGATCGAGTTGTAAAGGCTAACATTGTAACGTCACGCGTGTGCCTCGCTTTTAAAAACACAAAATTACAGTCCTGAATGGATTTACATCCACTTTGGTGTAACATTGACATTGATTAGTGTGTCCCATTGGCCATTTTATGATGTGGAAGTCTGCTGACAAGCGCCCCATTTGTCAAGTGTGGGCTTCACAATGGGCTACTACCAAAAGGCTAAGGGAAGTATAGGGCCATTGAGTCTTAGAGTTCAAGTCTTTTTGTGTGCGATTTTTAATTTAGCTTTCAATGTTGTTTTGGACTCCATTTAGTATTTAGACAAAAGCTTTTACAGGTTTGGAACAACATGAAAGTTATAATGTACTCTCCCTCATTTTTGGGTGAACTAATGCTTTAAGGGTTTGATGGAAAAAGAAACGATGATACCAAAAAGACAACATGACATCATGACTTTGCGTAAACATACACGCCACTTTCTAAAGCCAAATGGCGTGTTATCTGTACGCATTATGAGCTATCCGCGTGTATGTCTACACCGTGTCATTCCGCGTGTATGTGTACGCCGAAACGAACCATAATCTCCGCGTGTATGTCTACGCCGTGTGATTCCGCGTGTATGTCAACGCCGTGTGAATTCGCGTGAATGTAAATGGATTTATAAACATACTAAATGATGTTTTTTTCAAAATGTAAAAATGCAGAATGTTTCTTGTGATGGGTAGGTTTAGGGGCAGGGGCAGTGTGTGTGTGTGTGTGTGTGTGTGTGATGGGTAGGTTTAGGGGTAGGGGTAGTGTCGGGGGATAGAATGAAACGGCGTTGATAAACACGCTAAAAAGCGATTATGCGTCTTGATAGCACGCCAAAATGGCATAGCGAATTGGCGTGTCATACATACGCTATTTCATGAGATCAGTCTGCAAAAAGATGGAAGATTGAATGGAAACTGGCTTTCAGAATAGAGGGAGCGGCTAATTTCTGTTGCTTTCAGTGATGGATACACTAGCCCTCCACTGTCTGTACTTGTAACTTTGTGGTGTTCCTCACGCGGAGGGTGTTACATTTCTGTGCCTGGAGCACGTAGAGTTTAGAGCATGTCTGGGCAGCATAGGAGAACACTCTGGAGTGACCTCACAAGTACAAGCCCCTGCTCCTCCATCACTGCAGGCAGAGGAGGGATGGGGGGGGGGGGGGGTGGAGGTGGAGACAGTAGCCCTGCAGTGAACTCGCAGACACGTACAGCACCACAGGAGAGCAGGGCCTGGCTTTTAGTCGATGTAGAGTGGATTTCTGGATTATTCCATTTGACCCACAGGGTTGCTACTCCGGAGACGGAATCTGAAGGGGAAACAGTCACCTTTTTAGATTCCTCATAAAAGAGTAAAAGGAATTTAATGTTGCATTTGGGGTGAACTTCCCTACCCTTGAGCTAAATGCAGTCTAATTCAGCAGATCCGCTTTTCAACCGGTAATTGTGTTATTCTTAGACACTTTTTTTTGCACATTCAGGAGCGAATTGACTAAAAGGTTTTGCCACTTGCATGCAGTATTTCAGCACAAAAACTTTCTATACACAAAACTAAGCACTATTTGTGCTGGTATTGCTAGAGAAATGTAGGCGCTAAACAGAATTTTATTAAAAAAAACTTTGTTTATTTTTATTTTTGATCGATCATGGCAGCAGTAATTCATCAAATGACAGTCAAATAATGGATAAGACCAATATAAACAGCGGTAGTGGTATAGTCAAGCACATTTTTCATCAGTTAAAAGAGTAAATTCAGGTATCTGGATTGCAATGGTAAAGGCTGTACAGTCCCAGTAAACTATGTCAGATTGCGGAGGAAATTGTGTTAGCTGCAGGATTGTGTTCCGCAGTAAATTTGACCTTTTTTGTATAATTCCTTTATCAAATCAAGTCTCAAATCCACGCAGACAGCAAATAAGTGCTACTAAATGACACTATCAGGCTCCAATCTATCTTGGTGAATTGTAGTCCTCAGATTGAACAGCAAAATCTTTGTTGTACAATATTACACTCAATGACACGTTCAAAGCACGTGACCTCACAACCCTAACTGCTTTTGATGCAGACTGCATATTCAATTCCATGCATATTTAATGTCTGAACCCCCCACAAGCGCACGCACAAACACACGTCTAATCCTTACGTAATAGAAGTTTGTGGAAGAACAGAATTATGTAATTCCAGGGGCTAGAATGGATTTTATGGAGATTAAGGTACACTGACCTTTCCTAACTAACAGATAATCAATTATATGGATATTCATACATGTCCAAATTCTCCTTTCTTTTATAATTGAGGTATACTTAAATCAAGAGCAAAGGCGGACCTTACTTTTGTGCTCAGGTACAAACATTTTGGCAGATGGGGTTGTTTCTGAAGTGCGCCAAAGTAACTTTTTAAGGTTCATAACATATCAAATTGTAAAAGTTACATATTTTCTTAACAGCCATGCATAATTTTCTATTAAAAATATATATTTTGTCATGTCAATGGCATAATATTACCATGTTTGTGTTAAAAAGAGCATTTTTGGGATTTTTGTCACTTGCAACAATTATAACATTAATTGAAAAACGTGATACATTTTTCACATCTTTGCAATTTAAAAAGCAATTGTCCCCTGCACCCTAAACTATGCCTATTATCAGGAGGGCTCCATCCTTCTCCTCGAAATCTACATTCCTGCTTAGTCTTAACCGCTGTAACACCTGTCTGCAATTTTCAAGCAAGACTGTCAGGTGTGTTTGTTTAGAATTGGAACTAAACTCTGCAGGAAGTTAGATTTCTAGGATCAGGAGTGATCTCTTCCTCTGGCCACGCCCATTCTGCCCCTGAGCAAAACACTTAGGGCCAGATTTACTAAACAGGGCAAATAAGCGTGAGAGCGCAATTCCATAAAAGCGCCGATGGGAGTGGAAAGTTCTGCACGTGATCTACTGACGATGCGCAAATTAATGAACACAGATGCAGAAAAGAACCTTTTCAGTGCTCATTTTTCACTGCATGTTTTTATAAATCCTGACAGTAGTTTTTTAACGGCAAAAGAGGGTTTGCGCTGGCGCAAGCTGTTAGTAAATCTGGCCCTTAACCTCTGTCTGCAGGGGGTGCAGGGTCAAAACTACATGCAGTTGGCACAACAAGACAACATTCCTCTAGGCTCTTCATAAACATTCTTGCTAGAACAAAATACCCTTAAGGAGGCGTTTGTGATTTTTTTATTTTATTTGCTCAATTGCATATTTCCACAAACCTTTTGAAATAGTCTACAATTGTACCAAACATTGGTATTGGCATTGGTGTCAGAGACTTTTCAACCGTTTTCATTTGCGCTCGTTTACCTAAGAACTGACAAAATGTAAAATGTGTATCTTGAATGCAATGTAAGTCGCTTTGGATAAAAGCGTCTGCCAAATGCATAAATGTAAATGTAAATGTAAATGTTTACCCAAGCTTAGCTGTGACAGCAAGGAATATGAATATGTCTGAATGCATTGTGGGATATTATAGGCATGGCATGATACATCTATGCTTCTATGCAAAAATGTCTTCCAGTCTGATCTGGATGTGGCTTGATGTCCTTTTTTAAGGTTTCTGATACAGCCAATGTTTCAACCAGATGGTTCATAAATGTAATGACCATTTGGCTTCGTTTTTCATGTGTTACAATTAGAACCAGGGTATCTGAATAGCTGAACGTTGACGTATTTAATCACTATGGCATCGTACACTCACACCAAGAACTATAACTATAACAAATAAAGTTTTAATAATCACACTAATTCTATGAGAATAGAGAGCTCCACACCACAACTATAACGATAACCACACAATATCATTGGAATCACAGTAATGCTTTACAATAAAGTCCCATTAGTTAACGTTAGTAAAGGCTTTAACTAACATATTAACAATGAGCGATACATTTGTAACAGTATTTATTAATCTTTGTTAACATTAATTCATATAAATGCAACTGTTAATTGGCAAAAAACTACGGTGGCCCAGTAGTGCACAACACAACGAAATTTAAAAAGCATACATAAGTTCACAACACAACGAAATCAAGCCACAACACAACAAAAAGCCGCAACACAAAGAAAAAGCCACAACACAACGAAATCAAGCCACAACACAACGGAATCAAGCCACAACACAACGAAATCAAGCCACAACACAACGAAAAAGCCACAACACAACGAAATCAAGCCACAACACAACGAAAAAGCCACACAATACAACGAAATCAAGCCACAACACAACGAAAAAGCCGCAACACAAAGAAATAAAGCCACAACACAACGGAATCAAGCCTCAACACAACAAAATCAAGCCACAACGCAACAGAATCAAGCCTCAACACAACGAAATCAAGCCACAACGCAACGAAAAAGCCACAACACAACGATATCAAGCCACAACACAACGAAAAATCCACAACACCACGAAATCAAGCCACAACACAACGAAATCAAGCCACAACACAACAAAAAATCCACAACACAACGAAAAAGCCACAACACAACGAAATCAAGCCACAACACAATGAAAAAGCCACACAACTCAACGAAATCAAGCCACAACACAACGAAAAAGCCACAACACAACGAAATCAAGCCACAACACAGCAAAAAATCCACAACACAACAAAAAATCCACAACACAACGAAAAAGCCATAACACAACGAAATCAAGCCACAACACAATGAAAAAGCCACAACACAACGAAATCAATCCACAACACAACGAAAAAGCCGCAACACAAAGAAATAAAGCCACAATACAACGGAATCAAGCCTCAACACAATGAAATAAAGCCACAACACAACGAAAAAGCCACAACACAATGAAATCAAGCCACAACACAACGAAAAATCCACAACACAACGAAAAAGCCACAACACAACGAACATACTCGACATACTCGATTTATACCATGGCGCTAAGGGAACGTCTGCCAATTCCACCAAGTTGAAACATATAATTTGTATGAATTAACTTTGAAACGCGTGGCTTGATTTTCAAATTCCAATGTTGTGTTGTGCATTACTAAGTCAGTTTTACCAATACAATCAAGCTGTTGAATTTTAACATGTCTGTTTTTAAATGTTAAAAGTAATTTGAATTCATACAAATTATACGTTTCAACCACTTGGTGGAATTGGCAGGCGTTCCCTTAGCGCCGTGGTATCGGCTCAAAGCATTCTCGAGCATAAATATGCAGCTATAATGCATGTAGGTGATATTGAATTAATATTTAATGTCGATAAACAATGGTTAGCCTACATACTGTTAAAACTAATTGTGGTATTGATATCTTTGTAAGATTGCCGATTCTATAGAACTGTGGCAACTTTACAGCGCTCCGATTGCCCCCGAGTGGTTGGGAGCATTTCTGTTGTGTTTTGGCTTGATTTCATTGCGTTGTGGCTTTTTCGTTGTGTTGTGGCTTTTTCGTTGTGTTTTGGGGCTTGTTTCCATTGTGTTGTGGCTTGTTTTCGTTGTGTTGTGAACACACTTCTGGTAAGTCAACCTATGAAGATAGAGTTGTCTCTGCATGTACAGTATTAAAGCAGAATAAACTATTTTGGGCCAGATTTACTAACTTGTAAATCAGCGCCAGTGCAAACCCTCTTTTGGCGTTAAAAAACGACTGTGAGGATTTACTAAAGGCACGCACTGTAAAATTAGCGCCAGAAAGGCGTGGATAGGGTTATTTTTGTGACTGACCTTACCGAATATGCATTTGTAGGAGTTTCCCATTCAGACGCAAAATTTATGGGAGGGGAGTATTTATATCTATAAATAAAGCAAGGTGATATACTAAGGATTGCGCTTGTCAATTTACTGGTGTTTGTGCCATTATTTACCAACCTAAAAAAGCACATCTTAAACAAGACGCTAACTGGTAGATGCGTTGGTCATTATGGAAATGATCTGGCTGCTTCAGTGTTCATTAATTTGCATGTCTTTAGTAGAATAGATCACGCGCAGAACTTTCCACTCCCATCTGAGCTTTTATGGAATTGCGCTCTCACGCTAATTTGTCCTGTTTAGTAAATCTGGCCCTTTAACATCAAAAAATGTACCCTACCCAGTTTTGTTAAAGTTCCCAAAATTGAAAATTCTGTAATCATTTACTTACCCTCATGTTGTTCCAGACCCATAAGACTTTGATTAATCTTTTAAACATTTAAATATTTTTACTGAAACCTGAGAGATTTCTGTCCCTCCACTGAAAGTCCAGGCAACCAAGTCCTGGATTAAACGGCTTGATTCATATGGATTCATTTTACTACGCCTTTCGTTTATACCTGGACTTTCAAAGGATAGACAAAAACATCTCAGGTTTCATTGAAAATGTCTTAATTTGTGTTTCGACGATTAACCAAAGTCTTATGGGTTTGGAACAACATGAGATTGAGATTGAGATTTTTTTTTGTTTTTCGGGTGAACTATCCCTTTAAACCCACTTCAACTTTGTAGCTATAATCTAAACAAGGAGAGCAACCAATAAGTCTCATTGTGTCCTCACTCATGTTCTTTCTAGAGCAGAGGATGGAGCTCAGAGCTCATTGGTGCAGAGCCTGTCGTGGAGCTCACTAGGGCAGTTGCGCGCTGTGAGGTCTGAACCCCTGCTAAGTGTGAAGTGAGTGGGAGTTGCACCATGAGCTTGTGCCTTAGTTCTCCAGCAGGGGCACAAGCTGTTGCTGCAGCTAAAGCTAGTTTGTAGCAGGAAGCCTGAAATTAGCAGGATACTCCTACTCAATGAGGCTTAGCACAATATACAAGGGGATTATTTGGGCTTTTGGATAAGTAAGGTGTGCCTTTAAAGGTGAAGTGTGTCATTTTAATTTTCATTCTCTTATCCTGTATTAGTGTGTTATACGTAAGATATTCGAGGGTTGATTTCCCCTGAAAAGTGTAAACACTGTAACTGTGTTGCTTTCAAAACATTGCTTTGTTTGCTTGATCTGCCTAGGCGGACATAGCAACATCTACTCAACCAATAGTGTGAGTTTGGGGGCGGAACTATCTGTGTCGTTTACCAATGAAGTATGGAGTGTGTTTTGGAAAACCTGTTGGTAACAATAATTATTTAAGTAATTTCGCTCGGCGATGCGTTTGGCTCTGAAATTACACTCTTCACCTTTTAGAGTCAGCAGTCATAGTGAGGGGAAGCCGCATGAAGTGTCATCTTACAAATGTATTTCACTGCTGAGATATGAGACGGTTTGTTTCATTCTTGTGTAGTTTTGACATCATTAGTCCAGCACATCAGGGAATACAGAAACATCTGGAAAACTGAATGGAAATGAAAAGCCCCATTTATGTAAACAAGCATCCATTTTCTCATTAGTTAGATAGCAGCTTGTTTGGCTTCTTGACTCAAGTCACCCACACACATGGATGTTTGTGTTACTCTTTGTTAGCAATAGTCCTTGATAGTCGTCTAGTCATCCAACAACTGACTAATGAGGTCAACTAGGTAATCTAGATTTCTTATAATATTTGTATTAGTTTTATTATTTTTAGCCATGGAGTGTTAATTGGACTTTTTTTTTTTCTTATAAATTTAAGGTAAAAAAAACCTGATAGCCGTGGTTACATGAATTCACTGTAGAAAATACTATGACAACGTATTATGGAATGACATATTGGTGCCTGTTTTTAACGGATAGCCAGTTATACAATGCTAATATACTAAGCTACTTGAACTACCAAAATCTGCTTTTTACTGTAAATGTGCTGAATGTAATTTTTTCACTCTACTAAAGCATAAAAATACCATAATATTTTTGCAGATATTTAGAAAACATGCTAGTTCACATACTCGTTTCTCTGAAAAACAATGCTACAGCCAGTTATTCTACTTTGAAATGTGTTTCTGTTTTGGTCTGTGAGATCCCGCCCGCTGCCAATTTACCCAGTAGTATTGCGACACCCCAGGTTGCCAGTTGCCGGAAAACACAGCGTATTGCAGCCATGGAAGCCAGCAAACAGACTAGGTCAGAGATCGCAGATTCTACCCGACCTAAAAAGCCTCGGCTTCCATCTAAAAATCTCTATTAAATCGCTAGTATTAAAACACGGATAAATCAACTCATCGACTTACAACTTAAGTCTCCTCGCCTTCCATTGTCAATTGCGCTCCCTCCTGGTTAGTGTCCTTAACCTGGCAACCCGCGTGAGCATCGAGTCTGAGGAGGCGGGGAAACAACTTTCTCAGATATTTAGAATTTGGACTGCAGTACCAATTTCAACCATTAGTCAATATTACATACTGCACCATTAAAGGATAAGTTCACTTCAAAATGAAAATTTCCTGACATTTTACTCACCCCCTTCTCATCCAAGGTGTTCGTGTCTTTCTTTGTTCTGTTGAAAAGAAATTACATTCCAGGATTTTCCTCCACATAATGCACTTCTATGGCAACCAACGGGTTGAAGGTCCAAATCAATGCAGTTTCAAAAGGCTTTGATGGGCTTCAGAGGGCTCTGCAAGATCTCAGTCGAGGAATCTAGCAAAACAATCTGTCATTTTCAAAAACAATTAAACATTCATCTTGTGCTGCTCTGCGACGCACCATGAATCAATGCATTGATTTGGACCTTCAACCCGTTGGTTGTCGTAGAAGTGCATTATCTGGAGAAAAATCCTGGAATGTTTTCCTCAAAAAAAATATTTTCAACTGAAGAAAGAAAGACATGAACATCTTCAGAGATGGGGGTGAGTAAATTATCAGGATTAATAAATTATTCATTTTGAAGTGAACTAATCCTTTAACGTACTGATAATCACTATAATAATACAGGTGGTAAAATAGAAGGCTTTACATGATGAATCAGAGGTCATCATAAATAGCCTTTCCATAAACATACGACATAAGACATTATGGAAACACACATGACACTAAATGCAATAGACATTAAAAAACATAAAATGTAACAAACATTTTACAGTGTGTTTGGTAGGTTGTATGGGAAACTCTCTTTGGAAAGTGGTATCTTTAAAATTAATTTCTATTAAAACACTAAGTGGCTGCTAAAGCCATACAGTACACATTCACACTGAAGCCTTTGGCCATTGTGTTGTCTTTCCATTCCATTTGTGCTCTGTCTAGCTGATGTTGAACGCATAATAAAATAATACAATTCCTATTACAGTCTAATACAGTACAACAGTCGTGTTCAGTAAGTAAAAAACCCATCGACTTTCTCCATAGAGAAATTGTTCCTTAAAAAAATAACATGAAAATCTTTTAAAACAGACCTTCCATGAGCTCTGAGATTAAGTAATGCTATATTGCAAACTAAAAAATGTGTATAATAGAGAAATTTCTGATAAGGATCAGTGCCTTAAATCCTCCAATCATAGAAGTCGCTGTCACCATAGAAAAGAACACCCACAAAAAGAGCTCATTAGTGAACTCCTACTTCCAATAAGCACCCTGAATGAGGTAATATGGTCTCAATTTGTAGTTATTTGACTATTTTTCATTAAACCTCAAATTAGTTTAAATTTTATACTCATAATGAATGTTTGTAAATCAATCAATGTTTTTATATTATACCATTGTTTTTTACATCATTACTCACGGACTGCATAGTTTACTGTTGCTTTCTATTGCACGTGGCCTTCTTAAAGGCCCAGATATACTTCAAGCGAAATCGAAGAACGAACTGATATGACATCAATTCGATCAAAATCAGGCCAAAACGAAGTTCGTTTGGAGCTTGTCTAGAGTTTGAAACAGCTTGTCAAAGCGAACTTTCGGAAAATGTTGCCCTAGCTCAGATTTGTCTGCAAGGGTAGGCCTACTGTTACCTGACAAATATAAATAGTAAAATCGCAAGCCTGACTCTCCATTTTTCTTCCACTCCAGATAGGGGTGATTCAGGTTATATTATATATTTTTTATTTTATTCTCCTATGAATATTTTAATTCCATTTCTGTGTAAAGCACTTTGAATTGCCACTGTGTATAAAAGGTGCTATATAAATAAACTGGCCTTGCCTTGCCTTGCCTAGCTGGTAAACACATTTGTACTACCACTAGTCTGTGGCGATTATGTAATAGGTAGGTGAGCGATCACATCTAAATTTTTCAATTGGCCAAATTGAATTTCTGTGAATGGAATTTTATCCATTGTGGCAACAATCTGTTAACATGGGCTCAATTAGAAATAATATGTTGAGCCAATGGAAAAATGTAATTTACCAACACTGTAAAAAATGTCAGGCCTCTCCAATTTAAAAATTTCTAGTGAACGATCACACCTACATTTTTCAGTTGGCCAAATTGAATTTCTGTGAATTGATAAAATTTTATTAACAGAAATTAAATTTGGCTAACTAAAAAATTTAGATGTGATCGGTCACTAGAAAATCTTGAATTGGAGAAATGTTTTACAGTGAAACTGTGATATTGGTCCAATTAAATGTTTTAAATTGTAGTCACAATTGTTTATTTCTCACTGTCCCAAAAGACAAAAATGACTAAAAACATAGCCTAAATATATTAAGCAAAATACAGAACACAGACAACAGGTTTGACATTTTAAATTCCGGCACTGCATAGGCTAAAAACCTGCAAATAAAAATAACATTAATGACAAAGTTCCCCTGCATCACATCTGGCAAATGACAGAACAGAAGTTACTTCATTATATAATGAGGATGAGACGAATGAATGGATGAATAAATTCCAACACAGGATAGTTGGTGAAAATACCTTATTTTCAATAAGGAAAAACTCTGAATACATTCAAGAAACCTTCTGCATAACAGGATGTCTTAATGTGGTGAAGAAAACGCGGCACTGCATAGGCTAAAAAACTGCAAATAAAAATAAAAACTAACATTAATGACAAAGTTCCCCTGCATCACATCTGGCAAATGACAGAACAGAAGTTACTTCATTATATAATGAGGATGAGATGAATGAATGGATGAATAAGAAAATCACGAGCTTTACGTGTTTGATATTAAAAGGCAATAACTTAAGCCCTGAAAGAGGCCGACGCCAAACGCAATCTAACGTCACCGTGTTCAACAGTCGCGTGGCGCACTTATCACACAAATGACTTAATTTACTTATTACCTAGTATTTTAGACATATAAGACATGAGGGAAATAAAACTATTGGCTACCATTAGAGTAAACGAGGTAAACGAGAACACATGAAACCAATGAATGCATGAACTCGTGATTCTACAAAATGTCTTTTAAACTTCATACCGGGTCATAAAGCAAAACTCCGGAGAATAATTTCAGTGCTAAATACTCACCAACGTCTTTGTGAGATGAATATCTCTATTCTCTTGGGAATGTCTGTTTCGGTCTTCAGCACCTGCTGGTTCGGCTCCGCTCGCGCAGCCTCTCCCGCGTCTCCGCATTTGAAATCTCCACACGAACGGTTTTCATCAAGCGCATTTTGCGCATGCGTATACCGTTTTTCGGACATAGGACTTGTTCAGCCAACATGGATTTTTACTTTGACTTCATAGATTGACTGAGCACAATTAAATATGTTTGGTGAAAATACAATTTTAATTTTGAGTGAAGACCTTAAGCTATGATTAGTACAGTACAATGCTTCTTTTTGCATGGGGATAATTATTTGGAAGTCATTTATTGGGCCAATATGTAATGATCAATTTTCAAAAATGTTCCCTCAATTTTTTTTTTACAGTGTAGAGCAGTGCTGCGCCTTCTGAGAAAACAGTCCCCAGTATACATTTATAAGATGGCTGTGTCTCAAATAACCTTGTTATTTGTACGTGCTGTGACTATAGACATCACAACATGTAAATAGGAAAATGTTGGCGTTATTTTGTCACGTATTGAGCAGTAGGCTAGCTGGAGCCGTTTACCTCCCGTCTTTGTGCTAAGCTAGGCTAGCGGTGTGTGCGTCAGACAGAGTTATGGCATGCACGGAGATGAGAATGGTATGTATGGACTTCTCTAACTATGGGGGATACGGCGAATAAGCTAAAGTCCCAAAAAGTTGGCGTGTGTCTTTAAGCAGGACTTGGTGGCACTTTGCAGCGTTTGCGTGTGTCATTGTACTGTGGCGGAGGATGAAAGGGGAGCTCTAGTCAGGTGGGGTTGCTCCAGAAATCTCCTGGCACCTGTCGCCTGGGAATCTTTCGGAGTGCTTTGAGGATGTCATTAACATTCCAGCAGCAACACTCTCCAAAACATAAAGTGGCGGAGAAAGAAAGAAATAAACATTTTGCAAATTCCAGAGTGCACAGCTCAGTGTGCTGAAGTAACCGAACGGTTTAGAGGTACAAATGAAATCACTCAAGAGCTTTGGGAATGGGATTGACTGGGAGTTGCCTTCCAGATGGATGACAGCTCTCATTTCTGGAATGGCCTCTGTGCTTTTATTGTGAACCTCGACTTAAAAGTCTTGTGATGTGGCAGCTGTGAAAGGGAGAGCGGTAGAGTGGTCTGGCCTGCTTCAGAGAAGTCTCCTGATACCCTAAACACACACCTCTCCTTCCTGTGGAGGGAATAAAAGAGACTGGACTGACACACATGTGTTCAGGGAGGACTGGGAAGAGAATCATAAGCCAGATAAGGAGGCCCTCCCTAAGGCTGTACTTACTTGAACTCACTGTGAGAAGCTCATATCTGAATTCCTCAAATTATTGGAGGACATCGAGGTTTGGGTTTGTCGGTTCATGGAGACAAAGAGGTGTTTCCCTTATTGCTCTTTTTCTAGCTCTCCCTCTGGCCCAGTTGTGCTGAATGTGTGCTACAGCACTGCTTTAAAGTGATATTTCTTGGCAGTTTCCAGGCGAGCAGTCTTTCTTTGCACAACACTGCAAAAAAGCATTTTCTCAATCAGTGTTTTTGCTTTGTTTTCCAGTTCAATTTACTCGAGAAGCAAATTGTTTTAGATAATGAGACTTTTTTTTTGGAGAACTACCGTTCAAAAGATTGGGGTCAGTAAGATTTGACAAAAGTCTCTTATGTTCACCATTTATATGATCTAAAATGTAAGTGAAACCTGTATACTATTGTCTAACATTTCTAATTAATACCAATGTTGAAAACGGTTATCAATATTTTTGATACATTTTCTTCAGGTTTCTTTGATGAATAGAAAGTTATGTAACACTGTAAATGTATTTACCGTCAATGTTGATCATTTTAATGCCTTCATGCTGCATACAACTGTTAAAATATTAATGTCTTTCAAAAACGTACTCCAAACTTTTGAATGGTAGTGAATGTCTGAATTATGCGTGTGTGTCGCATACATGGGGAACACATGGCACCAGGATGCACTATGGGAAGAAGGCAAGCCGGCGGAGGCAGTGTGACGCTTTGGGAAATGTTCGGCTGGGAAACCTTGGGTCCTCCCATCCATGTGGATGTTACTTTGACATGTACATGCAGACCATGTACACCCTTTCATGGAAACGGTATTCCCTGGTGGCTGTGACCTCTTTCAGCAGAATAATGCACCCTGCCACCAAGCAAAAATGGTTTAGGAATGGTTTTAGGAGCACAACAACGAGTATGAGGTGTTGACATGACCTCCAAATTCCCCAGAGCTCAATCCAATCGATCATCTGTGGGATGTGCTAGAAGTCCGATCCATGGAGGCCCCACCTCGCAACTTACAGGACTTAAAGGATCTGCTGCTAACATCTTGGTGCCAGATACCACTGCACACCTTCAGGGGTCTAGTGGAGTCCATGCCTCGATGGGCATAATATACCTGATCGGTATAATAGAGTTTTAAAGAAAAGCATGTCAATTATTTTGTTCGCAAACTGTATGGAACTCTGTCGTCATTCTTTTGTTATAATTCTTTGGAGCTTGATAGACCCTGGTCCCCATTCACTTTTATTGTATGAACAAGAGCAACATGAACTCTCTGCTGAATTTCTTCTTTTGTGTAGCCTGACAAGCCAGACCCACATTAAGATGTTGGGTCTGGGAACTCACCATTGGCATTGCTCAGTCCGAGGGGCGGGACAAACAGTTGTCTTTCAAAATCCCTCTGCACGCAATTGGATAGCGCTACAACCAAGCAGAGAGCAATGTGAAGTGGAGCTAGTTGATGTCAAAACTCTGAAGACATCTTCCTTCCTTAAAGGGTTAGTTCACCCAAAAATGAAAATTCTGTCATTAATTACTCACCCTCATGTCGTTGGACACCCGTAAGACCTCCGTTCATATTCGGAACACAAATGAAGATATTTTAGTTGAAAGCTGATGCTGAGAAAGGCTTCACACAGGCCTCCATTGGCATTCAGTACATTGACACTTCCAAGATCCATGAAAGGCACTTAAAACGTCGTTACAAAGTCTATCTCACCACAGTGGCTCTACAATAATCATACAATGTGACGACAATAGTTTTTGTGCGCAAAAAAAATCTAAATAACACCTTTATCCAACTTGTTCTTGTCTTCCGTGTGCGCCTCCACGACGCATGCGCGAGAATATGACGTAGCGCCGGTGTTCGGGAATCGATGAAATACACACTTAAGCCCCATTTTGAGCACTACGCCGAGACCTAAAGCACGATCAATGTAGAATCCAACAGCTTAGACACGCGCGTCTTCCTCTGCTCGTAAACAAATCGCTTCTGGGTCATATGTCCGAACGCCGGATCTGCGTCATATTCTCGCGCATGCGTCGTGGAGGCGCACACGGAAGTCGAGAACAAGTTGGATAAAGGTGTTATTTTGATTTTTTTTTGCGCACAAAAACTATTGTCGTCGCATTGTATGATTATTGTAGAGCCACTGTGACGAGATAGACTTTGTAACGACGTTTTAAGTGCCTTTCATGGATCTTGGAAGTGTCAATGTACTGAATGCCAATGGAGGCCTGTGTGAAGCCTTTCTCAGCCATCAGCTTTCAACTAAAATATCTTCATTTGTGTTCCGAATATACGGAGGTCTTACGGGTGTCCAACGACATGAGGGTGAGTAATTAATGACAGAATTTTCATTTTTGGGTGAACTAACCCTTTAAGAATGACTTCAGTGCCGTTCTTTGTTCTTTTCTCAAAGAAACGCTTAACTCAAAGTCGCGGCCAAAGCCGATTCGAAAGACCGCTGTCCACGCCAGACGCAGAACCGCCGCAACTCTGCCGTGACGTGCCGTCATTATGTTAAGCCCTCCCACCGACTCTATACACAATGTGATTGGCCTGACCAGAGTTTGGTTTTTCCAGCTCACAGGTCTACTGAGAGTTGCTAGACTACACTCGCGGCAAATTAGATTTGTTGCCGCTAGGGTGCATCTAGATTTCTAGGCTATCTTTTGTGTTCTGTGGGGGGGGAATCATACACATTTGGAAAGACATGAGGGTAAATAAATGATAAATTAAGTTTCTTTTTTTTTTACGTGAAAATTACATTTTGTTGTATTTTTCTTAAAACAAGAAACAGTTCAAATTAACTAAATATACATTCACAGAAAACAATTGTAAATTTTGTACGGAATTGCAACAGATAACCCCCGCCCATACCAAAACCTCATTGGACCGTAGTAGGGCTGTGAAAAATGCGAAAAATGCGATATCCTTGTTAAATAATGCAATATTCGATATGCGATACGATATTGCTTTAAGTGTGTAAAATCTATTTCTTTCCCCGACTGATATCGTTCACTTAAAGCATAACCGACTGTGTTTACATGAATACTCATCAAGACGATTTTGACATAACTGTGTGTGTATTTGACAGTTTGAGTGTGTAACAAGACACGAAAAAAAGAACGGCTTGTGCGCACTTTTCGTTGTGTGCGTCAGACAGCGCGAGACTGCAAGGAGTTGTCTTTCGCAAGTTATTGTGTTTAATAACTCTTTTTAACATCAAGCAAGTCACATAAGTAACAGTCGTGTACCCAGTCTATTCTCTGCTATGCGTCAACCTAAAACGTACACTTTTCACAATGTTTAAGTGGCCTATTAAAATCATTCAGATATTGCGTACCCTTCCGATATGCATATTGCGATATGTACATTTGCGATATTTCGATATATTGTGCAGCCCTAGACCGTTGTACCGCTCTTCCTCTATCATGATCGAGGGGAGTGTGGAACTGTCTGGTGAAGCATCAACGAAGTCTTGAAACTTCAAGGTACAGTATGTGTTCATAGTTTCGCTCTCTATTGCTACAGCACATTTCATGTGCCAACAGAGAGAACTGATCTAATTGGCTGTGTTTTGTGGTTCATTGTGGTCCATTGCCCTATTCGCATTGCATTGCGGTGTTATGCAAAGTTTTTGAATGTTTCCACTGGACAAAAATACTTTTTTTGTTTTGTTTTCAAGTTAGGAGCGTTTTTGTACTAAAAGTCCAACAAGATGAAGATACAAAACTTAGTTAGACTACAAAGCCAGCAGGACTTATGAAAGCAGTGGAGCCCAATTTCCTTCTTAATACCTTGAAATAAGACATCAGCTACATCTGTATTTGATTTTGGTTTTTGCTTGGCTTTGATTTGATTTCTTCTCAAAGGAAACATCAAGGATTAACCTTGTTTTAACCGTGGAAGTGCAAGTGTGAGATGCGAGTGTCCATTTTTCCTTGTGTTTGGGTAAGAGAAAGGGAAAAGACAATGAATTCCTTTCAGCTGATGATGTGGCGAAGAGCCTGTAACATGAGATCATCATGGTTTCAGTTGCTGATAGGCCCATTGATAGAAAAAGTTTCCAGTGAACGCTAACATTGAAACATTTTGAAAATTACAGTACTGTGGGAAAAAAGGCTGTTTTCCCAGGTTTAAATAGGCTATTAGCTATTTAGCTGGACATCCTAATGCTCTTAGGAAGCAACGCTGGAACTGGAAGTGCTGATTTCTTAAAACTCAACCACTTTGGTTCGTCCTGACCCCTGACAGGAAAAAACTCTGTGTGTGTGTGTGAGGTCTGACCTGATTCATATACAGTGTGTGTGTGCACATGTGTGTAAATACTTTCCAGTACTTAGAACCCACCGCCATTGCCTCATCACATCAACATTCCTGTTAAACTCTTTGCCATAATTGAGGAATTTTGGCTTTTCATTTTTTCATCTCTCTTCCTTTAATGGCAGCAAAACCAAAAATCTGCAAAGAAGTCCAGAGCTCTTCCTCCTCTCTGAGAGCTGCTCATATTCCCTGTCAGTTGTTTAGAAAGGAAAAGAGACGTCTGTATGAAATACAGGCCAGCCATTGGACAGGCTGTGGAAAAGAAGTAGGTTTGGCTCGGGGAACGTTGTTGTCTTTGCCCGGCTCAGGAGATAAATGATCAGAAGGAACCTGCAAGGCTGTGCCTCTCTCTGTGGAATTGCTATTCCACTTCACTGTGTGTCTGATCACGCACACTCGGGTTTCTGCTTTAAATCACGATTCAATAATCCTTGAGTAATCTGACAAGAATCATTGGACTGGCGCAATATACCACATGGGCAACAAAGACTAAAATTCACTTTCTCAAAAGATTCGGGGTGATAGCATTTATATAATTTTTAATAAAGGAATGGCTCACCTCAAAATCAAAATACTGTAATCCTAGACTGGTTTTCGTTCTTCTGCCATGTTTCGTTCCAAACCTGTATGACTTTCTTCAGCAAAACATAAAAGAAAGGAGTAAATTATGATAGTATTTTAATTTTTGGGATAACTATCCCTTTAGAGGGGCCATGTTGTAGCATTTGTAGCCTTTTGGAATTATTTTCCAGGACCATATCAGTTATTAAATGATATTAATGATTTTTTATGATTTTTTGTCGTTATTGGATATATATTGACCAATATTGGATATTTATTTGTATGCTTATTTCCTGTATTTTACATCTAGATTGCCATCATCTTACACTCACTCAAAGTTCTTTATAAAACCTCCAAACTAAATAATATTTCTAACGGCTCTCACCCGCCCTGCTTTGTCACAAATATGTTTTCATACTGTACATTATTTGCACTATCATCACATGTTGTGGTGCTAAAATGAATATCAACCATTTTTATTGGTTATCATACACAACATGAAAATAGTTGTCAACGTATTGGTATTGGCCAGAATTTTAATGTTGTTCATCCCTAGTAGCTTTGTATTTTTCAAGTACAAAAGTACATGCTCATTTCCTGTATTTTTACATTTAGATAATTATGTCATCTAACACTCACATAAAGTTATTCAAATAGAGGTGACAGAATTAAGATAGATCACAGGCAAGCACTGTTGTCCCAACAAAAACACACACGAGGAAGCTCATCATCATAAGTCTGACTGATCAAAGATCTCATATGTGCCTTGGCTTTGCTTAAAACGAAATTAATGAAAAACACTGCAAATGTTCTGTGTGAATGAAAACACGAGTCACTGCTTTTGTACAGCAGATATCCTTACAGTTCTTAGTGAAGCAAATCATGTTTAAAAACAAGGTTAATATCCCATTTTCTTATAACCAGGCCATGTTTGGAAACAGTCCAAATCCGATCTTGATTGAAACCTAAACCTTAGCTGCTCTTCTTTCTCCCAAGGCTAGTATTGAATAACAGTCATCAGGAACTATGGAAAAACTGCTCTCATCTAGGATCCAAAGCATACGCAGCTGGTCTTCTATTCCCTGAATGACAGTCTAGTTCATCATATGCTGCTCTTTTAAAAGAGTTTTAATATACCTGAAGAGAGCTATCACTTAGCATTTCCATTCATCTCTGTAGCATTTGCTCGTCTACAAGTATTTGGATGCTGTTATAGCATTTATTTCATTTTGAATAAAGAAATCATTTACCTGAAAATACATTTCTGTTATTATTCACCAACCCTGGTGTCATTCCAAACATGTAGGACTTTCTTTAAGAGTTCTGATACACCTGGAGAGAGCTATCACTTAGCGTTTCCATTAATCTCAATATCAAGTACTTGGATGCTGCTATGTAGACCATTTTTGAATGGCTGTCAATTGGAGAAACATTCCCTTTTTTCTGCATATTGTTACAGTTACAGCATCTACCACCAGGGGAAAACTGCGGTAGCTAACCAGGCAAAGATTCAATTATATTTTAAGTTGCAGGTCAGCATTGTGAAGGAATAGTTCAACTAAATGAGGGTGTCACAAATTGCTGGTCAGTAAACACGACAATAGAGAATTCAATATATAGACTTTAATTAACTGACACTCAGGAGAATACAGGAACAGAAATGATAGACACTAACCTAACATGCAACGTTACATAAGTCCCCCCTCCCAGCTGGCGCATCCCCGCACCATAACAAGTCTAACCGAAGAGGTAGGGGGGAGGCTCTGGAGGAGGACGAGGTAAAGGATAAACAGAGGTTTAATCCTGGGTAAAGTAACGTTTCACACTTGAAATTTAAAGGGTTAGTTCACCCAAAAATGAAAATTCTGTCATTAATTACTTACCCTCATGTTGTTCGACACGCGTAAGACCTCCGTTCATCTTCGGAACACAAATGAAGATATTTTAGTTGAAATCCGATGGCTCAGAAAGGCCTCCATTGGCTAAATGCACTTTACACTCTCAAGACCCATAAAAGGTTCTAAAGACGTCGTTACAAAGTCCATCTCACTACAGTGCAGGTTCTACAATAATTTTTTGAAGCGACGAGAATAGTTTTTGTGCGGAAAAAAAACCTAAATAACGACTTATATAGTGATGACCGATTTCAAAACACAGCATCATGAAGCTTCGAAGCGTTATGAATCAGTGAGTCGATTCAGCAGTTTGGATCGCCAAAGTCATGTGATTTCAGCAGTTTGGCATTTGACATGTGATCTGAATCATGATTCGACTCACTGATTCATAACGCTTCGAAACTTCATTCAGAACGCTCTCTCTCTCTCTCTCTCTCTCTCTATGCGTCTATACTCTCTCTCTTATAAGCACTTTGTCTCAGTTCCATCTTTGTTGAAACAAAGGGAACTTTGCAAAATCTGTTCCAAAACCTATGGAGGCAGCATTTTTGAAATGTGAAGACTGTTCCATGATTCTTTTTTTCTCACGAAATGCTAAGGCTGCGTTATATTAATCCTTAGAAATCAATCCAAGAATGTGTTGCGATGACGTGAAAACATAGATGGCAATGAGATGAGAGAAATGTCAAATGTAAATAAACTTTAACTTGTTATTGAATAAAAAGTATCAAAATAAGTTCTATTTAATTACAAAGGGATTTATTTACCGAATATTTGAATGTGCTATTTATACTTATGCTTAAAAGATTACTGCACTATTAGCTTAGCAAAATGCTAATCTCTCCCTACGTAGAGAGTATGATGTTTCATGACAGTTAGGATGCTGTCTTAAAAGGCAGCTGCCTGTGTAGGTTCCTTTGTGTAAAATAAGTGTGCATAGTTATATTGAAAGTGCACTACAAGATTCAAAAGTTTATTGGCATAAGTACACTATTTTGCCTAAAGTTTTGAGACGCCTGCCTTTACATGCACATGAACTTTAATGACATCCCATTCTTAATCCGTAGGGTTTAATATGGAGTTGGCCCACCCTTTGCAGCTATAACAGCTTTTTTGGGAAGGTTTTACACAAGGTTTAGGAGTGTGTTTATGGGAATTTTAGAAATAATTTTCTAGAAGCGCATTTGTGAGGTCAGGCACTGATGTTGGACGAGAAGGCCTGGCTCGCATCTCCGCTCTAATTCATCCCAAAGGTATTCTATCGGGTTGAGGTCAGGACTCTGTGCAGGCCAGTCAAGTTCCTCCACACCAAACTCATCCAACCATGTCTTTATGGACCTTGCTTTGTGCACAAGTGTGCAGTCATGTTGGAACAGAAAGGAGCCATCCCAAAGAAATGTTCCTTTCACTGGAAGGGGCCGGGGCCAACCCCTAAAAAAAAATCAACCCCCACACCATAATCCTCCCTCCCCCAAACTTTACACTTGCACAATGCAGTCAGGCAAGTACCGTTCTCCTGGCAACCGCCAAACCCAGACTCGTCCATCGGATTTCCAGACAGAGAAGCGTGATTAGTCACTCCAGCGAACACGTCTCTACTGCTCTAGAGTCCAGTGGCGGCGTGCTTTACACCACTGCATCCAACGCTTTGCATTGCTATTGGTGATGTAATGCTTTGATGCAGCTATTCGGTAATGGAAACCCATTCCATGAAGCTCTCTACGCACTGTTCTTGAGCTAATCTGAAGGCCACATGAAGTTTGGAGGTCTGTAAGCTATTGACTCTGCAGAAAGTTGGTGACTTCTGAGCACTGTGTACCTCAGCATGTGCTGACCCAGCTCTGTGATTTTATGTGGCCTACCACTTCGTGGCTGAGTTGCTATTGTTCCCAATTGCTTCCACTTTCTTATAATACCACTAACAGTTGACCGTGGAATATTTAGTAGTGAGGAAATTTCACAAATGTTTGTAGAAGCGTCTGCATGCCTAGGTGCTTGATTTTATACACCTGTGGCCATGGAAGTGATTGGAACACCTGCATTCAATGATTTGGAGGGGTGTCCCAATACTTTTGGCAATATAATGTATGCTGAAACAGTTGTTACACCATAAAATGCAACCACTAGCACATATACTGTATCTATATATTTATATATATATATATATATATATATATATATATATATATATATATATATATATATATATATATATATATATACTGTACATAATGTATACACTGTTTTAGTAGAGAGAGTGAGAAAGAAAAAAATTATGTGCATATATAAGTGCAATGTAAATTTAAAAAATGCATGTATAAAGACAAGCAAAGTAGAATTAATAGTCCAATTGTTGTTTCACATTTGTAGCAAGATGAACAGTAATCTGTAATGTTATTCATATTATATTTGTAAGTGTGTGTAGAAAAGATAAGGGGTAAGTGTGTCTACCCTTTCAGGAACCAAGGCACTCTGTGTCTGCAGAGAGGGGGGTAGAGGCAGGTGTCTTTCACAAGTCATGGCCTGTGGGGAAAAACTGTTTTTCAGCCTTGAAGTTCTAGCTTTAGCACTCCTGTAGCGCCTGCCTGATGGTAGGAGTGTGAAAAGGTTGTGTTGGGGATGACTATTGTCCTTGATGATATTTATGATGACTCTTACCTGGTAAATACTCTCCAGTGTTGGTAAGGCAGTTCCAGAGATGGTTTGAGCAGCTCTCACCACCCGCTGTAGAGCCAATTGCCAAATTTCCTCAACCTTCTCAAGAAGTGCAAGCTGACATAATTTCTGGACGAGTTGTGTGGTGTTATGAGACCAGGTGAGATGCAGTGACATGAACTCCCAGGAATCTGAAGCTGCTCACTCTCTCCAACTCAACGTTGAGTGTTGCTCCCTCTTCCTCCGTAGATTGACAATCATCTTCTTTGTTTTGTTATTATTTAGGGAGAGGTTGTTATCCTGGCAACACTTTGCTAGGTCTGCCACTTCCCTCCTATACACTGTCTCATCACCTCCTGTTATCAGTCCAATGACTGTCATGTCTTCAGCGAATTTAATGATGCTGGTGTTGTTCTGGGCGGCCACATAGTCGTGGGTGAAGAGTGTTTAGAGAAAAGGGCTCAGCACACAGCACTGTGGAATTCCTGTGTTTATGGTTATTGTCCTGGATGTTTAATTCCCAATTCTGATAGTTTGGGGTCTGCTCGTTAGGTGTGATGGTCTTGTGACTCATAACGATTCTCTTGATGCACTTCATCACTATTGGACTCGGTAGTCATTGAGGCAGGTTGCCTTATTGTTTTTTGACAATGGTAGAATAGTGGTAATCTTCAAGCATGTGGGAGCAGGTTGAGCAAGGGATAAATTGAACATTATATATATATATATATATATATATATATATATATATATTACAAAAATGTGTACTTGCTGATAATATACTACACTTAAGGGCACTTAAAGGAGTATCTTTTCATTACAATGTTTTAACATACTTAAAGAAACAATATGTACGTTTTTGGATTAAAATATCCCAAAACCACTAGAACAATATTATATATTTTTTTGATTTGTGTACTTATATTATCCCAAATGTTTCCAAGAATGTTTAAGTCCAGAAAAACAAGCAAACAGACTGTGTCCGTGCGTCGCCTATCAATGACATCATACCCGTATTACCCTCGATTTTTTCGGTTTTATTTTGTAAAAAAAACATGAAAACACCAAAGACGCTTTTAATATATTATGTTTTATTAGACAACTGTTTAGATACATTCATTGACAGAAAATGAATCATTGTTATATAGCTCAACACAGTTAGTCTTATTGTTTAATTCTCGTTTTCTTGATTTACTGTGACTACCATGTTTTACCATAATACCTAATATCGATCTACCTGACTTCATGATTGACAGCTGTGATTGACAGATTCTCTGAGCGAAGTTGTCATTGAACCACCTACATATTTTTTCCCGGGATTTTCTGGAGGAGATTGGAGCTTTAACTTTAATTTCAACGTCCGTTGGTGGCTTCACTTTTCTCCACTAGACGATAGTGAAGGGGCGTCGTCCATCTTTTTTTTACAGTCTATGGGTCACACAGGCGAACAGACTCAACTCTGTTTAGACTCAGACTAAAACACAACGAAACATAGCCCAAACAGAACATAACTGAATATAACCATTACAGCTTTAAAGGTCCCATGCCATGAAATTTTTATTTTATGAGGTTTTTCAACATTAATATGAGTTCCCCTAGCCTGAATATTGTCCCCAAGTGGATTGTCCCCAAACTGAGTTGTGGCTGTCGTTCTCTGCCTTTAAGAAAATGACAGCTCAGACGAGCTGATCTTGAATTTTCTTGTTATGATGTCATAACAGGAACGCTTACCTCCCTTTCCTCCGCCCAGAGAATTTGGCACGCCCATGCGAGCGTCATATTTGTTTCTCCTCGAGAGATCATGGTTTGTGAACAAGTGAATGCTGGCAGTTTCTCAGTGTTTGGATGTACAAATGAAAACAGAAGTCTTTTTTCAGCTTTTAACTTTTAACTACAACTGATGAGAAGTGACATCCGTCTCTCTGGCAGGCTCGTGCCTCGTAGACCTCGTTAAACCACGCCCCCTCAGCCAATCACAACAGTGGGCGTTTTTACTGAAGTTTCACAGCAGACACGCCCCTTGAAACAGGGCATTCAGCCAGAGGGCAAACATCAGTATAGAAAAAAATGCCTTTTATTTCTAAATTATTAGACATTTTATGATGTAAAAATCATACTAACAATATAAGTACACCTCAGAATACATTATAAAATAAAATAAAAAATCCATGGCATGGGACCTTTAAAGAAGTACACTTATTTTGATGTGTTGACTAACATGCTAAAGCACATGTAGAGTACAAATGTCAATGTAGTATGTTATTCAACATAAAGTTACTATATTGTATATACTGCATGGCAACTTTATCATTATCATTGTGTAATTAGAAATATATTTCAATTCATGATATACAAGTTTCAGTATAGATGACATTAAATATATATGTCAGTGTGTTATTCGATTTAAAGTTAATACATTATAAATATATTACATTGGTAGCTGTTACCCAACTTTATCATTGTCAGTGCGTAATTACAAATATATTTAAATAAATGACAATAAAATGGTCATTATAAAACTCATTAAAGTATTTTATTGTTTGCCATAAACGCTTGTCAGAGTCAGTTCATTCGCCTTAGCAAATAAATAAATTAATTACATTTAAAAATGTACTTAAGTCCTACTCAAGTAGGTCAAAAACACTCTAAAATGTTAATTTAATTTGAACTAAAATAGATATTTTAATACATTTAATTGCTAATTACAAATAAAATTCAATTAAGTGTGCAGAAACATTGCACTCAATTAGCACTTAAGTATATTTATGTAATAAGTACTCTTTTTATAAGTAGTTTTTACAAGTTGTATTACAAGTAATATTAGAGTAGAGCTTGTGTCTTAAATGTCATGATGTTGAATGATGCTGTGTTTTTGCCCTCTGTGATACCTCAGTTCAAATGGAATTTTCTAAATTGACACTCATTGAATTTTCTCCTAGGTGTGGATTGGGTGAAAATGAAAACATATTTCTCACACTTTGAAGTGAAGACAGTAATTGTGTAGGCGGCGGGACATTGAGAGATACCTTGCGGAAATACCTTGGCTATCAATTCCCTGATAAGTTTGACAATGAGAAAAATTATTTTACAGTCAAAGTGGCTAGGTGGAGCCAAGAAAACTTGAAGCCGTAAGGGCAATAGCATAGCTAGAGTGCTCATTGTTTTGTATCTGTCAGAGTCAAACAAATATCAGCTTTATGAGCCATCACACACATACTGAGGGTTGTGGATTTCTTATTGGACATGGAGGATGGCCTGTTTCCGTGCATACAAACACAGATAATCCATCTGAATCTGCTCATGAACTCTATTTTGGCAGATAGTGACACTTCAGACCGGCTGAAGTCCATCCAACCACAGTCTTGTTGATATGGAGGTCTTAGATGAAGTTGGATAGTCCAGCTGGCCTGGCTTGTTCTGTTGGAGGTTTTCTGTGCTTAGACTGTAACAAACCAGAACATTTTACTATAGACTGTTCATTTGAAACCATTAGAGCCTAACTATGTGTGCTAGAGAGGGCCAAAAGATAGGCATTAGTCATAGTTTCTCCATGAGGAAAGAGGGGCTTTGGTTTTGATGACGGGTTCCATTTCAGATTACAGGATCTGGAAATGTCCCAAAGGAGTCCAAATGGAAGTAATTAGTCGGTTGAAACACAGACATGTTCGATTGTGCTATAAAATTGTATAGGGACTAGTTTTTCCAAGTAGCCTCAGTTCCTTGCACAAGTATGAAAATGTGGTTTTTGGTCAAATTCATTGGAAGCAATGCTTTGTGCCCAGACAATGAACAAGAATTTTTCAAAGGTGCTCAGATTTATCTTTAACACTTAAAGAGGAAGGGTCCATCTGACTGACTTGAATGACTGCTGCAAGCTACATACATTTACTCTAATTTGGATACATTTGTTCAACTAAAACAAAATGCTCTGAATGGGATCCCAACAATATTGTTCCTCTTTGTCGCATCTTTTTCCTTTATGTTTTGGCCATCCGTCCACACTACGAAAATGGAGCTTTTTGAATACACTCTCACAAGAGGATACATTTGAAAACAAAGATGACAGAAATTATTTTGGAACACTTGAAACACTAGTGTGGATGGAGAGCATTTCAAAAACACCACTTTATTTAAACTACCATTTGATTAACAATATACATTTATATTTGATCACTTTTTACCAAGAGGTGAAACCCTTGAAATACACTGCCTGAAAAACATGCTGCTTGGATTCAAGAGTCAATGATTGAATCATTATCGCAGTGATTATTATGTTTCTAGCATGTTATATGTGTGGCAACAGTTCTTCTAACCCTAATTGATGGAGTGTGTAGCTTTTCATTTTGTAGGAAAACACATCATGGCCATATTCCAGGATGACAATGACAAGATTCATCAGGCTCAAATAGTGAAAGAATAGTTAGGAGCATGAAGAATCATTTTCACAAATGAATTGGCACCTCTGAGTCCAGACCTTAAGTTCATTGAAAGTATTTGGGTAGTGCTTGACTCTTGCATTGTCAATACAAGATCTTGACCAAAAATCGATGCACCTCTTAAAGGGGCTATATGCGTTTTTCTGAAATTTAAACTCGCGACTGACACCTGTGGCCAAAAAACAGAACTGCTCTTATTTTCTGCTCGCTCTCGCAGCGGTGGTGACGTCACATCCGCAGACAGCGCGGGGAAAAAACGACCCGCCAGAAAATAGGAAAAAATAGGATACAGGCTTATAGGTGCACCCACTGTGAGCGGACAAGGTGTCAGTATGCTCATCAGGAGATGTTTGAGTCATAAATGGTAAAATAAAAAGGCTATTATGTTTATTTTGGGGAAAAAGTTGCATATAGCCCCTTTAATGGAAAAACATCACAAAATGTATTTTGACATTGTCATCCTAGAATATGGCTACACACTCCATCAGTTAGTGTTAGAAGAACTGTTGCCAAACATAACATGCTAGAAACGTAATAATCACTGCAATAATGATCCATTTATAGACTCTTAAACGAAAGGGCCGGGCAGTGTATATGTATATAAATTACATTTTAAACTGAATTCTTAATATCTCGAGCAAATAGATATTATTTTACAGATGTTTTTATTTTTTTATTGGTAAATGAGGCAAAAAATACTTACTTTGCTGAGTGTATAACATATCAGTAGCCTGTTATGTTATGCAGATCTGCATTATACTATTAATCGCTCACTTTTTCCCAAATGCAGGATGTAGACGCATCCGGGTCATTAAGAAAGGAAAATCTTGTTTAACTTCCGGTGACACTGTTATTCCCATTTAGAATAGAGATGACACACCGTTTTGAGTGGATTTTGGGAGAGGACAAAAGTATATGAGAGTCTTATTTTGTTTTTACATCAGCACTTTCAGTCAGTGTAGACCTCGTGCAACGGCAGCCCTTCATGCAGTGGTGTCGATTTATGCAGCGCACGGGCATTTCCTTCGTAATGAACCCTCGGGGGAAGCAGGAGAGAGTGAGGGAGGTGGCGGGACCACTCGCTGTGTAATATTTCCTGGGAGACCAAGCTAAACGACTAGCTCAGCGGCCTGCACTCTGCCGGGCTTCAGTATTGTGATGACAGAGGGGGCTCCGGCGTGACTTTAACAGCCCTGTTGGAAGTTCAGATTTGATATTCCACCATATCAGAGAAGAGGTCCAACATTGCCATTCAATCCGTGCTCTCGTTTGGGCTGTCTAATTTGCTATGGAAGCAAAGGGAAAAGACCCTGCGCTCTGGCAGGGAAAAGCCAATAAATCGTAGGGACTGCGACGTGTCCTACGATCGATTAGCTCTGTGTGTCTAAAGCCTTGTAGACTCTTTCTCTTGCTCTCATTACGTTCTCAGCACCCCTGGCAGTGGACGCGGCTCGTCGCTCAAAGCCAACGAATCTCAACTAGACACAGCGAGAACGGAACATGAGCTGTCAAGTGTGTCTGTCAGTGAGTTTGTTCACTCTGGCAGAGAGATTCATATTGATCTTTGCTCGCGGCTTGGATTTCCCTCTTTGCCCTCGTAGACGATTCTCACCGTCATCTTTAACTGCACAAACAAGACCATCTCATGTTTGCCCCCTAAATTGTTCGGAAACATTAGCGAGAGTTTGTATTTGCTTATGACAGGCAATGTCACAGAGTTTTAGAGATAGTCGGGGGCCCGAACATATGAGTTAGAAGCAGAAAGAGGATGGATCGATTTAGAGATCGTGTTGCCCGAGGATTTCTTCCAAAGCTGATGAAAACATGATACAGCAGGCTTACAGAAATAGCCCTTATAGCTGATTCGCCTAATAGACTTGATGTGCAAGCTTTGTGCGTTACCTGCCTTTGAAAAACCTAATCTCTTTCTCTCTTTTAAACCTGTCAGGCGGGGATGATCCGTGCAGGTCAAGAGGAGTTTTTTATCGAGCCACTGGAGAGAGGAGGCGACATGACAGGAGAGGAGGAAGGAGGACCCGGGCGTCATCACATCGTCTACCGCTCCTCTGACATCAAGAAGCCGGCCGTC
This sequence comes from Gobio gobio, assembly GCF_949357685.1. NCBI lineage: Eukaryota > Metazoa > Chordata > Actinopteri > Cypriniformes > Gobionidae > Gobio > Gobio gobio. Next base: position 22,360,268 of record NC_137107.1, read on the forward strand.
AATCAGCCCGCTGACTTTCACCCCAGAGGTCAGATCACCTTTATGACACCAGCTCGTCATGGAGCGCTGCAGCAAGTCCTTCACATGCATGCTGATGACTAGGGAGGGATGCTGAGGTTCAATTTCCTGATGTTGACGCAACGTGAATTTAAATGCTGGTTTATGGCGGTGCGGTGTTGGTCTGGCTTTGTCTTTCTGATGAAACTGGTTGGCCAAGGGAGGCTTGATGGTTAAGTTAGCAGGGCTCAGCGGTAAACCCAGGTCAACCCAGTTCCAGACAGCAACATGGTGTCTCCACATGTGGAATCCACTTGTACCAGATGTGGCCCTGATCTGGGCCGACACTGTGTTGCTCTCTGGGGTAGTTCAAATTTCTTTTACCAGCATTTTCCCTGGGCCCACCATAAAAGGATTATAAATACTTTCATTTGAATGTACATTCATTTTAACAGCTCACTGAGCCCCTCCTTCCTCCCAAATTGCTGAGAGGTTTTGGTTTAAATAAACACTGGAATAAACCAAATTTACAACAGGCTATATACTGTAAATAGACTAGTGGTGGGCATAGATTAATTTTTTTAATCTAGATTAATCTCACTGTAATCTTGGAATTAATCTATTAAATCTATCTAGATTAAAATGGCTCATTTGAATTCTGCCGAAGGGATTCAGAATATGTGTGCTTGTAAGTGATCGTTTGTCTTTTTGTAGTTTGAACAATAAATAACTTCTGTCCCTTTAAGACCTGACGCACGCATGGATCCCACTGTTCCTGTAAACTGGTTACGTCTGTGTTTACGTTAAAACTCACCAAGATGGGCATTGAGACATTTTTGAGTGTATTTGACCATTAATAAGCTGGAAAAAGGAGCTTATTTTTGCACTTGTATGTCAGATGCGGCTTTATTACGGTATGTGTGTGTGCGTTTCAGATGCGAGCGCGAAATCTGCGGGAATTGTAGAATTAACGTTATGTGCAACCCTGCGCGAAATTGAGACCGGTCACACCAATACTAACACGCTGTCATGAGGAAAAATCCAGCAGAACACCCGTTCGCAATGTTTAGAGGATTAAACGGACTTAATGAGAGGAGGCGGGTGCGTGTCAACTCGCTGTCGGTCGGAGAGGAGAGCGCAGCTGATATCGATACTGTAGAAAATGAGTATTGTATCGTTTCAGATATTTTAGTATCGATACATAGCGAAATATCGATATTTTTGACAACACCAGTAGGCATACACACAGGTTCGAAGACTCGTTCTCTCGCCCCCTACAGTGCAATTCGGCTAGGTATACATCCGCGCTAAAATATCAAGGTGAAAGTCATCATAGCTTGCGTAGTATAGACCCAGCTCCCAACCCAACTTTTAGAATAGATTAACGGCAATATTTTTTTTATCGCCCGATAAGAGTCTCACATTAACGCAGCATGTTAACGCCGATAACGGACCACCACTAAAATAGACACTATACAGTTATAATTATACTGGAAACTGACATTTTTAATACATTCTCATTAGCTATGTTTCCATCCACCTATTTTTATGCACATTTTGGGATATCGCATAAAAAAACGCTGGGTGAAAACGTCAAGCGCATAAATTCTAAAAAAGTGCATAAAAAAATAGATACATTTTTTATCTGATAAAAACATGCGCATAAACTATTATGGAAACACATTTACCGAATAAATTCCTCAATGCGCATCAAAAAGATGACTTTGTGATGGGACGGCATAACTGGACCAACCAGCGGACTGATCTCATTGCACAACATCTGGAACACTGTTTTGGTCATTCTAAAATCCCCAAGCAAAGTCTGTCGTCATAGTGGTTTAGTATAATTACTCCCATAACTGTCTTACACGAATGCGTTCCCAAACAGACATCCACCTCAAAGCAAGTTAACATGGCCGTGTTTATTGCATTTCATCTGTGCGCTCTGAGGAGTACTATAATAGTAGCTTCTCCTACTGCATTAACTTCCTTTTTTCTTAGTAATATTTATCGCCAGTTTGTCAAGAAGGGATGATTTTGTCCTCTTCGACTGACTGGAAACAGTTCTTTATTCGGAAAAAAAAGTTATGCGATATTCTAATTTGCCGCATAAGTCAAATGTGCAACTTTTGGATGGAATCATAGCTACTGATGCTATGAAGACTCAAAAGACAAAAACCTTCTCTAGTCCCTTTAAGACACGTCATTTCACTCTGCGGCCATCTTTGAAACGCCTCTCGGGCATGCAAGTGCAGCTCCTATCTCTTTGAATGGGAAAACGTCAAATGCTCCAAAACTGTTTGCCAAGTTTTCGATTAAATTTCATGTTTTAAATCACCAATGAAATCTGACAACAACTGTCTCATAAACGTTGATTTTAAATGCTTGAATCATGGCAAAAAAACCTGCATTTTCAGCCTGAACAAAGCAAATGTGCATGCACAGTTCTAAAGGCCTGTTCAAACCAAGGACAATAACTATAAACATAACTATGAAGATATATTAGCGTCCACACCAGCGGAATGTCTAAGCGTGTGCTTGTCTGCCGCTTTAAATGCTTGAGACTGTTACAGCAGGATTGATTCTGATTGGCTGACAATGTTTCTATTGTTCATCAGCTGGATAAAATCGTTCTGAAAGTGATTCCAACGATATCGTTTATCTTTATCGTTATTGTTATTGTTATACTGTAGTTGTGGTGTGAACTCTGCTATTCTTTAATATTGAGAACAATATTTAGAACTATACCTTTATCGTTATCTTTATAGTTATCGTCCTTGATGTGAACGGGCCTTAAAGGAACACTCCACATTTTTTGAAAATAGGCTCATTTTTCAACTCCCCTAGAGCAGTTAAAAAGTTGAGTTTTACCGTTTTCAAATCCATTCAGCTGATCTCCAGGTCTGGCGGTTGCACTTTTAGCATAGCTTAGCATAGATCATTGAATCTGATTAGACCGTTAGCATCTCGCTCAAAAAAATTACCAAAGACAGAAAATAAAAAGATGCGATTTTCTAGGCCGATATGGCCAGGAACTATATTCTCATTCCTGCGTAATAATCAAGGAAGGAACTTTGCTGCCATACCATGGTTGCAGGAGGCGCAATGATATTATGCAGTGCCTGAAAATAGGCTAACTTCCGTCAACATAACCAACGTGACAACCTGCTTGCACAGGGAGTGTGCTGGGGTGTATTTTCAGGCGCTGTGTAATATCTATGCTAAGCTATGCTTAAAGTGCAACCGCCAGACCTGGAGATCGGCTGAATGGATTCGAAAAGGGTAAAACTCAACTGTTTAACTCTAGGGGAGACGGAAAATGAGCCTATTTTCAAAAAAAGTAGAGTGTTCCTTTAAGCGTGCGGGCCCTATAGCATCTGGAGCTTCTAACGGCAGCTGCAGTGATACAACGACTTTGCTTATCAACGATTGGCTCTTTCATCTAGTAGGCGGGGCTTATTCGCCATTTTGGGTATTATTGCACTTTCTCCCATTCATAAGTAATCAGAGTGCACTTATATAAAGTATATAAAGTCTTTGATAAACCAGCAGTTTAAAAAGTTGATAAGAATTTGCAATTAAATCTGATAAAACCAAATGTTCAAATTTACAAGGCATAAAAACATGTACACGATTTATAAAAAAATAAAAAAAATAGATAAAGCACTGGCCCTCTCGCACGGGGTAAGATAAAATATTTGGCATGATTGAAATAATGACAGAATTTTTTGATTTTGGTTGAGCTATTCCTTACTAAATGGATCTGAACCAAGCGACAGTACATGGATGAAGTAAAGAAAGTTCTCCAGGGCTGAGTCATTGCCTAGGCTGTACGCACCCCCATCTTTGTCTCTCTCAGCATCCCGTGTAAGACGTGTGAGGAGAGGAGCAGCAGAGTGACTGGATAAAGTCATAAACTTCTCTAAAAAGGATTCACATGTCACTTTGAGTTTGAGCGGTCGAGTTCAGCCGGGGGATATGGAGAGGCTCGACATGTGTCAAAGTCCCTTCGCGTTTTCATTTTTCTTCTCAGTCTTGTTGTTTCAGAGGGCTGCATGAATTGCTTAACTGCAGTGCTGCATAACCGAACTCTGTCTTGACTTTGACAGGATTAGCGCTGTAATCATTACCAATGTTACATTTAAAAAGCTATTTACTTTTACGTTACAATATTGCATTAAGCAAGCATCATAAAAAGTAAAGGCCCATTCACATCAAAAATGAAAACTTTATTGGCGTTGTAACAAACTTGGCTTGCAACTTTAGTAAACCAGTAGTCACTTAAAAGTTCCTTGAAAGCAGACCGAGATAGGCATAACATAATCATGTAAACCAACAAAGTATATTGATAACTCAATAGAGAAATCAGAAAAATTAACACTTATCCGAGGGTCCTTGATCAAATAGTCCATGCGGGAGAAGTATTGTCCATATGCGTGAGTCTTTAGTTCTTGAACCCCAAAAAATTAATCAAAATGTTCAGAAATTTTTTTTAATAATCCACCAAACGTGGTGAAAAGTATCAAAACTACCAAAACAACCCAAGTCTTCTCTTGAACTTCGATGGGTATTTAATCCATAAACGACTTCAAAGGAGAAGACTAAAAAACACCCTTCTGTTTGGTCCAAAAAGGATCACCTAACCCATGCTCCTCTCCAAAAACTGGCTTTGCTATTTCCTCTACAGAAGGCCTTCCTGTTCCAAGGTGCCCTCCTGTCAAAATAAAAGCCAATTTTGCCAACCCCAGGATGTTTCTGCACCAAACATAAAAGTCCCACATGCCAAAGGCATAGCACACCAATTAGGGCCTGAAACCAATTGAATCATACCTATACATTTATTACAGAATTTCATTCTCCTTCACATTTATATAATAAAGTATGGGTATACCTAATATAGCAGTGTCACAGCGTTTACACCAATGGACAATAAAGTCAAATATTGTTATGGTTGTGGTGTGGACTTCACTATTAGAATTAGAAAAATCTTCAAATCTTTTATGATTATAGTTAACAATATATGTACTAGAGGTCAACTGATAGTGGATTTTTGGCCCACGCTGAGCCTATAACCGATTAATCAACCGATAGTTTTTTTTTAAATGGATACTGAATGAAAACAAACAGAACACATAAAATAGAACTCTAATAAAAAAAAATTAAAAACTGTACTGAACCATGACCGTACTATACTTTTTACATAGAAATATTAATATATTAAGTATACCTTGATCATTCATGTTAGTTCATAGTGCATTAACTAATGTCCAGAGATATAACTTTACAAACTTAAAAAATGTAAAGACAATGAAGAATAATTGTATTAACCTTAATTAATGTTACAAATTGACTTATTGTAAACTGTTACTATTTCATATAAATCCAAACATTCATGCTTAAAAATGGCCATTGTTAAATATATACAAAAAGGCCATTGCATTGATTGTAGACACATATGTATATTGTATGTATACTCTCTCGCTTTATTTGCTTGATGAATATCTAATCCAAATATGTATTACAGTGACAATCAAAAAAAGAACTGAAATCGGATGCGTTTCTGATTTGTTAATATGTTTCTCTCGGCTGCATGAGCATGCAATTTGCTTCTCACGTCAGCTTTAAATATGCAACTTTCCTGTATAACGAATTCATTAAAGTGACCAGCTGGATATAAACTAATGCAAATAGATGGTAACAATCGTGACATTTGGGTCGGAAATTAGTTTTAACTAATTTAGAGATACTAATGTTAGCGTCCTCTCAGCCTCAACGGCAAACATACAGCTGTTCTTTCTGTACTAGTGCAGCATCTAGTCAACAAATTAAGGACTTTATAATGATATTAAAACCTGTACTGTAGTGAACTTAATACATACTGTTTCATTGTCTATATTTTAAATCCGTATTTGAAGTGTCCCGCGCAGCCTTACGTGTCAAAACAAACACCACAAGGCGTCAGTGATAGTTTTTATTTCGCCTCTAGAGGCCGCTCTAGTACTATATAATGACAGCGGACCCTTCTCAGTCCCTTCAGCAACGGATGCAACACAGCAAAAACTATCGGTTTGGATTTTTGTCGATAACCGCGATTAATCAGTCGACCTCTAATAGGTCAAATAATCAACTGGCCTTAACTAATTACATTTAGATAATTACTTTTTATGGAAGTAATAGGTCTACATTAAGTCGCTTTTGTGTTACTTTTTATTATTATCGGCTGACTGAGACTCTCTCCTCCACAGTGTAAACACAGTGTTTTTGTAGTTTTGTTTATCAACTAGTGTGAATTCAGGTTGATTGGGACATTTTTTTCAAAGTCATCTCAATGGCTAAAAGTGTCCCAAAATTCATCCCTACTATTCAAAAGTTTGGGGTTGTTAAAATTTTGTTTTTGAATCATGGATGCATTTATTTGATTGAAAATACAGTAAAGGCAGTATTATTGTGAATATATGTTTTAAAATACAATTGAATTTTCAGCAGCTATTACTAGATATTTCTTATTAATATCAATGTTGAAAACTTTTGTTGCTGCTTGTGGAAACTGTGTTTTTGATGAGTAGAATGAACTAGAAATAATTTGTAAGCTTGAAAAGCATTTTCTCTCACATTTCAGGCGATTGTTTCAACCCTTAGGGGTGTGTCTGTTTATCAGAACGCAATATTCAGCTTTAACATGAGTGGAAAGGTTACACATGTGGCAGTGGGCTTGATGCTGTATTGAATTGTGGAAGTGTGTATATGCCCAAGCCGGTACTAAAAATAACAGGACAATATATCTGTAAGTGAATCTCTGTGTCTTGAGCGAGCAGGTCTTTGGCGACATCATCTGGAGCGCGTGTGTGCGTATGAGAAGCTGCGGCTCTCATTGAATTCCAGCAGAGACATGCTGGACTCAGGCAGCCAGTGTCTACGTGGCAAAGCTTGATGAGAGTTTAAGTTCTACTTGGCAGACGTGCAGCGTGCACAATTCAGAATTGCTGCAAAAAATTGTGGGAGGAGAGAAGGGTGAGAGGTTTCTTCCCCAGGTTTCATAATCAGATATTCTGGAAAAACTCCTCTGCTCTGTTTATTGAATTTCTTTATAGTTTATTTGGTTTAGATAACTGCGTTAGAGGGTTTGTTTTGTGAATTACAATGCACATGTAGGGACCAGATTTGACCTTGGCTTAGTCTTTGGCCTTCTAGATCTGTTTTTACTCTATAATGCTGTATCTCAGGACCGTGGGGAACATGCTAACAAGGGGTTATCTATGATTTCCTAGATTTATTGTACTTTTTGGTCGTGTCTGCCTTCAGAAGCTTGACTTCAGGAGCTGTGGCAGCACTCTAGAAAGCTCTTATTCTGTTCACTTACACAATCATAAAAGGACTTCCTGTTACTGTAACCTGAGAAAGAGGGCTAGCCTTCATAATACTGAATCATCAATATTTTGTGCTTTCTCTTCAAACATTGCTTTTGGCATTTTGTTCACTGACCTATCAGAATAATACTGGAGATGCCAGAGTTTTTCTCCTCTGTAGACTGTTTGCCTTTGAGGACAGCTGTTTTTTAAACTAAAGGGAGGACATGCTAATTATTAAGCATGTTTCAGTCCAAGGGCCCTATTTTAACGCATGGTCTGAAGCTCATGGCGCAGGTGCACGTAGGGCGTGTCCGAATCCACGTTTGCATGGTACAAAAGGGTTGTACCTATAGTCTCTTACTGAGTCATGGGTGTTTTTTGGGCATAACGTGCATTAAACCAATCAGAGTCTCATCTCCCATTCCCTTTGAAAGCCAGTTGCGCTTAGCCTGACAAGCCAGACCCACATCGAGATGTTGGGTCTGAGAACACACCATTGGCAGGGCTCAATCCGAGGCGCGGGATAAATGGTTGTCTTTCAGATTCCCTCTGCACACAGTAGGATAGCGCTACATCCAACCAGAGCAATGATGAAGGTGAAGCAGAGCTAGTTCTTTTCTCAAAGAAAAGCTTAACTCCAAGTCTTCCAGAGTCGCGGCCAAAGCTGATTCGAAAGACCGCTGTTCGCCAGCTTCTTTGTTTTCAAGTAGCACGGAACCGCCACAAATCTGCCGTCATTATGTTAAGCCCGCCCACCGACTCTATACACGATGTGATTGGCCTGACTAGAGTTTGGTTTTTCCAGCTCGCAAGCCAACGGAGAGTTGCTAGACTACCCTGGCTGCAAATTAGATTTGCTGCCGCTAGGGTGTGTCTAGATTTCTAGGCTAAGATGCGCTCGCACCGTGGCGGATTTGGTATTTACATGGCAGAATTTGTGAGCGGAAAGAATGAACGCTTCTCCAGAGAGGAATCCTTTTATTTTTAATACTTTAAAAATGTTTGTGTGCTTGTAGTGTACGCACGTTGTGCAGCCGCCTATAGGCCCACATTACTAACACGCCCTTTAAATGACAAAAAAAATACTGAGCTATTGACTGTAGACCAGGTTTTTGTTGGCCAACGGCGCAGTCGATTTCAGTTGCCTCAAAATGCGCCTGAACACACCTCGTTTTCAGACCAGCACGCTAATGGGCGAACAGATGGGCACTAGTGCATTTGCTATTTAAACAATATGGCGCTGGATGTGAAAATTATAAATGCGTTGGGCTGAAACTAGCAAAAAACACTTGGGGTTACTTGACTGTAACCCTGTTCCCTGATAAAGCGGAACGAGATGCTGCATAAGCTTATGCAAATGGGAATGTCTTTGACATAACCAGCTGTGAAAATAGTGTGAAAACACGTCAATGAAATTGACCCGGAGGTATTTATAGCCTCGGCCGGTGACGTCATAGGCGCACCTGCTGCACGAGGCTATAAATAGATGAGCTTCAGCTGGAGCAAACCAGATCTTCTTTGTTTGAAGACCAGTCCTGAAGCATCATCAGCACGGCCTAGCAATGCAGCATCTCGTTCCGCTTTATCAGGGAACAGGGTTACAGTCAAGTAACCCCAAGTGTTCCCTTTCAAAAGCTACACTCAATGCTGCATAAGCTTATGCAAATGGGAACGAGAATACCCACGCCGCCGTGCTTGATGGTGCCTGGACCCCTTACTGTTGTGTAGGTGTGCACAAGAACGCAAGAAGCCTCAGGCATTAGCCTGTGATGTCGACTCAAGGACATGAGAGCCCAGAGTGGCATGAGCATCCAAGCTATAAAGTCTTAAGAATGTGTGCGGAGAGGACCAACCTGCCGCATCACAAACATTTTGTAAGGGAGCACCCCTTGCTAACGCAGTAGAAGAGGCGACTCCCCTGGTGGAGTGAGCCCTTAATCCTATAGGTGAAGCTTGACCGCGCACCTCATATTCAAGAGCAGTAGCATCCCTGACCCAATGTGACATTGTTTGATGGTGGCAGAACCTCTGTTACGGCCCCCATGGCAAACAAACAGTTGCTCTGACTTACGCCACTGGCTAGTGCGGTGGACGTAGGCCTGAAGAGCATGGACTGGACACAGTCTATGAAGTTTCTCCTGATCCGGCGTTGTGAACGGCAGAGGGCAGAAGGTTTCAAGAGTGACAGGATGTACAGTCGACAAAGGAACCTTAGGCAGGTAGTCAGGGCGGGGATGCAAAATCACTTTCACCAAACCTGGGGCAAAGTCTAAGCAGGATGGCGATATTGACAGAGCCTGCATGTCCCCAATTCTTTTCAGAGAAGTTATAGCCATAAGAAAAACCATCTTTAGAGTCAGAAGTTCGTCATACGCTGATTCTAGAGGTTCAAAGGGGGTCTCAACCAGACCCTCGAGGGCTAAAACAAAGTCCCATGAAGGGATCTTGGCTCTTAATGGAGGCCACAACTGCCTGGCACAACAAAGTGAGCAGGCAGAAGATGCCTCCCAAGCGGCACCCCATCCACCAGGGCGTGGCAAGCCAAAAGAGCGGCCACATAAACCCTGAGAGTGGAGGGGCAAGCTAATGTTTCAAAGGGGGTCTCAACCAGACCCTCGAAGACTAAAGCTAAGTCCCATGAAGGGATCTTGGTTCTAACAGGTGGCCTCAACCGCCTACCCCACGAATGAAGCGAGCGAGTAGAGGATGTCTCCCGAGCGGCACCCAATCCACCAAGGCGTGGCAAGCCGAAAGAGCGGCCACATGAACCCTGAGAGTGGAGGGGCAGGTGCCTGATGACAACTTTTCTTGCAGAAAATCCAGAACTGAAGATACCTGGCAGTTGACTGAATCTACATTGTGTCGTACACCACCTTTCAAAGACACCCCATTTATTAGCATAAACTTCCGAGTGGAGGAAGCTCTAGCACTTAGAATGGTCTCAATAACTGCAGGCGAAAGCCCCGTGTCCCTCAGTTGGTGCCCTTCAGGGGCCAAACATGAAGGTTCCACAGGTCGGGCCTGGAATGGAATATCGTGCCCTCTGCCTGAGACAGAAGGTCCCTCCTCGCCGGAATCGCCCAAGGCGAGCCGTTGAGGAGAGACACTATCTCCGAGAACCAAACCCTGTTCGACCAACGCAGCGCTATCGATAAGAAGCAAGACCCTTGTTGGCGAACCCCGGCTAGAACTCCCAGGAGCAGAGCGACTGGAAGGAGGGCATACAGACACATTTTGGGCCATGTATGAACCATCACATCCAGACCCAGCGGGGCTGGGTGACAGAGAGAAGCAGGGACATTGCGCTGTCTGAGAAGAGGCGAAGAGGTCCACTCCCTGTGGTCAGCTCTGTAAAATCTGATCCAGATCTGCTTGACTACTTCTGGGTGGAGTTTCCACCCCCCCATCTGTAACTCTGTCTGGACAGTAAATCTGCTCCCGCCCTTGAATGTACACTGCTCGAGTGACAGGAACTTGTTCTGAGCCCAGAGAAAAATCTGTCTCGCTATTCTGATAGCGTGAGCACAGACCCCCCTGGTGATTATATACAAGATATTTAGCTGTACTGTCCACCCGCACTAGGACATGACAGCCCCTCAATTGGGGGAGAAAGTATTTCAGGGCCAGAAATACAGCCGTCAACTCGAGGCAGTTGATGTGCCAACTGAGTTGATGACCCTCCCATTCCCGTTGGGCTGGACGACCACTTAAGGCCGCACCCCAGCCCGTCAGGGAAGCGTCCGTCGTTAGCAACTTGCGACGACAAGGTACGTCTAGAGTGGGACCCAAGGCAAAAACCGGGGTCTGAACCACATAGTTAGTGTACGAAGCCACATGGCGCGCCACTTTATTTGCCTGAGGATTGGCCCTAAGTCCTCTGGCTTTGAGCCACAACTGAAACGGTCTTATGTGCAACAACCCCAAAGGGAAACCCGTGGATGCTGATGCCATTAGACCTAACACTCTGGTGCTGATGATCAGTAAGATCTTGGTCTAGCCTGACTTTGCTCAGGGAATACTGAATGGTCTTGATTCAAGCGGGAAACCATTGTGCCCACCTTGTGACCAAAAACCGAACAAACCCTAGATAAGTCGTTCTCTGGGCAGGAGAAAGAACACTTTTCTTGGTGTTGAGTCTCAACCCTAGAGAAACTAGATGAGCCAACACACTGTGTTGAAGCACCATCTCATGTGATTTTAGCAATCGCCTTTGTAATTCAAAATTTGAATGCCCCGGAATCCCAATGGAGCCGGTAATACATCCATACATTTTGTTTATGTGCGGTTACAAGGCTAGCCAAATGGAAGACCCGAAATTGGTAAGCTTTTGCCCCCAAGAGCGAACCTCAGGAACTTCCTGTGTTGTGGCAGACTTTATATGCGAATACATGCGTCCTTCGGATCAATCGTGCCGAATCCAATCACAATGTTGAATATGCGACACGACCGCCTTCACTGTAACATCTTGACCTTGAGTACTTTAACTGCTTCACGGTTTAAGACTCGAAGATCTGAGATTAGACACCCCCCCCCACCCTACTGGGGACCAGGAAGTAACTGCTGTCACTTGTGACAGTACGAACGCCAACTCCGCCTTCACGGAAGTGGAGACCACGCCGTTCAAACAAGGAGGATGACAAATAAATTAGTTTACTAATTTTTACTGTGCTTAACACCCATGCAGAAACGCCTGGCAGAAGTTCACACGCTGCCTGAGACTCTGAGAGTGACAATTTTAACACTTCCTGTTGAGGGGATGTTAGACGTTCTATGTCCTGGATGATAGCAGGATTTAAACACTGAACGTCTAACATTTCACCGGAAACCACTGCCCCCCCGAATCACCAGAGGCGGCGGGGATGGAGTAGTTTTGAGGATAACGGGGTGGGGCGAGCAAATGTTTGACACGCCCTGTCCCGTGGGGGCAGACTGGGCACCAGACCACCGGACTTCTTATATTGATGACAGTCCCGAAGTCTGCCCTGGGAGGTTGTTGAGGATGACGAGCCGGTCTCCAGTCTTTACGAGGGAGAGCGCGACTCGCCACACTCTGCTTATTACCCCCCTAAATCTTAAAGGACTGAAGAGAGGTTGTGTGGCTGATAGCCCCTCCCCTTGAGTGCATTGAGGAAGAAACTGAGTGAACACTTCCTCATGTTTCTTCCACTCCTTTAAATCTGGCCACTACAGAGTTAACTGAGTCACCAAATGAACCACTCAAATCCTTCAGAAGGTCAGCCTGATATGCTTGCAAGACAGCCATAGTGTGCAGCGCAGCACCAGCCTGTCCCTTTATATTTATTATTCTTATATAAATCATATACAATATATATTCCACATAAAATAATATATTATATTATATATATATATATATATATATATATATATTAATATATATATATATATATATATATATATATATATATATATATTATATATATATATATATTAATATATATATATATATATATATTAATATATATATATATATTAATATATATATATATATATATTAATATATATATATATATATATTAATATATATATATATATATTAATATATATATATATATATTAATATATATATATATATATATTAATATATATATATATATATTAATATATATATATATATATATTAATATATATATTATATATATTAATATATATATATATATATATATTAATATATATATATATATATATTAATATATATATATATATATATATATTAATATATATATATATATATATATATTAATATATATATATATATATATTAATATATATATATATATATATATAATATATATATAATATATATTAATATATATATATATATTAATATATATATATATATATATATTAATATATATATATATATATTAATATATATATATATATATTAATATATATATATATATATTAATATATATATATATATTAATATATATAAATATATATATATATTAATATATATATATATATTAATATATATAAATATATATATATATATATTAATATATATATATATATATTAATATATATATATATATATATATATTAATATATATATATATATATATATATATATATATATATATATTAATATATATATATATATATATATATATATATTAATATATATATATATATATATATATTAATATATATATATATATATATATATATATATTAATATATATATATATATATATATATTAATATATATATATATATATATATATATATATATATATATATATTAATATATATATATATATTAATATATATAATATATATATATAATATAATATATATTAATATATATATATATATATTAATATATATATATATATTAATATATATATATATATTAATATATATATATATATTTATATATATATATATTAATATATATATATATATATTAATATATATATATATATATATTAATATATATATATATATTAATTAATATATATATATATATTAATATATATATATATATATATTAATATATATATATATATTAATATATATATTCCATATAAAATAATATACAATATATAATTCATATATATAAGCTTTGCCCATGACAGCCGACGTTTATTTTCTACATGGCTTTATGGGGAGGTATGTCTCTTTAATGAAAATGCAGACCCAGGCGAGAGATAGCTCGTGATCGAGCGTTTCCCACCTGGGGTATTCTCACATATCCACGCGATTTCGCACCCATGATAGTCGAAAATGTCGACGTCAAGGGTACAAAAACACGTGAAGTAAATGTTTTTTTTTTTTTTTTCTCTAGACAGAAACCTCAAGCTCACTGCGTTCGGGGATCTCTCATTCACGGTACCAGACAAACTGCCCTGGCCACCGCGCGAACAACCACCTCGATAAATTCCTCGTATGGATTCACTATCATGTGAGGAACGATCGCAGGCGGCTGCTCGAGATTCATCCAGAGATTCATCATCATTCCCCGCGCGAGCCGAAGAAACGCCGGAGCGCGCTTCGGGATCACGCGGGGAAACATGCATTTGTTGAGCGAGCAAGCGAAAGGGACGGACCCGTCTCTTGCTCGTCAACAAACCCATTCGAGAGCTCCGAAAACTGGTGCGGACTGAAAGTAGCCCAGACGAGCATAAAGCATTCTAACTGTAAAGGCTTGCAATGCCCGCACTCGTCTGACTCAATGCAGCGACCGCATGCTTTTCCCCAAACACACACAGCAATACACGTGTGCATCCAGTTCTGTTATTTGAAAGAGAACATGGATATACAGCGTTTTACTCTGCTGACTTGTTTCCAACTGATCAGATTTAACTAGAACTCTTTCCACTTATGTTTCTTTGTAACAGAGATGAGAAAGAGAGAGAAATCTGCACACTACCATGTTGAAAACGAACTCCTAATAAAGATCTCGAGTTGAGTCTTGAAAGAGAGAGAGAATTTTTTTTTTTTTTTTTCAGAGACTTTGTAACACACCATAACACAGAGTTGGTCTGAAAACAAAAAGACCTGGTTTGCTCCAGCTGAAGCTCATCTATTTATAGCCTCGTGCAGCAGGTGCGCCTATGACGTCACCGGCCGAGGCTATAAATACCTCCGGGTCAATTTCATTGACGTGTTTTCACACTATTTTCACAGCTGGTTATGTCAAAGACATTCCCATTTGCATAAGCTTATGCAGCATTGAGTGTAGCTTTTGAAAGGGAACACTTGCGTCGTGCCTGCCGTCACATTGCGCCAGGTGTACGATATGGCCCCAAGTTGCAAGTTTAATTAGGGATTCTGTCTAATACCAACAAGTCGATAATTATTTCCATGATTACATTTTTACAGATACAAAGCTGATATTAAAATTCTATACTATTTTGACCAAATAAATTAAAAGTAAAACACTTAGGGCCAGATTTACTAACAGCTTGCGCCAGCGCAAACCCTCTTTTTGCGTTAAAAAAACTACTGTCGAGATTTACTCAAGACATGCAGTGCAAAATTAGCACTGAAAAGGCCTGGACACGGTTATTTTTGCAACTGACTTTTATGTATTTGTTGAAGTTTCCCTTTAAGATGCAAAATTTATGGGAGGAGAGTTTTTAAATGAATCATGCAAGGTTATTGTAATAAAGTTTGTCGTTATGGGAAGAAGGAGGTGGGAACCGGCGAACATTTAAAGACTTTAATCAAATAATAAAAACAAAATGAAAGTAAAACCGGCAGCTCCTCACGAACGACTGCCGCGCACACACATAACAAAACAAACAAAACAATGTAAAGTTCAGGCCTGGTCCTCTCTAGTCCTTCACTAGTGTCGCTCATCCTTATATGCCTCCGTGCTCCCTCATGAGAGGACTCAAGACCGGTGTGCCTCGCAGGTGACACTCATTCAATCACGCGCACCGTTCTCGCTCGCTCCTCCCACGTCTCTCGCTCATCAACCTCGCCACAGTTATTTACTATGGTTTGCGCTAGTCAATTTACTGGTGTTTGTGCCATTATTTACCGCCCAAAAAAGGCATGTCTTAAACCAGATGCTAATTCGCGCTGCTCTATTGGTCGTTATGGAAATGATCTGGCATGTCGTCAGTAGATCATGCACAGAACTTTCCACTCCCATCTGCGATTTTTTGGTATTGCGCTCTTACGCTTATTTGCACTGTTTAGTAAATCTGGCCTAAAATCTATATAAATTTTTTTAAATGCTAAAAGTGAATTTGGGTATCACAACATTATAACTACATTTCTGTATATTACAGAATATAGTACTTGAATTCGAATGGATTTCCTATGCAAATTTGCAAAATATGTGGATGCAAATAAGTCTATTGAAAGCAATAGGTCTAATAAAACATATAATGGCCAAATATTAGGCCAAATATACTTAGACATTTTCTGTCAGTATAAACCAAGTACATTTTACATTTTACATTACATTTATGCATTTGGCAGACGCTTTTATCCAAAGCGACTTACATTGCATTCAATGGGAGATGACCTTACAAAGGTGGAAAAATCTGAACACCCCAACCCAACTTGTCACTGCATTTGAGAAGAGTGTCGTTTCTGCACTTCTGTCAGTTTCTCTTCACCTCAGTAACCCTGACATTTCAGCCCACACATACTTCAGCCTGCAGCATACCAAATGTGCCATAATGCCTCCAGCTCGCCATCGGAGATCATATAGGTTTGTGCTTGTGGGTCAATGTGTGCATACATGGCTGTAGAAAATGTGTGACAGCATGTGTTTTTCATTTAACGTTTTTCCCATCTCTGAAACAAAAACATTCCGGTTGTTCCATTGACTAATAACTGTTGGCTTGGTCTTACAGTAAGGAGGAGCACCGGCTTCCTCAAGTGTTGCAAATATCTCCATTTGTGGTGGGCCACCTTTGCAGCAGTGCAAGTAATGACAATGTCTTCAGAAGGAGATTGGAGAGCTAATGAAGAATGATCTTTCCGTGCCTCGAAATTTCGGCTTGTGAGATGAGCTAACTCAACAATGCTCTGATAACTGATGGTGCTTATATGAATAAGACATTAACTAACAGATTACAGGGTTCACTTGACTTGAGTTTTAAGATTGATAGCCATGGTAAAAATGTGATTAAGTACTCCTGAGAGATGATGGTAAAATCGAGTTTAAAAAAAAAAACATTGGAGAGACCTCTGACAATGACAATGTTGTTGAAAATAGCATTTTGGATGCTGTGAGTCTGGCACCAGTATGGAAATTGGTTGTGTTCTAATATGATCTTTTCAGCAGGGTAGTCGTCCAGAAAAGTAGTCCACTAAACAGTGAATGTGTTTACCTTAAGTAAATGACTGAAATCTTCTGGCTGTGAGAGTAAAGGTCACATTTACCATTGTCTGACGAATTTTCGCTTCCTTCAATAGGAATCCATTAGGCTTGCTACGATAGTCGGTGTTGCCGGTGTTACCGGTGTCCAGACTCAACACCGGTTACATCACTTGCCCACCGTGGCACCGCCCACCGTCTTTTTGATTTTTTTTTTTATAGTAATAAAATAATTTAGTTCAGTTAGAGAACAGACAATACAAATAAAAACTGAACGTATCTGCTTAATAAAGCAGGATCCGACCGTGAGTCTCGGAGGCAGCGGCAGGAGTCACTCATCAGATTTAAGAGTGAGGAGCTGACTGAGATGATCACGGAAGATTTGGTTTCAAAGCGAAACGTAAAAGCGCCTATTTAAGGGAGTTTGTCATTTGTTTTGTTGTTGTGTTTTTCATTAAAAATAATAGGCTAATGAACCCACAATTCAAGCAACCCGCAGCCGAATTGGCGCTAATTAAAAACCGAAAGTTAAATGTGCACGGCCGCACAGAGCGCGCATTGTTTACTTTCGCCTGGCTCCGCAGTGCGAGCCTCCGCGCTACGCTGACTGCGCGCATTTATTTTTGCCGCGCGCACCCCATTTATTTTTGCCGAGCGCGGGCGCGTCGAGTATAAACGAGGCTTTACGGGCGAACTAACAGTGTGCATTCGGTTAGATAGAATTAGCGATTTAAAAGCCTCCGCCGGTGATACCGGTATTACCGGTGTTGTCACACATCAATTAACCGGTGGGAAAATTTCCTCACCGTCACATCCCTAGAATCCATGTGATTGGAAGCTTCATGTGAAAGATTTTCCCACACAGATTTCATAGCAGGTTCAAGTTGGTGGCCAATCAGACCAATGGAGTGACGCATAGCTTCCACGACCACATTGACTAGTGGCAGAATTGTGTGCGTGTGTTCACGTTTTTCTATCCCGGTGGGGACTTCAACCTGGATGCGCAATGACTCATAGGGTCACCGTGGGGACCTAAATTGAGGTCCCAATGTGGAAACAAGCTTAAAAATCATATAGAGTTTTTTTTGGGGGGAAAATGTAAAAATGCAGAACGTTTTGTGTGATAGGTAGGATAGAGGGAATAGAATATACAGTTTGTACAATATAAAAACCATTCTGTCTATAGGATGTCCCGATAAAACATGGAAACCCAACGTGTGTGTGTGTGTGTGTGTGGGCTCATATTCCTCTGTGCTGAGTCATTCCTTCATTGAGGATGCTCTTGCTTGTCTAAGCAGATGTACCTTCATTCATCCTGCAAGCAACATAGTTTTTGCTTTACAACTTTGTTGTAATAGAGGAATAAGATGGTACATTCATAGACAACCAACAATTGTGTAACATTCATAACCATGTCTTTATTATGTCCACGTAAAACACATTTCAGGTTGAACATCAGTGCAGATTGGAACTTTCCTTGCATCACTAGTTTGTTGTACATTTCAAGTTCTGTATCTTACAGTTTCATTTACTTTGACTTAGAACATATATTTTCAGACTCTTTTTCCAGTCACATCTGCCAGCATTGACTTAAAAACCAAGCTGTGTATTTATTTTGCGTTGAGATGTTTTGTTTTAATAATCATGTCTAATTTGATTCAAAATTAACTTTACCATCAGAAATGGAAAAACGAAACTGAGGTATGCTTATACAAAAAAAACGGTCGAAAGAGCTTCCACTGCCCTATTCAAAGAGGATTTCTCCAGTTGTTAACAGATCCGAATGACTTTGATTTCATTTTCAAAGCAAAGGTTCTACTTGAAAGCTTCTAAAAGATTCAGTTTTCATTTTATCCTTGCAGTTTTTTGTGACGCTCCCGTTTCCTGAATACAAATAACCCTGATATGTCAGAACTGACAAGCCCAGCACTCATTGATTCGAAGAATTATGATAATTGGCAACAGTTACTGACTGCCTGGCCTTCATCTATATTCTGTACATCAGCATCGTTCCTTGCAGACCGGCATTGGAAACTCCAGCTACAGTTGAAACGCCAATGACTTCAGGTCAGGGGATAACTAGGAGCAGACGTGGTCTCTCAGAATGGCAACCAGAATACAAGATGCTTGTTTGTAGCTTTCTATTTTTAGCCAATAGCAAAAGAACGCAGTGGCACATTGAAGGCTGTTACCCTTGAAATACGATGACTGTGGGATTCAATTGGGTGTCAGCTGACATTGTGATACTCGCTTGACTGTAACAATGAGAGTATAGAGTAAGGATGCTGACTTTACAGTCACATCATAGTTTTACCTTAAAGGGACAGTTCACACAAAAATGAAAATGGTGTCATCATTTACTCACCCTCAAGTGTTTCCAAACCTGAATAAATTTCTTTCTTCTGCTGATCACAAAAGAAGATATTTTGAAGACTATGGGCAACAGTTGATGGGCTCCATTGACTTCCACACTGTAACGCTCAAAATAATTAATTGGTTTGAGTAGAGCCAACTCAAATTAAACAAATTAGTTCAAACAAAAAAACTTTTATAAGTATTTAGAACTTTATTTTTCTTTTGAGTTCTCAAAACTGACACATTTTAAGTTCTTGTTTTGAGTTTTATGAACTTGTTTTTTATTTTATTTTATTTAGTCTAACTTAAATTTAACCGAAACTGGGCTGGGATTTCTATTTCCCTGCATGCTTTGCCATGACACTCAAAAGGGACAGTAAATGCCAAAATTAAGTGTTATATTATGATTGTTTTGTGCAAGATTAATGTTAAGTGGGAGATTTAGTAGTGTTTGATGTTTTGTTATGCTAGTTTTAGAAGAGTTTCTGTTATGTTGGGTTTTTTTTTTTGTAGGGTTATCATCATGGTGACGAGTGGAGCATGAGCTTAGTTTGCGAACAGATGTGTGTTAAATATATTATATTGCTGTCCTCATTCAGCAAGTGCTATTTTATGGTGATGCTACCAAAGCATTGTGTAACCAATTAGCAAGGTGGGATTTATTGAAAGCTATTCAGTATATAATTGCTCATTATATACATTTTGTTAAAGAAAGTTACATAGTGCAGCTTTAAAGTTTGTAAGTTTTCACTACTAAAATAGATTACATGATGTTTTTAATTTAAATGAATTAGCTTACTCAAATATTTCAAGTTCAGAGAAATTAAAATGTATGATGTATGATTTTATTCTATTGGTACTGTTTTTAGTTATAGCAACCCATGGTCAGGACTGATTCCCGTTTGAAAATAATTTTTATTCTAAGCCAATACTTAACCTTTTCCATGACACTGGCCTTTTGTGTGGATGTCCTGGTAACTGCCTCTATCTTGGTGTCGTTCCAGCACTTAACACGCATTTACAGGTCACCCTAACATATTAGTACTTGTTTTCCAAAGTCTAATTTTACTCCATGCAGAAAACTTGGCCCAGCTTTGGTTTTCCTCTTTAGTTTATTTCTAGTATAATGTGCTTCTAAATACACAGTTTGATTAATTGGAAGTAGTAAAGCAGATGTCTATTGCACCAACAAAGCTGATGACCCATTTTTATGGTAATTTGTCATTGTCAGGTAATAAACATTGTCAGATGGCAGTTTATTTAGAATTTTTCTTGGAATTCGTACATGTATTTTTTCTGCTCATTTCTTTTTGGCTACATTTACAGCATTTGCGCTAATAAATGATTGTTGATGTTTTAGCAGTAAACATTATTGATTTTTGTGGTGCGTTTCTTTGACTTCCCATTTGGTTCATATTTTGTGGTGGCCATGCTTGTTTAAAATAAGCCAGAAGTTTATTAAATTCTATTTAGACGATGTACTCTGCTTTACCTCTTCCAAAACATTTGCCTCCATTCTGTTCTATATTAATAGACTACATTTACATATATTACCCTAAAAGTGCTAAACTAGGGGGAAAAAAGAAGAGCATTTGTTTGAATTACACTATGCACAAATGGATACAGAGTCTAATTAGACTGTACATTAACAATTCTTTGGGTATTGATCTTGAAATCCTGAATCGCTGATCCACAGAAAAAAAAAATCTTTCTTGTTTCTATTTAATTTGATATCACCCAAAAAGGTTGGACATTTTTTTGTGGGTTAACACAACATGAAAATGTTGGATCACTGTAGAAGTGGGGCTGGTAGCATAATGGTTAAGAATCAAGGCTGCTTTTCTCGTTTATTTTCTCATTAAAAAATTCTCAAATAAAACTAACATCTCCAAGATGAATCGCACTATTAAAGGCACAATATGTACGATTTTTAATTAATTAATTAATTAAAATATCAAAAAAACACTAGAACAATATTATATATTTTGTTGACTTGTGTACTTACACTATCCCAAATGTTTCCAAGACTGTTTAAATCCAGAGAAATAAGCAAATTTTAACCTGGACACGAACCATGTCCGTGCGTCGCCTATCAATGACATCATATCGCGTCTCGATTTCTGGTTTTATTTTGTAGAAACCATGGAAACACCAAAGTAGATGCTTTAATACAGAAGACAGACAACTAATCATTGTTTTAACGCTCAACACAGTTAGTCTTATTGTTTAAATCTCGTTTTCTTGATTGACCTCTAGTGGCGAAAAATTACATATTGTGGCTTTAAAACATTTGATTTACAGATAAACTACTTACAAATTGGAAATTGGTACTTGACATTTATTAATTAGTTAAGATTATCTCTCAAATCCGATTGGTTGATTGGAATGTTTTTCCAGGATCAACAAAGATGGTGATCCAGGAACATGTTGCACTTGATGAAATCAGGGGCACGTTCAAAGCTCAAACCGGTGCGCAACGTTTTGCTACGGTTTCCGGTTGAACGTCATGTTTCCTGGAAACGGTGTGCAACGGTGTGCAACGGGTTTGAGATGCGTTTGATCTCGTTTGGTGGGTGTGTCAAAAATGACAGCCCAATCAGCGGCAAAATGTATATAAACCACGCAGTATTAAAGAGACAGCTCACACAATGGAAGTAAAGTGGTTTAATGTGTCCGCTGGTATTAGAAGACATGATTGTCGTAAGAGTTTAATATATATATATATATATATATATATATATATATATATATATATATATATATATATATATATATATATATATATATATATATATATATAATCAACATGATGATGTATTTATTTATATCTTTAGCTTAATTGCAAGGCAAGTTTATTTATATACCAAATTTCATATATGGTAATTGCTTGACATAAAGTGAGAAAGAAAATACAAGCTATTAAAAAAGTAAGAAATAAAATGATTTAAGTTAGAATTGATTACCATGGAGATGAAAAAGGTTCATTAAATGGGATTGGGATGTTGTCTTTTATTCTGGACGGCAAGGGCAGTGATTGCATGTATTTTGCAGTATTAAACACGTATTTATATCGATTTCATCAGGCTCCGAAAATTCCACAAAAAGAACACAAAGAATGGCCTTCTCGGCTGCCATAGTTACAACTCTTGCGTCAACAGAACAGGGTGTTCAACGCAGCACCGTTACCGTTTAAAAAACGTTTTGCAACGTTTTGTCGGGGCTGAACGCAGCCCAGGTTCTGCCAATTAAATATAGTATAACTTTAAGTGATTGAATATAAGGTATAAAATACCATACATTTGAAGTTGTTTTGCAAAATATTCCAACATATACAAGTTGTTTGACAGCGTCGGGAGAACTGATTATGTCATTCACTGAGCTTGATGGGAGTGGGCGGTCACTTCTGAGCTCTTTTGCTGGGATTCTGGTTTCCATAGTAACAGCGACTTCTCTGATTGGTGAATCGCTCCTTCAGGATTATCTCATTACTTCTGAATAAATTCCGAAATTAAATTAGAACATCAAATGGCATATAAAAATTTGTAGTCATAAGGTTTATCACCTTGGGAAGAAACATCAGATTTCTTTTAAAACACACAGACAGAAGAGCACATAGCAGGGATAGGGAAAAAGCAACAATGTTTTTGGACATGATACCATGGTGTTGTAAAATACCATGATAAATGAATATGATAATTATTGGTACGCCACAGTTCTTTTTTTGTTAGGGAAGTATCACTGAACTGGCACAGTAATCTTTTTCTGCCTGTCATTGGTTTTAGTTCTCTCTCACCTCACACTGTCCCTCGCTCGAGTAGTTTTGGCACAGGCAGAGCCTGAGAGACATGCCTCAGTGGCACCCAATCTGAACATGAAAGCTCTTTGAGCTGAGAGAGTGTTTGCGCCGTGTATTAGATGACAAGAGAGAGAGTGTACCGAATGAAATGAGAAACATACTGCCACAGTGCCACTGTTTTTCCACACTTTTATTTGTTTATCATTGTACAGCTATTTTCATATTCAGTAATGGGCTGAGTATGATCTTAATCTACAGTCTGAACAATATACAACGGGCAATTTAGTTTCCAAGGCTCATTTAAAGGAATAGTTCACACAAAAGTGAAAATTATTCCATAATTTACTCACCCTCAAGCCATCCTAGGTATATATGACTTTCTTCTTTCAGCCGAACACAATTGGAGTTTTATTAAATAATATCTTGGCTCTTCCCAGCTTTATAATGGGTGTGAATGGTTTTTTGGAGCTCCAAAAAGTGCATCCATCCATCATAAAAGTAATCCATATGACATCAGTAGGTTATTAAATGCCTTCTGAAGCAAAACGATGGGTTTTTGTAAGAAAAATATCCATATTTAAAACGTTATAAACAATAATCACTGGCTTCTGGCAATGGCCGTAAACGCATTCACGAGAGAGTCAAGTTCTGACGGAAGGGTGACCTCTGACCCGACGTATGATGTAGGGCATAGCGTAAGCTCAGGTGAGAATAGACGAACGCGGGAAACGCAGAGGATAAAGCAAAAATCCTTAGATCCTAAAGATGTACTTAAATCCTACTTAAGTGGATAAAAAAACACTCTTTCAACTAATTAAACTAATTGAAATTCAACTAATTGCATTAAATATACATTTAAACTATAATACATTTTCATTTAATTACAAATATCATACAATTAATTGTCTGAAAACATTACATTCACTTCACACTTAATATTTTATTATTCTAAATATTATTTCCTTAATAAGTTAGGCATACACTTTTTAAGGGCCTACTCTTTCCCCAAGAGTCATCATACATTTTCTTTTGTTATTATCTAATATTTGTTTCCTCTGTGCTCCGCTTCTGGTTCTGAAAGTTACAGTATGTTTTCATTGTACTCAAAAGATCATGGGAACTTTGATTCCCCGTGATTTGACCTCTTTAAATGATACTCTTTGTGTGTATTTTTGGCAGGTTCCCTTTTGGGTGGTCTGGCTGGAATGGAGTATTTACCCCACCATGTTAAGAAGAAAATGAAGAGCAATACACGGACACGCAGAGAGACGTATGAAGATGAGATCTTTAACATCGAGGTTCTGTTGGGGGTGGACTGCTCTGTGGTGATGTTTCACGGCAGAGAGCACATCCAGAAGTACCTCCTAACCCTCATGAACATTGTAAGTTTCCCAAATCCCATTTGAAAGCATTTACACTAGATTTCATATAAATATTTGTGTATTTGTACACATTTTGTGTTTGAAGTGGCAGCTAATGGTTCAGGTTCTAAGGTTCTGCTTCAGGTTCTGACCCTAATACTCTAACGTCAGTTTGCCCCACATTTTATAAAAAAAATAAAGGTTATCTGTAGACCTTTCTCACAACTTCCGTATTTGTGACCGGAAATACGCAATCGTCGTGGTAATCTTCTTTGCCGGGCAGGGCAAACGTGTCCTACAACCCTTTCAGCACAAAGCGGCATATGACGCATCTCTGTGGGGAAATATAAAACGAATATTTTAAACTAATATTTAACTTATTTACTGATATTTATTTAAATGTTTTACATGCTGTAGTATTTCACGGACGGAACGACTAAAATAAACATGCATGCTTAAATGGATGTTGTATGTTCGTGTATATTTTTTTTATCGTGTATATTTGATTTAATAATGAGGCTATTTAATATATATAAAATTCACTTTTGCAAAATGCCTCCATATATATTGTGAATATATTTTGTAAACATATAACCGTGATGTTAATCAACATTATTTTTTATTATATTGTAAACATATATTGTTATTATAGATTGTATTTTAAAATAAAAACATCTATAATTTTATTAAAAGTATTATGTTGTATGTTAAAAAAAAATGAATTTTGAACACTGCGTGATGTTTTAACTATTTTGAACTGTTTTCAAAGTCCGGACAAACTATCATCTTGGTTGAAGTCAACAGGGTCCCATCCACTGTTTGGTTACCAACATTCTTCAAAATATCTTTTGTGTTTAGCAAAAAAAAAAAGGAAATTGTGGGTTAAAGACAAAATGAGGAACATCAACAACTTGAGGCTGAGTAGTAAATTATGACAGAGTTTTTATTTTTGGGTGAACAGGGAAAGTGTTTTTCTCCTTCAAGTTACTTTGTATAAAAGACAGCTAAATGGCATTTGTTTAATTATTTGTCAGCTAAATGACAAGTAATTTACTTTAGGAACTGTTTGGTTCTGCGGATTATGTAAACACATCAACACTTATCCAAAAAATATCCCACAATGTCACTTTTCAGACAGCATAATTGTTATATCCAACGATGATTATATCAGACAGGCATTCACATGAATTTCTTCAAACTCAAAAGAGAAAAATTTGTATTACTGTATACAACGCTCGGATGTCGGAGGTTGAGCCAAACCTCCATCTGTTTCCCTGACAACTGCTCCAAGTCAAGAAATTACATCCACATCCCTGTCAGGGTTTCCTACCTGAAAGATTGATGTACTTGAGATCCTCGACAAGACCAGACTTGCAATGAACTTGCCGTCAAACCTGCACAACTAAACATTTTCTGTCTTTCCCTCCTTTTTCTATTTCATTTTAGTCTCATTTTGGTCAGGGACTTTATAGTAGTGCGCAAAAAAAAACCAGACCCAGTGTCCCGTAGTAAATTTGAAGATACTTAACGCAAACTTTTACGTTGCTGCGGTGGTAACAAACCTCAGAATTACCTTCAAATGCCTGTCACAATAAGCCAGATCTGTTTAGCAAGCTAGCTATAAACATGCTAACTTTTTCAAATAAAACTAACCATAGAAGAAAAACGTTTACTCTAGTGTCTGTTTACAATAGTGCCCCTTGTGGCAAGGTACAAAATGCAATTTGAATTAAAGCTGCGAGCAGCGATGACGGGCCCAAGCCGGTGGCACCACCACGCCGGTGGCATCAGCTTAACTGTGCACGGCAGGCAATATGCATTTAAACAGGAGAATATTTTAGAATCGCTCGAATATGCCACATTTACCGCAGCAACTGGTGCCACTTTCACCACAAGCCACACCCATGATGTAATTTAAATCTAGATTAATTTTAATATCATAGGATAAAATAGATAAAAGTTATCTTTTCCTGCTCAAAATTTTGTAAGTCCAGAAGGCCAGTATTTAATTCAAGGTGTTTGTAGTACAGAAACTGCAAAGATGATTTTAATATCAGTGTCAGGTAAGAGTAAGATGCGTGTCTACATTTTATGGAAGTTTATTATAAATAGCCACTTTTATAAAATCATGTGAAATTTATGTTTTAATACATTTATATTATATCAGTAAATAATAAATTTAAAGACATGTGCATCATACGTGATCTTGGCAAACACATCACATGACGTTTTTATTTCAAGTGATAGTTATTTGTGATAGCCTATATGAAAGGGTTAAATTATGATCAAGAGAGAAAGTCACACACACACACACACACACACACACACACACACACACACACACAAACACAATGATAGAGTGAGAGTGAGGGGGAGGGTAAGGACTGAGAGAAAGGCACACACACAAACTCACAGGGTGAGAGAGAGACCCCCCCCCCCACACACACACACACACACACACACAGATAGAGAGGGGGAAGGGGAAAGACAGGCATTCCATAGACTTAATGGTTTGTATACTGTACAAACTGTACATTCTATCCCCCTACACTACCCCTAAGCCTACATATCGCACACACACACACACACATACACACACACACACACACACACACACACACACACACACTACCCCTAAACCTACCATCACAGAAAACATTCTGCATTTTTACATTTTTATTAAAAAATTGTTTAATATGCTGTTAAAGCTATTTTGATTTACGGGGACACATGAAATGTCTTCATAAACCATGATTATGTTGTAATAAACACCCCTCCACCTATATATGTTATATATATATTATGTTATATATACCATGATTATATCCCAAAATAATAAATGTTATATTTACCCATGGCCTTCCCTGTTATACAGAAATGTAATAGTTATCAAACCTTCCTTAACTGCATAAATAATAAATGAAATATAGATGAATCATCATTAAAGCTACAATTTTCTCTATTCCCGTTGTTCTTTGATGAACATTAATGACAGGCATCATCAGTGCTCCTGTCACTTTAAGAACAACCGCGGATCTCACGCGCGGTCCCGCGCATCTCATTTCCTCACAACTCTTTAAAGTTCATTTAAGACGTTATTTAACTAATTTAAGACTCTAATATGAGAATACTCAAAATCCTCTGTGTTATTGTTTGTTCAAGAGCAAAAGAGAACTCGATGTGAGCAGGAAACTGACGCGAGTCTATCTATGCGTCGAGTGTGTGTGTGTGTGTGTGTGTGTGTGTGTGTGTGTGTGTGTGTCAGTGTCCCTTGATTAGCTGACATGAGACGCATCCACACAGATAGGACACTGACAGACACACACACACACACACACACACACACACACACACACACACACACAGAGCATACCGCAGCATAGCCATACAGTTTAAGTTCACCCACACTATATATTAATAAAAAGGTTTACAGTGCAAATACTGTTGTTGCAAATACTGTGCATAAAATTTGAAAACATTTGCAAAAAACACCACTGTATCATTACATTTTTTTTTAAACCTTTAAGTAACCATTTTTTAAACATCTATAAACATTACATTTACATAGATAGACGGACCAGATATTCCTAACACTTTGGGAATACTTTAGGGTTACTAGTTGTTTTGTAAACTGTCTATAAACATTATCTGGATGGTTATTGTAAAGTTGCAACCGATGACTATAATACCTTGTTAAATAGTTTAATAAACAGTACCAGTAAAACGTGGGCAGTACCAGTAAAACATGTAAACAGTACCAGTCAAACATGTGGGTTGTCCTGATACTGTACTTCAAAATGTAACAGTGTAAAAATTGCCACAGAATAAAGTAATTGTTCAAGATCTATTGGTAACTCATAAAAATAATGTCATATTTGCATAAACTGTCACTACCGTATATATCCCGACACTAGCACATTAAGATAAGCTATGAAAAAAATCATGTTCCTCTGCCTCTTTCTGGTTAAATAATGTTTATAATAATTGTTAATATAGCATGCTATATTAACTATTCCAGGTTATTTATGCATAGCATAAATAATGGTTAGTAGAGCATGCTATGCCACTTTCATCAAAACCTATTACAAAGCTATAGCAATCTCATGTCATTCCGTCTGTTCGAAAAAAAAGTTGCACTAACTGTTCGTTACAAGCAGCATTTGCCGTCAGGCAGGTAACGATAGCTAACATAAACATATTTTTGCTAGCCTACCTGCTGCAAACTTACACTTTTTTTGTACAAGACAAGTAGAGCTATTTTATCCAGTGTAATTTATCACATACCACTATCTTGTTTTTTCTTATCCTCCTCTTCCTTTCTCTTTTTTCTTTTCTGGCTTCCTGAAGCATAAAATTCCGCTTCAAATCCGAGGTTGTTTTGTATTTTGCCGCAGCAGAGATCGCGTGGTTGTGGCTGGCTGCTGTCAGCGACTTCTGAGAGGGGCCCCTTAAGGGGGATCCCGATAACAGTGTCATTGCACTTTACTGCATTGACTATCAATGGGGCGCTCACACAGTTTGTCGTTTCATTTTATTCTTAACCTGTCGCTGTCTTGGTGCCCCAGGCCAGCTCGAGGCCCCAAGCAATTGCTTGGTTTGCCTGCCTTGTCGCGACGGGCCTGCACACACACACACACACACACACACACACACACAGACAGGACACTGACACACACACACACACACACACACACACACACACACACACACACACACACACACACACACACACACACAGGACATTGGCATACAGCGTGTTCTCTTGTGTCTTGTCGCGCTTGGAAGCATTTACATGAATAGGAGCGTGATCATGTAACGCTAAGCAAAAATGGATATAAAAACGGACGCTGCGTTATTTGCGTTAAATATTTTTAATGCGTTAAGCTTCCGTTTCACGTTGACCGAGTTTGGTGGAGATTGAATAAATCGCCTACGGAGGAGAACGTAAAAACTCAGAAACTGAATTATACAAATATTCACGTTCAAACAAACTTTCTGTGAAAAAAGACACTTATAAACAGACACTTGTAGAAAATAATGTGAATTTTTTTTTTATTTATAAATTTGAACTATGTCAGTAAATAATGAATTTAAAGACAAATGTGTCAAAAGTGATCTTTGCAAACACAGCACATGACCTTCTGTAAAGCACATGTATAGAAAACACACTCACACTCCTCTGTTTTAAAAAAAGAGTTCTGTCTGAATGAGTACATGAAATCACGGCTGTCAGGTGAAAAGAATTGTAACTCAAATGTCATTTAGAAAATTAGTCCTGTAGTGATATAGTGTCATAGTTCATGTCCACATTAACCACTACGTTGTAATATCAGTGTAATACCCATGTCATCATACACATTTGTGTCCTCATGAATCACATTAACAAGCACACATACAGAGAAAGGGAGTTTCAAAAATAATACAACACTGCCACCTTGTGGTGATAGAGGGGAGGGCACACAAACAGCCAAAAACATTATTAAACTTTGACATGTTGCCATGGCAACATTTTTTGAAATATTAGGAATCCATTCATATGTCTCTATCTGTCATGTTTTCACATTATACTGATGAAGTTTGAAGTCAATCAGGTGAAAATAAGATGGGGATTCAAAGCATTTTTGAAAGTGACACACTTCCTGCTGCCAGTTGGTGGCGCTTTAACTTTGACTCACAAAAGTCATATCCATGTGATCGGCCTCTTACAACGAACACACAGCTGAAGTTTCATCCAAATCATTCAATGTTTGCACAAGTTATTACACACTTCCTGTTTCCCTTTTCTCGCCATAAATTCGTTGCTTCGCCACGGCCAAACCGTTTAAGATATCAAAAATACGCTCGCAATTTAGCATCCTCTGTGTCTTGACTTCTTGCTGACCGAGTTTGGCACTGATTGAAACAATGGCCTCGGAGGAGTATATTAAATTCCAGAGCATGTGTTTTCAGAACAACCCATATTAGCTCACTTCCTGTTGGGCTGACACGTAACTTAGAGCACGAAAGTTGTTTGGCCCGATGAGGTCTATATGTGTACCGAGTTTCATACATGTACGTGCAAGTGTGTTTGATATATAGACCAAGTTTTCAGACCCCACTTTAGGGGGCGCTGTCGAGCCCCCCTGCCACGCCCGGGTACCAGCTTCAGCCCGGCTCTGATGGCCGCGCATTCCGATGTGTGTGCTAAGTTTCAAGAGTTTTTGAGCATGGTAAGGGCCCCAAAAGTGCCCGAGAAGTCGATAAAATAATAATAATAATAATAATTAAAGCTGCGAGCAGCGATGACGGGCTCAAGCCGGTGGCACCGCCACGCCGGTGGCATCAGCTTAACTGTGCACTGCAGGCAATAGGCATTTAAAATGGGAAAACATAAAAGGACTATGTCAAAGTCATCTGAATTCACCACATTAACTGCAGCAGTTGGTGCTGCTATGACCACAACAGCCACATCTATGAGATCAAATAAATTTAAATTAATTTCATGTCAGATGATGTCAAAGGTCAAATTGGAATGAGTTCACGATACCATTCAAATGCTGATGTTGTATTATTGTAACACTTCTCTTCATATGCACATCAGGGTGTCCGCGGGGTCTTAAAAAGTATTAAAAGTTGATAAATTCATTTTTGGAAAATGAAGGCCCTTAAAAGGTATTAAAAAGTCTTAATCACGATTTTATGAGGTATTACATTTTGTTCAAGCTTTGTCAAAAGAGTTTGACTCCAAAAAGTATTCATGAATATATTTATTTTCATCCCCATAACTATATAAAAAAAAAAACCGGTTTGCTCGGTCAGTGAGATCAGCTCGGGGCGCGCGCACCGTCTACGGGTGACGTCACATATTTTGCGAAATGCGCGGTTAGGTGATGTGTCGCCCTCCACACATTGCGAAACAGACTCCGAAATGGGGAAATGTAAATTTGCGGACTCCTGGTTGGAGAAGGATGAGTTTAAACAATGACCGCAGGGTTTTTCTATGGTTTTTCCTGCATAGCGGCCGCATCCGTCAAATTTCGTGCCACCGCTGTCTGTCGACAAAACTCAAGACAGGCAGTCCCTTGCTCAGATTAGGCATGTCGTGGTAATTAAATAATCATCAGAAATATATATTGTCACATGATCTTTCAGCAATCATTATTATTATTTTATGATTTGCTAGTACAAAGTCATCTAAAGCCATTCCATAGCTGAATGTCTTTCCTCCGCTGTAGCTGTCCATCATTCTCCGTTCAGAATTCAAACTGCGCGTCGCGTTTGGTTACAGTCAGTCAGCTGTTCGGTAAAGCTCACTCCAAGATGATATATTCCCGTTATAATACTTGATATGTAGATAAAATAATTTATCTTCCTGGAGTTTATCTAGCGGTTTCTGAACGATGTTGTGCTCGCCACCCGGGTGACAACACAAGGCATCACACGCACAATAACCGGAATTTAAAACTGTGAAGAAACCGACCGATATACATAGTAGACTAGGATTTGTGCGCTCAACGCTCATCGTCTCTTTATGCCGTGAACTTTTCAATGTGCACTCGCGCTGCACTGCACCCTCTGACTCCATGTTGCTTTAAGCGCATCATTTTGCACCCGGGATGCGCATAAGCACATTGTGCCGCGCTTTAATATATTTTCATAGTTTTGATTCTTGTTCTCACGTATCTATCATATATTTGTTGTCCCTTTACAGAGCTGCACATTATGTTTACAATAAACTATAAATCTTGAAATGTTATATTATTTGTGTAGGCCCATTTAATTATTTACATTCATATATAAATTAAATATAAATAGTTTTTTTATAAATGTATTTAATAAGAACACAAAGTAATTTGTACCTTTTCATTAACATTAGAACATTAGATTTTATAAAAATTAGTCCAGAGATGTTTTTTCAAGAATTACTTTTTGTAATTGCAATTTCTTTTAACTATCCACTCACCTAATTTAATATATATTTTTGTCATAGCTTATGATTATATATTTTTATTTTATTGCTCAACAGTAGTTCTCATCGCCGATGAGGTCTTTACATATTTTGAGAAGGTCTTAAAAAAGTCTTAAAAAGGTATTAAAATTTACTTCAGGATTCCTGCATATACCCTGCATATGCATCATACGTGATCTTGGCAAACACAGCACATGACATTTTTATTTAAAGTGATAGTTATTTGTGAAAGCCTATATGAAAGGGTTAAATTATCATCATGAAGAGAGAAAGTCACACACACACAGAGAGAGAGAGAGAGAGAGAGAGAGAGAGAGAGAGAGAGAGAGAGAGAGAGAGAGAGAGAGAGAGAGAGAAAGAGAGAGTGTGAGAGAGAGAGTGAGGGGGAGGGGAGGAGAGGGGAAGGACAGAGAGAGTGAGATTCTGATTGAATAAAAACATTTTTTTTAAAAATCTAAACAGTGGGAGAGAGTTGGTATTTCATTGTCTGAAACTTTATTTTACTATAGGAATAAGTTTTATCTTCAAAATAGATTCTGCATTTACATTTTTAATAAAACATTGTTTAGTCTGGTTTTTTTTTGGACACATGAAATGTCATAAACCATGTAATACCAGTGTAATACCCATGTCATACAAATTTGTGTCCTCTTAAATCACATAAACAAGCACACACACACACACACACACACACACACACACACACACACACACACACACACACACACACACACACACACACACACACACACACACACACACACACACATACACAGGCAGAGATGCATGCTTAAGCGGCCAACCCCCACCCCCCTTCAAACACACACAGTGAGAAAGTGAGAGTGAGGGGGGGAGGGGAAGGAAAGGCAGAGGACATTGCATAGACTTAATGGTTTTTATACTGTACAAACTGTACATTCTATCCCCCTACACTACCCCTACTCCTAAACCTACCATCACAGAAAACATTCTGCATTTTTACATTTTGAATAAAACATTGTTTAGAAAGCTAGACAGTGAATTAAAGCATTTTTGAAAGTGACACACTTCCTGCTGCCAGTTGGTGGCCACACACACACACACACACACACACACACACACACACACACACACACACACACACACACACACACACACACACACACACACACACACACACACACACACACACACACACACACACACACACACACACACTCACACTCACACTCACACTCACACAGACAAACCCCTTAGAGAGAAAGAGAGATGGGATTTTTTTATCCTGTTTCAAAACTAACACAATGCTGCCATCTTGTGTACATTGAGTTCATATATATATACATATATATATATATATATATATATATATATATATATATATATATATATATATATATATATATATATATATATATATATATATATATATATATATATATATATATATATATATATATATATATATATATATTCATCTGAAAAATAGTATAGTCATTCCGTTTCATGTTGACCGAGTTTGGTGGAGATTGAATAAATCGCCTACGAGGAGAACGTAAAAACTCAGACCCTGAATTATACAAATATTCATCTTCAAACCAAAATATCTGACTTCCTGTTGGTCGGAGCTAATGACTGTAAATTATAAAGTTGTCCGGCTCGAAGAGAACAATATATGTACGGGTACACATGAAATGTCTACAAATGTAGGTTCTCAGAAATCACAGAAGCACACACAGAGAGAGAGAGAGAGAGAGAGAGAGAGAGAGAGAAACAAGGTTTTTTTTAATCCTGCTTCAAAACTAACACAATGCTGCCATCTTGTGTTCATTGAGGGAAGGGCAGCACAGACAGGCACAATAGATTCAAAGAAATATTTATAAAATATGTATATATTCATCTGAAAAATAGTACAGTCATTTTAAATTAATCTAAGTTCAATTACCAAACATACAATCTTAATTTAATTGAAATCAAAATATGATTTTACAAGATATGAGACAATTTCTGTTCCCCTTATTTTGTCCTTATTTAATCCCTCACCATGGCAACACCGTTTGAGATATCCAATATTCGTTCGCATTTTAGCATCTTCCATATCTTTGTTTCATGTTGACCAAGTTTGGTGGAGATTGAATAAATCGCCTACGAGGAGAACGTAAAAACTCAGACCCTGAATTATATAAATTTTCACCTTCAAACCAAAATATCTGACTTCCTGTTGGTCGGAGCTAATGACTGTAAATTAGAAAGTTGTCCGGCTCGAAGAGAACAATATATCTACCGAGTTTGGTGACTGAAGATAAAACTAACCCCCCCACTTTTGTCAAAAGGTGGCGCTATAGAGCCCCTCATCCCCACCCGTTTCTGAGGCTTTGCCCATGTGTACTGACTAACATCTCTGATGTGTGTGTTAAGTTTCATGCAATTTCAAGCATGCTAAGAGTCTCAAAAACAGCCAAAGACATTATTAAACTTTGACACGTTGCCATGGCAACAGTATTGGAAATTTCAGAAATCCATTCATATGTCTATATCTGCCATGTTTTCACATTATACTGATGAAGTTTGAAGTCAATCGGGTCAAAATAAGACTGTGATTTAAAGCATTTTTTTAAAAAAGTGACACACTTCCTGCTGCCAGTTGGTGGCGCTATAACTTTGACTCACAAACGTCATATCCTTGCGATCGGCTTCCTACAACAAACACACAGCTGAAGTTTCATCCAAATCAGTCAATGTTTGCACAAGTTATAACACACTTCCTGTTTCCCTTTTCTCGCCATAAATTCGTTGCTTCGCCACGGCCAAACCGATTGAGATATCAAAAATCCGCTCGCAATTTAGCATCCTGAATATCTTGTCTTAATGCTGACCGAGTTTGGCAATGATCGAAACAATTGCCTCGGAGGAGTATATTAAATTCCAGAGCATGCGTTTTCCGAACAACCCAAAATAGCTCACTTCCTGTTGGGCGAAGTTTATGACTATGAGTGCGGAAGTTGTTCGCCCCGATGAGATCTATATGTGTACCGAGTTTCATACATATACGTGCAAGTGTGTTTGATATATAGACCAAATTTTAATAGGGGGCGCTGTTGAGCTCCCCTACCACGCCCGGGTATCAGCTTCAGCCCGGCTCTGATGGCCGCAGATTCCGATGTATCTGCAAAGTTTCAAGAGTTTTCGAGCATGGTAAGGGCCCCAAAAGTGCCCGAATAGTCGATAAGAAAAATAATTAAAGCTGCGAGCAGCGATGACGGGCTCAAGCCGGTGGCACCGCCACGCCGGTGGCATCAGCTTAACTGTGCACTGCAGGCAATAGGCATTTAAAATGGGAAAACATAAAAGGACTATGTCAAAGTCATCTGAATTCACCACATTAACTGCAGCAGTTGGTGCTGCTATGACCACAACAGCCACATCTATGAGATCAAATAAATTTAAATTAATTTCATGTCAGATGATGTCAAAGGTCAAATTGGAATGAGTTCACAATACCATTCAAATGCTGATGTTGTATTATTGTAACACTTCTCTTCATATGCATATCAGGGTGTCCGCGGGGTCTTAAAAAGTATTAAAAGTTGATAAATTCATTTTTGGAAAATGAAGGCCCTTAAAAGGTATTAAAAAGTCTTAATCACGATTTTATGAGGTATTACATTTTGTTCAAGCTTTGTCAAAAGAGTTTGACTCCAAAAAGTATTCATGAATATATTTATTTTCATCCCCATAACTATATATAAAAAAAAAAACCGGTTTGCTCGGTCAGTGAGATCAGCTCGGGGCGCGCGCACCGTCTACGGGTGACGTCACATATTTTGCGAAATGCGCGGTTAGGTGATGTGTCGCCCTCCACACATTGCGAAACAGACTCCGAAATGGGGAAATGTAAATTTGCGGACTCCTGGTTGGAGAAGGATGAGTTTAAACAATGACCGCAGGGTTTTTCTATGGTTTTTCCTGCATAGCGGCCGCATCCGTCAAATTTCGTGCCACCGCTGTCTGTCGACAAAACTCAAGACAGGCAGTCCCTTGCTCAGATTAGGCATGTCGTGGTAATTAAATAATCATCAGAAATATATATTGTCACATGATCTTTCAGCAATCATTATTATTATTTTATGATTTGCTAGTACAAAGTCATCTAAAGCCATTCCATAGCTGAATGTCTTTCCTCCGCTGTAGCTGTCCATCATTCTCCGTTCAGAATTCAAACTGCGCGTCGCGTTTGGTTACAGTCAGTCAGCTGTTCGGTAAAGCTCACTCCAAGATGATATATTCCCGTTATAATACTTGATATGTAGATAAAATAATTTATCTTCCTGGAGTTTATCTAGCGGTTTCTGAACGATGTTGTGCTCGCCACCCGGGTGACAACACAAGGCATCACACGCACAATAACCGGAATTTAAAACTGTGAAGAAACTGACCGATATACATAGTAGACTAGGATTTGTGCGCTCAACGCTCATCGTCTCTTTATGCCGTGAACTTTTCAATGTGCACTCGCGCTGCACTGCACCCTCTGACTCCATGTTGCTTTAAGCGCATCATTTTGCACCCGGGATGCGCATAAGCACATTGTGCCGCGCTTTAATATATTTTCATAGTTTTGATTCTTGTTCTCACGTATCTATCATATATTTGTTGTCCCTTTACAGAGCTGCACATTATGTTTACAATAAACTATAAATCTTGAAATGTTATATTATTTGTGTAGGCCCATATAATTATTTACATTCATATATAAATTAAATATAAATAGTTTTTTTATAAATGTATTTAATAAGAACACAAAGTAATTTGTACCTTTTCATTAACATTAGAACATTAGATTTTATAAAAATTAGTCCAGAGATGTTTTTTCAAGAATTACTTTTTGTAATTGCAATTTCTTTTAACTATCCACTCACCTAATTTAATATATATTTTTGTCATAGCTTATGATTATATATTTTTATTTTATTGCTCAACAGTAGTTCTCATCGCCGATGAGGTCTTTACATATTTTGAGAAGGTCTTAAAAAAGTCTTAAAAAGGTATTAAAATTTACTTCAGGATTCCTGCATATACCCTGCATATGCATCATACGTGATCTTGGCAAACACAGCACATGACATTTTTATTTAAAGTGATAGTTATTTGTGAAAGCCTATATGAAAGGGTTAAATTATCATCATGAAGAGAGAAAGTCACACACACACAGAGAGAGAGAGAGAGAGAGAGAGAGAGAGAAAGAGAGAGAGAGTGTGAGAGAGAGAGTGAGGGGGAGGGGAGGAGAGGGGAAGGACAGAGAGAGTGAGATTCTGATTGAATAAAAACATTTTAAAAAAAAATCTAAACAGTGGGAGAGAGTTGGTATTTCATTGTCTGAAACTTTATTTTACTATAGGAATAAGTTTTATCTTCAAAATAGATTCTGCATTTACATTTTTAATAAAACATTGTTTAGTCTGGGTTTTTTTTGGACACATGAAATGTCATAAACCATGTAATACCAGTGTAATACCCATGTCATACAAATTTGTGTCCTCTTAAATCACATAAACAAGCACACACACACACACACACACACACACACACACACACACACACACACACACACACACACACACACACACACACACACACACACACACACACACACACACACACAGGCAGAGATGCATGCTTAAGCGGCCAACCCCCACCCCCCTTCAAACACACACAGTGAGAAAGTGAGAGTGAGGGGGGGAGGGGAAGGAAAGGCAGAGGACATTGCATAGACTTAATGGTTTTTATACTGTACAAACTGTACATTCTATCCCCCTACACTACCCCTACTCCTAAACCTACCATCACAGAAAACATTCTGCATTTTTACATTTTGAATAAAACATTGTTTAGAAAGCTAGACAGTGAATTAAAGCATTTTTGAAAGTGACACACTTCCTGCTGCCAGTTGGTGGCCACACACACACACACACACACACACACACACACACACACACACACACACACACACACACACACACACACACACACACACACACACACACACACACACACACACACACACACACACACACACACACACACACACACCACACTCACACTCACACTCACACAGACAAACCCCTTAGAGAGAAAGAGAGATGGGATTTTTTTATCCTGTTTCAAAACTAACACAATGCTGCCATCTTGTGTACATTGAGTTCATATATATATATATATATATATATATATATATATATATATATATATATATATATATATATATATATATATATATATATATATATATATATATATATATATATATATATATATATATATATATATATTCATCTGAAAAATAGTATAGTCATTCCGTTTCATGTTGACCGAGTTTGGTGGAGATTGAATAAATCGCCTACGAGGAGAACGTAAAAACTCAGACCCTGAATTATACAAATATTCATCTTCAAACCAAAATATCTGACTTCCTGTTGGTCGGAGCTAATGACTGTAAATTATAAAGTTGTCCGGCTCGAAGAGAACAATATATGTACGGGTACACATGAAATGTCTACAAATGTAGGTTCTCAGAAATCACAGAAGCACACAGAGAGAGAGAGAGAGAGAGAGAGAGAGAGAGAGAGAGAGAGAGAGAGAGAGAGAGAGAAACAAGGTTTTTTTTAATCCTGCTTCAAAACTAACACAATGCTGCCATCTTGTGTTCATTGAGGGAAGGGCAGCACAGACAGGCACAATAGATTCAAAGAAATATTTATAAAATATGTATATATTCATCTGAAAAATAGTACAGTCATTTTAAATTAATCTAAGTTCAATTACCAAACATACAATCTTAATTTAATTGAAATCAAAATATGATTTTACAAGATATGAGACAATTTCTGTTCCCCTTATTTTGTCCTTATTTAATCCCTCACCATGGCAACACCGTTTGAGATATCCAATATTCGTTCGCATTTTAGCATCTTCCATATCTTTGTTTCATGTTGACCAAGTTTGGTGGAGATTGAATAAATCGCCTACGAGGAGAACGTAAAAACTCAGACCCTGAATTATATAAATTTTCACCTTCAAACCAAAATATCTGACTTCCTGTTGGTCGGAGCTAATGACTGTAAATTAGAAAGTTGTCCGGCTCGAAGAGAACAATATATCTACCGAGTTTGGTGACTGAAGATAAAACTAACCCCCCCACTTTTGTCAAAAGGTGGCGCTATAGAGCCCCTCATCCCCACCCGTTTCTGAGGCTTTGCCCATGTGTACTGACTAACATCTCTGATGTGTGTGTTAAGTTTCATGCAATTTCAAGCATGCTAAGAGTCTCAAAAACAGCCAAAAACATTATTAAACTTTGACACGTTGCCATGGCAACAGTATTGGAAATTTCAGAAATCCATTCATATGTCTATATCTGCCATGTTTTCACATTATACTGATGAAGTTTGAAGTCAATCGGGTCAAAATAAGACTGTGATTTAAAGCATTTTTTTAAAAAAGTGACACACTTCCTGCTGCCAGTTGGTGGCGCTATAACTTTGACTCACAAACGTCATATCCTTGCGATCGGCTTCCTACAACAAACACACAGCTGAAGTTTCATCCAAATCAGTCAATGTTTGCACAAGTTATAACACACTTCCTGTTTCCCTTTTCTCGCCATAAATTCGTTGCTTCGCCACGGCCAAACCGATTGAGATATCAAAAATCCGCTCGCAATTTAGCATCCTGAATATCTTGTCTTAATGCTGACCGAGTTTGGCAATGATCGAAACAATTGCCTCGGAGGAGTATATTAAATTCCAGAGCATGCGTTTTCCGAACAACCCAAAATAGCTCACTTCCTGTTGGGCGAAGTTTATGACTATGAGTGCGGAAGTTGTTCGCCCCGATGAGATCTATATGTGTACCGAGTTTCATACATATACGTGCAAGTGTGTTTGATATATAGACCAAATTTTAATAGGGGGCGCTGTTGAGCTCCCCTACCACGCCCGGGTATCAGCTTCAGCCCGGCTCTGATGGCCGCAGATTCCGATGTATCTGCAAAGTTTCAAGAGTTTTCGAGCATGGTAAGGGCCCCAAAAGTGCCCGAATAGTCGATAAGAAAAATAATAATTAAAGCTGCGAGCAGCGATGACGGGCCCAAGCCGGTGGCACCGCCACCCCGGTGGCATCAGTTTAACTGTGCACGGCAGGCAATAGGCATTTAAAATGGGAAAACATAAAAGGACTATGTCAAAGTCATCTGAATTCACCACATTAACTGCAGCAGTTGGTGCTGCTATGACCACAAACCACAACAGCCACATCTATGAGATCAATTAAATTTATATGAATTTCATGTCAGATTATGTCAAAGGTCAAATTGGAATGAGTTCAGAATACCATTCGAATGCTGATGTTGTTTTATTCTAACACTTCTCTTCATGTGTTTTTGAGCTACCTTAGCTACCATTTGTGCACCTATCTTATGCACCATAAAACATGCTTTAATTTCAATATGGGTGGTCCAATAAAATTTTTTTAATAAAAAATGTATAAATGGAGCCAAATCACAGAAACTGCAAAGATGATTTTAATATCAGTGTCAGGTAAGAGTAAGATGCGTGTCTACATTTTATGGAAGTTTATTATAAATAGCCACTTTTATAAAATCATGTGAAATGTATGTTTTAATACATTTATATTATATCAGTAAATAATTAATTTAAAGACATGTGCATCATACGTGATCTTGGCAAACACATCACATGACGTTTTTATTTCAAGTGATAGTTATTTGTGATAGCCTATATGAAAGGGTTAAATTATGATCAAGAGAGAAAGTCACACACACACACACACACACACACACACACAATGATAGAGTGAGAGTGAGGGGGAGGGGAAGGACTGAGAGAAAGGCACACACACAAACTCACAGGGTGAGAGAGAGACCCCCCCCCCTCCCCACACACACACACAGATAGAGAGGGGGAAGGGGAAAGACAGGCAGATGGCATTCCATAGACTTAATGGTTTGTATACTGTACAAACTGTACATTCTATCCCCCTACACTACCCCTAAGCCTACATATCGCACACACACACACACACACACACCATAGCTGTCAACCCTCCCGTTTTTTCCGGGTTTCTCACGTATTTTAGCTCTTTTCCCGCTGTCTTCCCGTTTTAGTATTTTCCCGTAAAATATCCCGTATTTTTACGTTCTGATTGTGTTAACTCAGAACACGCAACTATCTGGTTTAGTGCCAGAAGACGCGAATGAGAAGTCGCGCGCACTGTGAGAAAATTTTCCGTGCACTCACCCGAGAGCGCGCACACGTCTCTCAGCGCGCAAATATTGAGTTCTCTTTCAAGTCTTGCTCTTGAATGGACAAACTCACGCAAAAAGTATGTCAACATATTGATGAGTATTCTAGCAGACATAGTCTGTATATGGCTTAAGTAAGCTTTATACAGTCCAGAAAAGACGACGCATATCCGAGGTCTTAAAGGGGCAGTAGCCTTTACTGCTGTCTGTTTAATGTCAAACAAAAGACAAGGGCATCACTCACTGCTCTTGATTGAATAACTTTTGTAAGTTTAATAGGATTAATCTTTAATTTATACAGTCATATATGCAATGTTATTTTACATTTGATCAATTTCTGTACCTGAAAACTAATGTTAGACGTACCTGAAAAACCTGAAAAGCATAGTTTATTTTATTAGTATCTTTGCTCAATAGTATTTATTTGTGCTGCTGCTTGTATTTAAATGATTTGTTCTTATTATTTTCTTTTGTTTTATTTGACAGTAGTCCTTTTTTCCCTGAACATAGCAAATACTGAACCGTACCGAAACGGGGAACCTTAAACCGTGATACAAACCGAACCGTGAGCAATCTGTACCGTTACACCCCTAGCGTAACGTATGATAAAATGACTGAAAAAAGGTTGGGAAACACTGGCTTAGGCTACTATCGAAGAAGAAGAAGACAGTTGCAGCCGCGCGGTTGGGAGGAAGAGGGAAAAAGTAGCGGGAAGTAAACTTCAAGGAGAGTATAGTAATAATAAATGATAATAAATGGAATAAATAAATAATAAATGAAAATAATAAATGTTATATTTACCCATGGCCTTCCCTGTTATACAGAAATGTAATAGTTATCAAACCTTCCTTAACTGTATAAATAATA
The DNA here is from genome assembly GCF_949357685.1 of Gobio gobio. Lineage (NCBI taxonomy): Eukaryota > Metazoa > Chordata > Actinopteri > Cypriniformes > Gobionidae > Gobio > Gobio gobio. The sequence continues at coordinate 22,403,044 of NC_137107.1, forward strand.
AATGAAATATAGATGAATCATCATTAAAGCTACAATTTTCTCTGTTCCCGTTGTTCTTTGATGAACATTAATGACAGGCTGACTCCACAAAATGACTCTAATTTGCCTCTTTGAAAAATAATTCTCTAATTTAACCTTATTACTATACTAATTGTAATATAAATAATACAAATATTAGAAGAAAAATATTTTAAGTGGTCATTATTGACAATAAATATTGCACAACTAGTATTTAGTACAAAAGGTCTCCTCAAAATATTCAATAAATATTATTGAACTAAAATATAGAACATTTATTTAATTGAAAAATAGTTAAGGTGTATGGTCACATTTGACCATCAATTAGTATGAGTATGACCAATTAGTATGGAATACCTGAAGGCTAAGTACAATAAAAAACATTAACATTAATGTTAACATTGTTGCATTACTCTCCATTATAAAACGATCCTGTATGGTTGATGTAATAATCAATGCACACTATGCTGTACTGTTTACCAAAACTTGCTGCAAACCCCTGTAAAGTGGAGCTGTTGTGTATCAAGCCATTCAAATGTATTGACACAGCGCTAGAAGTATTGAGATTTCTGTGAAGCACGACTGCGCGCGCCGCCGGGAGATGATAGAGCATGTCGCAACTCCGTATGGTTTTTCAACACTCTGGCTTTAACTGTTATGCCATATTAGCGCCAAAACGCTATTTATTGTTTGAATTTCGCATTAAAACTTTAAAAAATGTAAAAGCTTAGACATTGTTTAATATCAAAAGCAGGTTTGGCAATTTGGCGTGAGATTAAGTTGGGCAGCGTGAGAGCGTGAGACAGAGCCTGAAAGCGTGAGTGTCACGCCAAATGCTTGAGAGTTGGCAACCCTAGGCAAAAGAGAACTCGATGTGAGCAGGAAACTGACGCGAGTCTATCTATGCATCGAGTGTGTGTGTGTGTGTGTGTGTGTGTGTGTGTGTGTCAGTGTCCCTTGAATAGCTGACATGAGACGCATCCACACAGACAGGACACTGACACACACACATACACATACACACACACACAGACAGGACACACACACACACACACACACAGACAGGACACTAACACACACACAGACAGGACACTGGCATACAGCGCGCTCTCTTGTGTCTTGTCGCGCTTGGAAGCATTTACATGAATAGGAGCGTGATCATGTAACGCTAAGCAAAAATGGATATAAAAACGGACGCTGTGTTATTTGCGTTAAATATTTTTAATGCGTTAAGCTTCCGTTTCACGTTGACCGAGTTTGGTGGAGATTGAATAAATCACCTACGAGGAGAACGTAAAAACTCAGACCCTGAATTATACAAATATTCACGTTCAAACAAAAACTTTCTGTGAAAAAAAGACACTTATAAACAGACACTTGTAGAAAATAATGTGAATTTTTTTTAAAAATAAATTTGAACTATGTCAGTAAATAATGAATTTAAAGACAAATGTGTCAAAAGTGATCTTTGCAAACACAGCACATGACCTTCTGTAAAGCACATGTATAGAAAACACACACACTCCTCTGTTTTAAAAAAAGAGTTCTGTCTGAATGAGTACATGAAATCACGGCTGTCAGATGATAAGAATTGTAACTCAAATGTGATTTAGAAAATGAGTTCTGTAGTGATATAGTGTCATAGTTCATGTCCACATTAACCACTACGTTGTAATACCAATAGCCATGTCATCATACACATTTGTGTCCTCATAAATCACATAAGCAAGCACAGAGAGAGAGAGAGAGAGAGAGAGAGAAAGGGAGTTTCAAAAATAATACAACACTGCCCCCTTTTGGTGATAGAGGGGAGGGCACACAAACAGTCAAAAACATTATTAAACTTTGACATGTTGCCATGGCAGCATTATTTGAAATATCAGGAATTCATTCATATGTCTCTATCTGTCATGTTTTCACATTATACTGATGAAGTTTGAAGTCAATCGTGTGAAAATAAGATGGTGATTCAAAGCATTTTTGAAAGTGACACACTTCCTGCTGCCAGTTGGTGGCGCTATAACTTTGACTCACAAAAGTCATATCCATGTGATCGGCCTCTTACAACGAACACACAGCTGAAGTTTCATCCAAATCAGTCAATGTTTGCACAAGTTATTACACACTTCCTGTTTACCTTTTCTCGCCATAAATTCGTTGCTTCGCCACGGCCAAACCGTTTAAGATATCAAAAATCCGTTCGCAATTTAGCATCCTCTGTGTCTTGACTTCATGCTGACCGAGTTTGGCACTGATTGAAACAATGGCCTCGGAGGAGTATATTAAATTCCAGAGCATGTGTTTTCAGAACAACCCATATTAGCTCACTTCCTGTTGGGCTGACACGTAACTTAGAGCACGAAAGTTGTTTGGCCCGATGAGGTCTATATGTGTACCGAGTTTCATACATGTACGTGCAAGTGTGTTTGATATATAGACCAAGTTTTCAGACCCCACTTTAGGGGGCGCTGTCGAGCCCCCCTGCCACGCCCGGGTACCAGCTTCAGCCCGGCTCTGATGGCCGCGCATTCCGATGTGTGTGCAAAGTTTCAAGAGTTTTTGAGCATGGTAAGGGCCCCAAAAGTGCCCGAGAAGTCGATAAAATAATAATAATAATTAAAGCTGCGAGCAGCGATGACGGGCCCAAGCCGGTGGCACCGCCACCCCGGTGGCATCAGTTTAACTGTGCACGGCAGGCAATAGGCATTTAAAATGGGAAAACATAAAAGGACTATGTCAAAGTCATCTGAATTCACCACATTAACTGCAGCTGTTGGTGCTGCTATGACCACAAACCACAACAGCCACATCTATGAGATCAATTAAATTTATATGAATTTCATGTCAGATTATGTCAAAGGTCAAATTGGAATGAGTTCAGAATACCATTCGAATGCTGATGTTGTTTTATTCTAACACTTCTCTTCATGTGTTTTTGAGCTACCTTAGCTACCGTTTGTGCACCAATCTTATGCACCATAAAACATGCTTTAATTTCAATATGGGTGGTCCAATAAATTTTTTTTTAATAAAAAATGTATAAATGGAGCCAAATCACAGAAACTGCAAAGATGATTTTAATATCAGTGTCAGGTAAGAGTAAGATGCGTGTCTACATTTTATGGAAGTTTATTATAAATAGCCACTTTTATAAAATCATGTGAAATTTATGTTTTAATACATTTATATTATATCAGTAAATAATTAATTTAAAGACATGTGCATCATACGTGATCTTGGCAAACACATCACATGACGTTTTTATTTCAAGTGATAGTTATTTGTGATAGCCTATATGAAAGGGTTAAATTATGATCAAGAGAGAAAGTCACACACACACACACAATGATAGAGTGAGAGTGAGGGGGAGGGGAAGGACTGAGAGAAAGGCACACACACAAACTCACAGGGTGAGAGAGACCCCCCCCCCCACACACACACACACACACAGATAGAGAGGGGGAAGGGGAAAGACAGGCAGATGGCATTCCATAGACTTAATGGTTTGTATACTGTACAAACTGTACATTCTATCCCCCTACACTACCCCTAAGCCTACATATCGCACACACACACACACACACACACACACACACACCATAGCTGTCAACCCTCCCGTTTTTTCCGGGTTTCTCACGTATTTTAGCTCTTTTCCCGCTGTCTTCCCATTTTAGTATTTTCCCGTAAAATATCCCGTATTTTTACGTTCTGATTGTGTTAACTCAGAACACGCAACTATCTGGTTTAGTGCCAGAAGACGCGAATGAGAAGTCGCGCGCACTGTGAGAAAATTTTCCGTGCACTCATCCGAGAGCGCGCACACGTCTCTCAGCGCGCAAATATTGAGTTCTCTTTCAAGTCTTGCTCTTGAATGGACAAACTCACGCAAAAAGTATGTCAACATATTGATGAGTATTCTAGCAGACATAGTCTGTATATGGCTTAAGTAAGCTTTATACAGTCCAGAAAAGACGACGCATATCCGAGGTCTTAAAGGGGCAGTAGCCTTTACTGCTGTCTGTTTAATGTCAAACAAAAGACAAGGGCATCACTCACTGCTCTTGATTGAATAACGTTTGTAAGTTTAATAGGATTAATCTTTAATTTATACAGTCATATATGCAATGTTATTTTACATTTGATCAATTTCTGTACCTGAAAACTAATGTTAGACGTACCTGAAAAACCTGAAAAGCATAGTTTATTTTATTAGTATCTTTGCTCAATAGTATTTATTTGTGCTGCTGCTTGTATTTAAATGATTTGTTCTTATTATTTTCTTTTGTTTTATTTGACAGTAGTCCTTTTTTCCCTGAACATAGCAAATACTGAACCGTACCGAAACGGTGAACCTTAAACCGTGATACAAACCGAACCGTGAGCAATCTGTACCGTTACACCCCTAGCGTAACGTATGATAAAATGACTGAAAAAAGGTTGGGAAACACTGGCTTAGGCTACCATCGAAGAAGAAGAAGACAGTTGCAGCCGCGGTTGGGAGGAAGAGGGAAAAAGTAGCGGGAAGTAAACTTCAAGGAGAGTATAGTAATAATAAATGATAATAAATGGAATAAATAAATAATAAATGAAAATAATAAATGTTATATTTACCCATGGCCTTCCCTGTTATACAGAAATGTAATAGTTATCAAACCTTCCTTAACTGTATAAATAATAAATGAAATATAGATGAATCATCATTAAAGCTACAATTTTCTCTGTTCCCGTTGTTCTTTGATGAACATTAATGACAGGCTGACTCCACAAAATGACTCTAATTTGCCTCTTTGAAAAATAATTCTCTAATTCAACCTTATTACTATACTAATTGTAATATAAACAATACAAATATTAGAAGAAAAATATTTTAAGTGGTCATTATTGACAATAAATATTGCACAACTAGTATTTAGTACCAAAAGATCTCCTCAAAATATTCAATAAATATTATTGAACTAAAATATAGAACATTTATTTAATTGAAAAATAGTTAAGGTGTATGGTCACATTTGACCATCAATTAGTATGAGTATGACCAATTAGTATGGAATACCTGAAGGCTAAGTACAATAAAAAACATTAACATTAATGTTAACATTGTTGCATTACTCTCCATTATAAAACGATCCTGTATGGTTGATGTAATAATCAATGCACACTATGCTGTACTGTTTACCAAAACTTGCTGCAAACCCCTGTAAAGTGGAGCTGTTGTGTATCAAGCCATTCAAATGTATTGACACAGCGCTAGAAGTATTGAGATTTCTGTGAAGCACGACTGCGCGCGCCGCCGGGAGATGATAGAGCATGTCGCAACTCCGTATGGTTTTTCAACACTCTGGCTTTAACTGTTATGCCATATTAGCGCCAAAACGCTATTTATTGTTTGAATTTCGCATTAAAACTTTAAAAAATGTAAAAGCTTAGACATTGTTTAATATCAAAAGCAGGTTTGGCAATTTGGCGTGAGATTAAGTTGGGCAGCGTGAGAGCGTGAGACAGAGCCTGAAAGCGTGAGTGTCACGCCAAATGCGTGAGAGTTGGCAACCCTAGGCAAAAGAGAACTCGATGTGAGCAGGAAACTGACGCGAGTCTATCTATGCATCGAGTGTGTGTGTGTGTGTGTGTGTGTGTGTGTGTGTGTGTGTGTGTGTGTGTGTGTGTGTGTGTGTGTGTGTGTGTCAGTGTCCCTTGAATAGCTGACATGAGACGCATCCACACAGACAGGACACTGACACACACACATACACATACACACACACACAGACAGACAGGACACACACACACACACACACACACACACACACACACAGACAGGACACTAACACGCACACAGACAGGACACTGGCATACAGCGCGCTCTCTTGTGTCTTGTCGCGCTTGGAAGCATGTACATGAATAGGAGCGTGATCATGTAACGCTAAGCAAAAATGGATATAAAAACGGACGCTGTGTTATTTGCGTTAAATATTTTTAATGCGTTAAGCTTCCGTTTCACGTTGACCGAGTTTGGTGGAGATTGAATAAATCACCTACGAGGAGAACGTAAAAACTCAGACCCTGAATTATACAAATATTCACGTTCAAACAAAAACTTTCTGTGAAAAAAAGACACTTATAAACAGACACTTGTAGAAAATAATGTGAATTTTTTTTAAAAATAAATTTGAACTATGTCAGTAAATAATGAATTTAAAGACAAATGTGTCCTTCTGTAAAGCACATGTATAGAAAACACACTCACACTCTGTTTTAAAAAAAGAGTTCTGTCTGAATGAGTACATGAAATCACGGCTGTCAGATGATAAGAATTGTAACTCAAATGTGATTTAGAAAATGAGTCCTGTAGTGAGATAGTGTCATAGTTCATGTCCACATTAACCACTACGTTGTAATACCAATACCCATGTCATCATACACATTTGTGTCCTCATAAATCACATAAGCAAGCACAGAGAGAGAGAGAGAAAGAAAGGGAGTTTCAAAAATAATACAACACTGCCCCCTTTTGGTGATAGAGGGGAGGGCACACAAACAGCCAAAAACATTATTAAACTTTGACATGTTGCCATGGCAGCATTATTTGAAATATCAGGAATTCATTCATATGTCTCTATCTGTCATGTTTTCACATTATACTGATGAAGTTTGAAGTCAATCGTGTGAAAATAAGATGGTGATTCAAAGCATTTTTGAAAGTGACACACTTCCTGCTGCCAGTTGGTGGCGCTATAACTTTGACTCACAAAAGTCATATCCATGTGATCGGCCTCTTACAACGAACACACAGCTGAAGTTTCATCCAAATCAGTCAATGTTTGCACAAGTTATTACACACTTCCTGTTTACCTTTTCTCGCCATAAATTTGTTGCTTCGCCACGGCCAAACCGTTTAAGATATCAAAAATCCGTTCGCAATTTAGCATCCTCTGTGTCTTGACTTCATGCTGACCGAGTTTGGCACTGATTGAAACAATGGCCTCGGAGGAGTATATTAAATTCCAGAGCATGTGTTTTCAGAACAACCCATATTAGCTCACTTCCTGTTGGGCTGACACGTAACTTAGAGCACGAAAGTTGTTTGGCCCGATGAGGTCTATATGTGTACCGAGTTTCATACATGTATGTGGCGGGCAGCGAGGCCGAGGGACCGTGAGGGCGGGACGAGGCGGCGCTCATCAGGGAGGATGAGCGCCAGCTGCGCGCCGCAGCGATCTCGGCCCTTGCGGAGGAGTGAGGGACTATAAAGGAGGAGCGACAACAGTGAGGGACGAGAGAGGACCAGGCCTGGATTTTATGTTGAGTTTTATTTATGTTTTGTTATGTGTTGCTGCAGTCGACCGTGAGGGGCTGCAGCTTTTTATTTTCATTGTGTTTGTTTGTATGTAGGCGGCAGTCGACCGTGAGGGGCTGTCGCCGCCATTTTATTTTTGATTAAAAGTTTGTTTAAGGTTCGCCGGTTCCCGCCTCCTTCTTCCCGTACAAACGAGATTTACTACAGTGGTGCCGAAACCCGGGAGGAAGGAGGGACGCGCTGTCGAAGAGCCCTCGCAGCTGAGGGGGATCGCGGTGCCGCGGAGTTCGGGCAGCGCGGAGGAGAGAAGTCCGCGAGCGGCTGCCCGAAGCGGTGGTGCTGGAGCGGATGAAGGTCGGTGGGACGGAGAGCTCGCTGCCGTGCCCCTGGGTCGAGGTGGGGTGGCTGCCGTCCTAGAGGGAGCGCGGAGGAGTCACCGGCGTTCGCCGTGGGCCGAAGCCTGTATCCCTCCGCCGTGTAGGGGAGGGGCAGGGAGCGCGCGGGACTCGCTGCCGGCTGCCCTCGACAGGAGGAGCCACCGCCGGCCGCCAGGGGGCGGAGGAGCGTCGAGCCGTCCACCGGCCGTCCAGTACCACCGCATGGCACCGCGAAGAAGAACCTCTTGGCTGGCTGAGGACCGAGCGGCAGTGTGTCTGGGAACCGGACCAGAATTTTTTTTTTTTTTTCTCTCTTTTCTCCTCTCTCCACTCTCTCGTCCCTGTCGCTCCTCAGGTTCCTCTCTCCGTTCTCTCACCTCGCTGTTCTTACCCCCAGGTCCCGCGGCCGCCGTGATCGGCCCCCCCGGGGGGGGGGGGGGGGGGGAGTAGAGCGCAGACTCGGGAGTACCCCCCGGCCTGCGAAGGGCGTTGGGGGTATGTGGCGGGCAGCGAGGCCGAGGGACCGTGAGGGCGGGACGAGGCGGCGCTCATCAGGGAGGATGAGCGCCAGCTGCGCGCCGCAGCGATCTCGGCCCTTGCGGAGGAGTGAGGGACTATAAAGGAGGAGCGACAACAGTGAGGGACGAGAGAGGACCAGGCCTGGATTTTATGTTGAGTTTTATTTATGTTTTGTTATGTGTTGCTGCAGTCGACCGTGAGGGGCTGCAGCTTTTTATTTTCATTGTGTTTGTTTGTATGTAGGCGGCAGTCGACCGTGAGGGGCTGTCGCCGCCATTTTATTTTTGATTAAAAGTTTGTTTAAGGTTCGCCGGTTCCCGCCTCCTTCTTCCCGTACAAACGAGATTTACTACAATGTACGTGCAAGTGTGTTTGATATATAGACCAAGTTTTCAGACCCCACTTTAGGGGGCGCTGTCGAGCCCCCCTGCCACGCCCGGGTACCAGCTTCAGCCCGGCTCTGATGGCCGCGCATTCCGATGTGTGTGCAAAGTTTCAAGAGTTTTTGAGCATGGTAAGGGCCCCAAAAGTGCCCGAGAAGTCGATAAAATAATAATAATAATAATAATAATAATAATAAGAAACAGAGGAAGAACAATAGGGCTCTGCGCCCTTTCAGGGCTTGGGCCCTAATAATAATAATAATAAGAAACAGAGGAAGAACAATAGGGCTCTGCGCCCTTTCAGGGCTTGGGCCCTAATAAGAATCCTAAGGAAAACAATAGGGCTCTGCGCCCTTTCAGGCTTGAGCCCTAATAATAAGAATCCTAAGGAAAACAATAGGGCTCTGCGCCCTTTCAGGCTTGAGCCCTAATAATAAGAAACAGAGGAAGAACAATAGGGCTCTGCGCCCTTTGGGCTTGGGCCCTAATTATGAACTGCAGTCTGACATTTTGAAACGCAACAACATACAAAATCGATAATTGCGTAGCTAGAAACTTTTTTGTTCTTGTACTTTTGCATAGTATGTTTTGGGAATAAAAGCGACTTGCTACCAGTTCCAAAGTTCTCTCATTCACAGTTCATTTTTGTTTGCACGGCAGTTCCAATGCTAAGCAGAAGACATGCTCCGATGGTAGACCTTGCTGCATTATTAATTAAGTCCTAATGATTTTCTGGCACTTTGGCCTCTTACACGTCAATTAGCTACCTGCCAGCTACAAGCAGAGATCTGGACTAATACAATTCTGACAGGGTCCTGGAGAGGACCAGAGACAGTCAGCGCTAATGAGAGACTTGCTGCTAAGGTGATTAGCATGTTGTGTGTGTGTGTGTGCGTGGGAGAGAAGAGAATAAAATCGAGAGAGTATGTGCTGATAATAGTCATTAATGTGCCGGGTTACATAGCTGTCATTACTGAGTGCCTTAATAGACACATGGTTTCAGGTGGGAACAGGGTTACCTGGCACTGTTTCTTAGAGATAATTAATTGTTACTTTAACAACAAGGAAAAATCTCTTATTTCTCTCATTTTAAATGCATAATAATGATTTCTAAAAAATATAATATAAAATTAAATACCATGTAATATCAAGTGAAGTTATTCAGCGTAATTACACCCTTCTAATCGTCTTAATTAATACCAGGATATTTACCCTTAAATGCATACCTAAGGTCTTTAGTGACCTGGGATGTCATTCACTACCCTCCTCCTCATTTTATATAGTTAGACATCAACCTTCTTCCTCAATCATCTCATTATAAACAATATAACAAGAAAAAAACAATACAATTATAAAAGAATGCCTGTTTTCAAATAATTTTTTTTGGTAAAAAATTCCAAAGGGTCGCTAACAACCCGAGGTGTGTATCAGTAGCTGCGTTTCCATTACAGATTTACGCAAAACTTTTTTCTATATTTTCTAAATGTCGATAAAAAACTATTGCGAAATGATAGCGTTTCCATTAACCGATGTTATGCAACGAACACTTATTTTTTTCCTCTCGCGATAAGTCATTCCAAAAAGGATGCCATTAATTTTATTGGAAGGAGACGTAGGCATGTTATCCAAGTATAATGGCAATAGTGTTAATTTCGTCAGACAAGACGAGACTAAATATGTTCGTCACCAACCTTTTTTTTCATGACTAAGACGAGACGATGACGAGACTGCACCAATGTCCAAAAACGCTGACTAAGACTAAATTAGCACGCATTATTTTTGACGAAAAAGAACGAGACTAAAATGTTTTGCCTAAGATAAAATCTCTCCTCATTTTCGTCTATAATCGTCTCTACTTTTTCATCATGAGATAGAATATTCAGCTGTTCAAAATATTCCTAAAGAGTTTGCGCTGTTGCTCAAGTACAGGTCTCATACTCCTCCTGTTGCTCCTCCATCTCGCGGCGGCGCGCGCGGTCACATGGTTCCCGGAGCGCTCAATACTTCTAGCGCTGTGTCAATACATTTGAATGGCTTAAAGGAACACGCCGACTTTTTGGGACTTTATCTTATTCACTGTATCCCCCAGAGTTAGATAAGTCCATACATACCATTCTCATCTATTTGCGTGCCATAACTCTGTCTGACGCACCCACAGCTAGCCTAGCTTAGCACAAAGACTGGAGGTAAATGGCTCCAGCTAGCCTACTGCTCAATAAGTGACAAAATAACAACAACATTTTCCTATTTACATGTTGTGATGTGTATAGTTACATCGTGTACTAAGACCGACGGAAAATGAAAAGTTGTGATTTTCTAGACCGATATGGCTTGGGACTATACTCTCATTCCTGCTTAATAATCAAGGAACTTTGTGCCGTACCATGAGTTCAGTGGCGCAATGATATTACGCAGCACCTGAAAATAGTCCCCAGCACGCTCTCTGTGTAAGCTGGTTGTCACGTTGGTTATGTTGACGGAAGTTAGCCTATTTCCAGGCGCTGTGTAATATCATTGCGCGGCTGCACTCATGGTACGGCACAAAGTTAATTGATTATTATGCAGGAATGAGAGTATAGTTTCTAGCCATATCGGTCTAGAAAATCACAACTTTTCATTTTCCGTCGGTCTTAGTACACGATGTAACTACACACATTACAACATGTAAATAGGAAAATGTTGGCGTTATTTTGTCACTTATTGAGCAGTAGGCTAGCTGGAGCCATTTACCTCCAGTCTTTGTGCTAAGCTAGGCTAGCGGTGTGTGCGTCAGACAGAGTTATGGCACGCACGGAGATGAGAATGGTATGTATGGACTTATCTAACTCTGGGGGATATGGTGAATAAGCTAAAGTCCCAAAAAGTTGGCGTGTTCCTTTAAGCCGCGTGAGTTACACAACAGCTTCACTATACAGGTGTTAGCAGCAATTTTTGGTAAACAGTACAGCATAGTGTGCATTGATCATTACGTCAGCCACATTTACAGTATCATTTCATTATGGAGAGTGGTAGAGATGCAACATTGTTAACATTAATGTTAATGTTTTTCTAGTATTTAGCTATGGTGTTGTGGCACATACATTATGCAGTTTATATATATTTTATGTAACTTATTTTGCCACACAATATATTGAGTTTTATTTTGACTAAAACTAGACTAAAATGATGAGACTTTTAGTCGACTAAAACTTGACTAACAAAAAAAGATACGTGAATGACCAAATATGACTAAAACTAACAAGGACATTTGGCACAAGACTAAGACTAAGAAATAAATAGGTGACAAAATTAACACTAAATGGCAAGGAAAGCCCCTTATACTTGAGCGAACACGTATGAGGTGTTTGTGGGTGTTTCTCCCTCATATCTGCTTCAAGGTCTTCATGATCATTTGTGGCATTTCTTTGTTATCTAGAATCCAGTATTCCTGTAATTCTATTGTCTTTTATGAGTTTAATAAAGAACTCTGTCTCGTCTTCTGTCCAAACATACCACGTCATCTGTAAAGAATGATCGACTTTTACATACACCAGGTGACCTGTAAATGCAAAAAAATCCATTGTTTACATTGCAGTTTTGCGAAAATTTCCCTTTTACCTCATGCGAGTGTAAAAACGTTTTTGCGATATATGTGAGTTTTTGCTAAATTGTTTCCATTGGGCGTATTTTCAATTCGCGATTTCAATTTGCGCAATTTGAAGGGTAATGGAAACCCTTCCTAGTGTAAGTAATTTTTGCTGCATAACAATAATTGAAAAAAACAAGTGGTGTTATAAGGAATAGGCATCTAAATGTATCTATATTTATTCTAGCGGAGGGTTGAAGCATTCTAGTGGAAACTATAGCTAGCTCAGTGTCTGCTCTCTATAATCAGACTCAGTTTTTTAAACAGCCTCTAGTCGAGCTGTCATCCATCTGTCAGTGTCTTTGTGTATGAATGAGTATGTGCGTGTGGCTTAATGCTTCATTCGTTTTCTTTCTCACACACCCTGGTCATCTAGCCAGAGCTCAGTATCTCCTTACAGATTTTTTCCCTGGTTTCCCCATGGTATTGTGTAAATGAGTGGAGATAAGTCAGGTGTGAGCATGGTGAAACTGTTTCTCTTCTTAAGGACAATGTAATGCTGAAATTGAACTGTATATTTTACTTACTGGTGATATCAAATCTATGTTCTTTTATGAAGGGATGCAGATATGCAGGGATAGCTTTCTTTCTTTCATTCTTTTTTTCGCACTTACATTTGTTTCACAGTGCATTTTTATGTAATTTTTATTCCCCTGAGGTCCCCAGGATGTCAGTTTTATATAAACTTTTTACTTACAAATTTCTACCTAGAAATATTTTTTTTCATTCAAAAATCTCTGCCTGAAAAATCTGAATGAACATGTACAATAGGCATAATGCTTCTACAGATATACACATACTCTACACATACCGAAACACATGTCCAGGCACTAGTAAATGATGACTCAGGGTTCACCTTTAAAACCTTCTCAAGGTGAATGTAAGGGTAAGTGCTGTGCATTTTTCAGCTCAAAGGCAGTAAACTCTGCTTTTGCCTGTTAAACTCTGTAACTTCTCAAATTGCCTCTGACTCTGACAGTTTTTCCTGCCTACATAATTTTTGTAGCCGTGTTATTGCCCAGACGAATTACACATCCATGCATGACGTCTAGGTTGTCTCCAGTAAGGCTGTGTTTGTTACCTTTCTTCTTGTTGATCCTTTATGTTTTTCTTATGAATTGTTCCACAGGTGAATGAGATTTATCAGGACAGCTCCCTGGGTGCCCATATTAATGTTGTCCTGGTTAGAATCATGATGCTCTGCTCCTCCAAGGTAAGACTGCATCAGCCAGCTTCCTTCTGAAATTGTTTTGGATGACTTTGGTCGTATCAACAGCACTTCAAAGTACGAAAACATCTTAACTATGAAAAATATGAGAATCTAGTGTACTCGACTTCAGTAGCTGTCCAACAGAGATTGTATTGAAGTATATCCTGTTATCGCAATCCACTGTAGCTGAAGATGTTAGTTTTAAAGTTAGGCTTTTGGATTTATTTTGTGATGACTGGAGTCTGGACAATGACCTGAATGCCTAAGAAACTTTAAAGCTTCAAATGAGAAAATTGTGTACACTGTAAAAAAATTAAAAAACACCTTTTAGGGTTAGTCGAAGTGGTGCCAAAGTTCATTGCATAATTTTGACCACTATGAAAGACTTTCATTGATTTGCTTCTTATTTTTTCTTGTATTCTAAGATGGTTTCCAGATTTCTGAAACTAAATTGAAATCTGTAAATTGAAAATTCTCAGTTCGGTACACTAATCTCCATTGACAAATAAGGATTTATCAGTAATATTTTACTGGGGCACAGTGGTATTTCACTGGGACTCATTCCCCAGTAAAAAGGGTCTAGAGACATCCCTTGTTGTCAAAGTTGTATTGTATGAACCTGTGATTTGTGTTGGTTTTGTTAGTCCATGGGTTTGATTGAGCTGGGCAACGCCTCTCAGAGTCTGGAGAACGTCTGTCGCTGGGCCTTCCTGCAGCAGAAAGAGGACAAGAATGATGCAGAATACCACGATCATGCCATTTTCCTCACCAGACAGGAGTTTGGGCCCACTGGCATGCAGGGTAATACTTTTATGAAAACATAAAGTGATGCATGCACATCAAGAATCTCAGATTTGCAGACCAATTAAAATTAATGTAATGGGGAGAGTTTGCCCCGTTTAACTTGACAGCATGAACAGACTGTTGACAACAAACAATTACGTAATGTGAAGTGCTGTGTGACTGAAAATACTTCTATACTTTCTACTCTGACTTTTATCTCCCCTTTCTTTGCAGGTTATGCTCCTGTGACAGGAATGTGTCACCCTGTGAGAAGTTGCACTCTGAACCACGAGGACGGCTTCTCCTCTGCTTTTGTTGTGGCCCATGAGACAGGACATGTGTGAGAAAAACTTGATCAGAACTTCCACCATAATTTACCACCCCCTAACCAATTTTGGAGAAGTTAATATTAAAGGGTCAAGCCCCAAGCTACTTGAACTACAATCAAGTACTCAAGTCAAGCCCCTAAGTAGTTAGTTGCAATTCAAGCCCCAATTAAGAGAAAATCTTTGAATATCAGACTATTTTCGTTTTAATCAGAGCAGTATTTATATGGCACAAAAATGAGCAATTTATACATACATAGGGATGCACCATTACTGATACTTGTATCAGACCGATTCTGAGCTCATGTACTTGTACTCGTTCTCATTAAAATATTCCCAAAACAATACCACACAGCATATATACAGTGTTTATGTCTGCACAAAGAAACAGCCAAAAGATGTCTATGAAGTAAATGTATCTAATTAATAGAATATTAAAAATTCAATATTTAGTTGCAGTGGCACAACGCAAAAGCTTGATTTATGTATAATGAGTGGTTCCCTAAATTATTACAGGTAAACATCATTTATAAATAGCATAAACAGTAAAAGTACAACATATTCTAAAAAAAAAAGACAAAAGGAAACATCTATGTCAAACGAATAATTGCAATTAATCGCATCCAAAATAAAGATTTGTATTAATATGCAGTACGTGTGTGTACTGTGTATAATTATTATGTATATTTGAATACACACACATACATGTACAGTATATATTTAAGAAATATTTGTATGTTTATACTGTATATATAATTATATAATTTATATTATATATAAATATAACTATTTCAAATATAAATATAACACATTTTTCTTAAATATATACATGCATGTGTGTGTATTTACACTATATTGCCAAATGTTTTTGGAAGTCTGCCTTTACATGCACACAAACTTTAATGACATCCCATTCTTAATCCGTAGGGTTTAATATGGAGTTGGCACACCCTTTGCAGCTATAACAGCTTCAGCTCTTCTGGGAAGGCTTTCCACAAGGTTTAGGAGTGTGTTTATGGGAATGTTTGACCATTCTTCTAGAAGCGTATTTGTGAGGTCAGGCACTGATGTTGGACGAGAAGGCCTGGCTCACAGCCTTCGCTCTAATTCATCCCAAAGGTGTTCTATCAGGTTGAGGTTAGGACTCTGTACAGGCCAGTCAAGTTCCTCCACACCAAACTCGCTCATCCATGTCTTTATGGACCTTGCTTTGTGCACTGGTGCGTAGTCATGTTGGCCATCCCCAAACTGTTCCCACAAAGTTGGGAGCATGAAATTATCCAAAATGTCTTGGTATGCTGAAGCATTAAGAGTTCCTTTCACTGGAACTAAGGGGCCATGGCCAACCCCTGAAAAACAACCCCAAAACATAATCCCCCCTCCATTAAACTTTACACATGGCACAATATTCAGGCAAGTACCGTTCTCCTGGCAACCGCCAAACCCAGACTCGTCCATCGGATTTCCAGACAGAGAAGCATGATTCGTCACTCCAGCGAACATGTCTTCACTGCTCTAGAGTCCAGTGGCGGTGTGCTTTACACCACTGCATCCGACGCTTTGCATTGCACTTGATGATGTAAGGCTTGGATGCAGCTGCTCTGCCATGGAAACCCATTCCATGAAGCTCTCTATGCACTGTTCCTGAGCTAATCTGAAGGCCACATGAAGTTTGGAGGTCTGTAGCTATTGACTCTGCAGAAAGTTGGCGACTTTATACACCTGTGGCCATGGAAGTGATTGGAACACCTGTATTCAATGATTTGGAGGGGTGTCCCAATACTTTTGGCAATATAGTGTTTATATACATAATAATTATACACAGTACACTCACATATATGATGTAAACACAAACTTTTATTTTGGATGTGATTAATCCGGATTAATCATTTGACAGCACTAAACGAATTAAGCCAACTAATATGATTTATATTCTTTTGGTTTCTCCACCCCATGTTTGAAAAAAATTGCATTCAAAATACAGGTATCGTATCGGTATTGGCAAGTACCAAAATATTGGTATTGTACTAATTCTGGAAAAACTGGTATCAGAAATGTTTTAGGTCCGATGAAGATGATAAAGCTGCAAAAGGTTCCAAAACAAAAGTATTTGTTCAATAAAACCAGACCCACAGGTATGCAGGCAACGTAACACACGACAATACCGGACAAAGAACTGAAAATAAAGAGGAACTTTAAAGATAAAACGAGCTCAAGAGCGAACAGGTGTGCTGATTGAATGAGTGTCCATAGAAACTAATGACCAGTGGGAAAAACGGAACAAATGTAAAACTGAAGAGAAACACACCAACAGTCCATGAAAATGAAACTAAACACAAACAGAATGTGACAATAACGGTGCATCCCTAATATTTGAATACATTGGATATTATTTCCTGTACTTTCCTGTAGCTCAAACAGTAGAGCGTCATGGGTTCGATTCCCAGGGAAAGCTAGAACTGACAAAATGTAAAATGTGTTCCTTGAATGCAATGTAAGTCGCTTTGGTTAAAGGGGTCTGCCAAATGTAAATGTAATAATAATATTCATCATATGCAACAATGTATTACAAAAGATGACCGTATAGATTGAGTGAGTGATATTTGTTTGTTATATTCAGACTGGGGATGGAGCATGATGGCCAGGCGAATGAGTGCGGGGATGAAGTTCCCATGGGCAGTATCATGGCGCCTCTGGTTCAAGCAGCCTTCCACCGCTTTCACTGGTCCCGATGCAGTCAACAGGAGCTCAGGCGATACCTCAAGTAAATTACTATGTTTTTGGTAGCTTCCTGATTTGTAGTATATGAATATATTTTATTATTCATCTGGTTCATTGATTGTAAATCCTAAAATAGTGCTGTTACTCATGCAGTACATATGACTGTCTTCGTGACGACCCTTTTGATCACGAGTGGCCAACTCTGCCCCAACTGCCTGGTCTGCATTACTCTATGAACGAACAGTGCCGCTTTGACTTTGGCATGGGCTACATGATGTGCACTGCGGTGAGTGAAAGAGAGACTTTATCACACCAACCAACTTAAACTTGCCATATCACTCCACATCCAACCACATAAACTAGATTTATAGTTAGTGAATCTGGCATTGCAGTATACAGTGGGGTCCAAAAAGTTAAGATAATAAGAGATAATACTGAAAATGTGTGATGTTTGCAAATAAATACATTTTTGGGTTTTTTTAAATTTTCTGTGAAAAGCCATGAGATAAAATGAAGAAGGAACATTTAAAGTGATTATTTCACCCAAAAATTTAAATTCTGTCATTAATTACTCACTCTCGTGACGTTCCAAACGCATCAGACCTTTGTTCTCTCTTCGAAACATAAATTAAGATATTTTTGATGAAATCTGAGAGTGTGACTCCAGTGGTTTAACCTCAATTTTATGAATTAATGCTTTTGTTTGTGCCAAAAAAAAACACACACAATTTACTACTTTATTTACAAAATATTACTCTTCAACACAGGTTCAAAGATCATAATGACACATGTTGTGTTGACACTAGAGCAGACGTTGTTGCGTGAACATGCTTTTAAAAAAAGCACTCAAATTTAGTAAACACATTTAATTATGTCTTCACTACATTTCTGGAGCTTGAAAGTGGTAGTTGCTTAGGCTGTCAATGGAATGAATGATCTCTCAGATTTCATTAAAAAGATCTTCATTTGTATTCCAAATATGAACGAAAGTCTTACAGGTTTGGAACAACATGACAGAATCTTCATTTTTGGGTATACTATCCCTTTAAGTTTCTGTATTATTTCTAATATAACTCTTTGAACAGATGATCAAATGTTCTTGCTTCCATTGAAGCACAAGACTTTTTGGATCATTCTCAAACCATTCTTGTGAACTTCAGATTTGACAGTTTCTTATATATTTTTTTAGGGGTACAACAGTTTGTCATTAACCTTAAAGGGACAATTTTGTACCTTATTTTAAATGTAACCATTAGGTATTACTATGAACTTTTATTGGTAAATAAAGGTACAAAATTGTCCCTTTAAGGTTACTACCCCGGTGGAAAACTTTTTTTTTGGGGGGGGGGGGGGGGGGGGGGGGGGGTTCTGAGAGGGTATGGTTATTATATAATTTATAATAAAGAAAAGTAACACATTAGACAGGCTAAGCCAAGGCATCATTTATTATTTATTTATTTTAATCATTTTTCTTTTTACTTTAAATCAGAGTCAGTTTACTTCTTTATTATTATTTTAATAGAATGAATTATTAACTAGGTTGCTGTAGATGTATTTCTCATTCACAGCATGTATGACTTGTGCTTTCAGTATTCTGGATTGGTGACTCATATCTGACACATGTAATAAGAGAACATTTTGCCCATTGTTCTTAATGGTTTCCTGTTATGAAATAAAGATAAAAAAAAGTTATAAAGTAATAAAAAATAATGCAAAATAGCAACATTTCCAGACTCTTGGACCCCACTTTATCCCCCGGTTTCACAAAGCCCTAAGCTTGTCCAGGACTAAACTGTATGTTTGAGCTGTTTTAACTGAAAGTCACTTGCACTGAGATATCTTAAAATATGTCAGTGCCACTGTTTTGTCTCAAGATGTTTATAAAGCTGCCTAAACGCCCTAATTGAACTAAGACCCAACCTGTGAAACTGGGCCTATACAGCATTTTATATAAGAAGTAACAAATCTCTGACAACCATTTAAACAAACACAAGTCCTCTGTCACTTTTTCTATTTCCCTGCCACGATACAACCATGTAATCTGAACTGGTCTCATGATCTTTAGTTGTCACAAGCTGCGTGTATGAATGCGAGCATGACTGTTTCTTTTAGTACAGCACCTACGATCCTTGCAAGCAGCTGTGGTGCAGCCACCCAGAGAACCCTTTCTTCTGCAAGACCAAGAAGGGCCCTCCTATCGACGGGACCAAGTGTGCAACAGGAAAGGTTGGATTTGTAAACCTTCGACTCTACATTACACAACCAAAATAACAGACAGCACTTTTATCTTCTACTTTCTTTTCTCTCTCTATTTCTCTAGCACTGTTTTAAGGGTCACTGTATCAAGCTGACACCAGACATTCTTAGGCAGGATGGCCACTGGGGTCAGTGGACCAAGTTCGGTTCCTGTTCTCGGACCTGTGGTGGTGGAGTACGGTTCCGCACTCGAGCGTGTAACAACCCAATGTGAGTGTCTTCACATTGATCGCCCCCTCACCTTTCTCCTCTGCTGACTTGAACATACCTGTTCTGTGTTGTAGTCCGGCCAATGGGGGCCGCACTTGTTATGGAAACAACTATGAGTTCCAGCTTTGTAACATGGAGGAGTGTGCAAAGTCCCTGGCTGACTTCAGAGAGGAGCAGTGCAAGATGTGGAACCCCCACTTTGAGCATGAAGGCACCAAACACCATTGGCTGCCCTACGAGCATCCCGAACGTGAGTCAAAGCTATTTAATCATTTTCCACTTTTGTTGAAGGTGAGAAAAACATTGGCACACTTGCATGTTATTCTTTTCATTTGAATGCTTTCTGATGTCTACCATGTGTGTTGGACCATGTTCATCTTTCATTCAAAGGAATGTGCTTTTTAAATATTATTCACAAAGCAACTTTTTCTGTAAATGCTTCCATAGCATACGAGCTAAGAATAAATTTCCTCACCCCGTAATCCGTGTTCAAGGTAGTTATTGTATGGGGCATATAGAACCACTTTTTTATTTTTTTTGCATTCTAGTAACTTCATTTTCAAGTTTAATTTGTTAACATTAGTTAACTCTGTCCCTGCCATTGACCGAAATGTACGAAATGTATTGTGTTTTCACTTTTATACGGTAGGGGGGGCTATGACACATCTTCTAAAGGGGTACTAAATCTCCTGACCAAAACACAGACGAAGAAGAAGCAGAAACAAGCAATAGAATAGGCTATGTAGTCTTAGCCTCAGACGTCACGCCCACGGACCGTAGGCTGAAAGTCTGTTGCATATGGCACACTTTTCTGGAAACACTTCAGGAGTTTCGAAGTCGTGATTTGATCAGTTGAATTCTACAGGATGTCCGCGAGACGTGTGTGTTGCTTTCTCTTACGGTCCGCCTGAAAACAAATGGCGTGACGCCTAACTCCCTTGTGGAAGAAGAACACAGTCATGTTTCATATGCATATGTAAAGTAACACAATCATCAACATTAAACAGCATATAAATCAAAACTGCATAACGTTACTGAATGAGATGTCTACCCAGGACGAGCTATAGGGCTGTGAAGCAATGAAGGTGTTGATGGACTCGATCTACTCCATCTGGTTTTGATCATCGTTCTGAATCCAATCTGGATTTTTTTCAGCAATTTTCTCAGATTTTTGCTCAAAATGTTGCTTTTTTATGAAACTTACCTAGCCTGACGTCGTCATACTCAAATTCTAGTCAGAATATGAGTCTTGATACTGCTCCATTGGGCTGTTATTATAGGCCGTGTTTCAACCGAGCCAGGAAAGAAAATGCCTCTGCACTCAATTGGATAGACCTACAACAAATCAGAGCAACGGAGTAAGTGACGTATGTTGAGTAACGCATAGTTGTCAACAGAACTCAACTGCACGCACGCTGGAAGAAGTAGAAGAAGAAGATGAGTGTAAACGATCTTTGCCAGTGTTGTAAAAAGAATTTAAGGATACACAGAGTACTTACCAACATGATCATAATTTTTGAGAGAAATAAGCCACCGAAATTACCCGGAACAATTTGTACCAGGAACTTTTTCCCCCAGACCTGCTACTGTCTGCGTTTCCACTATGGTCTAAAGTACCGTGAAGATTAGGCAAATTAGTCTGTTCCTCCCAGTCAGCGACGGACAGTAATCATTTTTGCGCGACACTGTCTGCAACAATAACAAGTATGGACTTGTAAGTATTATTCAAGCAGCGCTGCTTTTGCTGGTTATGTATTGGTTTACTAAAGATGTAATTAACAAAACGGCGGAAAAGAGACAAACACTTATACTAAAGCGTATTCTGAAAGCTCGTAAAGCTAGATTCAAAATAAGACAACATAGTTTATCATCAGCTATTACGGACATTGATCGTGAGATGGCTGAGACGAACGCGCGCCATTGGACAGAAAGAGCAAGTCTCATATTTACTGAACGAAGAACGAACCTCGCAAAAGACTTTTAAAAATGCCGGTTGAAATAAATGCTGCGTGAGCTCAACCGATCAGCACGTTCAGCGCCCACCCCCGAAAGTTCCGGAACTTTGAAAAAGTACTACATTGGGAGCAGGGCTGTTCGGAGGGGGAAATATTTACCCGGAACTTCATTTAGACCCTGGTTCCTGCGGTCGAAACACACCGAGTACCACCCCAAAGTTCCTAGTTCCTGGGGAAAGTTCCTGCGGTGGAAATGCGGCTATAATAAAGGTGAATGCATATACAAACAAGTTCTCTGCAAATTCAACCCACGCGCTCTTTGGTGACGTGGATGATTACGCCACTGTTGATCATCTGTCCATCATCGTATACAGCTCGCCCTGACAATTTGAACAGCTCGCGCATAGTTATTCCACAATGGTGTGTGCGGGGCTAAGTTCGGCTGGCATCCAGGCTAAAACTTACCCATAAGTGTTTATAAATAAAGAATGCATGAAGCTAGAATAAAGAGGCTCTGTTATTTATTTTGATATATTGCATGTTCAGATATTCAAACAACAAAATATTCATTAACATTTTGTGAAAATGATCAAAAATGCTGGCGGTGGCTGGCAACTTAGAAAAGAAAAAAAACACTGGCGTGGAAAGAGTTAACTACACTTGTTAGCATAACAATGAACAGTACATCTACAGCATTTATTAATCTTAGTTAATATTAATCTCAACATTTACTAATATTTTTTAAGATCAAAAGTTAATGTTAGTTAATGCATGAAACATGAATATTAACTAACATTAACAAAGGTTAAATGCTGTAAAAATGTATTATTCGTTGTCTATGCATTAACCAATGTTAACAAATTAGACCTTATTTTAAAGTCTTACCGAGATTTCTTCTTTTATGCTGTTCCATGAAAACCTCAATGCAGAACAGCAACAAAGAGAATGGAAATTTCATTAATGGAAAGGATGAAACCAAAACTCATTCTGGGGGAAAAATGGATACTGGTCTGTATCAATGTTTTATTTTATTTTTTTGGCTAGGATTCTCTACTTCAGGATTATTGTCTCATTATTTATGTCTTTATTTGGTCACGTCAACATTAAGAATTTAGATTAATAGGGTTGTTACTCAACTGGAGTAGCTTTTTGGACACATTCGCCAAAGGTTTGGCCCAGTCACTGAGAAGGGCATCAGCCAAGCGTTGGACAGCAGCGGTTGGAAGAAAGACACATGGAAATGTGATTAAGCAGCAATGGCATCTCCAGTTATCCACTGGGGCCGAATTACTGCTACAGTAGAAGGAAGGAACGCAGGTAACTAATATCCGCTGCTGAGAGGAGAAACAGTCTTGCTTTCTGTACACAGTACGGACAATTCTGCAGTGGTTGCAGAATCTTTCTTTATCATTATTAATGATTATTTGTGTAGCAGACACCTTCTTTTATGATACATTGCTCAAAAATCATTATCACTATGCCCCAACTCTGATAACACTGGCATTCTTACTAAATCAATGTAATTTATTCATGTGATGGCAAAGCTGAATTTTCAGCATCATTACTTCAGTCTTCAGTGTCACATGATTCTTCCGAAATCATACTAATATGATGATTTGCTGCTCAAGAAACATTATCAATGTTTAAAACAGTTTCCCTGATCCTTTTTTCCGCAGAATTCTTTGGTGAACAGAAAGTTGATAAAAACAATGTATAATTACATTTTAATATTATGTCATTAATTAAATTGTCCAGTCGAAGTTATACTGTTATATACAGATGTTTTGAAACAAAAATGTAAGCAAAAACTATTAACATTCTAAAGTGTCAGCTTGAGGAATACTTCAAAACACACCACAAATGTCATAGAAACAATTAAAATGTCCAACTAGGTGTTCATTAAAAGTGGTGCAGTGAACATATTGAATCAATCTCATTAAAATACAATAAAACAACAGCCTATCAATTCCATTAATTATATTATACTTAAAAAGGTTTTGTACACATTTGTATATTTCTGAAGTTGCTCATACCTTATTATTAATCATTTCATTGCTAGCATACAAAAATATATGTGTGAAACTGCACCTCGCATACAAATAGCTACAAAAACGAATTGTATGAATTTGTCTGTGGTCTGTTTTTTTGGACAGCTGACGAGAGATGTCAACTATACTGCCAGTCAAAAGAGACCGGAGACGTTGTGTCCATGAAGAGAATGGTGCATGATGGCACACGTTGTTCCTACAAAGACCCTTACAGCGTGTGTGTGCGTGGGGAGTGTGAGGTAAAGGTTATTCAAACGCACCCACACAAACCATCCATCACTGAAGTTCATGCTCCAAAATGCCATTGAATGAATAATATCAGGTCTAATCAGCTTTCTGAGGCCTTTCCACTCCTTATTGCCAGTTAAAGTGTTGAACAGAACACTGTGTTGAATGGTCTGTTTTTAGCTTGTTCTGTTATTGGTGGAATACATGACTGTGATGTCCTGTGGGTAGGGCAGATTGATGAAGTAGATCCTTCGATTTCAATGTTTTGCTACTGGAATTAAAAGATAAAGTGCATTCCAAGATGTATTGCCTTATAATCTGAGAGGGATATGAAAAGGATGGGTTTGAATTTGTACTGGCACTGGTACTCAGTAAGGGAAAGAGAGGATCTGTGATTGTTTCCATGCAGTTGTGTGCTCAAGAGTGTTTCCTACCTTTAACTTTATTGACGTTTATTGATTTTATTGGCAAACTGGTTTGAATTAGGATTGAGTTTAGGACTAACATACCATACATACATAATGTTGTCTTAGCCTTTAAAAGGACATCTATTGCTATGGTTGCTGCACCACACAAAAGCAAAGACTCCAAATTTAAATGGAGAAATATTTCCCAGAAATAACTTTCATTAGCCCTATTCGGACGGTAATTGTTTCTCATGCGAATGTAAAAATAAATTTGCATGGCACCCCAGTGATAAATCTTTTTTATAATTTATTCCTGTTGGAGGAGCGAGTTTTGTGATTCTACGTTCTGGAAACGCACTGCTCACGTGGTCAGTCACTTGATTGCTGTAAATAAATTGGCATATGCTTGGACTAATACAAATAATTCATATTTACTTTAATAATAGGAAAATAATATCCTATTTATTATTTGTTTATTTAGTCTCCTGTTTAAAAATTGAAGGTAGATGCGCTAATAGCTGAAATGGTTTTGTCTTGTTTTTTTATCTCAGAATTATGGATATAATTTAAAAAATGTGGAACGTAGCAATAAGTTAATACAGTCTCTTATTTACATGAGGATGGCTGTTTTTAACGTATATAATTACTGTCATAATAATGGCCCATGTCAAATGTTTACATGCTTTTCTTCTCTTTCTTGTGTGGTGATATAAAAGTAAAAAAAACATAAAAGTGTAGGCTAGATCTTTAAAATGCAGTCGAACAGTTATTGTACGGTGCTTGGCAGTGGTCAAAAAGGATTTAAATAGTACATTTTTAATCGATCTCTTCTTGTACAATCAGTATGGAAACTTGCTTCTGCCACAGAATAAAACATTTTAAAAGATAATTGCGACTTTTTTCTCAGAATTGCGAGATATAGAGTCAGAATTGTGTGAATAAATTCAGAATCGCGAGATATAAAGTCAGCAGAATTGTGAGATATAAACTCTGAGTTATAAAGTACAATTCTGAGGGAAAAAACTGACTTTATATCACGCAATTCTGAGAAAAAAAGTCTGAATTGTGTTGCAATTACCTATTTTTTTTTTTTTTTTTTGCGCCGGAAACAAAACAAACTTCCATAACTCAGTGATGTGGATTAGGACGGCAATTCAATTACCACATGGCCTTGGTGTTTGTCAAAAAATAGTAGGTAATTCAGCCAGGGATTTTTACGCAAGTGGTGAAAGAGAAAAACACTGACATTCTGGATTTGGACGGCAAATTTTGTCTTGTTTGTAAAAAGTAAAAATATTGAACATTTTTAAACATACTTCAGAAAAGTTATGTGTTTGTGTGTGTGTGTATATGTATTGTGTTAAGTTTGTGTTTACATAATATATGTGTGTGTACTCTGTTAATTATTATTTATATATAAATACACACACAAGCATGTATATATTTAAGAAAAAAATATTATTTTTATATATAAAACATTTATATTTATATATATTATAGATTATATAAATGTATATACAGAATATACATGCAAATATTTCTTAAATATATACATGAATGTGTGTGTATTTATATATAAATAATAATTAACAGAGTACACACACATATATTATGTAAACACAAACTTTTATTTTGGATGCGATTAATCTTTTGACAGCCCTAATATATATATATACTGTATACATAATTTTGAAGAATTTTTTATTTTATTTTACTTTGGTTTTACTGAACAGAGGTCCAAAATGGAAACAATAGCACGGTATACCAAATACATAAAAGTGAAGCAACTCTAGTTATAGATAAGTATTCCTGATACATAGAATAGAGGAGTTCCAGACAGATCACAGTGATAACATCAGATGAGTAAATTAAGAGTAACAAATATGTAATGACGTATAAGACCCAGTATTATCATATTACAAAATGATCTAATACAGGCTTCCATATTTTCCTAAATATTTCCAGCTTGTCGTTATTGATAAATCGTAACTTCTCAATATGAATAATGTTCACTAGTTCACTCTGCAGCACATCAAATGTTGGAACAATATCCAGTTTCCACCTCTGAAGAATCAGTCTTTTTGCAAGAACCATAAATGAAGAAATACCCTGTTTTTCAAATTTTGTATATATAATTTTGTATTAATATAATTTTTATTTTGAGGATGTTTTTACTGGGGGAAAAAAACAAGAAAAAATACTTTTAAAAAAAAACGTTTTGTAGCATTTATTTGCCTATTAATCACCCATGATTGTTACTGATGAATTTAGTAGTATTCGGCTGGTCATCTCATAGAACGCCTCAAGTGGCGACTCACTCCATACATAATAAATCAGCTTTATTGCATGTCACTCATGTAATTTTAAATCTTTTTTTCAAAAGTAGGTCTACTGATAATTTCTTCATGAGAGAAACCTTTTAAAAAATGAAAAAAAATGCGCCTTGTATGAATTCCCAAAAAAATGTCCAGCAAAGAAGTTTTATAAAATAACCTTTCTGTGAATCTGCTCAGCTCATCTAAGGTCATCACCTAAGTTGGACATACATCTCTCTATATATTCCTGGTTATCTTAAACACTGCTCTCTGCACAGAAAGTGGGCTGTGACAATGTTATAGCCTCGGAGCTAGAGGACGATAAGTGTGGCATGTGTGGAGGAGACAACTCCACCTGCAAGATTGTCAAAGGAAACTTCACCCGCAGCACAAGGAAACCAGGTGAGCTTCTGCCCTCGCTGCAGACTCCATGAGCAGGTCACTCAATGTTTTCATCATAATCAGAAAATCAATTCTCATTTTGTGAATTTCATTCCTAGGTTTTCTGAAGATCCTGGAGATTCCTAGAGGAGCACGCCACATACAGATCCGTGAATTCAAAGGAACTCCACATATTCTAGGTAGAAGCTCCTTCTCAGCAAATGGCAGTGTGATTAATTACCCTGACACTGGCCCTCATAATACAAGTGTCCGACCTCCCACTGTTTGTTATTGATGGAGAGGTTTGGGCTCCTCCTGGCACTGAGAACATTAAGAACTCCAGCTCAGTGGCCGTGAAGCACCTTGGCTACTTAGAAGTAATACCTTCCAAAATTGTGATTTATAGGTACAAGAAAGGCATATAAAATCAGCTTGATGAAGACTGATCTTTGTTTTTTCCCACCGGGTGCATTGCGTCGAGATTGTCCTAATGTTTAAGGATTAGTTCACTTCAAAATGAAAATTTCCTGATATTTTACTCACCCCCATCTCATCTAAGATGTTCATGTCTTTCTTTCTTCAGTTGAAAAGAAATTAAGTTATTCCAGGATTTTTTTTCCACATCATAGGCTTCCATGGCAAACAAAATGTTGAAGGTCCAAATCAATGCGGTTTCAAAGGGCTTCGAAGGGCTTCAGAGGCTCTGCGCGATCCCAGCCGAGGAATAGGGTCTTATCTAGCGAAACGATCGGTCATTTTAAAAAAAATTAAAAATTAAAATACTTTTTAACCTAAATTGCTCATCTTGCACTGATCTGCGACGTGCCAAGGATTGCGTAATCACGTCGGAAAGATCACGCTAGACTTAGGCAGAAGTACCGCCCCCGTGTTTACAAAGTGCTCGTGCGAAGACAAATACAAACGTTCTTTAGCAAAAAAAAAAAAGTAATACAACGATGTCGGGCGATTTTGAAGTCGAAGATTTAGGGTTTTTTCGGTAAAGGCCGTTTGTACGTATTAGTACTCGCACGTTCGCTTGGGGCGGTACTTCCGCCTACGTCTAGCGCGACCTTTCCGACGTGATTGCGCAATCCGTGGCACGTCGCAGAGCAGCGCAAGATGAGCTTTTTTGGTTAAAAAGTATATAAATATTTATTTTTATTTACATTTTACTTTTTGCTAGATAAGACCCTATTCCTAGTCTGGGATCATGCAGAGCCTCTGAAGCCCTTCGAAGCACTTTGAAACTGCATTGATTTGGACCTTCAACATTTTGGTTGCCAAGTCTATGATGTGGAGAAAAATCCTGGAATGTTTTACTCAAAAAACTTATTTTTGACTGAAGAAAGAAAGATATGAACATCTTGGATGAGTAAAATATCAGAGAATTTTCATTTTGAAGTGAACTAATCCTTTAAATTGTCCTCTGCTAGCGGTGAAGAACCAGGCCACAGATCATCTCTTCCTGAATGACGAGGGCGATTTTCCTGAGTCACGTACAGTAATCGAGAAAGGTGTGGCGTGGGAGTATGCTAACAATGATGACATGGAGACTGTCCAGACCACCGGACCACTCAAATATGGAGTTCTCATAATGGTGAGAATGAGCATTATATCAGCCAAAATGACCAAAGTAGCCAACTATAAATCCAGAACTAAGCCTTAAGGAAGTTCAGGGATAATATGGGCACTTGTAGTGCATTTCTAAATACTACTAGTTGGATGGTAGTTCACCCAAAAATGAGAATGTTCTCATCATTTAATCACCCTCCTGTCATCCCTAATGTATATGTTTTTCTTCAGATGAGCACAAACAAAGATTTTTAGGAAAATAATCCATCTCTGTGAGTCCATATAATGCAAGTGAATGGGTGCTGCTCGGTTGATGCTTGAAAAACCACACACAACAATCGTCACGG
This sequence comes from Gobio gobio, assembly GCF_949357685.1. Classification (NCBI taxonomy): domain Eukaryota; kingdom Metazoa; phylum Chordata; class Actinopteri; order Cypriniformes; family Gobionidae; genus Gobio; species Gobio gobio. The sequence continues at coordinate 22,432,019 of NC_137107.1, forward strand.
TAATCCATACGACCCCAGTGGATGACTCAATGTCTTTTGAAGCGAGACGATAGGTGTGTGAGGAAAATATATAAACCATTACTTCTGCCTAAAGGCGTTTTCACAAGTCAATACTGTACATACACAGACACACTGCTGTGAGAATGTAAGACGTGCTGCAGCACAAATAGCATATATTAAATTACCAGTAGCAGATCTATACAGGTGGAGCTGGGGAAGGTGGAGGGTTTCAGAGGAACTCTGAATGTGCACAGCAAACTGCAAACGCAACGGGAACCAATCAGCTGGTGCTGTGTAGTTAACAATGTAATTGTCAGAAGTTTGCAAGGACCCATCAGCCTGCGCCATCTAGAGTTTCATGACAGAACTGGGTATTTTTCTTATACACATCCATCGTTTTGCTTCAGAAAATATTGATTGAACATTGTTCAAGCGCCAACCGGGCGGCACCCATTCAATGGCATTATATAGACTCACAGAGATTGATTATTTTCCTACAAATTTTAGTTTTGGTTTATCTGAAGAAAGAAAGTCATATACATTGAAGATGGCATGAGGGAGAGTAAATGAAGTAAAATGAATTTTCATTTTTGGCTTAACTATGCCTAAATGTAAATGTAAGTACAATTAAGGTTAAATCACATGATAGCAATAAGGCTAGTCAATAGAATGTATTTTAACATACTTCTCCAATATCAAACATCTTCTCCAGGTTCAGTCACAGAGCATTTCTAAAGTCACGCTTTCATACAAATACATCCTGCCAGAAGACCCGCTTTCATCAATGGAGAACACCCTGCCTCAGGACGACACAATTTACTTCGAGTGGGCTCTCAGGAAGTGGTCGCACTGTTCCAAGCCATGTGGCGGAGGTACAAACAATATAGAAGAATATTTCTCCTTTTCAATTCACTTTCAATAGACTTCAAAAATTTGAATTTAGTTAAGAATGACAATTAAATATTAATTTTAAAATAAACATTGTAATAGTCTTATATTAAGATTTTAATTGAAATTCTATATTCTGTTTGGTACCAATTCAAATTGAGGAAAGTTGTTAAAAGAATTTAATTCTCAGTTCAACTCTGAACGGTGCACAACCCTGACAGACATGAGCTTTGATTGAAACTTGGATGAACCGTAGGACACAACAGCTTGTATTGTGGCGTTTTGTCTATTTGTCTGGCTTGCAGGGAAACAATACACACGTTTTGGATGCCGGAGGAAGTCGGATGGCAAAATGGTACACCGCACACTCTGCGCCAACATACCCAAACCCCGCGCCATCAGTCGAGCTTGCAACCAGAAGGAGTGCTCAGAACCAATGTAAGCAAATGAGGTTCACCATGTGGTCGTTTTCAAACCAATATCATACAATTGTACTTGAATACACACAATGAGTGACGGATGATGGTGTATGGATGTGGGGGTCTGTGAAAATGTTTTACGTGTGTATTGTGTATATCAGCTGGGTGACAGGAGAATGGGAGGAGTGCAGTAAATCATGTGGTAAGACCGGTTCTCAGACTCGACCCGTGCGCTGTGTGAGACCTGAACTGGACGGTTCATACAAAGCCATCAATGCCAAATATTGCAACGACGACCGGCCTGAAGGACGGCGACCCTGTAATCGCCACCTATGTCCCGCACAGTGGAGAACTGGACCTTGGTCTCAGGTAAGTATGAGCGGATATCTAATTGTACATGCTCATTTCCCATATTTTGTCACCATCTAATGCTCAAAGTTTTAGAAACACAAATAATACAACTGTTAAATGCAATGTTTTGCAAATCCCAAAATGAATAACCATTTTACATTTACTGTAAATTTTTAAATTGATGTCTAAATTCACTTGTAGCATTTAAAATTGATTTTAGTGTTTAGTGCTAATTTTCAGACAAAATAGTTTGCATAATAAATAATAATAAAACATTGGTGCATCCCTATCCCTAAAGGTACAATGATATGTAATTAGTTCCCCTTAAAGGGATAGTTCCTCCAAAACTGAAAATTCGGTGATTATTAACTTACCCTCGTGTCATTCCACACCTATTTAACATTATTTAAATTTTTTTCCCTATGGAACACAAAATATGTGACCCGTGCTGTCAAAATGAGTCTGAATGCGCACTGAGGCTTCATTTCAAACGACTCGAATTTGAGGTTTTCACAAAAAATTGTACATTAAGCCCTTGTCTAGCGATCCCAATGCTCCAAATACCAATTAAACATCTAAACGTATCTTTATTTGTTTTCAAAGACCTTTGCTTTGTCCATGAAAATTAACGTTATTCTCTGCTCACTTCTTGACGACTGCTGCTTCCCCTCAGCACGAGTTTGGTATCGTTTTAAAGTGCATCATTCCAACTTGGTAAATATTTATAGTGCATTCTCGATAGCATGATTATGAACCAGTGAAATGTGATTTTTAAACACATCCTGATGTAAACAAAACAATCTTACGCGCATGATCCCGATATACACATACCCAGATCTGTCTTGGCGAGTATTCACGCAAACATTATCTGTTATGTCTTAAGTGAACATTTAGTTTACTGTTGGGGAAAAACATCTGATGTGTAGCATTATATTAGATCCGTTCATTACAGTAGGTCTTAATATACAGTATAGGCTGTCTGTCTCATTAAAGGTCCTGTTCTTCGTGATCCCATTTTTCAAACTTTAGTTAGTGTGTAATGTTGCTGTTAGAGCATATATAATACCTGTAAAATTATAAAGCTCAAAGTTCAATGCCAAGCGAGATATTTTATTTAACAGAAGTTCCCCTTCAAAGCCTACAGCGAACGGCTGGTTGGGACTACATCTCTGTACATCCTGCTTTAATTACGTCAGTAGAACAGTTTGTCGACTAACCTCCGCCCACAAGAGTACGCGAAAAAGGGGGCGTGGTCTTGTTGCTCCCGCGTGGAGTAGAGGAAGTGTTGCGTTCGGTTGCGTTTGTAGAGTTTGTTTGTCGCCATGTCGTCGAGACGCTGTTATTTTCATCCCGGAGTCAAGTCACCTTTGTTTGGCTTTCCCAGGGACGCTGTACTTAGAGATCATTGAGCGCATGCATCCCCGTTATGGTAAGAGGCGTGACCTTTCCGGTAACGTGCGCTCTGCGTGCGCTAAGCTGCTGTCGAATCACAACACGGGAACCGCTGGCACAATCAGAACTCGTTACGTATTTCTGAAGGAGGGACTTCATAGAACAGGGAAATCTTTCAAGCCGTTTTGAGGACAGTGAAAACAGCGGTATACAGATAAGTAAATTGTGTGAAAAATACTGTTTTTTTACACGCGAAACATGAACACATGTTATATTGCGCACTGTAAACACAATCAAAGCTTCAAAAAAACACGAAAAACGGGACCTTTAATGTTAATCAAACAATTGTGGTATCATGGAAAAAAAGTTGAATATATATTCTCCTATGGATATGGGTTTTGACTTGGTGTGTGCCAAATTTGGTGTTATTACCAGCGATTTTAAGGTATGGTTTCTAGGCGATTTTGTTTTGGAACCTTCAGAAAACATTAACTAAATGTATCTCAAAATCGACTTTGCTGACTCTTTTGACTTCAAACGTGTAGCTCAGTCATTTTTTGATTCCAATAAATCATACATCATTTTGAAGGTTTTTTAACAACAACTCGTTTTTTAAAAATTGCTCATTGCGTCTCATTTTGCCAGCATGGGTCACCTATATTTTAAAGAATGTTGGTAACCAAGCAGTTTCAGTCACCACTGACTTATATTGCCTTAACAAAAAACACTGAGACGTTCCTTAAAATGGCTTTTACATTTCACAGAAGAAAGAAAGCCCATTTTAGATTCATTTTTACGTCCAGTGTGTCCCCTTTGACTTACTGTGACTTTAATGCTCTGACTTTTTTTTTCTTGTACTTTCGATTTTATTATTAAAATATGGATACTTTTATCTCCTAATGTACTGGAACAACCTTATTCTCAAAACATTCCCAAAACAGTCATTCTCGTACTATCATGCTATTATTATTTTTTTACATAATGTAGTCTGTAAAGTTAATCAGTGTTGTTGTCACATTCTGCTATATGTTAATATGTGTGTGTATGTATGTGCAGTGCTCAGTGACGTGTGGTAACGGGACTCGGGAGCGGCAGGTCATGTGCAGCACCCCGGATAATGCCATCGGCATCTGCATGGACACCAAACCTGAGAACATCAGACCATGTCTGCTGTCACCGTGTCCAAGTGAGTGTCCACTGTGAGCTGTACAGTGCCTCAGAATTCACTTAAAACTGCTTTAAAACCAAAATAACCCCGTTCTTAAATCCCCCCTCCCAGATGACAGAGGGAACTTCCTCATCCAGTGGCTCTCCAGAGCTGACCCTGAGTTCCCAGCGCCCAAGATCTCCTCAAGTAAACGTCCCGTCTCCAGTCCTCAGCCTGCTGTGTGCTGCATGGCTGCTCTTTCCTGGACCCTGCCTCTCTCTCTTACACTATGGCTCTGTTACACTTTGCCTTGAGCGCTTTTCTGTCCCTTTTAGAGTCTTAATACTTCCTTCGTTCGAGGGAATTCCGCGGGCTGTTTCTTTCCTCTGCCCTTGTTCGCTCTGTACATGGTCTTCTGCAGGGCTGAGGGCAAAACACGGCATAAAAGTGCGGAAGGGGCCTTGTTTTGAGAAGCCATGATGGTTGTGCTACGTCAGGTAATACGGATATGACTGTTGCAACGACTTCCAGGGTGAATCATTCAACAAACTCTATGAAACAAACTCATGTATGAGGGAGTTAGTCCGGTACCGCCAGTAACTGGAGCTTTTCAGTCAATTCGTCAATTCAATACGTATACAATATAGAGCATAAAGAATATATCACTAAAATGGCACTGTGGGCCATAATCTTTCTTTATTTTGACTGTTAAATGTCATGTATTTTTGTATATATTTTCTTGAAAAATGGCTTAAGAACTGAGTATATGAGGAATCCCAAAAAGCAACTTTTATGGAGATGTTTCATTCTTTTTTTTACCCAATATTTTTTTTCTATATGATGATGGTGCACGCTTTAACACTCGCATTTTATTTTATAAATCGGTTGTGTGTCGGCGTTTGATGTCGTATTGAAGGATAAAAAATACCTCATGCTTCTGCGTAGTTTGTACTCACATCAGACATTTTTGCCTTATTTAAGGTTGAAGGGACACGAGTTTACGTTTGCATGCCCACTGAATTTCGAAAAGAGGCATCTAAAGAAAAGAACAACAACCGAATATGGATGTTTACAGCTAAGGGAGTGTAGACAGTTGCTGCTCCTCGGATTTTCGATTATATCACAGTCTCTCACTGCTGTATGATTGTGAGTCAAAGCTTTAGCGATGCAGACGATGTCTAAAGACCTTTTTTAAAACTATACAGCAATTATGTGTATATATTAAATGATGTTGAACATACTTAGTAACGTTAATAACATATTAAATGACTGTTATCTCTTACACCAGTAACAAAAGTAATATATTGTATTTATCTATGTATTTTGACCTTACAGGCAATGTTTCCTTGCCTGGGAAGTAATGATTTGAGATACATATATAGTATATATCATGATGAAAAGAGTATTTAAAGTTACAATTATATTTTAAAGGATTATAAAGTGTGTGCGTGCGTGCGTTTCTATCCTGGTGGGGACTTCACATAGGCTCATGGGCACTAAATTGAGATCACCATGTGGAAATAAGCTTATATAAATCAGACAGAATGAGTTTTTTTGAAAATGTAAAAATGCAGAAAGTTTTCTGTGATGTGTAGATTTAGGTGTAGGGTTAGTGTAAGGGGATAGAATATACAGTTTGTACAGTATAAAAACCATCACGTCTATGGAGAGTCACCACAAAGATAGTAAACCAGACGTGTGTGTGGGTTTGTGTGGTCCTGTTGTTTTTTTAATGGAAATGTTTGTACATCTGAGATACTGAAAGAAATATAACAGGGTCTAGGCTGAAAATCCTCTTTTATTTAAACACACGAGATGTCAATACAAGCTTTTCAATAATAAGCACTAATGGTAGCATTTGTTTTCGACTGTTCTTCAAGCACGTTTCTGGAATTACATATTCGAACCATCTCACATCTGGACACATTATTTGAAGTAATTAAACCTGGTTTAAAGTGATATCCGATAGGGTGTTGAAGGCAGCATGTGGCCTGTAGTCAGATCTCTGCTGAATGCTGGCCTCTGTAGGTCTTATTTGTCATGGCTCTTTCATTTCAGAGTGTAGCATTAAATAACATTACAGTGTGTGCGGTTATGTTATGTGATTGTTTAAATGTAATCCAGGATGTGCCATTTTTCCTTTTTTTTTATAACTATAGTCCTCAAATTGTCCGTTTTTCAATGGATTTGATGGTGTTGAGATGTTTTACCAAAATGTTTACTAAACTGTGAATGGTGTGACATTTCAAAGCAGTTTACATTGTACTGAGAAAAGTTGTATGTGTTGTCTTGTATACACTCTATATTTGACAGGAAGTCTCTATGTAACGATGTGGTTTCTTGTCTGCTGTGTTTATGGGAATAAAGGGTCAACTAATATATTGAATACTTAAACCCTGTGAATATCTTGCTCTATAATTTTATGTTGCTGTTTTGCTTAGTGTGACTAACTGTATTTGCATTGCACTTTTTTCACATTGTCTGGTGTTCTGCTTCTTTCATTTTCTTCTTTCATTATTTTTTACTATTATTATATTATATTATTTTTTAGTAATTGTAAAATTTTCTTTTCCTAATTTTATCTTTTTATTTTGTAATATTGTATTGATGTCACATATATATATATATATATATATATATATATATATATATATATATATATATATATATATATATATATATATATATATATATATATATATATATATATATATATATATATATATATATAAATATATCGATCAGGCATAACATTATGACTTAATGAATAATGATTATGACATCCTAATATTGTGGTCCCCGCTTTTGCTGCCAAAACAGCCCTGACCCGTCGAGGCATGGACTCCACTAGACCCCTGAAGGTGTGCTGTTGTATCTGGCACCAGGATGTTAGCAGCAGATCCTTTAAGTCATGTAAGTTGCGAGGTGGGGCCATCCACGTGATGTAAAGGAAAACGTGATTCATCAGACCAGGCCACCTTCCATTACTCCATAGTCCAGTTGAGATGCTCACATGCCCACTGTTGGCACTTTTGGCAGTGGACAGGGGTCAGCATGGGCACCCTGACTGGTCTGTGGCTATGCAGCCCCATACGCAACAAACTGTGATGCACTGTGTATTCTGACACCTTTCTATCAGAACCAGCATTTACTTCTTGAGCAATTTGAGCTACAGTAGCTCATCTGTTTGATCGGACCACACGGGCCAGCCTTCGCTCCCCACGTGCATCAATGAGCCTTGGCCGCCCATGACCCTGTAGCTGGTTCATCATTGTTCCTTCCTTGGACCACTTTTGTTAGACACTGCAGACCGGGAACACTCCACAGGAGCTGCAGTTTTGGAGCTGCTCTGACCCAGTCATCTAGCCATCACAATTTGGCCCTTGTCAAACTCGCTCAAATCCTTACGCTTGCCCATTTTTCCTGCTTACAACACATCAACTTTGAGGACAAAATGTTCACTTGCTGCCTAATATATCCCACCCACTAACAGGTGCCGTGATGAAGAGATAATCAGTGTTACCTATCATAATGTTATGCCTGATCAGTGTATATATATATATATAAAAAAAAATATATATATATATATATATTTTTTTTTTTTTTTTTTTTTTTTTTTTTATTATTGTTTTTTTGATCATTATTATTGTTTATCTTTCAGGGTCCCGGTGTAAAGGAGACAAGTCTGGGTTCTGTCGGATGGAGGTTCTCAGTAAGTACTGCTCCAACCCTGGCTACAGGCAGATGTGCTGCAAGTCTTGCAACGAGGGAAACTACACCTCTGAATTCAACCTGACTAGACCCTGGATCAATACCACTATTGCCCCTCCCATAATGCCCACTGCAACTGCTCCCGTTCACATGACACAGCTGTACAGGACCTCTCAGAAACCCAGCACAACAATCACACCATCAGTCAGCAGATGGAGAAACATCAGCGCCAACCCCACATCTTGGGGCCACACAACCACTCTGAACCCGATGACCCTAAAACAAAGAACCACAATCACTTTCACCACTGGTTCTGTCACTGTGGACACTAAGCGTCCCAGCACACTTGACTACGAAGAGGAAACTAGCGCCCCCTTCTACGATTACGAAACCTGGACCGATGGCTCAATTGAACACTTCTCAGAATCCGAATCTCATGAGTTTATCTCATCGTCTGCAGAGCCTTGGCCAACCACTCCACAGTATACAAGCACACCTGAGAATGAAAACATCCAGACAACGGTTATGACAACGCTACCGCCAAACATTAATGCCACAACTAGCCCTCCAGCCATAGTCAGCCTCCATCGGTCAGAAGACAAAAAGGAGAATAACTCCATCGACGTGCCCTACAGGATTGTCAATCCGAATGAGGTTGCGCTCAACCACTTTGTCCCCAAAAAGCGAGCACCGTTCCTTGAGAAAACGCATAATAAAAGAATTCAAGAGCTCCTTGCAGAGAAAAGACAAGACTTCCTTCTTCAAAGACTGAAACGAAAACCAGGCGACTGAAAGATTTCCTTTCCTTTATCCCTGTGGTATTTTGAGTATATTTTTTGAAGTGGTTTTATGGCCTCTACACTCTCTTTTGGCATTTACACTATTTTTTACAGGAAATAACCTCAGATCTCAATCTTTCATGTAGTATCTGTTCAAGGCATCTGATCGGAAAGAAAAATGACCCCAGTCAATGCTTTTTCTGTAGATGACATTGTTCCAGAGGTTTACCACACTCAAAAAACACATGGGATGAATGCAGGGCTGTAAGAAGCTTTCTATTGTGGGGATCTGGTGGTATAAGCTTCATTTAAACCAGCACATACTGTACGTTTTTTTCCAGCCCTTTATGGTTTTTGTACATGATCCCAATAAGATCTTGGGTAAAAGTCATGAAACACTATGTGACTTCATCAGTCAGACCGTATGATACACATCATTGCCAAGTCTTTGGTCCCACTGGTGCCCTTGACCGCATGTACGAGCGGTCACACTGCGTGACTGTGAGGAAAAATTTCACAGCCACAATTTCATTGGAGGCTGTATCATTGTGTAGAAAATTAATTGTAAATCTTGAATGATCCCTAAATTTATCTTGGGCGGCAGAATCGTACAGTTTGTACCTGATTTAAAGCAAACTTTCTCCCATGATTTGCTGTTTGAATGTACTCGAATTAAAGATGGTTGCACATTTTCTTATTTTAAAATGAAGAGATCCATAAATCGTATTTTTCACAAACTTTGCCATATTTCTCTAACCTGTGATGGAAAAGTCATGTTGATAGTCATAGTCTCACCTTTAAAGGTTTATTGACCCTGTTTTGGTCATCGGATGAGGCAGGCAGACTACCTAGCTGAACACCATTTTGATCAGGCTAGGAGACCAGCTTAAACCAGCAAAGACCAGCCACAAAGCTGGTTTAATGTTTCTTTTATACGTGGAATGATTTTTCAACATCTGGTCCATCTTGCACTTTTCAAGTCAACTTCCTTTAAATCTCCATTGCATTGCAGTATGTCCACAATGATCCTGTGTAAAGGTGCGGTCATATTTATGAAATTTTGTGGGCAAAAAGGTTAATTGTCCTCTTGTCATTTTGTATGTCCAACTTAAACCAGATGGGAAAACGGTGTGCGGTAATCTCACAAGAAATTCCAGATTGCATATACACTCACCTAAAGGATTATTAGGAACACCATACTAATACTGTGTTTGACCCCCTTTCGCCTTCAGAACTGCCTTAATTCTACGTGCCATTGATTCAACAAGGTGCTGAAAGCATTCTTTAGAAATGTTGGCCCATATTGATGGGAGAGCATCTTGCAGTTGATGGAGATTTGTGGGATGCACATCCAGGGCACAAAGCTCCCGTTCCACCACATCCCAAAGATGCTCTATTGGGTTGAGATCTGGTGACTGTGGGGGCCATTTTAGTACAGTGAACTCATTGTCATGTTCAAGAAACCAATTTGAAATGATTCGAACTTTGTGACATGGTGCATTATCCTGCTGAAAGTAGCCATCAGAGGATGGGTACATGGTGGTCATAAAGGGATGGACATGGTCAGAAACAATGCTCAGGTAGGCCGTGGCATTTAAACGATGGCCAATTGGCACTAAGGGGCCTAAAGTGTGCCAAGAAAACATCCCCCACACCATTACACAACCACCACCAGCCTGCACAGTGGTAACAAGGCATGATGGATCCATGTTCTCATTCTGTTTACACCAAATTCTGACTCTACCATCTGAATGTCTCAACAGAAATCGAGACTCATCAGACCAGGCAACATTTTTCCAGTCTTCAACTGTCCAAATTTGGTGAGCTTGTGCAAATTGTAGCCTCTTTTTCCTATTTGTAGTGGAGATGAGTGGTACCCGGTGGGGTCTTCTGCTGTTGTAGCCCATCCGCCTCAAGGTTGTGCGTGTTGTGGCTTCACAAATGCTTTGCTGCATACAGGGCCGGCCCTGACCAATTTGCTGCCCTAGGCAAGATTTTACTTGGTGCCCCTTGTATCAAGGTTTAGCACTACACATTATCAGTCTAAGTTGTGGAAACACTCGTACTGTTTTATTTTTGTAATGCATTGATGTTTTATTTTTATTGTTGTTGTTGTTGTTGTTTTATATGATGTCCAGTCCATTCTACCCCATCATTATGTTCATGATATTATTATTGTTTTTTATTTGTTAAAGGCTGATGATAGTAAAACTGTACAAATATTACAGCTATGCCACATTACAGCCTAAACACAAATAGCAAGAGTAATTGCATCTAACATTCATGCACAAACTATTCATTGAGAACTAGCAAAAGTGTTTGTTTTCCAGTAGATGGCAGCAATCTTCCACTAAACTATGAGCATTCATGCTTTCACCAGGAATTCAACTGAGAAATTTTGATATTTAATGTGAATTTTACATAAAATGTTGCCATTTTAAATAAACCTGTATATAAATATCATTACTAATTTCGGCAAATACATTTTAAAATTGCTATACACCCCCTTAAAACTGCACTACTGCAGAGTAAAAACATTAGGCTATTAAAAAAGTGATATTACATGCGTTTAATATTTTTATATTATTTATTTTTTACAAAATCACACTGGCTGTGGCCTCTGGAGAACCCAGAACAGCTGCTTGCATAAAGTTTAAGGTAAAAATAACTGGAATTAATTAGCAAACATTAGTATTTTACTACTATGCAATTAAATAAACTGTTCATTAACTGTTCAACTAATTTGCCTACATCCCTTTACTTCTGTCTTTACACAGCAAAAAATGCTCTTCTTATTTAGAATCTTTTTCTTGTTTCCAGTCCAAATATCTAAAAATTCTTAAATCAAGGTGCATTTACTAGATGAGTAAAATGACATACTTCATTTTGATTTTATTTTCAAGTAAACAAGAAAAATGTCTTGAGTTTTTGCTTAAAACAAGCAAAATTATCTGCCAATGGGGTGAGAAAAATAATCTTATTTCTGTTTGGGACAGAAACAAGATTTCAATTAGAAACAAGATTATTTTTCCACTCCATTGGCAGATAATTTTGCTTGTTTTAAGCAAAAACTCACTTCATTTTGATTTTATTTTCAAGAAAACAAGAAAACTATCTTCTGTCATTTAACTTATCTAGTAAATGCACCTTCAACCTTGATTTAGGAATTTTAGATATTTAGACTAGAAACAAGACACAAATACTACATAAGAAGAGCAGTGTATCCCTTATCTTCCCTGCATCAGAGAGCTTCTGTCTTTTTTTTTAGACACTTCAATTCGGCCATCCGTCATAAATAATCAGGCAACTTACAACTCAACACCTGGCGCGAACGGCCAAGCACCCTAAAAAATGAAAGCAACCCTGTCTGCGTTGGATGCGGCGAGAGGCGACGCGACACAACAAATTCCCCTAACGATAAACTGATCGCGCGTTGTATTTCTGACGCACTTCAAGTAGATCAGCGGGGGGAGATTGATGAGGCGGACCGGAAAGATGCGGGGACTTAGTTACGTTTTTTTTTGCGCTTTATTTGGTAATATTTCAAATTAATAGTAATAAAATAGTATCAGTAATACATTTTGGCGCCCCTATGGATGAGTGGCGCCCCTAGCATTTGCCTATTCCGCCTATGCCACGGGCCGGCCCTGGCTGCATACCTCTATTGTAACGAGTGGTTATTTCAGTCAAAGTTGCTCTTCTATCAGCTTGAATCAGTCGGCCCATTCTCCTCTGACCTCTAGTATCAACAAGGGATTTTCGCCCACAGGACTGCCGCATACTGGACGTTTTTCCCTTTTCACACCATTCTTTGTAAACCCTAGAAATGGTTGTGCGTGAAAATCCCAGTAACTGAGCAGATTGTGAAATACTCAGACCGGCCCGTCTGGCACCAACAACCATGCCACGCTCAAAATTGCTTAAATCACCTTTCTTTCCCATTCTGACATTCAGTTTGGAGTTCAGGAGATTGTCTTGACCAGGACCACACCCCTAAATGCACTGAAGCAACTGCCATGTGATTGGTTGATTAGATAATTGCATTAATGAGAAATTGAACAGGTGTTCCTAATAATCCTTTAGGTGAGTGTAGAAATGACTGGATTTTGTTAACAAAAATTTGCTGGAGATTGATAAAGATGTGGTTACCTTAACAAAATCTTGCAGGCAAAAAGGGTCCGCTCTATATTTGTAAACGTTATATTCTGTTTTGTTTTAGTTGCATTGGGTTTTAGTTCTTTTTTCCTTGTTCCTGTTTGCCTGTGTGACCTATGCTGTGTTCAAAATCGCTCCCTATACCCTCATTCACTATTCCCTACATTACTCCACTAATATAGTCCACTTGAAGAAGTGAATAAAAACGAGTCTGCCGGAATGGGCTGCTGCTTTTGCATAGTTTGAGCTTGCTGTTTAATAATCATTTGAAACTGTTCATTCGCACCACTTTTCAGTATATCCTTTATTCCTCTCCCTGTTCATCCCCCAAACCCTCTCTCAAGTGCTCACAGCAAGGCATTTTCAGCAGAGTGCCTAGCGTTTTCAGCTGGATAAAAACGCTTTGGTGGGCACGCAGCTTTAGTCTCCCTGTCCCACTGTTTTTACCATTCTCTAATGGGCTCTTTCCTTGTGACTTTGACAACTTCATATTTTCAATGTTTTGTTTCAATGTGCCCGACCCTGTTACAAAATTTCCTTCAGGGAAATCGTTCGAAATTCCAATTAAAATGATTTAAATTGCTGAACAATGTGACCGCGCCTTAACTCTGTATTTTATGGACCTTATGTTGAAAAATCATAGTGTTGTTCATGTGTTCAAAAATATTTATATCCTTCTAAATGAATAGGCCCTAAATGTAAATCAGCTAGATGAAGCAAATTGGAATGTAAACTACTTCTAACTTGAGCAAGATGCTATAAACAGCCAGACACATTGCAGCAGTCAAATATGTCAATGTTTACGTGGGAAAAAACAACACAGATGGGTACAAGTGTGAAATGCTTCAACCTTGATCATCTTATGACATTTTGGGTGAAAACACCAGTTCTGTAACCATGCACGTGTTTCTTTCCAAAATGTGTCCATCTAGCTTCTCTCTAAATAAACGCACAGATCTGAATCCCTTCGTAAATGTTGTAAATATGAACAAGAATTTTATTTTTGTATTTATTGAAGACAACTTTTGCCACTTTGCGCTTTGTTTAGTGCATGCGGCATGAGTGACAATCCTACGTAGCCTATCCAAGAGCCAATATGATATCTTCTCCACATGTGTCGAGCACTGTATTGAGAAATCAGTGTTAGTATTTTAAGAATGCAGCGAACGTCATGTCTGCATTCTTCATTTATTACTGTCTACTTGATTCAAGGGGTACAGTAGACGCCAACATTCTTGATTCATCACATTCTTAACTTAATAAAGCTTCCAAAAAGAACTAAGAGCGTTGGTCTTATTCCAGCTACACATTCAGTGTGGGAGGGGAGAGAAGAAAAAAAAAGATTTTAAGGGGTTAATTCACCCATAAAGGAAAATTCTAATTAGGCCTAGGCCTACTCACCCTCATTCCAAACCTCTAAGACATTCGTTCATCTTCGGAACACATATCAATTTTATGAAGTGAAATATTTCACTTTTATTATATGACGTGTGTGCTTACACACACACACACAAAACATAGTTTACCACTAAATCACTTCATTTACAAAATATTTCCTAGGCGCGTTCACGCAACAACGTCTGCTCTGGCATCAACACAACACTCATGTGGTGCTCTAGTGAACGCGCGTTGGAGATTAATATATTTTAATAAAGTCTTTTGTTTTTTGTGCTAACAAAGCACTTGCGTCACTTCATACAATTTAGGTTAAACCACTGGAGTCACATGGATTACTTTACCTTTACTACCTTTCTGGGGCTTATAAGTGGTAGTTGTATCCACGGACTGTCAATGGAGGGACGTCTCTCAAATTTCATCAAAAGATCTTCTTTTGTGTTCCGAAGATGAATGAAAGTCTTACGGGTTTGGAAGGACATGAGGGTGAGTAATTAATGACAACATTTTCAGTTTTGGGTCAACTAACCATTTAAGTAGGCGACGTACCAGCTAAATTAATAGCCACAAGATGGCAGTGCTTCCTCGCTTTATTAGTTTACCTGAACTGACGTGAGTTTCTCTGGCAATTTCTCATTCCTGGAATTGATTTGTGTCTGTCTACATGATTAAACTGCTATTAAGCTGGGGCCTATACCATGAAGCCGGTTTAGCTGGCTAGCCAGATATGTTTAAGCTTAGTTTGTGCCAATCCTGGGTTTAAGGTACCATTAAAGTGGTTTGGCTTTTAGCTGTGTTCATCTCCATAGTAACTTACGCTCCACAGCTAACCTGCTCCAGGGCAGGTTATGTTCTGGATAAGAGATCTCAAACTGAAATTGGACCAATCAGCTGTGAGCAAAGTGACACATATCTGATGCAGTAAAGTCACTCCCCCTGTTTTTACTCCAAATTAAAGGTCACTACATAGCAAATGGCTATTAAAGACTTAACCCTCTGGCTTTTAACAATGCTTATTTATAATAATAATGATTTTGAATTATTTAAAAATAATTTATGTAATTATTATACCCTTAATCAATTACACATGTATAATTTTAGTAAATCAATCATTAATATGCATTTTGTTAATATTAAAATAAATAGCCTATATAAAGGTCATACAAATAAGCTTTAAATTCTATAACTAAATCTATAAAAAATTACATGTGAGCATAAATGTTCAATTCTCTCTATATATCAACTAAACTAACTTCATAACTTTTACTTGCATTGACGTATAAGATTTTTCTTAAAGTTGTCCTCGACAGCTCTTTTCTTCGGTGTAAATTTGTTTAAATTCTTAATATTTTTCAATCATGTATATTCTGCAGAAGAGTGAAGTGAATCACACTGCTTCTCTCCTGAGAAGTGAATCTCAGTTTTACTGATCCACAGCGTGTGATTGGCTGTTCACTGCTGATGTCACAGCTAAATTCCTAAACTCAAGATCAAAGCCTGAGTTGACAGAGAAAGTTGATGATCAGCATCATGGGACCAACAAAGCCTGAATAGATTGGTTTGGTTTTGTCAACTCGAAGCTAATCCTGTAACCCTGAGTTTGTTAAACCACCATCATGGTACAGGCCCCTGGTCACATACAGATTAGTTTTTTTAAGAATGGAGAACAACACTTTTTACTAACCATTGGTTTTACATATTTGCTCAGTCGCTGTATTGTAGGTTTACAAACAGCAGGTGGCAGTTTAGTGCTTTTACTACGTTTTTGCTAATGTTTTCCTACTGTTGGGCGGTCAAGGTCTCAAAGTTGCTGTTTTGACATTGAAGCAACCTTGTGTTATTAGACTAATTAAACAGCTTTTTTTATGTTGCATACATTATAACAGCCTAGCTATTTTATGTTGCAAAAAAACATGACTCAAAGTTTCAATGCTGCTGGCTATTATGATACATTAGAAACACGCTTTTATAATGAATTTAATGTGTAGCATTCACTATAAATATCACAATAATAGCTGAAATTTCATTTAATAATGCTAGACAGTTAAACACTGGAATATTCATTTTATAATCATAATTGAGCCAACCAATCTGGTGTCTTTGTAATTGTCACAATAACATGAAGGGCATCTTTAAACCTTTTGGGCACACGGCACATGTTTATATGTCAACTTCCACATGGCCTTTGTATCACATGATGCTTATCTATGGGGAAAACACAAACAGGACAAAAATAAACCTTATCTGCATACAGATAAAATTGTGGTCTCATTTGTCTCAAATGTGTTGTCTAAACTGAACTGGAAATGTATTTTCTTTTGACTGGAGTTGGTACATACATTTTTTTGAATAAATACTGTTTCAAGGCAGCTTTACAAAAAATGGGTATTTCAATGTTAGATTCAGGAAGTATTCTATTATCATCCAGATATACTATTTAAGACATAGTACATAGGGTTTCTATTAATGTTTGGCTTGATGTTTACATTATCTATGCTTTTGTGATTTTTTTAAAAACTGTTTATGTTCATTAATAACAGCAATTTCAAGATTAACATCCTATTTTCCCCTTGAATTCTTTTCATATGTCCCTCAAAACCAATTGGACAGATATTATTGAAGCTTTAACTATGTTTCACCACAAAACAGACATGCACTTTTCAGACATATTACTTTTCTAGTAACTTTGTTTCTGTTTGGGTTCAATTTGACTTTAGCAAAAACACATGTCGGAAAAACTAACAATGAAACAAATCAAAATAAACCGCCGTCTTAAGTGAACAATTTGCAGTGTTTACACCAATCAATGAATCATATAACAGACTTTATTGTATTTATTCATGGTTTATGTGGTCACAAATATGTAAACATAAGTAATGCAACTATAAATTTAGCTTGAAACCAGTTCTGGCAAGATAAGAAAATATCATAAAGTAGTATCATATAAGCTAATCACTACAGCTTCCATTTGAATTGTACTGTTTGGATCATAACAGTTGTAAATATGACTCAGAATAATGAAAATAGCAGATGTATTTTAAATTGTAGCTTGTTAACTAAGTAAATCATTTTCTATGGATCCTTCTCATTTGCATATAGAACATCAACAGGAAGGAATGTTCTGTCGTCCTTCCTTCTCCCATACAGTATGTACAGAACATTTACAACAAACAAATCCATTCATGTCATCCAATCAATATTTCATGCCTGTATTTCTTACCACAGAGAGCACTGAAACTTTAATGGTCACTCCACTGCGTGTCCTGCTCGGATGAAGTTGACTTAGTCTTAAAAATTCCTGAATAATTCAACAGAGTTGCGAATAAAAAAATCTTGAGGCCTTGTTCTATCTCTCTTCAACCAACGCACACTTCTGCATGGTGGCGTTTTATATAACTGCATTGTGTAAGAGTTACTTAAAACAAACCCTGAATACAACTGGCAAGCTAATGGAGAGATTCTTTTTTTAGGACAAATTGCTTTCTAACATGCCGTTACGTATTTTTTACGTTTGTGTATCACGCTAGCTTTGAAATCCCATGACCAAATCACTTTACATCTCTTTTAGGATGTGTTAAAAGTGGTTTGCAACACAAAGAATTAGATATTGGATATTTGTATGTTAAAATTAGATTATTAAATCAACTGTGCCAACCTCAAAATGTTCACAAAATGACTTTTAAAATGCACAAATGTTCAACAAAGTGAGGCAGGCACATGTTATTTTATTGCATTAAGAAGATGGTTTGACTCCATTATGAGCTGGCACCAACATCTCCGAGACATTCTGGAGTCAGCAATGGAATTAATGGACCCAAATGACCACTGGGATATCAACTTCAGGTCCTGTTCTTTACCTTCAGTCTAAATAGTGTCAGGAAGAAAGGCAAATCTGAGCATTATTAGTCCTGTTCATTACTTGTTATTATACAGTTGTTGCATTCTGCTAAAGAAAAAAAAAAGTTAAATTTAGGGAACTTACAGTATATGGACTAAAAGTGAAAAAAAAAAATCAAATTCATCACATTATCTATAACCAAAACACAATTCTTATTTTTTTATTTAGAGTTTGTTTATTATAAATGATTTATCAGTGCACATCATTATTTTTGAAAACTTCATGTGCCCTCATTATCTTAAAATAACCTCCTCCCTCTTGCAGCGTCATCTCTTCTCTTCTCTGATGACGCGTTTACTGGCCTGAGGGCGGGACAACCTGCCACCCACATGAGATCGACCAATAGCAAACCACAATCATCCAATCAATTCCTGATCGACAAAATCAAGGCCCAACCTACATTTTTTCCTTGTTCGAGAAGTCGTTTATCTCGGATATAGCCCTACATCATAAAAGGGAACAAAGCATAGAGTGTAAAAAAATATCGACGTAGTGTCCGTGACATCACCCATAGGATTCTGATGTGCAGTTTTGAAGCCCAAAGTATGGACGAGATGGCCGTTGCCATCTTGGCAGCTCGTCATCGAGCGTCACTCCCGGAAAACAGAAAATGGGCAAAAAGGCGGGACGTGGGCGGAGATGAAGTGACGAGATGACTAACAGACAGCAGATAAATGGCTATCCACCTGTCACTCGAAGTGGCCACGCCCTTAATCATGCAGAACTTTAAGGCTTTATATAATGTAAACGAATGAGTTATAAAAAAATTCACCCCCCTCACAGATATAGACCAAAACCACAATTTGTACCAGGCTGTAAACATGTTTTAATCTGCTGTAAAGTTGGGCATTTTAAAGGTCCCGTTCTTCGTGTTTTTTTGAAGCTTTGATTGTGTTTACAGTGTGCAATATAACATGTGTTCATGTTTTGCGTGTAAAAAAACACAGTATTTTTCACACAATTTACTTATCTGTATACCGCTGTTCTCACCGTCCTAAAAACGGCTGGTGATTTCCTTGTGCTATGAAGTCCCTCCTTCAGAAATACGTAACGAGTTCTGATTGTGCAAGCGGTTCCTGTGCTGTGTTTCGACCACAGCTTAGCGCACGTGAAAGCGGTTCCTGTGTTGTAATTTGACAGCAGCTTAGCGCACGTTGGAAAGGTCACGCCTCTTAACGGAGAGATGTATGCGTTCAATAATCTATACAGCGTCCCTGGGAAAGCCAAACAAAGGTGATTTGACTCCTGGATGAAAATAACAGCGTCTCGATGACATGTCGATAAACACACTCAACGCAACAGTTCATTTTCTCCACGCGACCGTCCGCTTCTCCACGTGGGACAGCAACAAGACCGCGCCCCCTTTTTCGCATTTCTTTGTGGGCGGAGGTTAGTCTGTTCTACTGCTCTACTGACGTAATTAAAGAAGGAAGTACCAGGATGTAGTCCAAGCCAGCCGTTCGCTGTAGGCTTTGAAAGGGAACTTCTGTTAAATAAAATATCTCGCTTGGCATTGAACTTTGAGCTTTATCATTTTACAGGTATTATTTATGCTCTAACAGCAACATTACACACTAACTAAAGTTTGAACAATGGAATCGCGAAGAAGGGGACCTTTAACATGGGGCTCAATGAGATTCTGCTCCCTTCTGGAGCCTGTCCCTAGCGGCCAGTCGATGAATTGCAGTATATGTCACTTCTGTATTGGCTTCAAGAGAAACTGCGGGAGGTTGCCGCTTGGAACAAAGACTTACAACTTACAACTTAGGGTACAATGGGGCTAAAGGTGCCTTTTGAGTTTATTTTCCTCTAAACCACTAGATGGCACAAAAACGTACCAAAACATTCGCTTCAAGACGCACATGGCTGATTGTAAATTTGGCTGATTGACGCGATCGGCTGCAAAGTTGATTCTGTGCTAATTTGATCTAATATTTAATGTTTTTTTTAAATGTTGAATATATTTTGAGACAAAGGTCTTCTTAAAGGCACAATATGTATTTTTCGCCGCCGTATTTTTCGTCTATTCAAAACAAAGGTGTAGCTTGATGTAGCTTGTCTTCACCTCAAAAGAATCCGATGGGATTCGGGCAGAAATCATATTCATGGATGAGCTAATGTATTAAAGATTTATTAACGGCACTGTGTGAAGCAGGGTGGGCTGAAAGCCATTGGAGCAGAACGAGGAGCGATTGCTAATGAGAGACAAGCGCGACACATGGCTCGGGAGCAGTGGAGCTTTTATTATGCCACAGACGACCGCTTCTTCCGGTCATGCGTATGTGGGGTAACGCAGCGCTGTTTTATCATATTACATACATTTGAGTGTGTTGAAAGTTATGTTATAATGCTTCTCTGTGCGTTCACTCGGCGGCTACTATGAGACACTTGTTGCACACTGCAGTAAGCTAGATCGAAATAAGACATGGTAAAACATGGTACTCGCGGTAAATCAAGAAAACGAGATTTAAACAGCAAAAATAACTGTGTTGAGCTATATAACAATGATTCGTTTTCTGTTGATGAATGTATCCAAATAGTTGCTCACCTGTCTAATAAAACATAATATATTAAAGCGTCTTTGGTGTTTCCATGGTTTCTACAAAATACAACCGGAAATCGAGGGTAACGCAGGTATGATGTCATTGATAGGCGACGCACGGACGGGGACCGTGTCCTGGTTAAAGGGGTCATGAACTAGCTTTTTAAAATGTTTTATACTGTTGTCTGATATTTAGAAGGCAGATTGAGATGGCGAATGGGAACATGGTTTGTGTAACATATGCAACACATGTTTGATAACGTAGTCAAGCAAAAGGATAATCATATTAATTACAGTTATGTGTCCGACGTTGTAAAGAGCGATATTTGACCCGACTGAATGGGTCTCTGAGTTGGTGTGAGTGAAGGCAGGGCATTCATTTGCATATTAATGTTTTTTTTCTTCTCAAAGACTACAACTTGCATAAGCAATGCTTTTATAATTTCTGCTTATTCTTCACCTGTGTTTTGATCGGGAGATCCAGTAATATATCAGAAGATGCGTAATAGCACCCCCAACCTTATAACAGTAAAAACACGGAAAGCTGAAAAATTAGCCTACGTCAATGACGGGATAGAGTTGTCTCGTAAATTACGGAACTGGACTACAGATTCAGACTGTCCAAAAAAAGTGCTTTGAAACATGCAGCTTTATTCAATGTGTTGACGTACTTTCCACTGAAACAGGAAGACAGGGCGGGGCATATCAGTGTTTCACGTACAGGTATGAAATTCGGTACACACATGTAACAGCCCAATACCTACAAAAAATCTCCTGGTACAAAATCAATGACACAGAGGGAAGATAGTGAGGGAAGGGCATGAAAACGTGAATTGAAACAGGCATTCATTTTTGTCCCCTTGCCCTCAGCTTCTTATTCTTTAACATCAGCAGTTTATGCAACTGGCCACAGACCTACATTTTCTAAAATTTTCCCCCAAAATGGCTCTAGGAAAAATGTGATACAGAGCAACAAGAGTTAACAGGAGTAAAACTTGCGTTAATGATGGGACACTAAAATGGACAAATAGTAGTAGACCCCATTTTGAAATGTTTATTTCACAAACCTAATACACCAATATTTAGCTCTTCAAACCAGTTAAATATAATTAAAATGGGATGCATTTCCTTGACAGCATGGATACTAGTCAAATTGCCTTCCACATTGTTTATGGTGCAACAACAAGCAGACAGTTAAACAAAGTACCTTATTGTTCAAATCTACAGAAGCGACATGGTTTAGACCATGTTATGTCACACTCTGAAAACGGTTTATAAAGACCCCTTTCCTGAGAGAAGGTTTATATAAAAAAAAAATTAAAAAAACATTAACCCATTTACACCTGTATTTAGTATAGTCCACTTGTGATTGGACTGATAAACGCTTTAGTACCAGGTGTAAACAGGCCCTCAGACAGCAACTCAGATGTGATACACCAGTTAAGGGACTAAACCAGCTTTTATTAAAGCACCAGTCTACTTTTCAATAAACATTGGGGCTAGCCTAAAGAAAAAAGGCTGGTCACAATTTGGGATTAAAAAGGACAATGCAGGTTGATACTGATTTCATTGCAGATGCAATGCTGTACTTGCATGACTTTGGGGGGGGGGTACAAGCAGTTATGTTAGTCCAGCCATAAAGCCACAAGTAGAGACCAAAACAGATTAAACAAACCCTAATTTGATACCATTAAGAAAAGGGACCCAGGTTAGCAACTGGAACTTGACAAATAGGTCAGGTTTGGGCAGAAAATTGGCTTCTTTGGTTCAAGTCAAGCATAACCTTGAAGCAAAAAAGGGAACTCTGGTTTACATTTACATTTATGCATTTGGCAGACACTTTTATCCAAAGCGACTTACATTGCATTCAAGGTACACATTTAACATTTGGTCAGTTCTTGCTTTCCCTGGGAATCGAACCCATGACCTTGGCATTGCTAGCGCCATGCTCTACTGTTTGAGCTACAGGAAAGCTTAGGTTTAGTAGAGTAGCCCAATAAATCAAACAGAACAGCCATGAAAAAATTAATACAAAAGAGACAGTTGAGTTAAGTTTATTAAAACTATTACAGTCACTTGACCATGTTAACTTCTCCACTAGACACCACAGTTTGCCCACTAGAGATGGTCTTGACGTTAGCTTCTCTTCCTGGAAAATAAATGGTTGAATGGGAGGCATTTAAAAACCAAATTCTCATGGTTCCTAAGTCAGTTTACAACAAGCACTCACTTTTCCTAGTGCAGCTTTGCTCACAGGAGCCAGAAGAGGGATGGCACACTGCTGTACTACAGTGGATGAAGATCTAACAGAGGGGAAAAGGGTTAAGCCACAGAAAAAAGTAATATTAAAGATTCAGGTACAGCTGCAGAGCATACGGTTTCCTGTAGAGGAGCGAGTGATGCTGGATCCACAAATGTGAACATCTTCACAACAAAGCGCTTGTAGTGGGTTGGGAACTGAAGACCAGAAAATCCAGCCACCGGAACCAATGTGGTCAGGTAACGGTCATCCTGGTAAGGGCATCTGAAAGGTAGAGAGGCAGTCAGAAGTGCCTTACAGCACACTAGATGGATAAAGACTGGCCTTACTTACCCATCGACCAGAAGGTCCCACTGGGGTAGACTGAGTGGACTGGGGGTTGATGTCGCCCAGCAACGTCCCAGCATTAGGAAAATGTTGGGGTCAGTCCTCTCCAAAATGCGCACCTCGACATACACAGGGTCCCGCAGGACTTTTGTGACAGGATAATCAGCATCACCGTAATAGGACGTGTATGCCTCATCCCCTGAGAAAGAAAATCAGCGTTTAACCAGAAACTGCCACCTGGAGTTTTAGAAAATACTCATGCATACTTGGACAGACACTTACCTTCTGCACAGCCTTTGGTGACACATTGACCATTTGCCAGTCTAAGCTCCACCCTGAGGGGTCCAGAAGCCGCTACTGGTGGAGGTGCAGGAACAGTATTGACCTCCACAACTAGAGCTTCCACAGAAGTAGCAGAGTACCTACACTGGAAGAGAAGCCTAGACAACATAGTGAGCTTGTAGCCTTTAAATCGAGGATTAATATTTTTTCTAAAAAAATATACATAAAACCTACTCAAAATGGCTGTCCCTTGTGATGGAACCAAGTGGTCCGACACCCACTTCATACAAGGAGGTCATTCGGTTCTCATACACCACATATCCACCGTCCTCCTGCAAATAGTAACTGATGGCATCCAGGCCATTGGAAGCCATGCAGAACAGAACCACAAGCAGCTACTCACCATCATGCTTGTGCCACATGCAGTGACAGGGAACTGGTATATAACAAAGGAAGGTGTGGATCCCACAGGACTGCAAGGTGGGTCGTTTCCACCCAGGAGATGGACTGAATCCAGGCTCAAGCGAGGTAGTGTAACATCTCTAGCCACCACTACCACAAACTGACCATCTCTTATACACTGGACAGTCACTGGAACAAGAGCAGATTGTTACAGAGGAGTGGTTTAACATGAACACCTTTACATTGACTGACTCTTACCTGCCTTCCCATAGAAACACTGCTGTCCATTAAAGCAGCAGTTGATAGCATCACACTCAGCACCACTGATACCAGGTGGGCCACATTGGATCTGCTCATAATCAGCTACAGCACATTTGTCAAGGGGCTCTGCCTGCACCACTGGCTGCTTAGACTGAAACTGCTGAGGAAACTGACTAGCTTGTTGTTGAACCTGCTGAGGAAACTGTTGACTAGCTTGTTGAATCTGCTGAGGAAACTGTTGACTAGCTTGTTGTTGAATCTGCTGAGGAAACTGTTGACTAGCTTGTTGAACCTTCTGAGGAAACTGACTAGCTTGTTGTTGAACCTGCTGAGGAAACTGTTGACTAGCGTGTTGAACCTTCTGAGTAAACTGTTGACTAGCGTGTTGTTGAACCTTCTGAGGAAACTGTTGACTAGCTTGTTGTTGAACCTTCTGAGGAAACTGTTGACTAGCTTGTTGTTGAACCTTCTGAGGAAACTGTTGACTAGCTTGTTGTTGAACCTTCTGAGGAAACTGTTGACTAGCTTGTTGTTGAACCTTCTGAGGAAACTGTTGACTAGCTTGTTGTTGAACCTTCTGAGGAAACTGACTAGCTTGTTGTTGAAACTTCTGAGGAAACTGTTGACTAACTTGTTGAACCTTCTGAGGAAACTGTTGACTAGCTAGCTGTTGAACCTTCTGAGGGAACTGTTCACTAGCTTGATGTTGAACCCACTGGTCAGTTTGCTTTAACATCAGAGCTTGAGGATTCTGGGGCAGATTACTCCACTGTGGAACAGCATGACAAAAAGCAAAACAAAACCACACAAAAAGTGCTAGCGATTGAACAGCACACCAGCTTCCTGCCATTGTTCAACAGCTAGTCATACTGTTGAGATGATGCCCTTTGGTCTTTTTGTATTCTACAGATTTTGGCTAATTAACGATAATCCCTCCCTCTTCATTAACAGTCATGATTCTCCAGACTTGCCCAAATGGGAGCTTATGCTACCAGAAAATTCTCATTGGTTCTCAAAATGATACGCATGTGATGTATCTTGACTCCAATTAGTCAGATGTGTCATATTGTAGACAAATAAAAAGGTTCATGCTCAGGTTTGCTACTAGAGCTTGCCCAAACTACTTTGGGTAGATGTTGGGTGCATTCCGCTTTGCTTGTAGACATGCAGAAATATTAACTAGCATTACTACTTTTACAATATCTTTATATGGCAGAAATAGTAAGTGTAGTCTGTGTAGTTCCAAATTTAGCAACACACTCACAAACCTCCCTAAGCACTTGCCCTCGGGGCAATCCCTGTCACCAGTTTGAAGTGTTTCACAAGTGGACAAGAGAGGTTTATGTGGACAGACCCTCGACTCCTTGATTATGACAGAGGGGACGAGTCTGCAACTAGTTACATGTAACTACATTATGTAATTTATTACAAAATAAATGTAACTGTAATCAGTTACAGTTACTGAGAAAAATGTGTAATTAAATTACAGTTGTTATTAAAATGTTAATTATTACAAAGGGGGTTTCATCTGAATATTTTCTGTAAAAAGCTAGGATATGTTGAATAATATTAATTTGTTGCTTTGCCTGTTTTTGATGTGCAGGATGTCTCTTGCCATTTAAAGTGTTTTTTATTATTATTATTTTTATATACAATTGCTAGGACCCATTTCTCAATACTTAGGTCACTTTTTCAAAACTCTTCACACAGTTCTCCTAACAAAATTTCAGCTCGGCACACCAGATAGTTTCACATTCAAAATGCACTAAAACTACCAAAACACAATTCTTTCCCCTAGCAAAGGTTTTCAACCAACACACACACTTTGTCAATCCCCAAATGGACGTGGCGTTTATACTTGACGCACTCGCCGTTGTACTATTCTGTGAAACGACAGAAGGCGATTTGGAGTAATTGTTCTATAAACCATCAGGAAACAGCAGTGAGAGAAGAAGTAGAAGAATGTAGCTACACAGTTGACGATATTTATTTTAATACACTTCACCAAAAACCACACTACAAAAGAATCGTGTAAAACTCAGTAAACCTTGATATTATTACTTGTGACATGAGAACAAAATGTATGCACACATGTATACAACTAAATTAACGATCTCTTAAATATTTCCTAATTTCATTTTCATTTAGTTTTTCGTGAACATTTTATTTCCACACGAAATGGGGCCTAGTGCACTCAACTCGCACTACCGCCCACTCTGCAATGACGTAATTTTTGCCGCCCGCTCCCTCGCGCTCGTGTGGACGAGTCGAGTATAAACAAAGCTTAATACACTGCAGTTTATGTTACATGGTCCATTTTTACATTTCAGTACAAAAGGATTCCTACGTTTTTCTTTTGAATGGATGGTAATGTGTAGGTGTTCAGTTGTGCAGTTTGGTTACATCTAGTTTCTTTTATGTATTTTTTTCATTCAGAATATCAATATGGTATTACAGTAAAAAAAAAATTGTTTTGCAAATTTCTGTCTTATTAGGGCCCGAGCACCGATGGTGTGAGGACCCTATTGGAATTGCTCTGTCTATTCTTCTTCTCCGAAATTAATCGCATTTTTGAGGGCCTAAACATGCTCGAAATGAAACTTTGCACATGCATCAGAAGGGGTGGAAATCTACCTGATATGGATTTCAGAATTAGGCGTGGCAAAATGGCTCGATGGCGCCACCTGCAAAATTTCAATTAAGCGTCATTCGCACTACGTTTCACATACAAGTATGAAATTCGGTACACACATGTCTAATACCTAAAAAAAAAGTCAGTGGAAGCAAAATCTGAAAACCCAACAGGAAATTAGATATTTGGAATTTTTGCAGTTTTTGCCATTTCCAGACGTGGTACTTTAACAAACTCCTCCTAGAGATTTTATCAGATCAACATAATATTTGGTCAGTCTAATCATCTTAGATGTTAAATTGTGAAGATCTTGAGTTTTCGCTGAAGGGCGTGTCCGTGGCTGGACAAAGTCTGATGTTTCGCCATGAAACAGGAAGCTGTTGTAAGTCAGGCATACAATGTCCGATCTGCCCCAAACTTCACGTTTGATAAGAGTCCTGACCTGAAGACATCTACATGCCAATATTCAGTTAGTCATAGCGCCACCTGCTGGCAACAGGAAATGGCATGCTATGTTATGAGCCCCATAAACCAGCATATTACTCATTCAACAGTAAAAAAAATTTTTTTTCAAAAATAACTAGCAAAATATCAGAGGATGAGTTATTTTTGGCTTGCCATATGTAGCTCCATCAAAGCCTTTGATGCCAGATCACATGCTGCACGCTTCATTTATTAAAGAGACAGGAGATGATGCAGCACTCACAAACAGAAGGACGATGATGGTATAGTGTCATCTGAGAGCAAAACATCTTTAGTAACCCTTGCTCTTGTTAAACATGCTGTTGAGGGTGAATGAAAAAGGTCATCTTCTCAAAGGATCGCACAGCGGGCTGCTATTCTGCACGGGATAAACAGTTAACGCGTGCTAAAATAGATGTGTACAGTTACTCATAAACCAGTCTTTCCAGTTCACGGTACACCTAAATGCCCTGCTGTGTCGTGTTTTTAAGATATCTGAGCACACAGGCTCTTCAGATTTAATTTTAAACACACTGGCATACGAAAAAAAATAAACTTGCTCATAGGTGAAATCTTGTTATAGTATAGGTTAAAGCTGCAGTCTGTAACTTTTTTTGGTTAAAAATGATCCAAAATCAATAGTACATAGTCCTCAGTCGGAAAAGGGTGGCTTGCCCACTTCAGGTTGGTGGAGAGTTCCTGCCCCAAGTGGAGGAGTTCAAGTATCTAGGGGTCTTGTTCACGAGTGAGGGGAGGATGGAACGGGAGATTGACAGACGGATCGGTGCAGCTTCTGCAGTAATGCGGTCGATGTACCGGTCTGTCGTGGTGAAGAAAGAGCTAAGCCGTAAGGCGAAGCTCTCGATTTACCGGTCAATCTACGTTCCTACTCTCACCTATGGTCATGAGCTTTGGGTCATGACCGAAAGGACAAGATCCCGGATACAGGCGGCCGAAATGAGCTTTCTCCGCAGGGTGGCTGGGCGCTCCCTTAGAGATAGGGTGAGAAGCTCAGTCACTCGGGAGGAACTCGGAGTAGAGCCGCTGCTCCTCCACATCGAGAGGGGACAGCTGAGGTGGCTCGGGCATCTGTTCCGGATGCCTCCTGAACGCCTTCCCGGGAAGGTGTTTCGGGCATGTCCAACCGGGAGGAGGCCCCGGGGAAGACCTAGGACACGCTGGAGGGACTATGTCTCCCGGCTGGCCTTGGAACGCCTCGGTGTCCCCCCGGAAGAGCTAGAGGAAGTGTCTAGGGAGAGGGAAGTCTGGGCATCTCTGCTTAGACTGCTGCCCCCGCGACCCGGCCCCGGATAAGCGGAAGAAGATGGATGGATGGATGGATAGTCAGCCAGTGTTCAAAGCGATCTCCTTACCTTAGCCCTATTCACAATGGTAAGCTTGTAATAATGTGTTATAATTTAAGTGGTACTGGTAGCTTTCCACTGTAAATTTGAGCATGGCGCCGTTCGTCCTAGCATTATTACGTCACGTCTGTATTCATAAAGAAAGTCAAGTCACCTTTGATTATATAGCACTTATTACAATGCCGATTGTTTCAAAGCAGCTTCACAGTGTTAAACAGGAAAATAATGCAACAGAATTTGATTCGGCTGTACAGCCGCTCTGGAGAAAGAAAGAGTCCGGCTAGTAGGCTATCGCATGTTAGGATGCTGCAGGTGGCGGATCATTTATATATAGTAAAAAGCAAAAGACAGTATGGAAATTGAAATCTACACTACACTACACCTTTATAATATTCAAACCTCTTGTGATGATACATCGACTTACAATAGGTTGAATGACACGTCTGCCATAGCCTGACGGGGTCTGTATCGTTTTTAATCGTACTTTTAAACTTCGGGTTTCGGGTAGTAACCCGAGAAAAAAAAGAACTACAAAATTCGTCACTTCCACCACCACCCCCACTTCCTTAAATTCGGACGTGCGAGCCCAACTATCATTTGTTTGCCGAATGTTATAGTCATGGCTGAAGCAGCACAGAAAAATAAGAAAGCAAAGGTTTTGTCGGAGGAAAGCAAAAAGAGGAAACGATAAAGTGATCGGATTAAAGGCAGGACGAGGATCAACATTGGGCCAGCGTTTGCTCGTTGGCGTGAGCTGAAGAAGGAGGGGCTACATTCTTGCAAGTAAATACGTAAGACGTACAAAATCATATTTTAGGATACCTAGCATGTCTGTGATATTGGTTTATTTGTCTTGCCTCAAGCTATAATGCAAATCGATTTTTCAAATTTGCAGATTCATCTATGGTAGCTTGATATTATAATATTGACGATATATGGTTATTACCTACCACTCAAACATTGAATTGAAGTATCATATAGATTCTGTAAAACGGGAACCAATAGACTAGGCTACTATAATGACGCTGGCTTGTAAACGTGAGCATCGCGATCATTTGGCGTTTGAAAAAAAATAAAACCCATGAAATTATATTCATATGACATGCTGAAACATATGCCACTGTAACGTTACCTGGGATGAAGACATTTCACACGCGACGCAAGCAGAACACCTGCATGTGAACTCCTGCAGTGTTCAGGGCTATCATGGTTGTCATGTCAATAAATGCACATGCGATGCATCCCCTGATGTAGAATGACAGTTTACGACAGTAGTAGAGGACAATACTGTTTCCCAACTGTAGGGGGACCCCGAGAGCAAAACCTACCTAGTGCTGCTTTAACAATTTGAGAATAAGTATAACAATAATAATAGTTTGCACGGTTTGATGTTATACGAGCGACCGTTAGATTTAATCACCATTGGTTGAGCAATTTATTGTAATGTTTTGTTCCCAAAAGTGGCAGACATGTTGCTTACTTGTTCAGATGAACTTTCCAGTGAATATTCTTATTTAGGCGATACTCCAAGACATAGAATTCAACTCGCGCACAGACGATAACTCCGCAAATAACTGCAACTGCAGGTTTCAAACAGAGATGGCGACAGAGAGGAAAAACTTACGGACTGCAGCTTTAACGATATTGACACTAGTCAGAGGAACTTTGAATTAAATTGGTGCGGTATCCTGTTAGATATACATCAACCATGCCTGTTGACAGTTCTGTTCTGTAGGGAAGGGTATGAAAAGTGCTCACATCCCCTGCACAGCCTGGAACATAACATTTATATCCATGATCTGCCGTTTTCACTATATTGTCCTCATCTTCACAATACCTGCAGAACTTCTGATGATTCCGTTGTGCAGGTCCACGTTAATACTGCCTGTCCTAAAACATGGGCTGGTATATATGCAAATTCGGGGGTGTAAATTAATGATCCCGACTGTTACGTCACAGTCGGTGTTATGTTGGGATTCGCCCGTTTTCTGCACACACAAGATTTACATATGAAGGAGGAAACAATGGTGTTTGAGGCTCATGGTACGTTAGTTCCATGTACAGAACTCTTATTATTCAACTATGCGCGTGCACGGATAATTTTTTTTTCATAAATACTGCAGTATTCCCCCAAAAAAATTCCATTTTGATTTCATGGTGACTTTAAATGCAGATGGAGCAGTCATACATGATTCAGATCTGTGCTGGAAATGAAAGGAACGTGTGAATCTCTCCAACGCTGAGAGTTGCTGCCAGTACAAGATGGCTATAAGTATGAGAATATATCAGCTCGGTGTGACTGTAGTTCACTGAGGGCAACACAGTTCAGTTTGTGGCATGATTCGCATGTGTTACCATGGTTTTCTGTCTTTCAGCACTCACTGCCCGTGCTATTACAGTCCTTATTATAAAGCTCCATAATTCTCCTGTATTCCCTCTTGTCACTCATTTTGTTCTTCCTTCATGTGACTCAGGTCGACCTACTTAGCACAGAAGACTCTGCCCCCCTGTCTTTATGAATATTATTCTCTATGTCTTATATGATTCATCTTTTCCAAACCCTCATTCTCCTATCTTCCTCTTAACAATTTTTGTCTATCATTCCATATCTCCTAGCCTGGATGCCAGCCGAACTTAGCCCCGCCCACAACATTTTTACTCGGGCAGTTCGGTCTGGACTAGAGCCCTGCGCGGGACTGTTTTCTTCATCCCGCTCCCGCCCGCACCCGCCAAATTTCTGACCATTACCGCCCGCTCCCGCAACGTATGTGTTACACTCCCGCCCGCTCCCGCAATATATGTATGTCCACTCCCGCCCGCACCCGCAAAACTCTGAGAATTTATTCCCGCACAATAATAGAGATGCATTGATTTTGTGTCTTCTCCCGTCCCGCAGGGAAAAAAAACACGTATTTGTATTGATATTATTAAAGAGATTCATGGGGTTGTTTGTTTCGTTTCCCTGGCCTGCATGTAAAAAAAAAAAAAAGACAAATACATTCAAATATAATTTCGTTTTTATCAAAAACTTTGCACATAAAAATAGACTGCTTTGCAAAACAGAAAAACAGATTGAGAAACAAAAAACAGATCCCAATTCGTCGGTCAGTTCCGACATACGTCGAACGTGACCGACTGAAAGGAAACCTGAGAAAACATGCTTCAACAGAACGTAATGTGAACACAAAATAGCAAACGGACATTTAGAAACAATCAATTTCCACTCACTAAACTTCTATTGTTTGTCAAAAACACCAAACAACTTGACCTGCAGGGAGTGCTGAGCGTTTTTGGTGAGGTATGATCAAGTAGCTATGTATTTGCCAGCTGCGCAATATGTGGATACATATAACGTTATACCGCATGATTTTGCCTACCAAAACAATTGAGAAACTTCTCCAAATGT
Source organism: Gobio gobio (assembly GCF_949357685.1). Lineage (NCBI taxonomy): Eukaryota > Metazoa > Chordata > Actinopteri > Cypriniformes > Gobionidae > Gobio > Gobio gobio. Next base: position 22,464,092 of record NC_137107.1, read on the forward strand.
CAGACTTTCCTTGCTTAGCTTTTGTGCTTTAAATACCTCGTTTGAGGTTCTTTTCTACATCATCTATTGACATCTTCTCCATCATGTCGTTAGGCAACCTCCTTATCCCGCCGATTCCCGCTGTGTTTTTTTTAGCCGCCCATTCCGCCCGCAGCAAAATTCAAACCGGCCGCTCCCGCGAGATTTGCGTTGGGTCCCGCGGGACTCAATCCCAATGCAGCCCTCTAGTCTGGACTTTCTCCGTAGAGAAGTAATTATGCCCGAACAGAAACTGTTCGGACCAATGAAATTGTCAGTACGGGCTTTAGACGATGATGGACAGATGATCAACAGTATCAGCTTGGGTTCAATTTGTTCTAATCCTAAACGGAGAACTTGTTGTATATGCATTCACCTTTACTATTTCTCTCAGAAATGATGATCGTGTTGGTAAGTACTCTGTGTATCCTTAAATTATTTTTTTACAACACCGGCAAAGATCGTTTACACTCACCTTTTTCTTCTAACGTAACTTATGCTGCCTTCACGTGCTATCGGAATTATCGTAAATACGAGTTTCCGAGGTAAAAATTGCACATGAACTCCCCCACATTCTGAAACTTGAATGCAATGAGCTCGTAATCACAACTTCAGAAGTCGGAATTATCAAATTTCCGATAGCACGTGAAGGCAGCATTATTCCAGCGTGCGTGCAGACAGGGTTGCCAAGTTTTTACAACAAAACCGCCCAATTGCTAACGTTCCTCAAAACTAGCCAAAAACAAAAAAAAAAAAAAAAGGCATTTGGGGGGTAAAATATGTGTTATTTTGGCAGGGCTGGCAGCTAAAAATCGCATTCCTGGGTCTGTATATCACATAATTAGGGTCGCTTCAACCTGCGGACATGGCAACACAGTGCAGTTGAGTTCAGTTGACATTTGACAACTAACGTTGTGCGTCGCTCCGTTGCTCTGATTGGTTGTAGGTCTATCCAATTGAGGTCTTTCCTGGTTCGGTTGAAACACGCCCCATAATCACAGCCCAACGGAGCAGTATCAGACTCATTTTCTGACTAGAATTGAGTATGACGACGTCAGGCTACATATCTCCCAAAACAGCATTTAGAAGTACTCATAAATGAACATTTTGGACAAATGGTCACAGGCACAAAGGAGGTTCAATTGAGCTGAACGCTTACTAAAAAAAAAAAACCTCAGATAATTATTTCAAACAATTTCAAGAGCTCTAATTAATTTTTAGCTCTAATTAATCCATCAATTTGCTCTAGTTTGACCAATTTAGGCCGTTCAGGCTGTGAGCAGTTGCTGGCATGAGAGGTGTGCATTATTGCATTGATCATCCAATTACAGTGAAGTGGAAGCATTGCCTCCTCTCATGTGAGGTTTTTAATCTGTATTTAATTTTGCATTTGCTATACATTTGTCCATTGGTGTCACTGTTGGACAGATGTACTTAATTGTAAAACTCTCTTTCATCTAATATTCTAAATATTTGTTGTATTTTTGTATTTTGACAGCTGATTTTTTTTTTTTTGAGGAACCACTGATTTCCAGAGCCATTGATTTTTGCTGTATTTTGATTTTGAACATTACACATTAATGATAAAAACAGTGTTGGGGAAAGTTACTTTTAAAATTAATGCATTACAATAACTAATTATGTTACTTAGTTACTTTTTTGTGAAAAGTAATTTGATACAATGTACACTTTGTGTTGTTTTTTAATTTTCAATTTTTGGGAGTCCCATGCATTATATGGACTATTGGGCTTATTACCATTATTTTTCAAATAATGTATATATATATTTTTTCAAATTTTTTAAAAAGTCAAATACATCTGGAGTCAGCATGAGGGCAGATATGAGAGAATCTTTTATTTTTGGGTGGAGTATTTAAGAGGACATTGCATGTGTTCTTAGATATGTTCAAATCTTTGATAATTAATTAAATATCATTCAATTTACATTTTCAATAAATAAATATCTATGGAAGCTTGTTTCCGCCCACTAAATAGAAAAACGGTAATTGCAAAAAAAATTCTCACAATTATGAGTGTATATCTCACAATTCTGACATTTTTTTCCTCACAATTATGAGTGTATATCTCACAATTCTGATTTTTTTTTCTCTCGCAATTCTCCAAAAAGTCAGAACTGTGAGATAAAAAATTATCTTTTAAATTGTTCGGGGCAGAAACAAGCTTCCATAGGTATCGTGTGTCCCAGTGGCAGTGCTTTCTTTGACCAGTCCATCCTTGAGTCAGGGTTATTACAGTTACCTCAAATTAAAATCATCATTTTCATTATTTGAAATAAGTTAAACATTAACTGAAATAAATAAATATAAATAAATAAAAAAAGTATTTTATTTCAGCTAGTTGCCAAGACAACATGTATTCATTTTCATTTAGTTCAACCTGATTTGCTAAAAATAATAATAATAATAATAAAAATAAAATGTATATATAGTTATACAAGATAGTCCACACAGCTTAAAAGCTAATATATTAAAGCTAATATAATATAAAAACAAAACATTTTATCAGTGTTCTTCTTTCATTCCAAAACATAATATTGTAATTTTTACTGCACTATGTTTCATATTGAATATAATTTAATACTTATTTACATAAAAAATGTAGTACTGTATACTTTTACTAAGTAAAAGTATAATTCAAAGTTTTACCTGAGTAAAAGTAAGAAAGTAGCCTACTACATTTTTTATGTAATTAAGTATTAAAGTTTAAAAAAAAACCTTTTATTTATGAAACGTAGTGCAGTAAGAAGTACGACATTAATCTTCGGAATGAAGTGCAGTAAAAGTTTTCCAAAGAAAAACTGTGATAAAGTACATATACTTGAAATATGTACTTGAGTATAATTAAAGAATACTTCACTACTCTCCGCCTCTGGTTAGGTTCATAGTTTTGTTTGTGATTTGATTCAGTTTTGTTCTTTCTCTGTAATTATTTGATCTGATTTCCTAATTTCCTAGTTTGTCACCATTACACATTAATGAATCATTCTGTTCAGCTGGTCTCGATTAGTTCCCTTTGTTTGCTCCTTGTATTTAAACCCTGTTTTTCATTCTGTTCCTTGTCTGGTATTGACAAGGAGTGTAGTTGCCCTGTTTATTTTTCTCCAAGACTATTAAAAAAAGACTTTCTGCATTCATTCTGAGTTGTGTGTGTTATATACAATGAGTTGTGTGTGCTATGACAATATCTCAATAATAACACTGCCTTAAGTGGAGTGAATCCGATCAGAGCAGAGCAAATCATTGTCATTTGACCTCTGACCAGAAGTGAGATAAATGGAAAGGGATTATATTGAATTAAACAGGGCTGGTCTGTAAACGTGCCTATTTCCAAACTGCTCCACCTTCAAAACAACCTCCTCCCTCTCAACACGTCCCTCCCTTTCACTCCCCCTCTCTCTTACTCACACCCTTCCTTGTCAGACAAACACTTTTAAGACTGAACATGATGTTTGTGGATTGAACAGGACAGTATACCTTTTATGAAGCTTATGTTGACGGTATCCAACGTGGAATATACAGAACAACAATCTACCATCACAGGTAACGGACTTTACACAACAAAAATATGTTTATTTATCATGTGTATCAAGTACACTCTCAGGAAAAAAGGTAAAGCTGTCACTAGGGCGGTACCCTTTTAAAACGTACACCTTTGTACAATATTAGTACATAAATGATACTAGAACCTAAAGGATTTCGTCCCAGTGATAGCTTTGGTACCTTTTTTTTTAGAGTGTTTTGTTCATAGGCAGATAAATTAACTATAGGGAAATACAAAGTCAGTTTGGCTTGAGAAAGCCTATAGCATACAAGAGACAACTAAGTGTATTTTTTCACAGGTTGTGGGGAATCGATCCCTATACAGTTGTGTTGTGTTATATTGACGCTCACAAGTTTACTGCCCTTCCACTGTATGAAAGCAACATGAACATGATGAAAGGTCATTGAGGGCTCAATTTACCTGCAGACGGAGCTATATATAGCTGTACAAACACTCTCTTCACTCAAGATAAGGGCACCATTCAGCGAATCAAGGTCAAAAAATAGAGGCATATCTCTAAAATTACAGATAAATCGACTTGCTTATTTCCTCTTTGTAAAAAAAAACTATGAATGACAAGACTGCTGACTTGGTATCAGGAATGGACCAATGTGGTCACACTTTATATCAGGTGGCCTTAACTACTATTGACTTAAGGAACACACCGACTTTTTGGGACATTAGCTTATTCACCGTATCCCCCAGAGTTACATAAGTTCATAGTAACATACAATTTTCATAACTCTGTCTGACGCACCCACCGCTAGCCTAGCTTAGCACAAAGACTGGAGGTAAACGGCTCCAGCTAGCCTACTGCTCAATAAGTGACAAAATAACGCCAACATTTTCCTATTTACATGTTGTGATGTGTATAGTCACAGCGCGTACAAATAGATAGTTACTAGATAGTTTACAATCATGGGTGTTCGCTGTATTGTAAAGAACTGCGACAATGTACAGGGGAGAAAATGTAATACCATGATATAGAATTCAAATCCAAAACGCTGATCTGATGAATCTATAGAGACAGAGCGACACGCGTCATAATCTGAAGACCACGCCCACCAGGGGGGAAAACAATCGAACGCTCTCCATTGACTTTGCATTGCGTGAAGCTGCCTCCTTGTCATTTCGGACTTACAACAAAAAACAGAACAATGTCTAAAAGCGGATATGTGACAAAGTGTACTGCAAACAAGCTAAACAAAACCCAGAAGTTTTTAATAAGCTGTTGACCCAAAAAACGAACGTTTAAGGACAAAAAAGTGGATACAGGCCATTGAGACAGAGCGCGACACGTTATATTACACTGAGAAGTACACCCACTAGAGGGGAACATAGGGAGCCCCGTACATGACATGCAAGAAAAAAAAAGTAAAGCGTGCGCACAAGTTACTAATTCGTTCCCTCGATTTATAAATCATGCGCACGATTTACTATTTCGTTCCCTCTATTTATAAATCGTGTGCACGTTTTACTAATTTGTTCCCTCAAATTGCTAAATCGTGCACACGATTTACTAATTCGTTCCCTCAATTTATAAATAATGCGCATGATTTAGCAAATCGAGGGAACGAATTAGTAAAACGTGCGCACGCTTTATAAATCGAGGGAACGAAATAGTAAATCGTGCGCACGATTTAGCCTACTAGTTTTTTACTGCATGTCATGTGCGGAGCTCCGTAGGAACGTAATCAGCGACAGGAAATAAAATATATAAACCTGACATTTGGATATTTGACTTAACAGTGACAAAATGTTTACTGCACACATAGGTATACTGAGTGTCAGGATCCCAAAATGTACCCATTCTTCCTGCTGAAGCGTCACGTTTTACTGCCTTTATCCACTTTTGTCTCCTTAAACTCTCGTTTTTTTAGGTCGACAGCTGATAAAAAACTTATTTCTGTGTTTTGTAGCTTGTTTGCTGTACACTTTGCTGTACACTGTTCACATTTCAGCTTTTACACATTGTTCTGTTTTTTGTTATAAGTCCGAAATGACAAGGATGCAGCCTCACGCAATGCAAAGTCAATGGAGAGGGTTGGATTGTCAAAACGATATGGTTCTGGATTTTGGTTTGATACCAAGTAAAAATTTTCTGACAATTTCTCAAAGTCAGCCATGATGAACAGTTTCGTTAGTTACTAGCTTCCTTGTCTCGTTGGTTTTGTTGACGGAAGTAACAACAGGGCTTCTCAGGTGCTGCGAGCAAATCACTCCGCACTCCGCAGAAGTAGAGCAGTGCTGCGCCTTCTGAGAATATAGTTCCCAGTATGTATACGTTACGGTTTATAAGATGGCTGTGTATCATATAACCTTGTTATTTGTACGCGCTATGACTATACACATCACAACATGTAAATAGGAAAATGGTGTTATTTTGTCACATATTTAGCAGTAGGCTAGCTGGAGCCGTTTACTTCCAGTCTTTGTGCTAAGCTAGGCTAGCGGTGGGTGCGTCAGACGGAGATGAAAATGGTATGTATGGACTTCTCTTACTCTGGGGGATAGGGTGAATAAGCTAAGTCCCAAAAAGTTGGCGTGTTCCTTTAACCATGTTAGTGCATTGTAATTAGCCTACATTTAAACTATACTTGCATTTACATTTCTAGTTACACTGTTAACTTTACCCCTAACCTTAACAATAACCGTAACTTTAACCCTTATAATCCTAACCCTAACACTTCACGCCTAAATGTAAATTTAGTTACACAGTAAAAAAAAAAATTTAGCTACACGGTAAATCCATAGTCTTGTAGGTATTTAATGTTAGTTCATAATAAGGCCACCTAATGTGACCAACTGAGTCTCCCACAGAATGCTAACAAATGTATTTTTAACCCTTAAAAGCGTCATTATTACATTTTCGGGTCTTCAGCGACCAGGATCTATATCTAACACGGATGGCTCTATACCTGTCGCAATAATATAAAACTCTCCTGATAGTAACAATTACAGAAGAATAAAATAAAGCATTTTGTTACCTTTTGAAGTTTGGAAGGGTTCAGTTTGAGCAGATGTTTTATACCATCATCACTGTCCTCGTCAGAGCTCATTTCCCAGTACATTCAGCATCTGGCTCATATTCGCCATCTCAAACATATTCTCAAAACTATCATTTTCAACATCTTCAAGATCAATATTTTGACCGCTGACAGCTTCCTCACCAGACCCATCATCAAGTGACAGTGACACTATTATTTGATTGTGTTCAGTGTCTTGCTCTGCAGTAAATCGCTGAGTTATTTCGAGTTTTGCTGATAATTCTTCCTATTCTTTTGTTTTCTGCCTGCTGTAACTATGAGTGAAGTCACGTCATCATTGTGAATCCGACATCTTGTGGAATAAAGGCGAATTGCACTTATTCAGTCATCAAAGATTCAATTATTGTTATGCAGAAAAAAACATACTAACTGTGAGTTCACACCGCCGCTGGTGAGAGCGTCAAAATTCGCTCTGGTCGCCCTCCAATGACGCTGTAGAAAGATTTGTGGAAGCGTTGACGTAGTTCGAAGGCTTGTTTTTTTTTACTTTATTTAAAGGGGCCAAAGCAAACAAGCATGTTGGTCGGCATTTGTGCTGACTGACCACAAATAGGGTATAACCGTATAAGTTAACCTCATGAAATCATTTTAATGTAAATGTAAAAAAAAAAAAAACAGATCGATGTAAAGAACTTAACAATTATAGTTACATGTTTGGTAACGAAATAAACCAATTAAAAGCCATTTGTGTGGTGTGGCTTTTGTGTTCATGGTTAAGTGCTAGTCTAATTTCAACATAGGAGACGTTTGCTAGCCTTGGTCTTTAATTAACATTAACATTCATTTGTGTGCAGCATACATTACAATAACTGTCCTGGTTGAAGTGCAGCATTAAGGCAATTGGTCAAATCGGTGTTGTTTTGAGTGAATTAATTGCATTCCCGCTGAAAAACAAGCGTTCTAGAGCGAAAATGTTGCCTATAAATACTAGTGTTGTGCGGCTTCTTATTAAAACCCCCCACTGCAAGATCAACCTCTCCTTCATTTTGCTTGGGAACTAATGTGGTCGGAACCAAAGTTTACAACACTCTGCTCTCTGGAATCCTCTCAAGCGGAGCACTTCTACTTTACGATTGGCTGCCGCCTGGTTGCCGCAAGTATAGGTCTCTGCAGGATTAGTAATAGGAGTTACCGGATCAGTGGGCATGGCCATCAACAGAGGGCCGTTTTCCACTGTGTTACCTGATTTGCCCACGTCACAGTGTGGGTAGGGTTTAGGGGTGGGGTCAGGTGAAGGGGATCATTTTCATTGCGTGATTTATAAACACCCATCAGTTTGAAAACACCCACAAATTTAGAAACGGCCACTTTTGTTCCGCACCTGATTTCAACTCTCTGCGATACGCCGCCGGCTTCCATTGAAAATGAATTACTTCCGGCCACTTTGACAGTCTCACAGTTACACTGTTACACACCTTGGGTCATTAGTGAGCCTATACAATTTTTACAAAACATACACTCTAAAAAAAAAAGGTTCTATATGGCACCAAAAATGGTTCTTGGCTCGTAATCATAGGGGAACCTTTTTTAGTGCTATATAGCACCAACTTTGGTGCTTCAGTGGTTCTTCAGCGGTTCTTCAGAGGTGCTATATAGCACCTTAGTCAAAGAACCGGTGAAGAACCGCTGAAGAACCACTGAAGCACCAAAATTGGTGCTATATAGCACTAAAAAAGGTTCCCCTATGATTACGAGCCAAGAACCATTTTTGGTGCCATATAGAACCTTTTTTTTTAGAGTGTAAGTGGGAAAAACAGGCATTCTTTTAGCTATACTTTTATTTTATTTTTCTTGTTATATTGTTTATAATTAATTGATTGAGGAATTCAAAGAAGGTTGATGTCTAACTTAAAAAAATTAATGAGGAGGAGGGTAGTAGTGAATGACGTCCCAGGTCACTAAATACCCGAGGTATGCGTTTAAGGGTTAAAGGTATAGTTCATCCCCAAAAATTTTGATTTTTGTCGTAACTTGCTAACTCTCAAGTTGTTCCAAACCTGTATGCGTTTCTTTCTTCTGTTGGACACAATAGAATATTATTTTGAAGAATGTCTGTAACAAGTAGGAAAAAATATGGAAGTTAATAGATGCTGTCAACTGTCTGGTTACCAACATTCTTCAAAATATCTTATTTTGTGTTCAGCAGAAGAGAGAAGCTCATACAGGTTTGGAACAACGTGAGAATGAGTAAATGATGACAGAATTTTTTATTTTTTTTTGTGAACTATACCTTTAATACTGAAACGTTAGAGTTGTAATTGATGTGTCAATCACAATCTGTTTATTATCTACCACTCTGATTTAGGAGGTTCTTTTTTTCCTATACTATTTTTCCTGTAATACAAACTTCTCCCCGTCTCCTGTTTCTTTTTCCCCATCAGTAAAATCCGTTTTGCAAATGATTCTTCGCAGCCACTGGGACAGGAATGGAGGTGCTATTTTTAGCACTGACCAAGGGAGGAGAGAGAGTGAGGCGCACGGGAGAGGGCGAGCAAGCAAACAGGCAAGAGAAAGAGGGAGGGAGAGAGACAGGGGAGAAAATCATTATTTTGTGTGTGTGTGTAGCAGTAGTTAGAGGCTCTGAGCAGAGGCAGGTGCGGAGCCAGCAGCAGGAAAAGGAGGAAGAGATCCACAGCAACTCCAGGCAGCCGGAGAGACCCCGCTCAGGTGGGACGCCACACGCGCCGCTGGCCTTAATACAAACCAGGGAAAGGGTATGGTTACATCATACTTCAGGTTTTAACATAACACAATCCGATATTTTTTATTTAGGCTTTGATTAATGAGAATTAGAGCCAGAGATTCTTTGAATTTCGCCAATTGTTGTCAGAAACGTCGACCTGCGCCGTAATGGGTAGTGTAAAACAGATTATTTTTCTTATTGCAGTTCTTTTTCTTCCTTCATAGAATGGTGTTGGAGCATTTGGGAACTGGGAAAGCGTGTTTAGTCAACAAAAAATTAGTTGAAAATAGGGGTGGGTGGGAATTGGTGCTGGGTTGTTTACATTGGTCCGCCACAATAAAGAGGGGTTTCAGATGATTTGGGCAGGGGGTGACAGGGGGTGGGGAGGAGCTGCTTCATGGTGTGTGTGTGTGTGTGTGTGTGTGTGTGTGTGTGTGTGTGTGTGTGTGTGTGCGCGCTCTCCGATTGCTATGAAATCTGAGCACAGCCTGGGATGTGATGGGAAGAGGCGTTGCCATGGAGACTGGGCTTGCACATATTCCAGAAACCAATCCCTCCCATTATATACATTGATTTCTGGCATTTACTGTACAGCGCATCATTACGGAAGGATTGAGCAGGTAATAACTTCTGAAATGATGCTGTTATTAATTATGAATACAGAAGTAATGTGGGTCATTATTAGTGTCAAAGGCAACACGAGATGCATTAGAGGTTTGTGAGTGATGCTGGTGAATTTGATATGTTTGTAACAATGATTGGTAACGTGTAATTTGTTAACATTAGTTATGAGCTAACAATGAAAAATACTTCTAAAGCAAAAAGTTGTATCTGCTAGTATAATTTAGTGACCTGGTTTAACCTGAGCTAACAATGTATTTTTAACTAACATTAAAAAAGATTAATAAACAGGCTGTATGTATTGCTTATTATTAGTTAATGCCTTAACTAATGTTTACTAAATTAACCTTATTTTAAACCAAATGATATGCTGGTTGCGAATTGCAAATATTTGTTATTATGGTTCTTTTGAGAAATTTGTATTATTCAGTTATTTTTCTTAATTGCTAAATTATTCATAATTGTATTATTGCTTTTTCCTAGCAGGATGATAATAATAATTAGGAATATTTCAGTTAACATGACATGACGGATTCCTGTCTTGAGTATATCATATACAAATGGGTTTACAGTGAATTATATTAATTAATAATATTGTATATAAATGATGTGGTGTATTTGGTTGCATTTTATTTGTGATTTCATTGGAACAGTTTGAGATGAAATGGCATGTTTGTGGCATGATGTGTGGGGGCAGCGCTCCGTGCCGAACACTGCCGCCCTGTGCTGCCTATGACCACAGCTGATTTGAGAGAACAATACTTCATGTAACAAACCTTAATGTTTTTAAGATTAAGAGATTAGTGGTCACATTCATCGTTTACCGGGCAAAATTGAGTCATTTCAATAGGAATCCATGCAACGGGTTCAAACTAGTCATGCCACGTCACGTTATTGACCAACAGAAAGCTGCTTGGGTTGAAAGTGACTTCTGTATGAACTGTGATTCATACATACAGCACTACACTATTGACGATATTTGACTGTTTTTGCCCTCGAATTTCACTAATGACCACACCTTTAAGCACAAAGTCTCCATTTGCTCTCTGTTTATTCTAATTGCTTATGTCAAAGCAACTAATCTTAAAGTAATCAGTGAGTAGTTAGTTAAAGGGTTAGTTTACCCAAAAATGAAAATTCTGTCATTAATTACCCGTAAGACTTTTGTTCATCTTCGGAAAAAAAAAAATTAAGACATTTTTGTTGAAATCCGATGGCTCAGAAAGCACCACGACGTATGCGCAAGAATTTGACGTAGAGCCGCCCCCTGGCATCCAGGAAATGCACACTTTAGCACCATTTTGAGCACTACGCCAAGACCTAAAGCACAATCAATGTAGAATTCAACAGCTTAAATTTGGCGCGTCTTTCTCTGCTAAGTTCCTTGCTTCCAGGTCATGTGTCAGAACGCCGGCTCTACATCATATTCTCGCACATGCGTCGTGGTGCTTCGTGAGTTCACGTCAGAGGCCCAGACGGAAGACAAGAACTTGTTGAATAAAGTCGTTATTTTCATTTTTTTTTTTTAATATCTTAATTTGTGTTCCAAAGATGAACAAAGGTCTTACGGGTGTCGAAAGACATAAGGGTAAGTAATTAATGACACCGTTTTCATTTTTGGGTGAACTAACCCTTTAACATGAACTTAGAATAAAAAAATTACTAAAATATGTATTAGTCTTAGTTAATTTTAACATTTACTAACACATTAAAGTAAAAAGTTGATTCTGTTAATATTATTTAATGGACCTGAGCTAACAATTAATTTTAATTAAAAAGGATTAAAGGTTTAGTTCAAACAAAAATGAAAAAATATCACACAATTATTTATATAATCTATATAATTATTGATATAATTATATAATCACCTTCAAGCCATTTTACAATAAAAAAAGCCTTTTTTTAAAGATTTATACATTTCAATAGTAAAATTCCATCAAATTTAATTTAATAATCCTTACGAATATTAATTGAATAATTAAATTATCAATTAAAATTGAAAAAAAAAATAGCAATAATGAGTGAATGGCCTTCTGAAGAGAAGAGATGCGTTTTTGTAAGACAAATATACATATTTATATCTTTATAAACTATAATCACTGGCTTCCAGTAACGGTCATACGCAAGTCAAGTTTTTGGCAGAAGAGTGAGATCTGACCCGACGCACAACATAGGATGTAAGACGGTGGTCCAGTGGGTTAAACCATGGATCTGATATGCAGAAGGTTGCTGGTTTGATCCCAGCGGTCACCACCAGTGTGTCCTTGAGCAAGGCACTTTACTCCACGTTGCTCCAGTGGGATTGTCCTTGTAATAAGGGCACTGTAAGTCGCTTTGGATAAAAGCGTCTGCCAAATGCGTAAATGTAAATGTCAGAGTAGTTTAGCTGAGAGTAGACGCCTCTTGTGGTTCAAACAAATAGTTGCCCAAACTCAACCTTGTCTTCTCTTATATCAAAATCCTCGCTTTAGACTTCATGACCGGTGTTTTGTTTTGCTCTATCCTCTGTGCTTCCACGTTTGTCAGTATGTATAATACTGTAGCAAATGTCTTGCTCATTTTTAATGTCGTTAGTTAAAGCATGTTATCTAATGGGACCACCATATTGTAAAGTGTTATCATGAAATACTATGTATCATTTTTCTTTCCTATTTATTTAATGACACACTATTTCCGCTTTTACAGTCATGCGTCCCAGGTCCAGATTACTGGCTAAACGGGGCCTCCCCACCATCAGGGAGGGCTATGAGGAGCTGGTGCAGGACCTGAACCAGACCAACAGCCAACACACCACCACACAGGACTACTTCCTCTCCATCTGCCATCTGGCCCGGCCTACCTTCCCTCTGCATGAGCCCGACTGTGACATCCTCTCCATCGGCCCTTTGGATTCCTCAAAGCCCTGCCTACGACTGCACCGCCTGCGGCAGCATCTGCAGCCTCCACAGCCCCACACCTCCACAAGCAACGACCAAACATTTGAACATGTTAATAAAGAAAAAGAGACCACCAGATCTGCTCCATCAGAACCACTGCAGGCCCAAGCCGCCCCAGAGGAGGACGACGGATGCCGAGGTGACGTCCCCAGCACTGCAGATCCGCTGGAGTTCCTCTACAGCCACAGAGGTGCGCTAGCGCTCTCCACCAGAAGGGGGAGCATTCCTCCGCGTCGGCCACGCAGTGACACCTTCCCGTGTTCCTCGGCACCCACCGCCCCGCGCAAGAGCAGCTGCCCAGAGCTTTGCCTGGCTGAGACAGTCACTGCAGCGACGGTCCTGCAGCGGTCACCTCTCAGCAGGAAGAAGCTGGACGACGGCGGTGGCCTGGCTGCGCGCAGCGTTCCCAACAAGCTTGACGGCGCCCCTGCTGGTTGGAGGGGAAAGAGCAGTCACTGCATGGACAAACAGACCATAGTGTCCCACTGGATCGCAGAATGCCGCAGCGCGTGGAAGGAAGCCCGCATTCGCGCGTGCATGCTGCCCGCAATTGCCGAGAAATAAAAAATCTCTTTCCGGTGGGGCTAAACATCACGTAGAGTAGCGTGGATTGTTTTGGAATTATGACTTTGCACTTCAGGTTTATATGCATATACATTTTTGGTGTGTTTTGAAACCCGTAACCCTATAGATGGTGCCATGTCGATACCACACCATAGTGTAGAGTTACCATGAATGTCAATTATAAGACTGAGTCAGTCCAGTAATGTCCAGTCGTGATCAATAAATACATTGATTGTTGGATGCCTTTAACATTGTTTAGTGAGATTTTGCAGTTCTAATATACAATTGCAATTGCCATTCTAATATACGCAACACAGTGTAGTTTAAAGGATAAAAGGTACAGCAATGCATAATATTCACAGATAAGTGTCCTCAACAATATTTAGCTGGGACGTCATCCGGGTTTTAGCACATTTGCATATTAGGTAGCTACCGTGATGCAGAATGCCATGCTTCCTTGAAATATTATTGAACATGCGAAACAGGTTCAGCAGAAGATCTGACTTGGATTAGGGCGCCTTTCTCTGAGATAGTATGTCCCACTATTATTTATATATAATAGATGGTTCACTTTAATGTACTGGTATTTAAACAAAAAGCTATAATAATTCCATCTTCTGATAACAAAGGAAAAATGACATGAGATCATTTTGAAAACAGCCATTATGTTTGTTTTCAGGATCTTGTTTTGCAGTTTAAAAATGGAACATGGTGTAGCAAATGTAGAGTGAACTGGATAATCTGGTTGGAGGATAAATAATTGAATGTCCTGGTAATGAATCACCTTTGTTCAACAACAGACCATAAAATCTGACCTACATCATTTTGATATTCACATGTATGGCAAAAGGCCAACGTAGAACTGCACTGTTATCCTGACTGTTTGTACACACCAAGAAAATCTGGTTTTCTCTGCATTGATTTGGTGTTTAAGTATTTTGAGAGTCTCACTGTTAAAAGATCAATTAGTACAGTTGCATGTGAATTTGTAAATTATTTTGTATTCATGCATAAGAAATTTCTTTGAATTATTATTATGGATGTAATGATTTGAGAGAAACTGTATATTACACTATATGAGAAATCTGTTGTTTGTACATTTTCAGCAACCTTTTTCCCCCACTTTTTTAAATTAATAAAATGTCTGTGTTTTATGTATGGATTTTGTGTGTGTGTGTGTGTGTGTGTGTGGTGGGTTGGGTTCTATCAACTAGATTAAAAATTACAGTAAGTCTTCTTAGACCATTAAAAATCTATTCCATTCGCTATTATATTGATCAGGCAAAACCTGTTAACCTGATGACTCTTATAACCTATTATTTATATCAATACATTTAAATCAGTTTAATTGATCAACAGAAAAAGCTAATGAGCATTATGATTTCGCATGTGGACGAATTATTACTAATTCGGTCATGACAATTCTCGGGAGATTGGTATGGTAATAGAGAATGGTATGGTATTGGTAATGGCAATGCTAATGCATTTGGTGTTAGCAGAATAGATCTGCTATGCTGCTATTGCAGAGCAAGTACTGAGACTTGCTACTGCCTATAGATTCACAGTTGCTGTGAGCATGTACGACATGCTGCTGCTGCACATGTAACATACATGAATTAACCCCGTAGCCAGGGTTGCCAGGTTTTCACAACAAAACCCGCCCAATTGTGACTCAAAACTAGCCCAAAACAAGCCCAATCGCGTTTCAGGGGAGCTTCTCCGGTAAAAATCGCATTTGGGAGGTAAAATATGTGTTTTTTTGGCATGGTTGCCTAATAAAATTTGCATTCCCGGGGCTAAATATCACATAATTGGGGTCGCTTCAACCCGCGGACATGAAAAACAGCCCGCACCAACAGTGTTGAAGTAGCCCAATTCCGCGGGAAAACCGCAGACTTGGCAACACTGCTCGTAGCAGATCTATACAGGTGGAGCTGGGGAAGGTGGAGGGTTTACTGCTAAAACACAGCAGTGAACTGCTTCTTTTAAATACAAGATAGTATGATAATGCTGTGGTGAAATTGCCCTTACTGGTGCCATACATTTATTTTTAAAACACATTTAAATACAACACATGTTGTTCTTAAGTGTTACTTTCAGCTTTGGTTACAATAAAGGTGGTCAAATGGATCTAAATGTTTTTATTTAACCAAAAACTCAAAACAAAACACTCAAGATACTTAAGTCGGACATTCAGCGTGTGAACTCGGGGTACATCGATCAACCCCAACCTCAGCGAGATGTGTCATTTGATGTCACTTCCAAGATGACGGCAAGTCCTGCTTCCAATTAGCATAAACGTAAAAACAAACTTTAACATTAGACATTAAGTTTATGTTATATGCCTTCGTTTTTCGATTTTATGTTGTTGATATTCTGTTTTTGCCATAGTTGACACAAAAACACGATATGCTCTCGTTGCGTGGTGGCGACATCATGAGGTCAGCGTGAATGTGACCTCTGATCGCCTGGAGGTCTGAAGTGGGACATTTAATTTGGGATATTACCACGTCTAACCTAATCTGGAATGCAGCATTAGACTAGACTCAACTGGAACAGAACAACTGGTAAATCAGATGAGAAAAGACAGCTAGTAAACTGAAAGCAGGGCTTTATAGTCAGGCAAACTAATCAATGAAATGAACAACAGGTGTACATGATAATCAAATCAAATAGAAATCATAGAAACAAATACAAACCCAGTAAACGAAAAAAGAACTAGAACATGTGCAAAAATAAAAACAAATACAGGCAAGATAGCACATGACAAAACAAACCACAACTCTGCACAGCTGCACAGATTCATAAACCATCAAATAAACATCAATCAATGATACAATTTAAGAATAACAGTACATTTTAAAAGCTGATTTAAAAACTATACAGAGAAGGAAAAGACCTAACGTGTAACGGGAGACAGTTCCACAAACTGTCTAAATACAAATCTCGATTATTATGAGCCCATCCCGGCCTAGCCCAAACAAAGCCTTATACAAACAACAGAATCTTAGAATCAATACAAAACTTCACTGGCAACCAGTCGGTAGGCAATAACTTTTTTTGTCCCTGTGGACTCGAGCAGCAGCATTTTGCACCAGCTGTAACCGGCTAAGAGATGATAGACCCACAATAAGTGTGTTGCAGTAGTCAAGCCTGAATAGCGCCTCACAGTGTTCACTCTATTATTACAAAACAACATGTGCACATCACACATGACA
This sequence comes from Gobio gobio, assembly GCF_949357685.1. Taxonomy (NCBI): domain Eukaryota; kingdom Metazoa; phylum Chordata; class Actinopteri; order Cypriniformes; family Gobionidae; genus Gobio; species Gobio gobio. Next base: position 22,480,740 of record NC_137107.1, read on the forward strand.
GAGGAATCACTATTTCCAAGACCTTCCTGGATAAGAAAGTGATAGATAGCCCTAAGATGGAAAAAGCTCCCCCTATGCCCTACACTGATTTGCTTTTTAAAACAATAAGGAGGTCTGGAATCAGACTCAAATGCATTGGACTGAGCATTAGATGAGAGCCTAGAATCAGCATTTCGGTTTTGGATTTATTACGCTGTGAAAAGTTACAAGCCATCCAGGTTTTAATTTCCACATTACTATTTGAGTTTATAGGTGGACATCCCTGTGCCCCCCTCCGGACCGAGGGAGACGGATTTGATAATAGCGTGCAATTTTCTCCCGCCTGCTGATTCTGCTACTGATGGCTTTTAGAGGGAAAAGCTGCCCAACACGGCTGGTCTAGGATCTGTAATCCTCTATAAGAATTCGTAATAATAGCATATTATTAGCGAAAAAGAGTTGTCAAAAGATCCGGTGTGTACCTGTGTTTGCACTCGTCAAATGATTCAATTTTCAACATGTTTTAGCTGCGGTGAGTAATGTAGCAATCAGACATGTTTGTTGATTTCTAGAATGCAATAGCCAATCAGAGGTGTTGAAGTTAGAATCCACTCACCTCTCGAGTTTTTGTCCAGTGCAGAACTCTGCATGCGTGCGAATCCTCTCAGTCAGCTTCCCTGATTAATATAACGTAACTTTATGAGATAGCGTTCAATGAATGAGTGACAGTTTTCAGTGATTATAAAGGGAGCGCTCTTTGTGCGCTGTCTAGGCAATATAAAAAAAATAATTAATAGGTATAATCAGAATTTGAATAAAACTTTTGTTTTCCATTCTTGACAAGTGTCCACACACTTCAACACATAGGCCAATCTGAATATGCGGGATTCACTCGAAATTGTGATGACTGACAGTGATAAATATTTATGTATAGAAATCAGGCTCATATAAATGTCAGGAAAACAAGATTCCTGGCTGCATGTCAATATCTATGGATCACTGGATCTTTGCCAAGTTAAAGGCACACTATATCCAGCCTAACCTTTAGTTTAAACTGATAACCATTTGTTTTACTCACATTTTTTCCAGCAGCTCCTCTGCCACTCAGTGCCGGCTGAGGAGGCATGTTCCGGAGGGAAAGGGACACGCCAATGCATACAAGTTTAGGTCTCTGCAGGATTAGTAATAGGAGTTACTAGATCAGTGGGCGAGGCCATGAACAGAGGGGCGTTTTCCACTGTGTTACCTGATTTGCCCACGTCACAGTGTGCGTAGGGTTTAGGGGTCAGGTCGGGTCGGGTGAAGAGGATCATTTTCATTGCATGGTTTGCACCCATCAGTTTGAAAACATCCACAAATTTAGAAACGCCCACATTTGTTCCACAGATTTGTTCCGATACACTCTATATTAGTGGTTTTCAAACTTTATGATGCCAAGGACCCCAAAATATGATGAAACTTTTATGTGGGACCCCCTTCCTAAAATCCATCTAAATATGTTTATGTATGAAAAAACATTTAAACTGTTAGATAAATAAGTGTGACATTATAAATATAACATATTGTTTCCAGACTTAAATTGGCTATACTTAATGTTGGATGTATAAACCAGAACATTTTCAATTAAAAATGATTTGTGTAAGCAACTTTCACAATAAATGTATGTAAGCAGCGTCCGACCGTACTGCTTTAAGAATACTGCCTTACAACCACAGTGAGCAAAACAAAGGGGAGTATGGTGAGAGCAACTCACTTGAAAGATACAAAGCAAACATATACAATTCTGGAAAATATGCTTATGGCAAGAAAAGAGAGAAACATTTAGAAATGAAACAGTTTGAATGTTCAGTAGACGTCATCCATTTTTGCATTGTCTTTTTATTCTCTGAAATTTTCTGGGGACCCCTTAGAACCTTTTAGAGGACCCCTGGGGGTCCCTGGACCCCAGTTTGAAAACCCATGATCTATAGAACCACCCCAGCCCCCTTGTGTTAATCACTGTGTCACAACCCCCTACAAACACAAACATACTACACAACACCTTCCATTCAAGGGGCTATATAGGGTCCTGGGGGTCCTTATGTGAGTAGGCCTACATGAGGCCCTGTAATTCCAGAGGGGCCAATGGACACAAAAGCTTCTAATCACTAAAGAATCACACGCAGTCTGTCTAGTTTGATGCCATTAATGAATTTTGATGTTGGTGTGTGTGTATGCCCATACAGTAACACTCTTCATTTGTATTAAATAAGATGTGTTACATGAGAAAAAAAGTAATGTAATGCTGAAAAAGAACAGTACCATTTGCTGGTTGCATAAACCGTTAAGACTAGTCTTAGAAGTTAGACATAATTTTTTTTCTTTAAGACTGTTCATAACTTTTTTTTAAATCAGTTAACATAAAAACATAGACTGGCCTAATTTGATACGAAAAGTATACTGAATGCCCCTTGACTAACTGCTAGTGGGTCATACTAGACCTTAAGACACTGTCTTAACATAATGGCATAGTTTATGCAACTGGCCCCAGGTTTGCTACGATGAAGGTGAGTACCGGTAAATGATAACTAATTTTTATGTTTGGGTGGAATGTGTGTATTTTACTCCCCTGTGCGGCTAGTTGAAGAACTGCAGCAGTAAGTATCGCGAGATTGGGGGACCGCAGCCCCAGTTTTTTGGTTTGTTGTTAGAGACCGAACGGAAGGGGAAGTTATGGCAGATACAAAAGCCAACTCTGGTCAAACATATGTGATGTGTAATTTAACCATTCGGTTGAAAGTGTCCTCAGTACCTCGGCTGGACTGTTAGCTGCTGTAGAGGAGGTAAAAACAACTGATTTCAGCGCTCTTTATCTCGCCAGCGCATCCCTCAAACCGGTTCCAGGTCGCCAAAACTGGATTGAACAGCTAGCCCGCTCATTTACATACAATCCAAAACATATTGTCGTGTTTGTTCAAATGTGAGGTATTATTCAGTATTTCGGTTATTGTTCCTTTTCTACTTTCAAACTTAACCGAGATAATGTTTTGATAACAAAAGCGTGTTGTGTTTATGCGGGTACGTTGGCTTTTTGACGTAGCGGACATCCGTACTGGAAAGGGAACATCATTACATAACATCATCCGGACAGACAGCTGGCGAAATCCCATTCCCAGCATGCACTGATTCTCACGACACTGTTGCGTTGTCACTTAAATAACGGCGTTTAGTGTTATTATAGACAGTGTTCAGATGCTTTTCTAATTGCACGTGGTATCTTCTCAGGCAAAAGGTTAATCTAGGTGAGCTTTTGGGTCTCCAGCTGTTTCTGTCTTACACTGGCTGTGCTCGTCCTGGCGTCCCACAATGCTGACTAAGCAAACTTCAGCTTGTCAGCAAGATCAACCTGTGCTTTAGCAGTAGTGATTCAAACGCCTTCACAGGTAAGAGATGCTCACATTTTATTTAATAAAATAACAAACATGCTTTTGATATCTAAACATGTATGCTTAGGTGTAACTTTACACTCAGCTAGGAAAGAATCCCATGTTTATAATGCTAATTTCAAGGCATAATGTCTCGCATATGCATAATCTACATTTAGCAGACGGCTTTATGCAAATGCAAGTATCTTTGTCATTGAAAAAGGCATGATAAAGAAGATGCAAATAGGGTCTTTAATAAGGTATTATTATCTTGGGCTTGTTAAGAGTTAAACAGTGGACACCACATCACATGGGATTTTTTTGGAAATTGTGTGTCATTCGATATCAATATTTATCACAATATTCGGTTCATGCCATTAATGTGCAAGGTAATGCTTTCCACTTGTTTGTCAGACGTCAAGCATGGATGTAATCATTACTTGTTTGTTTGTATAAAATGAATTCATAAAACTTCAACAATTGAAAAAGTCTTTTAAAATACCATAATTCATATACCACAAAACATTGCTTTTTTATTTTTGTCAAATAAGGTTCTGCACAATAGAATTTGTATACGTACTATATAACTTAAAACATGGAAGCTAAATGTCAAGGTTGTATGGCGTTTCGTATACAATAATTATGATAATAAGTTGTATAATATCATGGATTTTGGAATTTCAGCCACTCATTCATTGGTATTGATGTTGTTTGTTCACTTGCATAATGATGCAGAGGGTCAATTGTACACTGTACCAGAGGATTGCAGACGTGGGCTCTCTTTAATGATTAATCTGAATCTGTTGGATGGTTCTTTGGCCTTAAAATCAAATATTGCTTGGCTAATATGTAACTTGTTTCTCTCTCTTGATTTCATTTGTAGTTTTGATCCAGTCTCCTTTGATTGGACTTGTCCAAGCTGTCTTCACTTTTTGGTCTAACCGAAACACCTCATTCAGTAGCCATGGTGTCCAGACCTGGAGACCTTCCAGGTAAAGGAGCATTTTAGACCAATGTTACACATTGCAGTGCAAAATGTGAACTTTTTAAAGGCTTGTCAAGGGTATTAACAAACATTAACCTACATAGATTGTAGAAGGTTATATCACACCAATGCATTAAATAGTGGCTGTTTGTTTAGATGTGGTTGCTTTGCTCTTTTACCTCAGCCCTGGAAGCAGGTCCAGGTTCCTCAGAGGGATTCCTCGGAGGGATGTCCATCCCCGTTGGGATGACCCGTCGAGCTCTCAGCTATGATGATAATCTTGAGCGTCCTATTTCTCCACCTCCAACTGACATTAATATTACCAACCTGTGGAGGCGACCTGTTATACCGGAAAGGAAATTTGCACGACTTGCTGAGGTTCGTGTGCATTGCTTCCTCTTTGACTGATTTGCCCGCAGGAACATGCAAATTAAATGTCACAGTAAAACATTTGGTTGTACACTGTGTTCATATCTCAATTTTAACTTGCCCTGCCTTGACTGAGAAACTGTCAAGTAAATTTCAAAACATAGTCACTGCTGTATGTTTTTGATATTGGTCAGTGCTTCTCACACTCTGTTTTTGCTTTAATTATATGTTCATTTTTACAATTTATTTTTGTTTTCATTGTAAGGCTAATATAAGAAATGCAGTACATATATTTCATCACGTCATAATCTTTAATTTCAGTAAAAGACCAAACTTTTAGCCATATTGTTTAGCATTTAATTTTTTTTTTTAAACATTTAATGGAAATTTGTCACTAACATAAATTCACAATTTGCAGAAAACTGTCCAGTCAAGCGTGCAGCTTAAAGGAACACTCCACTTTTTTTGAAAATAGGCTAATTTTCCAACTCTTCTAGAGTCAAACAGTTGAGTTTTACCGTTTTCAAATCCATTTAGCCGATTTCCGGGTCTGACGGTTGCACTTTTAGCACAGCTTAGCATAGATCATCGAATCTGATTGGACCGGTAGCATCTCGCTCCAAAGAAATGACCAAAGAGTTGATATTTTTCCTATTTAAAACTTGACTCTTCTGTAGTTACATCGTGTACTAAGACTGACAGTAAATGAAAAGTTTCGATTTTCTAGGCCGATATGATTAGGAACTATACTCTCCTTTCTGTGTAATATTCAAGGAACTTTGCTGCCGTACCATGGGTGCAGCGGCGTAATGATATCCCGCAGTGCCTGAAAATAGGCTAACTTCCATAAACATAACTAACGTGCCAACCTGCTTGCACAGAGAGCGTGCTGGGGACTACTTTCACTATTTTCATTTGTCTTGAGACACAATGTAACTACAAAAGTTCAAAGTCAAGTTTTAAATAGGAAAAATCTCTAAACTCTTTGGTAATTTTTTGTTTGTTTTTTGAGCGAGATGCTAACGGTCTAATCAGATTCAATGATCTATGCTAAGCTATGCTAAAAGTGCAACCGCCATTCGAAAACAGTACAACTCAACTGTTTATTTTCAAATAGTGTTCCTTTAAAGAGAGCAAGAATCATATCCCACACTTCTGTTGTAAAAATGCATAAAGATGTTAAAATAGTTATCAGACATTAGAATTAAAATATGGAGCAATAACCAAACACCATACACACATATTATACAGTCGTGTGAAAAAGAAAGTACGCCCTTTTGAATTTTATGGTTTTATGTATGAGGACATAATAAAATTAATCTGGTCCTTGGCAGACCTTAAAATCAGGTCAATACAACAACATATTACTCCGTGTCATGGTTTATTGAACAAAAACTAGGCCAAAATGGAGAAGCCGCGTGTGACAAACTAAGTACACCCATACTGCTTCCATAGGAATTAAGAGCGAAAGAAGCAGTCAGGCACTGCTAATACATTTTTATGAGGCAGCGGCAAAAATGTATAGGCTGGTATGAACGGTTTAGGTGCGAATCCGAATCTCATATACTTTGCTTATGCATGTTTTGCTCACGGAGCGCATTCACAGAAAGCCGCCTGAGGAACAGTTATTCTTTCGCAGCTTAATGCGCTAATGTCACTGTTTAATATCAAGCATGTCCCGCAGTTTATACTTTTTTTCATAATCGTTGAAAGCCGAAATCGAAAGTCAATTACATACGTAGAGTTCAAAACGGTGTACTTTCTTTTTCACATGACTGTATATGACTGTATATCACATGTACTCCATACCACAGTTTAAGACTAATACCACAGTTAGGCCAATGCTAACAATTCTTCTGGTATTTCCTGTATATGTTTAGGAGGATGAGTCAGAAGGAGGGGTAAAACAAAGTGCTACATTTGAATCCACTAAACCTTCAGTCCCTGTGGTGAAAGCCAAAGCTTCGTCTGTCATGAACTCCCTCATCATCAGTAAGAATGTTATGATGACTTCCTCATGCATCATATTTCACAGTGTTAACTCCTGTTTAGTGGAAAAAATAGTGTTATTAATTAGGGGTGTGACGAGATCTCGTGCTGATCACATGACGAGTAGACATTGAGCGTGTGTTATATGTGTGTTGCGTGTTAGTGAAGCGCTTGCATTGAGTGTGTGTATGAGTGTGTGGTTCATGTTAAGGGACTGGACCGTGGCGAAGGATTCGTTGCGCAGCAGAAGCATCAGACTTATATTTTAAAATGTGCATTCAGCACCCCCGCTCCCTATTCACAGAGTATGCATGATCGCGAAAGTAAAAAATAAATGGGAGCGCGCGATTTCAATACATTACCACTGTTTGAAAGCAGCTCCCTGAGCCACGTGAATATCTCCCAATATAAAAGCTTGTTGTAACCATCTCTTAGCTCTGTATCATGCTTGAAGAAAAATTTGGTCTCTGCACTTTGAATATTGAGTACTTTGATTATAGTTATTGTTTGCACTTAATATCACTTAATAATTTGTGGGAAGGAGAGGAGTTCAGTTAAGAGGTAGAAGCTCATGTGCGGTTGAAGAGACAATCATACAGGAAAGAAGCCAGTCAGTTGAGTTTGTGGCAAAACCTTTACAGTTAAACCCTTACAGTAGTACTGCATATAATAATTCATACTCAGAATGAAGGTAGAACTGAAATTACATTCATTAGAAGATGTGTTAACATTTCAAATGCACCTGCAAACAATTTTTATAGTCATGCATTTCATCATTGAGGATTTCTTAAAAATACTATGTAAAAAATCTTGTCTCGTTCTCGTGAACCCAATCTCGTGTCTCATCTCGTCACGTGAGATAAGTGTCTGGTCACACCCCTATTATTAATTGGACCTGTTGTGTTTCGTTACAGAGCAGACCCAGGAGAGCATGCACAAGTTCGAGAAGCAGGCAGGACTGACTGATACAGGCTACACTCCACACAAAGGCCTGAATGCAGAGGAGACCCGATACCATCGTCTGGCAGAGTCAATGCATGTAGGCAGAGATATTCCTTACATCAGCTTAGGATAGATTTTGGTCCGACATCTCCAAAACAGTTTTTTTTTAAGCATAAATTGTGTGTATTGGATGTTGTAGAAGCTTCAAATGCAAAGCGCAGATCCCAAAGAAGAGAAACTGCCATCATCTAATCAGTCAACGCCTTCCGGGACCCCTCAATCCTCACCCAAGCAGAAACGCAGGTACAGAACGAGTCAGCTGCTTCACACCCTTTGTTTTGCATGAATCAATTTGTGGGTGTTAATATTGAGTGTGTGTGTTTGGCAGGGGCTGGTTCAGCAGTCAGGGCTCCACTGCGTCTCTCACAGGCTCTGAGATGAGCACCAGCTCTAGCTCCAGTATAGATCTGGCTTCAAGTGACGGCCCTGTAGAGCGCTGGGGTGTTTTTGGACCTCGGCCTCAAGTCAGCAAGTCCACCACTGACCCAGGTACAGATCCAGCCATAACAGGTAAACCCCAGAGTGCATTTTACATGGCAGGGCTCGACATTAACGCTTGTCCGGGACAAGTGGATTTTTTGGAGGGGCAAGTGAAAGAGTAAGCCTGTAAGTAGCCTGATAAAACGTCATTAACAAAAAATAACTAGGGAATCACCAAAATGCAAGAATGATTCTGCATTCGTTAGTGTAAGTGGCGATCGATAGTGGATAATAATATATAATGTATAATGAACTGACGGTAACGTTGCGCTGTTGACGCTTGCGCAGCCTCTCAAGGAGAAATCGAAACAAATGTGCACCGCTCACACAGAGAAACTCAGTTAACACTGCCGTAAAAATGTAGAAATGTTGAGTTTATTTATATTTATAACATATGATACAGTTGCAACGTCACATTACCAAGAGTGCTGTTTTCTTGAATATCATCACGACTGAAAATGACACTGATTTCATAGGACAGTTCCATAAACAATTATTAAAATTAAGTCACTTACATTTTAGATGCAATATTGAATGTTTTTGTTCCATTTCAGCAGGGAAAATAGTTCCAAACAAAGATCACAGCAGAACGCGTGTCACCGCAACAGCGTGTCAGTGAATGATTCAGCGTTTTGAATGAATCGGTTGAATCAAAGATTCAATGACCTATTCGTAATTCGAATCAGCCGTTTGAACGAATCGACTCAATGACTCGCTCATTCAGACGGTCACCTGCCGCCACCTACTGGCATTGTAGTTTCATGTTTAAACATTCTTTCCAACTTTTCTTTTTGTATATCCCAAAAATATTTAAAACAAACTCGTAACATTATTTAATGCAGTTGTAATTTTTCAGTGTAAATTATTTAATTTGATTGGTAACAGCCAGTGTCGTCTTCTAATATAATTTATTGATCAAATTTAACAATATAAAAGGAAAGCTGAAGCACAGCCTATATTTAATTAGATTAGGGGGAAAATGCACTTTATAATATGCAGATTTAAATATGTCAAAGCTGAACACTGGTAAGAATATTGCTTCAGAATACATTTTATTTACACACAAAAAAATAGAATTTTTTTCCGGACAAACACATTTTTTACTCGGACAAGTGAATGACAGATTTACTTGTCCGAAAGGACAAGCACGTGAACAAGCTTAATGTCGAGCCCTGCATGGAGAGAATCCTTTCTGCATACTCTCTTTAAATATTAAAATTATCCTAATGACCCCCACTTCCGCTCAAATAATCCATTCTAACAGCATGAGTTGATCAGATATGCCCATGTTATCATTCTTACATCACAAGGGATATAATAACAGTAGATTTTGGAGATTTTCAGCACATAACTCCCAACCTTGTTAGTTTATCAACAATCTACTCATAGTTTAAAGCATTTACAGTCAAATCTTAATTTTATTTGTTTCTTTTTATGGCAAATTTGACGAACATCAGCAGACAGGTTCTTGCTAAGAATGATAATAAATCTGTTATTCACGTTGCCTTCCAGTTTACTCCTTTGAGTTTTCACTCTCCTCAAAGACTGATTGAAAACAATCAAAAATCAAATAGATTTAAACTCATTAAAAAAACTGATTTAATGAGCCACCTTTGAAACCATTGTAATATTGTTGATATACAGACATAATCTCAAATTAAATAAGTATTAATTTGCCAGGTTGTTTGTCAGCTGAAAATAGCCGACAGTTAAGTTTATGAACTTTAAATACTTGTGTATGTTGATTACTATTAATTATGTAACTATTTATTGAACATTGAGGCTTCGTTTTCCTTTTTTTTTTAATTGTTAAGAGGAACCAGCCATCTATTCAGTTGAGATGTGAAGTTTAACACTACTTTTCTTTTATTAAGCAAGGATGCGCTAAATTAATTAAAACTGATGGTGAAGACATTTATGGTGTTACAAAAGATTGATGATGATGAGAGAAATTTATTGAGCAGCAAATGAGCATATCTGAATGATTTCTGAAGGATCATGAGTATTGATGCTGAAAATTCAGCTTTGCCAACACAGGAAAAAATTACATTTTCTAATATATTTAAATAGAAAGTTATTTTAAATTGTAATATTATTTGACAGTATAAGTGTTTTTTTTAACTGCATTTCTATTTAAATTAGAATCAGAGACTTATTTCAAAAACAGAAAACACAATTTTGAACAGTAGTGTATATCACATAATTCCTGTGCTATTTAGACCAGCTAGCTTCTTATGTTTATCCAAGTCCTTTCATCTATATGTACTAACCACTGCAGAGACCAACTCTGTTCTACACATTAACACTGCTCGACCAATCAAATCCAAGGACCAGAACTAATCGCTGTAACAGTGTAAATCTCTGCAGGCAGCTCTTTACGCACGCAGTGCTTCAAATGTTGGAAGTTCATCGGACTTCACCCTCTAATCCTTGTCAACACACCCAACGTCATTCCTGTGTGTGTTCACAGGGGGCTTTGCCCTGCAGTCCTATAAGGGAGCTCAGAAACCCACCCCTATGGAAGTGATGAAGGCTCAGGGCACCCGCTTGGCAGAGGACCCCAACTTCAAAGCTCCCCCCAAGATGGAGATCCCCACCATGGAGGGGAAGAGACAGGTGACCCGACCTCACAAACTCAAACACCGGGACATGAACGTCCTTACACCCTCTGGATTCTGAGAGAACTCCCTACATTCACCTCAGCTGTACACATAGTGAACCTGTAGCTGGTCTACCCTCTCTCTTTTTCCCTTGTGCTGTCGGGTCACTGCAGTAGTAATTGCTTTTCCCCTTCACAGGCACATCATTTAGCTAGTCTCTAAAGTAAATGTTCGTCCTCATGTTGTGCGAGTGTGTATGAGCCCTTTTGTTGGTGCCATTGTCTTTTGTTAGCCTTCTCTTTTCTTTGCCTTTTAATTTATCCTCTAAAGTGTTACTTTAAGTTAGTATGTGTGAGGGTGTGCGTGCCTTGATGTTTTTGGATGTACTGTGGTGTAATTATTCATGGCTTACTTTAACGCTGACTATGATGAACAAAAACAGTGTTTCTTTTATGTGTTGGATTTTTCAGTCCGTCACATAGCAAGAGGTTAGAGAAAAATCTTTTGTCTGCCTAGAGCAATTGTTATATATTCAGTATTGATGTTGTGATTTTCCTGTGTAACATCATCAATGCACAATGGGTTCAGTGATAACTTAATTCTTTAAGTCTTTGCTGTTGTGTATTATGACGTTTAAAGCATTGTGATACGGTTGTGTCAAGGACGGTATGACAGATGTTGAGGGCACTAAATTGACTGAAGACTACAATATCTTAAGTAAAATTAAGTAAAATTTTACTTAATGTAACAGCTCTGGACAGAGAATTTCTTATATTTTTGTTACAAGTTACAAAATTGTTTCATTTTACTATACATGTTAATACATGAATAAATAAATGGACATAAACGCCATTTTGCTCTTGAATTTCTTTCCTGCAATTCCCTGTTTACCTTTTTTTGGTAATGATATAAGATAATGAGTTCAAATAAATCTTTTACAGGCACATACACTGCCGTTGAAAAGTTTCAGAAATTAATAAATTTATTCAGCAAGTATGCATTAAATTGATCAAAAGTGACAGTAATGACATTTTATAATGTTACAAAAGATTCATTAATTTCATTATTGATCAAATAATCCTGAAAAAATGTTTTGCACAACTGTTTTCAACATTGATAATAATCATAAATGTTTCTTCAGTAGCAAATCATCATATTCACATGATTTCTGAAGGCTCATGTGACACTGAAGACTGGAGTTATGATGCTGAAAATTCAGCTTTGAATCACAAAAATTAATTACATTTTAAAATGTTTTAAAATAGAAAAGTTATTTTACATTTTAATATTTTAGTTTCTTTTTTTTAAATAATATAAATGCTGCCTTGGTGAGCATAAGAGACTTATTCTAAAAACATAAATCTTACTGATTAAAACTTTTGAACAGCAGTTTATTTATTACACATGAGCTTTTTTTGTAGACACATTTTCTTTTGTAATCTTTTCAAAAGTTTAATTTAACATTTTAATTATTTCTTGGTTCGAAATGATGCAAAATTGTCTTTTAAAAACAGTACAAAATCTGTGCGTGTTCATGTTTTTCTATCCCTGTGGAGACTAACCTGAATGCACACTGACTCATGGGGACTTGTCACCGTGGGGACCTAAATTGAGGTCCCCATGAGGAAATAAGCTTATAAATCATACAGAATGTTTTTGTTGTTGTTGTTGTTTTAATGTAAAAATGTAGGTTTTCTCTGATGGGTAAGTTTAGGTGTAGGGTTAGTGTAAGGGGATTGAATATACAGTTTGCACAGTATAAAAACCATTACGTCTATTAAAAGTCCCCACAAAGATAGTAAACCAGACGCGTGTGTGTTTGTGTACAGGTTTGGCTACACTTGTGAGGGCCAAATGTCCTCACTTGTATAGTGAAATATTATGGCAACCGACTAGTGAGTCCTCGCTGGTTAAAATGATGTTTTTCATTTAAATCTAGTGTTTTGCATGTTTCTGTGATGGTTAGGTTTAGTGGTAGGGTTTGGGCTAGGTAAGAGAAAATATATAATTAAACTGATATAAAATCAGTGGAAGTCTATGCAATGTCCTCACTAATATAGTGAAACAAACGTATGTGTGTGTTATTGGGGAGACCCCAGAGCAATTTTTCTTCTACTAGTCATGTGAACTAGTCCCTCCCTCTTGTAATATTTCGATCCGCCACTAGGTGGCAGTGGCCTCCCAAAAGTGTGGCATTTTATAGAAATAATCTTTCAGTTGGTAAACTGAAATACACAAGATTATCTTTTTAAGTAGATGTCATCTTCCAACCTAAATGATCAGTATTCTTTAATGCCAGTATCCTTTACACAATATCACACTACACTACTAACATCCAACATTTGCTTTATCCTTCAGTGTTTTCCCTGTTTTTCTCTGCTGCTTCATTGGCAGTCTCCTCACATCTGATGCTGCCATGGTAAACAGGCTTTCCTGGAAGTCCAGCCCCCACCAGCCTCCACCCAATAGCCCTCTTTCTCTCTCTCTCACACACACACACACACACACACACACACACACACACACACACACACACACACACATACTCACCTCCTCCCAGAGCCCTTTTTTAATCCCTCTGTGACGTTGTGCTTTTACACGCTGACACATCGTAGGTCATTTCCTACGTTTGGCATTCCCACTGGGATGTCTGGATTTAATATGTAGCCTGGCGGTCCACCCAGCTCAGAGTGTGAGGGCCGCTGTTGCATGTGAGTCACTGTGATAGAGCGATGAGATCACAGTCTGACCGCAAGATGTGGACATGGCTTCAGTTCAGCTCACGGAAAACGCTCTGTTGTGTCGCATTCGTATAAAGTTTGATTGCGTCTTTGTTGTTACTCATAAAACAGCCACAGTCTGCCATGCTGTGATTCAAGAACAATCATGCTTATGATTTCATACTCTTACAATGAGATCAGAAAGGCTTTTTGAATTGGGTTCAGTGAGAGTTTGTGAAAAAGTTACATACATTTTTAATACAAAGTTATTAAACCTAGAAAGCAGAAATTACAATGAACATCTTAATATTATTAATAAAATGAACCTATAATAATAGTGATCCCACGATGACCGCAATTCATGCAAATTTAGTCTGTTTTGTTTGTGTTAATCCCACTGGTAACATTTGTGGCCAAGCTTTACTTTTGAAATATACCTCATTTGTATATCTGTTAGAAGAAGTCAGTGTCCAAACTACAATAAGGTAGCATGTAAAACATGTCATAATAATACAGATCTCTCTCTCTCCCAATAACATTATGATCACCGAAAGGTGAAGTGAATAACACTTATATCTTCATCACGGCACCTGTTAGTGGGTGGGATATATTAGGCAGCAAGTGAACATTTTGATGTGTTAGAAGCAGGAAAAATGGGCAAGCGTAAGGTTTGAGCGAGTTTGACAAGGGCCAAATTGTAATGGCTAGACGACTGGGTCAGAGCATCTCCAAAACTGCAGCTTTTGTGGGGTGTTTCCGGTCTCCATCAACAATGATGAACCGGCGACAGGGTCATGGGCGGCCAAGGCAAAGGCTGGCTCGTGTGGTCCGATCAAACAGACGAGCTACTGTAGCTCAAATTGCTCAAGAAGTTAATGCTGATTCTGATAGAAAGGTGTCAGAATACACAGTGCATCATAGTTTGTTGCGTATGGGGCTGCATAGCCGCAGACCAGTCAGGGTGCCCATGCTGACCCCTGTCCAACTTCGAAAGCGCCAACAGTGGGCACATGAGCGTGTGCGTTGCTTACCTGGGGAAAAACATGGCACCAGGATGCACTATGGGAAGAAGCCAAGCCTTGGGTCCTGCCATCCATGTGGATGTTACTTTGACACGTACTACCTACACTCTTTCATGGAAATGGTATCTTGAGTGGTTTCTCATGGAAACTGATTTTTTATATATATACATATATACACAGAGAGAGCTTTCCTGGAAGTCCAGACCCCACCAGATATAGATATGGGATGGTAAACCATTGTTATGATCCCGGCCTGTTTTCCCCTGCCTTGTGTTGGACTCTTATTTTGAAGTGGTTTTCTATTCCTATTGTTTCTATGTTCACTCATGTGTTCAGTTCCTTGTTGTCTTGCCTTCCTTGTTTGTTACACAGTCACACTGATTGTTCCCAGGTGTGTCTTACTCTTGTTTGCCAATCACCCCTTGTGTATAAATGCCCCAGTGTTTCTCATGTTCCTTGTCTGGTGTTGTCCTTTTATGGATGTTGCGTGTGTTTGTGTGCGCACTTGTTGTCCGTTTTTTTTTTTTTTGGCCTTCCTTACCTATGTATGGATTTAAAAAATAAATGTTTTCTGCATCTGGATCCAACTCTCTCTCGTTCCTCTGAAACCACCGGTACAACCATCTACTTACAGGTGAAATTACAGAAAGTAATTGCAGATGTAATTACATGCAGGGTTTTCTTTAAAGGTCCCATGGCGTGGATTTTTAAAATTATTTGATAATGTTTCCTGAGGTGTACTTATATTGTTAGTATGATTTTTACATCATAAAATGTCATAATTTAGAAATAAAAGGCATTTTTCTATTCTGATATTAGCCCTCTGGCTTGAATGCTCTTTTTGAAGGGGCGTGTCTGCTGTGAGACTTCAGTGAAAACGCCCACTGTTGTGATTGGCTGACATCTTTGCATTTGAAATGAGTATTAGATCTTGTGGCGGAGGGGGCGTGGTTTAGCGAGGTCTACACGCACTGCCAGAGAGAGAGACAGACTGGGCACTAGTAGTGGGAAGTTCGGATCATTTTACTGACTCGGATCTTTGAGTCTCGTTCAGCAAAATGAACGAATCTTTTTTCGAGTCATTTCGAGTCATTTCGTTAATTTCAGCAAAATATAATTAAAATGACATGTTAAATAGCCCAACACATCTAGTAAATGTTGATTACATTTGTATAACTAAATAAAAATAAACTATAGGGTACTGCAACCAAAGCCAAATTATAAGAAACTGAAACGTTTAATTAATTGATTAGTTGGGTCAGGCTATTGCAGTCTAACTCTGTTAGTTCACCTCACCTCCTGATCCAAGACATTCTTTCTTTTGCAACTTCATATTAATCACGTTTGTTCTCCGCCTCTCGTGTCTCTCGTCTGTGTGTCTGACTTTGAACTGGGGCTGGGAGTGGGCCGGGCCATGTGACACCGGTCCGGGAACAGAATGATTAGTTCATCTTTCGAGTCTCGAGTCTCGAGTTCGGGTTTGAGTCTTTCGTTCTTCCTGTCAGTCCAGTCTATGCTGTCAGAAGCGGAAACAGAAAAGATTAGTTCTTTCGAGTCTTTCGGGTTTCGAGTCTTTCGTTCTTCCTGTCAGTCCCATAGAGTATATGCTGTCAGAAGCGGAAACAGAAAATATTAGTTATTTCGAGTCTTTCGGGTTTCGAGTCTTTCGTTCTTCCTGTCAGTCTCATAGAGTCTATGCTGTCAGAAGCGGAAACAGAAAAGATTAGTTCTTTCGAGTCTTTCGGGTTTGACGTTTGAGTCATTCGTTATTTTGCCACGTGACTTGTCACCGTATTGAACACTAGTTCACAACCTTTTTACTAACAAGCACGTAGTTATTTTTTTTATTTTATTTCTTTTATATATAATTCTCAGTTAATATCAGACATATACAAATATGGGAAATATATTGACTATTCAAGTCTAACATCACAAATTCAATTAGACTATTACTAATTTTGAATCAACTGTATTTAATTTTTCTCTATTGAGTTGTTATATATATATATATATATATATATATATATATATATATATATATATATATATATAAATAGGACAAAAAATAAACTCAATATAGAAAAATAAAATACAGCTGATTAAAAAATTAGTAATAGTCTAATTGACTTGAATTTGTGATGTTAGACTTGAATAGTCAATATATTTCCCATATTTGTATATGTCTGATATTAACTGAAAATTATAATCCACAGTAAATAAGTCTCATCAAAGTGGTTTCCCCTATCATATGGATAAAGCTTTGCATTAACCGACTCTTAAATATCACATTCAATGTTATAGAAAATAATCTATATGCATTTGAGAACAAATCGCATCTGGTAACTGTAAAAGTAAAAAAAAAAAAAAACTAGTAAAAAGGTGAATTAGTGTTCAATACGGTGACAAGTCACGTGACAAAAGAACGACTCAAACCTGAAAGATGAACTAATCTTTTCTGTTTCCGCTACTGACAGCATAGACTCTATGGGACTGACAGGAAGAACGAAAGACTCGAAACCCGAAAGACTCGTAAGAACTAATCTTTTCTGTTTCCGTTACTGACAGCATAGACTCTATGGGACTGACAGGAAGAACAAAAGACTCGAAACCCGAAAGACTCGAAAGAACTAATCTTTTCTGTTTCCGCTTCTGACAGCATAGACTCTATGGGACTGACAGGAAGAACGAAAGACTCGATGATTCAGAAATGATTCAGAACCCATATGTTGCGTAATGCGCATGCGCGGTCAACACAAAATGAACGAATCATTCTCTGAGACAACTCGGTAGTCCCGAGTCATATTAAAGATTCGTTCAAAATGAACGAATCGTTCATGAACGACACATCACTACTGGGCACTTGATGAGCATTGAGTACACAGACAGTCTGTTGATCGCGTGAATGCATCTCGTCATTGCAACGCTATTTCTCTCACAAAATGCTTTCACCACAACTAACAGCAAACACGACATCGATATGAATGCAGTAAGAGCCTCATTGAGCGTCATTCATTATAACGTCAGTTTGGGCAAGTGTGCAGATACACTCGCGATGTGTGATTGACAGATCCGAACATTATAAAGAGAGCTAATCAAGCATCTAATCACAATTTAAATAACAGATTTGTTTTGAGAAACAGTGTGAAGTTGATCGTTGATTCACTGGCTTGATTCACGGATGCATAAACGGTTTAGAAAGAAAGTCTGTGTGAACTCGAATATTTAGCTACATACCAGAAATCACTGATCACAGATCAGGCATTAATGAACACTGTTACTCACCGTTTGTGGCAGTGCTGTCGTGTGCATATCGCAAAAACCTGTGCTGACATTGTGAAACGGAATCCATTTTCTCCTAATTCTCTGGGCGGGCAAAGCAGAGGAAGGGGAGGTATAACCTTTCCCCGTATGACGACATACAGGGAAGATTCAAGATCGGCTTGTCTGAGCTCTCATTTTCTCAAAGGTAATGGGACCTTTAAATGCAAGTGCAGTGTACAAACATGTACACAATAAGTGCATTGTATTATTAATGATTAATTGGAATGTTAGTATCATTATTAGTGGATCATTATTGCAGTGATTATGTTTCAAGCTTGTTATATGCCTGGCAACGGCTCTTCTAACCCTAATTGATGGAGTGTAAACAAGATCTTGACCTGCACCTCTTGATGGTAATAAATGTTGTGATGTCCATCAAGAGGTGCGTCACTTTTTGGTCAAGATCTTGTATTGACAATGCAAGAGTCAAGCACCCTGTAAAGTCTCCTCAAGCACTTCCCAAATACTTTCAATGAATTTAAGGTCTGTGCCAATTCATTTGTGAAAATGATTCTTCATGCTCCTAACCATTCTTTCACTATTTGAGCCTGATGAATCTTGACATTGTCATCCTGGAATATGGCCATGATGTGTCTTCCTACATGGTTGCTTAAGAAATGAAAAGCTACACACTCCATCAATTAGGATTAGAAGAACTGTTGCCAAACATGTAACATGCTAGAAACATAATAATCGCTGTGATTAATGATCCAATCATTGACTCTTAAACATTTGCCTATTTAAATCCAAACAGCCTCCATACTAGTTATGTTTTTGTTTATAAGCTGTTCTTCTGCTAATAAATTCGTCCTTTTGCATAAGGAAGTTTCTTTCTATTAGGATTACATATTTCAAAATCTGCTGTTTGCATGAATTGACACTAGTGAGCACCTTTGATGGTCAATCTGATCGACTAATAATAATTTCCATTAATGAGCACTCAGTGTGTGCTATAATTAGAGGTGACTTGCGGCAGAAGAGCGAGATCATAATATGCATTAATGAGAGGAGCTTGTGAAGTGAAATCACTTGACATACATTCCAATGTCACATGCAGACGCTCTGAGCATTGAGCCTTTCAGTTTGATTGGCACTGAGCAAGAAAAGTCAAATCTAAACTGAGTGGTCCGGTACCACAGCTCTTGATTTAATCATTTTCACCCCAGAGGCCAAATGTAATAATGATGCCAATCCAAGTTGGTGAGCAGTGAACTATTAAATCCATGGTCCTGCATTCAGGAAATACCTAGAGTGGGGAAAACCTCTATAGAAGGACATTAAAATATTTCTATAAATGAACAATCAAAGAGGAAGTCTCTGGGCCATAATGCAGAATTTTGTGAATTATGATGCATTTGTCTAGGCGTTAAAGTGCAGAAAAAGTAGTGAAATGGATTACATTTGTTGTACATCTTATGGAGACTCATTTATGGAGTTTACACGAAAGTACTTTATAAATATAAACTGTCCTTTTCAGGGAAGTTAAATATTTATTCAACACGTTTAATAATTATTAATCGGACAAATGTCTCAGGGTCTGTTTCTCTTATATATATATTTTTGGAAAACCTTTGGGTTTTAGCTTTATTTAAATAGGTATTTAATATTAAAACGTGCCACCTAATATTTGGCATATGCTGAGATTAATTTACTCGCTTTTTTTGTTTTGGTTTATTTTAACCTCTCATCACGGTGGGCGGTCGCTCTCCTTCTGCGGTGGGCTCTCGCGAAGTCTCCGCAGTCGAGGGTGGTGGTGGGCTGGGTTCTGGGTCTGGCTGTGTCCTGGATCGGGGACAGATGCTCTCCAGACCAGTGGCGAAGTTCATATGTTTGGCAACAGCTCTTCTAACCCTAATTGATGGAGTGTAAACAAGATCTTGGAACAACCTGCTCTCTTGATGGAAATAAATGTTGTGATGTCCATCAAGAGGTGCATCACTTTTTGGTCAAGATCTTGTATTGACAATGCAAGAGTCAAGCACCCTGTAAAGTCTCCTCAAGCACATCCCAAATACTTTCAATGAATTTAAGGTGGGCCCACCCACTTTGAATTGTGGCCCACCAAAAACATAGTTGGTCATTTTCCTAAAAGATATATAAGATAATAATTATAATAACGTCTTATCACACTATAACTTTATTTGTTTGGTTAAAAGAATGATTAAATGCAATTTTCCCCTATCCCTATAGGTGTATTTCACACGCTTGTCAAAATTAAAGTTTTGATTTGTCTGTTTCTGGTAGTCCCACCAGTCCTAACCATAGTAGTTTTACAGTCTGTAAACAATATATGTAGTTTTACAGTCTATACCAGTGTTTCCCAACCTTTTTTCGGTCATGGCACCCTTTGAAAATGTTCTCCATTTTCGCATACGTTACGCTAGGGGTGTAACGGTACAGATTGCTCACGGTTCGGTTTGTATCACGGTTTTAGGTTCACGGTTTCGGTACGGTTCAGTATTTGCTCTATTCAGGGAAAAAAGGACTACTGTCAAATAAAAATAAAGAAAATAATAAGAACAAATCATTTAAATACAAGCAGCAGCACAAATAAATACTATTGAGCAAAGATACTAATAAAATAAACTATGCTTTTCAGTTTTTTCAGGTACGTTTAACATTAGTTTTCAGGTACAGAAATTGATCAAATGTAAAATAGCATTGCATATTTGAGTGTATAAATTAAAGATTAATCCTATTAAACTTACAAAAGCTATTCAATCAAGAGCAGTGAGTGATGTCCTTGTCTTTTGTTGTTTGACATTAAACAGACAGCAGTAAAGGCTACTGCCCCTTTAAGACCTAATGCTACTGCCCCTTTAAGACCTAAGGCACGGATATGCGTCGTCTTTCTCGACTGTATGAAGTTTACTTAAGGCATATACAGACTATGTCTGCTAGATACTATAGTCCTAACCATAGTAGTTTTACAGTCTATGGTTTTGAAAAATGTAACCAATGAAAGTATTAAAAAGAGCTTGTGACTAAACCTCATAACTCCATTGGCTCTTCAAACTGTCATTCAAAATTCATAACTGTTTTATGAAGGCCCACCCATCTGAACATTTCTGGCTTCGCCTTTGCTCCAGACACCTGAGGATGGCCTCCCTCTAGTCCAGTCCTGAGGTGTCTGGGAGATCTAGGGTGGTGCTACTTGCCGGCACCGATCCAGAACATCGATTTGAGGGTCTCATCGTCGTAAGGACAGGTGACGGCAAGATGGCAGAATTGTTCTGTGTAACAAAGAAAATCAACGCCCTTTTGGGCAATCGCTGCAAACTTTGTCGGTCGTTCTGTCACAAAATGAAGAAGATGAGAGTCCACAGGTTCAATACGGAATGTCTTTAATAATAAATTAAATCAAGAAAATTCAAAAGGTGTAATAGTGTGTGCGTAACAGCAAACACAAACATCGACCGACAAAACACAAGAGTGAAGGTGAACTTAAATACACATGGTAATGAACTAAACGAATATTATATTATAATAAAATTAATCACTACCATTACCACTCAAAAAAAAAAAATCTGGCAATCTTTCTAAACTTTGGTATTAGTGACGGCAGCAAGTCAAAGTCTATTTAGCTGGACTGGAAAGGCTGATCTCAACTGCTGTGCTGCTTTGCACGGCATCATTTACCTAAGATTTGAAGTGATGGAAAAATCTTATTCACCCACTGGGTTTCAGTGTGCCATGGAACATTAATGACCATAATCCATTCCTTTGGATTTTAAGTGTATTTAATGGTAGTGCTGCATAACAACATTCAAATGCCCAGTTTCACAGACAAGGCTTAAGCTAGCCCCAGACTAAAATGCATATTTGAGCTGTTTTAACTGAAAGAAACTTATAACAACAATGTATAACTTGACTTATAAACAACTTATAACTTGTTTTGTCTCAAGATTCACACCAATAATGTTTTTTTTTCTTTCTAAGGCACGTTTATTAAAGCTATAATTGTCCTAATTTAACTTCATCTAAACCCTGTCTGTGAAACCAGGCCATAATGTTCTTTATTATAGCAAAAGTTTAAAAAACACTTTGTTTCATTTCACATATGAATGTTCATAAACTACTGATCTGTTAAACATTATATAAAGTTTTTCATAAACTATTTCCCATTTAATGTATTATTTTGTTTTGTATCTTATCTTCTGAAGTGATGCCAGATTGATATATGGTACAAGATAATAAACAGTAAAATAAGATATGTGTGATAAGAATAAACTGATTTCAGTGTGGTTGGGTGCTAAAAAGGAAAAACAATTGCAACACAGCCGCCACTGGAACTCCACTTAGTCTCAGTTAGAGAACTATTTGAGGGTGTGACTGTTTGTCATCTGTACCACCCTTTTAGTGGTCACCAACTGCACACTCATGACACTGGGCATCTCTGACAGGATGTACACAATTAAAAGCATTTAATTCACACCACATATTAACGGCTTGTTTTTGTTTTTTATGTTCTGAATTGATAAATGATAGGATTCTGACGTAGCTTAAAACTACAACTATAGTGGACCGCATTTTCGTACGTGAGAGAGAAATATCCATTGTTACTGAAACACATCTGTTTGTAATTTACAACTTAGCAAGCTGGTTCATAACAGCCCACCCTCCTTCAGTTTATGAATCACTTTACATCATGTCGGATGATACAGCGTATACTATAAGTGGATATCAAAGCACAAATGGGGAGTTGGGCCATTAAATATTAATTCATGAATGTGAGGATCAGGGAGAGGTCTTATTTCAATCCCTCCAAAAACTCTTGCCACAAAGTCGGAAGCAAATAATTCCCTAGAACGTATTGAATGACGTAGCATTAAGACTGTTTTCACTGGAATTATGTGAACACTCCAAACCCATTTTTTTTAAGAAGGGGTGTGCAAAAAAGTTTTCCGGGTAGTTTCTGTTTACCTGACATCTCCTAATTCAATAATCCAATCCCTGGACCATATTTGGCCTGAAACCGAACGATTCCAATGAACCTTTCGGCTTCTGTCTGTAGATATTATCTCACCTCAGTTCTGCTCACCTTGTATGGCTTGAGTAAATTCTTTTGAGATTGAGGTCCATTGGGAGTCACTGTGGTGGGGTGGATCCACAGATCTTCACAATAGCCCCCCGCGCGGTGACCACACAGGGCCCGTGTCTTATTCAGCTTAACGTGACACAGATGTTAAGACAAGAGAGGCATTACAGTGTATAGCTGCAGGACCCATTGTTAAGTGGAAACATTAACACTGAAATCGAAGTTCTCTATAAAAGGGTCCTAATGTCCTGAAATAGACTTCACATGCTCAAAAAAAAAAAAAAACACTTTTAAAGGCACGATATGTAAGATTTTTGGATTAAAATATAAAAAAAAACACTACAACAAAATTGTTATGTATTTTGTTGACTTGTGTACTCCCAAATGTTTCCAAGAATGTTTAAATCCAGAGAAATAATCCATTTTTAGCGACTATCAATGACATCATACCCGCGTTAACATGGTTGTATTTTGTAGAAACCATGGAAACACCAAAGACGCTTTAATATATTATGTGTTTTATTAGACAGGTGAGCAACTGTTTGGATACATTCATCGACAGAAAACGAATCATTGTTATATAGCTCAACACAGTTAGTCTTACTGTTTAAATCTCGTTTTCTTGATTTACCGCGAGTACCATGTTTTACCATGCCTAATATCGGTCTAGCTTACTGCAGTGTGCAACAAGTGTCTCATAGTAGCCGCTGAGCGAACGCACAGAGAAGCATTATAACATAACTTTCAACACACTCAAATGTATGTAATATGATAAAACAGCTCTGCGTTACCCCACATACGCATGACCGGAAGAAGCGGAAGCGGTCGTCTGTGGCATAATAAAAGCTCCACTGCTCCCAAGCCATGTGTCGCGCTTGTCTCTCATTAGCAATCGCTCGTCGTTCCGCTCCAATGGCTTTCAGCCCCACCCTGCTTCATACTACAGTAACATTCGCTCATTCATGAATATGATTTCTGCCCGAGTCCCGTCGGATTCTTTTGAGGTAAAGACAACAACTCCCTTTGTTTGCTATCTCTAGCGGCGAAAAATACATATTGTGCCTTTAATGCTAAAATGACTGACATACCCATCACAAAATATCGACTTTGTTTTCCAGTGCAGCTGCAGGTAAAATTGTCCTTTTCAAGAGAAAGAGGATGTTTTAGAAACATAGCAATTACAACAATTTCTAATAAACACAATTCAGTTCCCTAAATAATGCTCAATTCCTGTGAAGCTTTAATTCTATGACATACAAATTATATGACATTATAGTCAAGTCAACTTTATTTATATAGCGCTTTTAACTATGCAAATTGTTTCAAAGCAGCTTCACAGTGTTAAACAGGAAAATGATGCAACAGAATTTTATTCAGCCGTATAGCCATTCCGGAGAAAACGGTGATGTCATCAGTTCATTTCAAGTCAAGTCAAGTCAAGTCAAGTCAAGTCAAGTCAAGTCAACTTTATTTATATAGCGCTTTTAACAATGCAGATTGTTTCAAAGCAGCTTTACAGTGTTAAACAGGAAAATAATGCAACATAATTTTATTCAGCCGTATAGCCATTCCGAAGAAAACGGTGATGTCATCAGTTCATTTCAAGTCAAGTCAAGTCAACTTTATTTATATAGCGCTTTTAACAATGCAGATTGTTTCAAAGCAGCTTCACAGTGTTAAACAGGAAAATAATGCAACAGAATTTTATCTAAAGTGTGGGCTTTAGATCAGTAATTAGATCAGTAATTTAGTTTATATGGTTAATTTAGTTTAATAATTCGATTTATTTGGATATTTAGTTGAAAACTTTGAAAAATTTAGTGTCCCCAACTGAGCAAGCCAAGCCAGAGGCAACAGTGGCAAGAAAACCAAAACCCCATCAGGTGACCTAATGGAGAAAAATAAACCTTGCGAGAAACCAGGCTCAGTCGGGGTGCCAGTTCTCCTCTGGCCAATTAACAAGCAGCGTATGATTATTATTCTGGCAACTTTATAGGTCAGAGGTCATAATAGATCGGAATATTTGAAAGATCGGAGGCAACACGCCGGAGACGGGTTTATTGAGGATGCCGTATTGATTAAACAATTATTAAATTGCAATATTTGAAAGATCGGAGCCGTCAGGCCGGAGACGGGTTTATTGAGGATGACGTATCGATTTAACAATTATTGTTAAATCGAATTATCAGTGTGACAATATCCCTTTTCTTTTATGTTCCACTGAAGGAAGAAAGTCACAGGGTTGGAACGACACACGGGTGAGTAAATGATGACAGAATTTAAGAGTGAACTGTCCCATTAAGTGCAAATTGAATGTAATGCTTTTTAATTGCAATTAAATGAAAGTGTATTATAGTTTACATTTATATTAAATGCAATTAGTTGAAGTAGTTAAAGTGCTGACACACTTAAGTACACTACATTTTTTCATAATTACTTCTATTGTCAGTACATATCAACACCATTTAGATTTTTTTTTTTAATTTAAAAATAAAAAAATCTTTATCACTGAACATTTATTTAACCATAGCAAAAGTAAATTTCTTAAGTAAATGTTTAATCTCTGTTTTTTTTGTGTTTATTTAAAATAAGACGCATCTGATATTATTGTAATCTTATATCCGTTTAATTTAACAGTTGAGATAGTTCTTTAATGCACAAGAGGATTTTCTACACTGAGAAAGTCAAAAATCGTTAGGTTGTGCCCCCTACTTAAGTGTGTGGTCCCTATTTTAACGATCTGAGCACGTGTTCTGAAGCACATGGCGCAGGTGCACTTAGGGAGTGTCCGAATCCACTTTTGCTAATTTAATGACGAAAAAAAACAGTCGCTCGCCAGGCGCATGGTCCAAAAGGGTTGTACCTAGTCTCTTAATGAGTCATGGGTGTGTTTTAAGCGTAATGTGCACAATTTAAATAACACAAAAATACTGCCCTATTGACTTTAGGGGCCCTATCATAACCCCGGCGCAATGCGACGCCAGGCACAACACAAGTGTTTTTTGCTAGTTTCAGCCCAGTGCAGTTATCATTTTCACATCCAGCGCCACGTTGTTTAAATAGCAAATGCACTCGTGCCCATCTGTTCGTCCATGGGCGTGCTGGTCTGAAAACGAGGTGTGTTCAGGCGCATTGTTGGCGCATTGCTATTTTGAGGCAACTGAAAACGACTGCGTCCATTGACAGTATTTTTTGTGTTGTTTAAAGGGCGCGTTATTAATATGCACCTATAGGCGGGTGCACAACACGCGTGCACTCCGCTTATTACACACACAGGGACGCGCGGCAGCACACAAACATTTTTAAATATACAAAATAAAAGGATTTCCCTCTAGAGAAGCACTCAGTCTTTCCGCTCGCAAATTCCGCCATGTAAAAGCGAATCCGCCATGGTGCAAGACTTTTAAAGGGAATGGGAGATGAGACTCCGATTGGTTTATTGCACGTTATGCCCAAAATGCACCCATGACTCATTAAGAGACCTATACACTGTAAAAAAATATTTAAAAAGTAAGTTACCTGGCCATAAAATTTTGAGTTCATTGAAATTAAATATTTGAGTTAATACAATGAACATTTTTCATATTGCGTAATTGTGTGTTTTATTTGTAATAATGCAGTGAAACATGCCAAATTGTGCTATTTTCATGATTTATCACATCATTTTTATTTATTTATGTGGTTCAGATACAATAATATTTTGAGTTTCTGTTGATTAAACCAATTTCCTTCATTGTATTAACTCAAATTTTTTATATTTCAATGAACTCAAAATTTTAAGGCAACCAGGTTACTTACTTTTTTAAGTTAAACCAACAATATTTTTTTACAGTGTAGGTACAACCCTTTTGGACCCATGCGCCTGGCTCGCAGACTGCTGTTCCCGTTGTTAAACTAGCAAAAGTGGATTCGGACACGCCTTAAGTGCACCTGCACCATGCACTTCAGACCATGCGCTCAGATCATTAAATATAGGGCCCTAGACCAGGATTTTTTTGTTGGTCAGTGGTGCAGTCGTTTTCAGTTGCCTCAAAATAACAACACACCAATAATACGCCTGAACTCACCTCGTTTTCAGACCAGCACGCTCATGGGCAAACAGATGAACAGATGATAACTCCATTGGCCTGAAACTAGCAAAAAACACTTTTTGCCGTCGAATTGCGCCGGGTGTATGATTGGGCCCTTTGTCATGAAAGTGTACTCTCATACACTTAAATGGCCTTTAATTTCATCAATATTAGATTATCAGTAAGTACAGTTTTTTCACAAGGTACCTGAAAGTCAATGATGCTTTTGTGTCTAAATGGTATCAATTCCATGTATCCAAGTTCCATGTTAGTGTACATTAGCGGTTTTGATATTAAGAGCTAAACAAACTCATATATGTGTGTGGCGTCCACATACTTTTAGCTATATAGCGCAGGCCTACAGTATATGGGCAAGTCAGGCGACTGTGGATAGTTGTTACATTGGGATGTTTCTTAAAAGAGAAGGGTTGTGGGTAGTTTGTTTGTATTCAAAAACACTAGAAGCATGTGGTTAGTCCTCATTTACTCAGGAGTGTTTGAATATGCATATAGGCTACTCGTCTCTGTGTTCTCATCTATTTTTCATTCATTTATTAGATACATACTGTTAAGTTACAGTATTGTAGTATACCAGTTACAGTAGTATAAAGTTGTAGTAGTAAACCATTTCTGAATTGAGAAATAGGTCATTGTACTATAAACATATTGTGTAAGTTTCAGAACTCAAATACTTTCCTTGTTAGTCCAACAACAGCTAAAACCAAGCTCAGAAAACGACTTGTTTTGGATTTTGTCAAATTGCGTCATAGTGTGAGAAGACCGATCATAGTCTACTTCTACATGCCTCTTTAGCCTCGCCCACCGATTCACTCACAAATACTTAAACTCCGGCAACAAAATGATAAGAGATTCCTCTGAGGAATACAAGACGTTTTGAAGTGCCAAGTGGTGGCAAAACAAAGTCTCTGCATTGCCATCCTGGTGATCCTAAAATTAAGAAAGCATGGATGAACGTTATTTTTAACAAAGTTCCAGAACGCATCTGCAGTAACAGTGTTTTTACCATGTGTCACTATTGATTTTTCTGTTGCAGATTGTTTGATATGTACTTAGTATTTAGACTGTAGCGTCGCATTCAAACTGCATATTTGCGACTGTTATTTCCTTTGCTTCGGCATTCATGGTTTAATGCTTGGATTATCGGATACGGAAGAGAGCACGTATTAATGGCGTAACCTCGGTTCCCCGAGAAGGGAGGGTGACATTGCGTAGGCTACAGCTAGCTGATGCTATTTTTTTTTTTAGAAATATACTGAAGCTTGCGGGGCAATGTTGCTAAGCGAATCAGACTTCGGTAGAACATCAGCTAAAGCTGTATAGTTGCATACGGACATCATCACAAGAGGTTATAAAATTTACACAAATCAGCACAATATAACATTAGGCTTTCACATTTTGGAAGTAAAAAGGGACTTCTAAAATTGGTATTACAGTGAATGTTTCTGGCTTTGTGAAAATGAAACTTGCGCTGTAGACAAAGTTATAATACAGTATAATCAAGATTGGAATCAATCAATTCTTAGAATGAAAATGGGACAAAAAAAGAATATAGATTCTGTCATTTGTACCAATTTGTTACAGCAGCAGAAAAAAAAAACACGCCAACTTCTGAGTTTTAGAGAATGGGCACTGATAATACTATAGAATTGATTCTTCTTCAATATTACAAAAAGGAACATAAAGAAGATACATTCTCAGAAAACCTGATCAAAAATAAATTACAAGGTAACTTCCAAATAGAGTTCTTCAATTTTGTGAGGAAAAGTCCATAAGTTATTCATATCAGAGTTCGGATAAGAGGTACTCCAGTTAGATTGTGCTTTAGGGAGGTTTCTTGGAGTTAAAGAAAGGGCATTTCTAATAAAGAAGTTGTTGCATTTTTTATCTAATATACTATAGCAATATAGTTGTTTAAACAGCCATATCATAAATACATCATCTTTTAACTGTGGTAACTCCAAAGCATAGTTAATATGCAAAAAAATGTCAGATAGTTGGCAAATGTTTCAACTATCTAACGAGATCATTTCAACATCTGAAGTACACGTGTAATAGCGGGAAAATTATTTTAATATGCAAAACTGTTTCCCGATCATAGCAGTGGGCGTTTATTTTTTTGTCTTGAATGCGACACGCCCACCAAAACGCAGTGTTCGAAAGAGAGTCAAAAACAGGATAGACAATAGCCTATTAATTCTAAAGTAGATTGTTTTTGATGTAAACGTCTTGATAATATTATACGTAGACCTCAGAGAACATGATAAAAAAATGCCGTTCATTACCCCTTTAAATCTTTGCGTCGTTCCTCCATTTTAAAAGGCATACTTTGGATAAACACATTTTCTATACGTGGCCAAGTACACAGTCTGTGTTGAGCCTATGCAAAAATTGGGTTACAAAGAAAAAACATGACCAAAAACAGGAATCCGTAGGATCAAGCAAGAATTAAACTCAGTCCTTTCAGTCAGCCAGCGGACAGCTGTGGGCGTGGCGGACGTTGCCTCGGTAACCAGAGGTGGAGCAGGTTATAAGTTGTAAGTCCAGGCGGCTGTTAGTGATTCCTTCCCGAAGTCTTTGGATCATATTGCTATTAGCCAGTCGCTCTGCTCCGCTTCATCGCCTGACCCTCCAAGCTACCTTCAGCTTGAAAGAATACACTTGAACGATGTGCGGTAAGTTCAAGCTTCTTATCCGTATTACTGTACCGGAATAGGAATGCTGTACATGAAAAATGTCTTCTCATACTGTCGTTGTTTCTATTAATTGATTAGTCCCAGTGTGTGAACGTGAATAGTCAGTCGAATGCAGCGTCATCCTTTAAATGTAAATATTGGGTTGGTCTGGTTATCATTCACCGGAGTTGTGACAGTTGAAGTGACAGATCCGGTTTGCAGTGCGACAGCGGTGTTGACTCAAAACCTAGTGAAGTGCCTACCTAGGTAGCCTTTCTGGACATCTCAGACGCCAGCGAACGATATGTTGCCTGGTGTTTCGGTTTGTGAGTGATATTCATATGACGCAGGAGAATCCTGTCTCTGGCTAGGGAGCAGCACAAACTGCGTTTTAAGACACATGATCCATACAATATTTATCGACGTGGCTGATCCCAAATGTGCTAAATGAGCTTTATCACCTCGTCTACCATTGTTAAAAGTAAATATATATTTATACAAAAAGCTGTACTTGTAAATAAAATAAAATTAATTGAAAGGCAACTTAAAGAGAGGGCACTTTCACTTTGATGCACGTTGTAATAATGTCAAATTAAAAGTTTTACTTTACTAAAGTACATTTTGAATCAATATGTTTTAATAATCTTGTCGTGCTTTACAGTACAGTACAGTTATTTTGATGTGCTGACATCAAAATAGCCTACTAAATCACATGTAAATTATTTATAATTTAAATCTATCTATCTATCTATCTATCTATCTATCTATCTATCTATCTATCTATCTATCTATCTATCTATCTATCTATCTATCTATCTATCTATCTATCTATCTATCTATCTATCTATCTATCTATCTATCTATCTATCTATCTATCTATCTATCTATCTATCTATCTGCCAACAAGCATCTTTTCTTAATCCTTCACTCTATTAAAGGGATAGTTTCATGTAAAAATGAAAATGGTGTCGTCATTTACTCACCCTCGTGTCATTCCAAACCTGTATGAATTTCTTTTGTCTGTTGAACACAAAAGAAGATATTTTAGTTAATGTTGGTAACCAGACAGTTGACAGGACCCGTTGACTTCCATAGTAGGAAAAAAAAGTACTATGGAAGTCAATGGGGGCTGTCAACTGTCTGGATACCAACATTCATTAAAATATCTTCTTTTGTGTTCAACAGACAAAAGAAATTCATACAGGTTTGGAACAACTTGAGGGTGAGTAAGTAATGATCGTTGGGTGAACTATCTCTTTAATGTCATCTTTATCATCTTAATGTGAATTGATATGAACTTTTGTTTTGTTGCTCTCTCTAAGCCTTGTGACCTTGTATCTGGCAGGAATTTTCGCCTACCTGAATTACAGAGTGCCACGGACGAGGGGTGATATCATTCAGACCCTCATAAAGGGACTTCAAAGGCTGGAGTACAGGGGTTATGACTCTGCAGGTAAGACTGCCACTCCCACCTCTGTAAAGGTAATGTCAGTGTGTTCCGCAGGTAACCGATAAGGCACAAGAACTGAACAGTGGCCTCGTTTCTTGCATTTGGCAGCGCAGAGGACCTGGAGTGTCAGTTGTTCTAGCTGAAGCAGTCAGTTGATATTCGTGTGAAGGGGATTATTGTGCAGTTAATCTTGTTTTTGTTTTTTTGCATGCCCTTCTTTCTTCTTATGCACTCATTCTGTTTTTATTAAGACTTTAAAACAAAGACAGAGAGATTGTGACCATAAATGATGTTGTGTATCATTTATGTGTATTTTTTTATTTGTCAGGTGTTGCAGTAGATGGCCCAGGAAAAGATCACGCAGCTAATATCAGCCTCTATAAGAAGACCGGGAAGGTGAAAGCTCTTGATGAAGAGATCCACAGTACGTTAACCTGCTTTATTGTCAGTCTTTTTATCTTTAAAGCTACACTGTGTGATATTTTCCCCCATCTAGTGGTGAACTGGTATATGACCATCCAGTGAATTTTAGTTTCTGTTCTGTTCAATTCCGATTTCGTTTTAACTCCTACGGTGGCCGATTTAGTCCAAGATTAATATGGCTTCCTGTTCGACCTCGTCCACATTCGACACGGTGCCTGTGGGATATTCTGTGCGCAGTGGGATGGTTGGAACTCAACTGGCCTAATTATTCGGCTAGAAAGAACTGCAGCTAATCCAGAGTGAACTTTGATGATAGTAATGTTTATTCAGTCATCCAATTGCAAGGCATAAACAGGTTTGCATGGATATGTACATAAATGTGGTTTCTGTGAGAGAACAAATTAGGATGGTAAATATACATGATAATGACATGACAGAATATACACAGTTAAGAACTGTATAACTACACTTATAAGTTACATTTGTATAATGTAACCGTAAACCAGAGCTTATTGTACCATATATAGGTGCTAAATGCAGCTGCATTAAAAGGAGCGGAGCTGCCGCTGCTAACAAGCGGTGTCCGGTTACAAAAGTGTGTGCGCAGGTTTAGCTCTGTATAACAAGTGTTAATATGCTGATCAGACCTGATACATATTTCCATCAACATACATTACAAGCAAATATTTTCTATAAACGAATAAACATTGTTAATAACTGAATGATTATTCAAATAGGTGAGCATTACGCTATTGTATGTTGACACAAAAATACTTCTGAGGTAACATCAACTGAATTACGCGATGACACACTCTGAAACACATCCACAATGACAATAACTATTATTACTTACGGAGTTATTAACGCACAGAAATACCACACAAGGAAAAACAGACTTTTGAGGAATAAACAAGCCAGGAAAACTCCGTATAACTCTGTTACTGGAGCTGCTGAGATGAAAACTCTCTGTGCATGCACCAGACAAGTCTGAACAAGTTGACGCGCACAGTGTTAAAACCGGTTAAAACGCGAATGGCGAAGCTTGAATTTACGGGTATGTCCCTCGTTGGCTAATGTACTTTCAAGATGGAGGAGCAACATGGCGACCACCGTTAGATCCCATTACCTTATGTATTTTCAATGGCATATTATAAACTTACGAGAATACTTTATTACTTGAAAGAAGTAAATATACATTAATGAGCACATATATTTTTGAAAGAACTAAGTGTTTTTAGCTAAGAATAGACTAAAAAAGTTACACAGTGTAGCTTTAAAGTATTTCTATGATGATTCATTTTCTCAATTTTTTTTCTTTCTTGTTTGTATCATCAGAGAACAACTCCATCGATCTTGAGGCAGAACTGGACACACACTTTGGCATTGCACACACTCGCTGGGCCACGCATGGAGAGCCCAGTTCTCTCAACAGCCACCCTCATCGATCCGACAAGAACAATGGTAAGACATCGGGCGAGATGGGAGACAACACAAATTAACTGACCTCATGATGGTCATCTGGTTTATATCCGGTCATTAGTAAACCAGCTGTGGTTGCTGTCAGGTTATGGGCTCTTTATCCAGAAAAGACAGGACTTGGCAGCCGAAACACGCTTTAAAGCCGTTATGTTTAGTTTGTAAATGAAAGGCTAGTGAAAGCTGTAATGCTGTGAATGATGGTTCAGATGTGAAAGTTCACTTCAGAAAATAAACACCTAAGTAGGGGGTAGAAACAGACAGCAGGAGGTTCCTCTCGCCACACAGTTTGCTGTGCTACTGATTCTGGATCAGCTTTCTCCTGTAATATAAAGGACACAATATTCAGTGAGGTTCAAAAGTTTTATTTACTCTGGATTCACAAAACATTCTTGAACAATACAATTCTTCTTAACTGCTAATTTCTTCTTATTTTCTAACTTAAGAATAAAGATAATATTTCGCATTCCCAAAAACGTTTCTAAAGAATTTTCTTAGCTTCTGTCCTTAGCTAAGATGAAATTTAAGAAGTATTCATTTTATTCAATGTTCTTAATAACAAAAGCAAGGGTGTAAAGCAGTGTTCCCTCTAATTTCTTTTCTCGCTGAGCAAAACTTTTCTCTATTGGGCGGACATTTTGGTCACCTGAGCAAAAAAATGTTTTACCTGTACAGTGCATGTAAACGCACACAAAAAAGTTGTTTCATCATACAGTTATAACTTTTAACTTTAATGTGCCATTTCTATTTTATTTAACTATTGATGTAACTTAGTGATATATTAAATAAGTTAATTCAGAAGTCACTAAATTAAGCACATTTTACAGTGCTGTTAACGGCAGTCTTCTTTACCAAGAAATACTATTAAAATCTCCCCCAGGACAGTTCAATTCTTTATAATATAATATATTATGAAAATAATTAAGCGGTTACACTGAGATGGTTCTTAATGTGTTTTTGTACAGTCATTTATTGGCGACAGGCAGCATTAAACCATTTATATTAAATTGCTTATGCATTTCCAAGATTTTCTATATCAGGGGTTGTCAACCTTTTTAATGGCAAGGATCCCTAAACAATCCCCTTCTGAGATCAATTCTTTATTAGGCTTACACTATAATACAATTATAATAGCCTATAATATAATATAAAAACTAATTAAAAGTATTTAAACTGATAGTATAATATATCAGTTTAAATGCTTCAATTTGTTTAAAAAAAAGTAATTAAATACGTAGATCTAATAGCTGAATATGTTCAAGGGAACATGTGAACTCTTTTATAGTTATCTAAACATCACTGAAACCCAAACCACACACACCTCTATTTTAAGTGTTTAGAGTTTGCACCCTACACTTGTGGTGAGTGTGAAACTGTAAATGTCTGTTTTGTTACCGTGCTGTGTCCATCATCTGTTATTTCCTCCACTTAAAGGTGAACTATGTAGGATTTTTGCAGTAAAATATCCAGAAACCACTAGGCCAGTGTTATATATTTTGTTCAGTTGAGTACTTAGAATATCCCAAATGTTTCCAACTATTTGTAAATCGTGAGAAATTGCTATTTTAAACGAGGAACCGGGACGTGTGAGCTATGCGTTTGAGGGAGTCGCCTGTCGATTGCGTCATATCTGGGTCACCCTCGGTTTCTGGTTTTATTCAGTGAAACACTTTATTCTCACTGCAGTGTGAACAAGTGTCATAGCAGCCGCCGAGCGAACGTCATAACTTCCTTTTCAACACACTCAGATATATCTAATACGATAAACAGAGTTGCGTTACCTCATATACTCATGACTGGAAAAGAGGAAGTGGTGCCAGCAACCGTGTCATAATAAAAGTCCCGCCGGCGACTATGCCATAATAACAGTCCCGCTCTTCAATCGCTCCTGCGGCCTTGCTCAGCTCCACAACACTCGCTCCTGCTCTGCTTCAAACTACAGTCATGTTAATAATCGCATCCATGAACATGATTTCTGCCCAAGTCCTATCCTGACTGTTTTCCACCGGCTGTGAGGTGAAGACCACATGTCCCAAGATTCTGGGCTCAAACGTGGCGTCATCAAACTACGCCATTCGTTTTGAACAGGCGACCTCTAGTGGACGGAAAAGTTACATAGTGTAGTTTTAATCAAGCCACTCTTCTTTAACACATGATGAGGTTTTATTCCACTTCTTTGCGTTTCTCGTTGCCTCTCATTTTGAGCTATTTGGACCGAAAAACACGACTCACTGCTGCATGCTCACACGTGACATCATTGTCTTTCTATGAAACCTGTAAACCACATCCACCGGTTCTAACACGATAGAGATACTAACTCTATAGTGGTAGAACAGAGCACTGCAATTATTTATCATTTATTAAACTACAATCAAATGGATTTCTCTTCACATTTCGCGTCTGTGTCTATCGTCTGCGCGGCATTTTATTCTTTCAGCGAGGCCGCGGCATCACAAGTTGCGCAGCTTAGAGGGAACGTTGGTGTAGAGTTACATTTTTGAAAGGTGTCATGAACTGGCTGTTTTTTAAAGGGGTGGTTGCATGCGATTTCACTTTTTTAACTTTAGTTAGTGTGTAATGTTGCTGCTTGAGCATAAACAGTATCTGCAAAGTTACAGCGCTGAAAGTTCAATGCAAACGAAGATATTGTCTTTTAAAGTTATGGCAGTTTATTGCCTACAAAAACGGCCGGTTTGGACTACAACAAGCTTCTTCCCGTGTTGGTGACATCATAAACCCTTGCTATTAACATAAACACTGCCCCCGCAAACACACAACAAAGTGGGCGAGGCCACGTCGCAGTCGTTACAAAAGAGAGAGAGCTGTTGCAGAACTACAAACTACATTTGGCCATCTACTGCGCCCCATAAACACAACCAAGCCTAGAAAAAAAACACTGAACCACCCCTTTAATATACTGTTTTACATTCAGATTTACATTCACTGTTTTACATTCACTGATAATGAATAAGTAATAGGCTATTTTCTGCCTTGGTTTTGAGGCTCTCTGAAAAACGCACTGAAGACTTGGACGTAAACGCCCACGGCTAGGATTAGATTGGATTTGCATATTTAATGAGTTTCCGCTCCCCTGTCAGTACACGTGAGGAATCGTTTTGAAAGCGTCTGGAGAAACGTTCACAGGGCTCGAAAAATATCTTTATCAAACAAACACAATGATTTATCTCTCATCCATTGGCGATTGATTGGAATGTTATTTCTGTATCATTTCGCCCGATCATCAGTGAATATGACCGCGAACCTAACACATGCGCGAGCGAGTGCAAGAAAGGAATGTTATTTGGTGATAGCCAGTATGAAAAACACATAGCCCCTGGACTTTGGGCTTTGCGAGCACTGACGTTACAAGTCCGAGTCTGATCACGAATGAACCAATAACACCATCTTACCATTTTTTTAAAAACTTGTTTCTTAAGAAGATTTTCTCGAATCCGTCCCATGTACTGATTTATTAATATTTGTAAAAATGTCATATTAATATTTTGAGTCAAAGCTAGAGCCCTTCTCTTTCTTATGGCCACTCTCCACTATACTTTCAAATGAAATAACAGTCAGTTAACAGTCGGCTTGTTTTAAGCACGGAACACACTTCAATCCAAGTTCCCACGCGAACATATTAAGTATTCAGTCTATTTTATCACGAAATTCAAAAGATAAATGACGTTTTGACGCTCTTTAATGTGGCGTGACTGATCACTGAACACAGTTCAAGTGGAGGCGCGCGCATGAACGCGATCATCTGTGAACGCGATCGATCATCTCTTCCTAAAGAATAAACATGAATCAACATCTGAAGGTATGTTGAGGATACATTAAAACTTACTGTCACGTATCATATGTGGTGTAAATGCTCAATCAGTGTTTCAACGGTGGAAAGACTTCAATATAACTGCTGTAAACTAAACAATGTCATGTAGCATCACATTTACCTCAGGCAGTCATTCTGTGTCCACAGAATTCTATTCACTAGATAAATCAACTAAACATATGCACTATATATTCATTATATTAGCCTATATTCATTATATACTACTGAACCTGTTAGTGATGTCTTGATTATTTGTTGCATGTTTAAAGGGGTGGTTCCGTGTTTTTTTTTTGTTTATGGGGCGCAGTATAACATGTCTTAATACTTCTTTTTTTCTTATATTTTACCTTTATTCCATACCACTGTCTCCACTGTCCTTTGAACGGCTCGTTCAAGCTTCCTGCTTCTGTGAAGCCCATCCCTCCGAAAACGCAATGGTCTTAGATTGGTTAGATGGCCAAATGTAGTTTATACTTCTGCAACAGCTCTCTCTCTTTCGTAATGACTGCGACGTGGCCTCGCCCACTTTGTTGTGTGTTCGCGGGGGCAGTGTTTATGTCAATAGCAAGGGTTTATGATGTCACCAACCCGGGAAGAAGCTTGTTGTAAACTGCCATAACTTTAAAAGACAATATCTCCGTTTGCATTGAACTTTCAGCGCTGTAACTTTGCAGATACTATTTATGCTCAAGCAGCAACATTACACACTAACTAAAGGTAAAAAAGTGAAATTGCATGCAACCACCCCTTTAAATAAACCTGTCATGAAAATGACAGACACTGTGAAGGCTATAAATTATTATATTTCATTAACAAATTGGAGAAAACTTTTTTATAATTAGATTTAGAATTTATTGCAAAAACTGCCTTATTTTGCATGTTACATGAAGTTTACATGTTTGCGAACTATGTTATTTGAGTGTTGAATATTATACCTAAAAATAAATAGCAACTGAATTTAGGCTAATAGTTTGGGCTCTGTTGTTAACCTTTAATATTAATGTGCAAGTAAGGGCTCCCTATATAGTTTACAGCAATATCTTCAATAAACTTTTAGTTATAATTTAATTAATTTAAGGACAGACACATTTTTTTTCAGTAAACCACTATTTAATAAAAATAAATAAAAAGCAATTTTGTAAAACTGCTGTACAGAACCGAATACTTTTTGATTTTGATACCTTTTACCTCAAGCACTGAACACTACATTCTCTCAACCATCTTCATTATGTGTATAATCTGGGATGCTTTTCCAATATTATATTGAATGAGTTCACAAGTATGCTAAAGTATAAGCCTGTAGGGCAGAAATCAGGAGAAAAATGTGGGTGTATCTAAACTTTTGACCAGTTTTGTGCTTTCAATGAGGACACAATTCTATGAACCTAGCTGGTTACCTATATAAAGCCTATGTAAAATGACTGCACCACACATAGAACAGTTTGTCATACAGCCATTGTTCAAGTCTTTTTCACACTGAAAAGCATGTAGGCCTACATGCATGAATGACTTAAATGGATGAATGAGTGTGTGTATCAACTATACTGGTTGTTGGATCTGACAGACGGCACCTTTTTTAAGTAAGGACGGAGGTCATGAAGAGGAATGTTGCCTTACTTGCTGCTGTTACATTAGTACACGTTTACAAAAATGCATAACATGCTTTAGCTCAGATGATTTTGTAATTTTGCCTCTTATGCTAATTTAAGGGGAGGGCCTTCCTGCAAGATTTTTGCTCCAGTTACACTGGCTGAAAATCGCCCGAAATCACCCCCTATACCCTCAAATAGGGCATTATTTGAGGGGACCGCCCTTTGTAGTGGTGTCCGAAACCATAGTGGACGTAATCGAGTGCACTCATTCAATCGCACATTGCACAGCAATAACAAGTATACAGCCGATGTACACTCACTGCTGTCCGAATACTCTCACTCGTTTTCATTCACTCCTTCAAGTGAACTGTATTAGTGGACTAATGTAGGGAATAGGAGGTGATTTCAGATTCAGCCACTTTTTTACAATTAAACACACCTGAACCAGCTAATCAAGGTTTTCAGGATTATCAGGTTGGAAGGTAGTTCTCCGGAAACAGGATTAGACACCTCTATAATTTGCTTCCTAATGTATTTATTGATCCTTCTCTTTACGTTTCTTTCCAGAGTTTGTTGTAATCCACAATGGCATCATCACAAATTACAAGGAGCTGAAAAAGTACCTGGTGAGCAGTATTTTTAAAGACTTCTTTACTGGAGCCATGGCCATGCCATTCATTCAACGTCCATAATGAGAAAAAAATGCAGGGCGGGGATCATTTTCAATGTAAAAAGGAGGCACTACATACCAGAAAAGAATAGAACCAGTTTGCTGAAACAGTGCTAAAGTATCTAGTACCCCACACAGCCTAATTGGCATCAGTGGAAAAGGACATTAAAATACATTTTAATGAAAGATTATGAATATTTTTGCACAGATGAAACGTTCAAATTAAGACCAGGCAAATGTATTATTCGTTAAGATTTTAAAGGTGCTGTCACATTTCTTTGAAATTTGAATGAAATTTCCTTTATTGTCAATAGTGTTCCGCTCACACAGAAGTCACTTTCTTTTTGGTCAACACAGTGAATCTCAGCGAACAAATTTGTGTGGGGAAATCTTTCGCCCTCAAGCGAATTTGACAATCGCGCAGATTCCTGTTGGAATGACTGCATTTCACTTGTGAAAATTTGCATAACAGCGATAACTGTGACCGCATCTTAAGTGCGATTGATACATGCGGGTCGAATCGAGACATAAGGAAAATGTCACAAGCCTGGTCTTCTTATCATAACTTGCGTGATAATCATATGTTAGGCGTGGGCCTCAAGATTCTTATTAGGACATAGTGTAGAAAATATGTAATTGTTCATGACGTAATTGTCTTTTTTTTCTTTTCAAAGGAGTCTGTGATATGTCTTTTTATCATTTTAGTATTTATTGTTAGTACAATCACATCTAGTAGGTTATGTCCCACAACATTTATAAGCAATGAGAAAGCGTTCAAAACCAATGTACGTACGTTTAGTATTCCACTCTCTCTCTCTCTCTCTTTCACTTTCATTTATCTCTGATTCCTTCGTTCTGCCCTGTTCCACAATAGAAAAACATGTTTTGTTTTGCCGCTGCTTGTGTCTGTAACCATGGCTTTTCCATCCCAACCCATTGATAGGTTTCCAAAGGCTATGAGTTTGAGTCGGACACAGACACAGAGGTCATCCCTAAGTTGATCAAGTATCTCTATGACAACCGCGAGAAAGATTATGTGTCCTTCTCCACCCTTGTGGAGCGCGTCATTCAGCAGCTGGTAAGCATCATGAGTGTGTACGTGTGCGTGTGTGTGTGTGTTTGGGGTGGTCTTACTCATGCCTCTGGGAACCCCTTGCTCGGATTGTGAAAGTTAAAGGCCAGCTCTTGCTCATTTTCAGCCCTCTTAAAAACAAGGAAAAGAAGTTCAGAAGTTCTGCTCTGTTTGAGGGGTAGTTAGATGATTTTTCACCATGATATTTCTAGTCAAATTCTCACTGATTAATCAAGTAATGCATAAATAAGGACTGGTTAACTGTTTTAATGTTAATTGTTTGTAAGCGTCTTCAACAAATGGATCACTCAATCAAAGTTTGGTCTTCTATACCGTTAGTTATATATAAACTATAGTAACGTTTATCAGCAAATAATCAAACAGCTCTTCCTTGTCTTCAGGTGACTGATATTACCTAGATTTTCAAATGTGGACGGCTTGGACCTTGTTTTATGAGTCTTTGTCATTACCTTTGGACGACTCTAATAACCATAATATTCTCTGCTGGGAAGTTCAGCTCTATCCAAACATTGTTCAGTGACGTTGTATGAGCGAGGGAGGTGCCCTTTGAGATATTCTTGACATGAATCTACTCTTTATCATTGGTTTATAAAACCCCACCTTGCTATCAGCATAACGACTGTGACATTCCCCCTTTTTTTACCATCTCTATGGTACGCTGTCTGTTTTATGACATCTTCTGTAAATTGATTAGACAAAATTTTGATTGCTCTCTATCTAAACAACTTTGGCAGCCATGTTAGTGATGGAAGGCTGAGAGATAAAAAGATGATAACGTTGTGGTGTTGTTTAAGGGGACGGCTGCAACCTCCTCAGGGACGAGAAAAAAGTTAAAACAGCAGCAGGAATCCCTCCGTCGCAGTTCTGATGCTTGTAGCGAACTGTGATGGGCAACATTTGCGACTATGGCGAGAAAAAAGCGTTATGCGTGAGCATTCTGTCCTTTTTAGGGTCTCCTCTTCCTGTTTTTGGTTCGTTCACATGTCTTTGGTCCATGTTGCGTTCATATCATAAACCAGAGTTCGTTTGGAAGCGGACCGAGACCCATCTTTTCCGCTTGTTTGGTGCGCACCAGGGTTCGGATGGCAGTGTTCACACTTATTCAACTGAACCGCACTAACAGAGTAATTGCACCAGGGTTTGTTTTAATCGAACCAAGCATGCCAAGTTTGAACACACCTTAAAAAGATGGGTCTCGTGGTCCACTTATAAAATGCACTCTGGTGCGTTTGGAATGAAATTTGAACGCAACACAGACCAAAGACATGGTATCACAAGATGCGACCCTAAAAAGGACAAAATGCTCAAGCATACCTGTTTTTTTCTCGTAGTTGCGATGTTGCCCATCACAGTTCGATAGAGCAAGATCCTCGTCTCCTCGCAACAGATCTTCTTGATCAACAGATTCCTGCTGCTGTTTTAAGTCCTTTACACATTTTATAAGCTCCTCATGAGTTCTCAGCTGGTCAAAATACCATCATATGTAGGCTACGCACATACAACGAGCGCATTTATCCCAGAACACAGCTTTGTTTTGGAGTGTAGGTATGAAGAAGGTCAGACGAGTATGAAGGGGCAAGATTATTGAGTGCCCTGTAAGTAAGAAGAAGGATTTTAAAATCAATACGATATTTATACTTGAGCCAATGCAAGTGTAATATGAGAGTCATGTGTTCAGTTAGAGGAGTTCTGCAAATAATTTGAGCAGCTGAATTCTGTACTAGCTGGTGTTTGTCCTAGCTTTGAAAGCAGGCCATAAAAAGAGCATTACAGTAATCAATAAGGGAAG
Source organism: Gobio gobio (assembly GCF_949357685.1). Classification (NCBI taxonomy): domain Eukaryota; kingdom Metazoa; phylum Chordata; class Actinopteri; order Cypriniformes; family Gobionidae; genus Gobio; species Gobio gobio. The sequence goes on from NC_137107.1 coordinate 22,522,734, forward strand.
TAACTAAAGCATGAACAAGAATCACAGTGCTCTTTACTGAGAAAGCCGGACGAAGTCGATTAATGTTACATTTACGGATGAGGAAATATAGAGTAAATGACACCGTTTATACTGTCAAAGATGACACCCAACCTTTTAATCTGTTTAGAAACAGACACTGGAAAATTATCAATATTCACAGAGGAACATTTAGATTTGGCCAGAAATGTATTTTATTTTTTATTCTTTTCATGACAGTTAATGCCATTTTCCCCCAAATTATCATTATTGTAATTTAAACAAATTCTATGTGATTTCAATTATTGTTTAATCAGGACTGCGTTTTTCCGACTGCCTTAATTCTGAAAAATATATTTTTGCTGTATTATCGATGTGTTTAATTGCCATAAAAATGTCATAATGTACTTTTTTTCATCCTAATGGTATGAAAAAGTATTTAGTGAAATAATATATCACAATATTATTATTTTTACTTTATTTTTGGTTAAATAAATGCACGTTCAAGTTGAGACTTTCGTTGTGTAGATATTCTGTGTTGATAGATAGCATGTGTTGAAGCACGTAGACATAAAATGTCTACAAAGTGAGTTGTGTATCAGTGTGTCTGTGTTACATATGTGCGTGTGCTTTCCTTTGGGCAGCAAGTCAGGAGAGGCTCATTGAGGAGGTAGGGGCAAAAATAAGTTCCCTCAGCACACAGAGAGGGCCCCTATTCCCCTTAGTTCAACCCTCACTGTGGGGCTCTGTTCCTCTCAGCTCCCCGGTGCCCCTCCACCTCACTGGGCCTCCGCTCCAGGCCTGATCCTCAGCTGCGTTGCAGAGGTGGGCTGGCGAAGAAACGCGAGCCCCTAACTTTCAACAGAATGATGATGTTTCCATTTAGATCTGTATCATAGCTGTTCTGTGCCTTACCAATGAACATTTGTCTCATTTGCTGTTTGTTTTTCTCTATCTTCCCTTAGGAAGGGGCATTTGCTCTGGTTTTCAAAAGCTTTCATTTCCCAGGAGAGGCTGTTGCCACCAGGTCAGCAAGAGCTATGGTTTCTCTGAACTGTAACACACTCAGGTTTCCTCATTCCTTTCTTGCTCTTTCCATCTTCTGAGATGAACTCCTTCCCATTATTTCCCTTCGCGCCAGTGAACAGGAGCCAGAAGGTTACAATTCGCTGTCGCCAAAAAAGATTTATGATGTTCACTGGCACATTTAAAGACAAGGAACTAGGATCCTTAAAAAGCTGTGCCTGTCCAGGAGTCAGGGATATAACAAAGGTGTTTATTAAGGGTTATTTCACCATGCTTGGTTGGTACTCTAACCCTGTATATATAATTTTGAGTCGACTGAGGCCAAGACCAAAGTTAATTATTCCCATCTGCCCATCGCAGATTGTGACAAATATGTTGCTGGTTTTGGTCAATTCTGTCCTGCTGTGAAGAGAACATTTTAAGACGGGCCATGTTGCAAGACCCATCAGTGTGGGTTTCTGCATAGACACTAAAATGCTGTTATCTACAAGTAAGGGACTTTTTGGAAAGGTCATTCATGGAACTTTTGAGGGGGGATGTTGCTTGGAATATTTGTGAGTGGTGTTTGTCAAGGACTCTTCAAACTCTTTGATGCCAAGGACCCCCTAAATATGATGAGGGACCCTCTTTTTAAAATAAAATGGCAGCTTTTTAGTTTAATATATAATGATTTATGATGACAAATTTTAAATATGATATTATAAAGTCAATATGTTTCCAAAGGAGGCATTTATATCGTCATTGATCTAAAAGCACTAAAATACCTATAACAAACCTATGTGATTTTCTTATTTTTAAAATAATCGTGTTTAAGAGTAGAACTCCTGGTGGAAAAACTACATTACCCATGGTGCTGTGAAGGAAATTACACCAATCAGAGAGCCACCCACTCCCTACCTATACCAAACAAATATGATTTTCTTCAATTGAACACAAAAAATATTTTGAAGAATGTTTTTGTCTATACAGTGAAACTCAATGGGTCTAATGGTGTTTTTACTGGTTCGATTGCCTGGTCTGAACCCGAGTTCAATTGCCCCCGCTGGATCGTGTTCACATTATATAATTTGGGACATTATATAATTTGTTCGCATCATCGTTTCTGCTGATATACATTATCTCTGCTTGCAGTGCGTCATTCGTGCTTGTCAGGAGTGAGAACACAAAAAAACCCACACAGTTTTATCTAATCAATAAGTCATCAATAGCAGTTCACTTCTGAATATTATTATGATTGTGTTTATTCAGCAGCGAACCACCCTGGCGTTCACATGAACCTTACCCCAGATCACCCTTTTTATGTGGGCTCCGATAGATACAGCTTATAGGTGCACCCAAACTGACATCAGACGGGTTCCGGTTGCGCACCAAAAGTGCTTGTGTTAAAGCACCCCAAAAACAATATTGACCCCATTGACTTTTATTGTGTGGATTAAAAAATACATTTTAACTTTGATAGCCCTAAAAATATATATCTGTTATGTCTTTTTTCACATTTTTCATGGAGCACCCTAGCAACCACCTACAGCAGTAGCACCAAAGACTTCAGATATACCAAGACAGTACACTCACTAATGGAAGAAAGTACAACGTGAATATGATGGAATAAATCCCATCTTCTAAATAAGAGCTAATCAACAATTAGAACATTCATTGCTTTACTGCCATAGAGTGCAACAGTGCCCTTTTTCAGCACAGCTGGTTCCAGCTGTTTTCCCCCATTTTTTCCACAGGGATTTTAAAATAGTCTTTGTTAAAGAGTTATAAGCCATGAACAAAGATAAGCAGCTACGAGGTGAATCACAACACTACAAACTTGTAAACGCTGATTTTAAGCAAATACGTTTTTGAAAATCCAACAAAAAGACAAAAGTACATGTACTTAAAGGGTTAGTTCACCCAAAAATTCTGTCAGTAATTACTCACCCTCATGTTGTTCCAACCATGTAAGACCTTCGTTCATCTTCGGAACATAATTTAGTATATTTTTGATGAAATCTGAGAGCTGTCTCACTCCTCCATAGGCTTTCAGAGGGACTGAAACTTGATGGCCCAGAATAGTAAGTAAAAACGTCATTTAAGGAGTCCAAATACAGTGGCTCTGTATTAAGTCTATCATGCGACGAAAATACTTTTTGAGCGGAAAAACAACAAAAATAACGACTTTATCACACTATTATTGTTGTTCACTGACGAGAGTTCGCGGGAGTGCCACGACGCATGCGCGAGAACTGAGATTACGGCGTTCTTCTTCTACTACTACTTGACTGGCTGCTCACTCTTTCGGAGTAGGGTTAATCTCAGTTCTCGCGCATGCGTCGTGGCACTCCCGCGAACTCTCGTCAGAGGCTCAAATTGAACAACAATAATAGTGTGATAAAGTCGTTATTTTTGTTGTTTTTCCGCTCAAAAAGTATTTTCGTCGCATGATAGACTTAATACAGAGCCACTGTAGTCATTTGGACTCCTTAAATGACGTTTTTACTTACTATTCTGGGCCATCAAGTTTCAGTCCCTCTGAAAGCCTATGGAGGAGTGAGACAGCTCTCAGATTTCATCAAAAATATACTAAATTATGTTCCGAAGATGAACGAAGGTCTTACATGGTTGGAACAACATGAGGGTGAGTAATTACTGACAGAATTTTCATTTTTGGGTGAACTAACCCTTTAAAGTTAGAGTAGGCAATTTTCAGGGTGAGCAGGGTGCGTGCCGTGGAGGTATGAAAATGCATACGTTGACAGGGAGGTAGGACATCCTACCGAATGCAATGATGGGACAAATATTTTATGGTCCTACACCTTCCACAGTAGACTGGGTAAACCCAGCCTGATCTGCCGGCGATAGGGGTGTAACGGTACACGCATTCGTACCGAACCGTTTCGGTACAGGGCTTTCGGTTCGGTGCACATGTGTACCGAGCGGTTTCCGAATGCAATCTTTAACAGTGGCTTGTTTTAAGCGTGGAACACACTTCAATTACTTCAATCCGAGTTCCCACACAAACATATTAAGTATTCAGTCCATTTTATCACTAAATTCAAACGATAAATGCCGTTTTGACGCTCTTTAATGTGGCGTGACTGATCACTGATCAGAGTCCAAGTGGCTGCGCGTGAACGCGATCATCCGTGAACGCGATCGATCATCTCTTCCTAAAGAATAAACACGAATTAACATCTGAAGGTATGTTGAGGATACATTACAACTTACAGTCACGTATCATATGTGGTGTAATCGCTCAATCAGTGTTTCAACGGCGGAAAGACGTCAATATAACTGCTTGTAAACTAAACAATGTCATGTAGCATCACATTTACCTCAGGCAGTCATTCAGTGTCCACAGCTGTTAGTTCACTAGAGAAATCAACTCTTTCACTAAATATATGCTCTATATTAGCCAATATATTCGTTATATTCTATTTAGCCTGTTAATGATGTATTGATTATTTAAATTCTGTCTTATACCTAAAAATAAATAGCAACTGAATTTAGGCTAATATTTTGGGCTCTGTTGTTAACCTTTAATATTAATGTGCAAGTAAGGGCTCCCTATATATTTTACAGCAATATCTTCAATAAACTTTTAGTATAATAAAATTAACTAATAATTTAATTAATTTAAGGACAGACACTTTTTTTTCAGTAAACCACTGTTTACTAAAAATAAAAATATATTTTTTTGTAAAACTGCTGTACCGAACCCGTACCGAACCGTGACTTCGAAAACGAGGTACGTACCGAACCGTCAGTTTTGTGTACCGTTACACCCCTAGCCGGTGATTTGATTTCGCCCTGCAGCCAGTACATTCATTTCTACTGCTTCTGTTACACTTTTGCGGGAACTAATCACAGACAGGCTTATCCACCTGGCGCGCTATTGGCGGGTTTAACATGATAACGGAAAGAGAAGCGATGGGTCGTTGCTCGTTGATCACGCTTCTTGTGGTCTTATTGGTTGAAGGACTATCCAATTTCATACAGAGTCATTTGAATTATGCTTGTTTATCACGCCTCTTGTGGTCCGATTGGTTGAAGGACTATCCAATTGCGTACAGAGTCGTTTAATTTATGCTCGTTTATCATGCCTCTTGTGCAGTAGAAAATACAGAGCAGACTCCCCAGACCAATGTTCAATCTTAAATTGAGCTTGGTCTGGTGATAGCCAGACAACTTCCACAGATGATATAAATATAAATACATTTAGACCACTTAACTTAGTAATTGCTACCAGGATGTGAAGAGACTTTCAACCAGTATAACAAAAAATTTCTAGAACAAATCGCCTACCTTGCCTTTAGCGTCTTTAGTGAGGGAAAGAACTACAATCCCATGAAGCATTGCGAACAGCATAATCAAATAAAAAACGATGGAGACATATAAAACTAATTATTTACAAATGTTTATTATGTATAAAAACTATATATTTTAAGTTTATTGCAAAATATACATACATATAAATATATATATATATATATTTATTGCAAAAAAAAAAAAAAAATATATATATATATATATATAATGTATATACAGTGAGGAAAATAAGTATTTGAACACCCTGCTATTTTGCAAGTTCTCCCACATCGTAGGTGCATGTCCACTGTGAGAGACATAATCTAAAAAAAAAAATCCAGAAATCACAATGTATGATTTTTTAACTATTTATTTGTATGATACAGCTGCAAATAAGTATTTGAACACCTGAGAAAATCAATGTTAATATTTGTTACAGTAGCCTTTGTTCGCAATTACAGAGGTCAAACGTTTCCTGTAGTTTTTCACCAGGTTTGCACACACTGCAGGAGGGATTGTGGCCCACTCCTCCACACAGATCTTTATGTTTGAAATGTTTGAAACATTTCAGTTTTTTGTGAGCATTGGGAGAGATTACACCATTTGTATTGTTGCATGGGAGTGGGCGGAGTTAAAGAGCTATTTTGGAGAGGTTTTTATGACTTTCTGATTGGTGTCATTTTCTGCACAGCATCATGGGTAATGTAGTTTTTCACCAGGAATTCTACTTGATTATACTAAACACGATTATTTAAAAAATAAAATGAAATAATGCAGGCTGACATCTTTAGCAGAAGCAAATACCATGAATTAACAACCTCGGAGCTCATAGTAATCAAAGTAGTTTATAATCAACTTCCTAATGGAGAAAATTAATGGAATTTTAACTTCCGGAACCCGAATGTTGCACTATTAGAAGCTCCGGTTGCCATAGAAACAGTCAGTGTCCTGAGACACTCGGTTCGGACTGCTTTAAGCTTTAAGCTTTAAAGTTTTTAATCATAAAGAAGAATGTCAGCGTGTGTGTGTGTGTGTGTGTGTGTGTGTGTGTGTCAAGCAGTTTTTGAGATTTCAGAATGTCCCCATTCAAGAAGATACAACATGGTCTTGAATGCCTAAAATAGCTGCCCAGAGGCGTTGCAAATATGTAAATATACAGACTTTTCTTGGTCTTTGGTAGAATACTGACAAATGCTTCTTGCAAGCACTAAGCAACTTTGGCAAGCACCACTCATCCGTGTATTATTAGTAACTAAAAAATGTTTTATTGAAAAACTTAATTGAAATAAAGCAGAAATAAAAGGAAATATAAATATTAGATAAAAAAAAAAAAAAAAAAAAAAAAAAACCTTCAAATGAGAATGATAGAAATGTTGCTTTGGCTGCTAATTTAAATTAAATAAGTTAAGTATTAAAATTACAACAACAAAAAAATTCACTGACCCCACCACAAACAGAAGTCTTATAAGTATTTTAATAAATATTAAGACAAGTCAACAGTCAGTAAGAACAAATTATAAGCAATAGCACAAATAAATAGAATCAGGGCAGGACTGGGGGCCCCTGGGCTTAAGTTTATGTTTGGGCTCTGCCTACGCTACAAATGACCTCTACTACATCTTTATATAGTAGCAAAAAATACAATACACAAAAATTAAAATATCCTTTGAGGTTCCTAGAACAATTACTATGGAACATGCCTGGCCTAGTCAAAGTATAGAAGTATACTATAATACAATAAAATACAGGATGTGTCTCTCAGTCAAGAGTAGATCAAAACAGTGAAATAACACAGAGCAATAATGCCAGAGATGAACGGTATTTTTAAATGTAAATCGTCATATCTGTGTCCTCTCATGTCAGATTCTTACATTAAATCAATCAATTCAATCAGAATAAGAAGACACTGTATGTCTATTCAGTATCAACAAAATCCATCAATGTATTTACACTTAATGCAACTCAGATGCGGCATGAATGGATTTACACTGCAGTTGAATAATCAGTGTTGGTGTACTGTAATGCATTACTAACTAATTAATTAGTTACTGTAATTTCAAAGTAAAGTAAGGAATGTAATTTACAGTCACTTCTGATGTAATTCAAATACAGACTACAACATCAATTCTATATAAAACAATAGTGGATTTAACATAAACATTCTAACCTTCTCCCGTTAAATATTTTGGTCAGTTTAAGAATAATTTATGCAATTTTATATTATCTATTTGAAAGAATTAAAAGAGCAGTTTCATGTCTATCTTTGTTCAACTGGTTGAGATTGATATGGGATTTAGAAAGTAATTGGTAATAGTAATCTAATTACACTGTTGAAGATGTAATTAGTAGCTAGTAATTAATTAAATAATAGGCTACTTAAAAAATGAGTTGAATTTAACATTCGTTCAAAGTGCTAATTTAATTAACTTTGCAAACGACTGTTTATTAAATAAATTATTTACTCATCTGATTTGTTCAAATACGTTGATTCTTTGAGGAATAAAACAGTGTTGCTCGGAGACGCAGCGGTTGTACTGGTTGTTATGTTTTCTTTGATAGAGCAAAAACAGAATGTGTCTATGGAAGTTACTCAGTAACTTCTTTTTTTCTGTTGTCACAGTGCAGATGTTCGGAAAGACAGCACTGTTGCTTGTGTGATAACTCATAGATTTATGTTATAAATACAAAGAAAATTAACTATTTTTTTCACAAATGTTTATGACATTTCTGCCCCACTATAGTGTGATGGCAGTGAGAAGGGAGAGAGCGTTCAGAACCATTCAGATCGCATAGTTTAGTGGAAAAATAACAGAAATGATCATTCTCTGTAAAGAAATGATGTGGGATAATGAGACGCAAAAGAGAAGTCGCGTCTTTTTGCGAAATGATTTAAAATCGTTTGAATGCTTAAATTGAAAAAAGGGACTTAAATCAGGCTTTCTAGTTTCTAAATAGCAAGCAGATTTTTTGATGGAAAGCAACCGAAAACCACAATCTTTCTCAAAATCTGGTGCTGAACTATTGAAATTGGTTATTTGGTTATTAAGCTTCTGATTGGGTGGGCCAGGCCTGAATAGAAATATTAAAAAACCTGACAAAATTACACATGACAAATAACATTTTATTTTACTCAAATTAAAATGAATACTGAAAATTTTCATAAATACTTAAAAGTCCCCCTGTAGTCAATAATTGTATCCCTTAAAACTCATTTTGGATACAAGGTAGTTTGTGACGTCAGAAATGCCAGCGATTTCAAACAGTGTTTTTGTGACTGCAGTTTTAAGGAGAAAATACTCCGCAATGGTGTTCAATTTGCACATGGGTTGTCTTAAAGAGCAGCTATTATGGCATTTAAAATGATCCAAATATTGTTTTAGAAGTCCCCAACAACAGTTTTGCATGCATGCAATGACAAAGACTTTAGTTTTCTTATGATATGCATTTATTTTTACCTGTTTTGACAGCGATTCTCAAATGATTCCTTTAGTGATTCACTTTTCAAAACCCCGCCTTTACGCTAATCTGCGGTGATTGGTCCGATGACCCAGTCAGTTGTGATTGGTTTAGTCTGTGCAGATATTTTTGGAAACGGAACGCCCATTAAAGTCTTATAGTGACAGTAATTTGTTAATATGTGTCAGGAGTTATGAATATGAAAACCGCGTCTGTACCGTTTGATTGTAATATGAGCCTCAGCTGATCTCATTCATAAAAAAACTCCTCTATTCTCCTCATGAAGACTCGAGACAAATCAACATCCCTCAGGGCTTTTAGTTCAAAAGTGTGCAGATGAGGAGACATATTGATAGATTCTCATATGTCTGTGTCAAATTTCTAAACAGAGGAGTATTTTTTATTCAATACTTCCTCAAAATGCGCAGATGTAGCCTAATCATGAGCGATTGAGTCGCTTATGTGTTGTTTTCAATTCATACTGGCAGCCGGATGGCGCTCTGTGCACATGTAGTCCATATATGTTACAGACAGACGAAGAAGATACCATGTGCCATAATAGAAGTCCATAATAAAAGCTTCCTGAGATCGCGAAACATGCAAATAGAGACATTTGAAGACTAATAAACACACAATCGCGACGATGTATGGTTTGTCCTCAAGCCACTTCAAATGCTCATCCTTGGGCAGATGAAAAAAGTTTGCTTTTGACTCGCACTTCAGAACACAGCGTCTCGTCGCCATGATGTTTTCTAGTTTTCACTGGCGTCTTGGAGCGCAATAAGTGGGCGTATCGTATTCAAATAACTTGACAAGTTGACGTCATCTAGTCAGAGAAAAAGCTTCGGTCTTCTAACGATTCTTAAAAATGACTCAGAGTCGACTCTTACTTTTGAAAGAAAATAACTATACATACGGTGCACTGTCATATTTCAAGCTTTGCAGGATGTTTTTGTTCACTTAGATCTATGTTACACACTACATGAAAGGTAAATTTCAAAATTCCATGATAGGTGCTCTTTAAAGCATATTAAAAACACCACATAGAAGTAAAAGCTTGATTTTCACCACAGGGGCTCTTCAATAGTGTATAAATAATAAGACTAACTACAAAAATGTAGTTAGTCTTAAAATCTAAATTCCAAGTTTATTGCTCGGTGTAGAATCCGTCCCAAAGAGTCCATTCCAACGTATTGACGTTAGCGCATCACTTCCAAATTCTCATACTTCCTGCCTCACCTTCATTTGATTATCATTTGACTACGTGTGACACCAAAGCTAAGTTATCCCAAAAGTGCGCTGCTGAGTTTTAGCGTTTTGTTGTTCATGGTTCATTCACTAAACTTTTCTCCGGTGTGGAGTTCGAATCCAAAATAAACTTCATGGAATGGTGAACATTTGGCTTGCTATGCACACTGAAATGCATCTGCCCCACCAGTTCAAACAAAGCGAGCACTGAGAAACTGAGATCCCATTTGGCACGTCAGCATAAGGAACTGTGGGCTGCGCCAAGCAAGATAGGTAGTGCATATAAAGGACGGGTCTGAAGTATTTCCTCAAACAGGGGTGAGGTGGGTGGACCTAAACAAGGATATGATGACATAGAGAGAGTGTGAACACAGGTGTCTTGTTTACAGCAGGGCTACGGTAACTCAGCCATTGCAAAGGCAATGCCACTGTATATTGAAACTAGAGTAAAGTCCTGCAGGTGTGCTGTTGTTCAATAGAAACAATGAAATATTGCTTTTAATGGGAGGGGGAAAGGAGATTAAATGTCTTTGTCCTTTCTTATACACACAAAGCATGCTTTGCATAAGCAGTCAATAGTAAATGTATCCCTCTCTCTCATCTTGTTTCAAACAGGCGGGGCAGCCCACTGCTCATTGGTGTGCGCAGTCAGTATGAGCTTTCAACTGAGCAGATCCCCGTCCAGTACAACTGTGGTAAGTCTAGCCCACATCATTTCGTCTCATCTGCCTTTACATCTCTCTAAACCTGTTCTTTTAATGTGACGTGAGGTTGTTGTCTCAACTCTTTGTTGTGTTTGTGAACACCCAGACACCTCACACCCATACTGTATTCATATGCTTGTTAAGCGTTTCATTCCAAAACTATTTGCATCAATAGTGATTTGGTCCTCTTCAAACTCTTCTAAGAAGGTTTTGTACTGAATGATTTCCTGAATGTACACTAATATTCAAATGTTTGAGGTCAGTAAGTTTTATTATTTGAAAGAAATGAATCCTTTAATTCCGCGAGGATGCATAAAATCATTAAACACTGACAGAAAAGACATTTGGTAACACTTTATTTTAAAGTGTCCTTGTTACGTGTATAGTATGCATAATTACATGCGACTAACCCTAAACCAAACCCCACCCTAACCCTATAGTTTGTACATGTAGTTAATTATTATTACACAGTACTTAAACGCATAATTACACTGTAACACAGACACCTTTAAATAAACAAGACATGTATACTGTTTACATGATATTTCTATATTACATAAATGCTGTTCGTTTGAACTTTCATCAAATCAAATAATCCTAAAAGAAAATTGGTTTCCACTAAAATGTTAGGCAGCACAACGGGTTTCAACATTGATAATAATAATTGTCTCTTGAGCAGCAAATGATTATATTAGAATGGTTTCTGAAGGAACATGTGAATGTGAAGACTGGAGCGTTCATTTCGTGATTACCGTTACTATTCTGACTTATAGCATTCACATGATCATAGAACTCGTATTTAAAACTTTCATAATTTTCTGAGAGCTACAACTTTGTACCAGGTGACCCATGTACCCACGCGGCCAATGCAGATTCATTTTGAGCAAGATAAACATATACGTCCAAATCCGAGGACACGAACAGCTCCAAGTACAGCGTCATGTGTTGCCAACACAGGAAGGAATTACATTTTAAGCGCCAGCGCAAACCCTCTTTTGCCGTTAAAAAACTACTGTCAGGATTTACTAAAGACGCGCAGTGATAAATTAGCGCTGAAAGGGACACATTTATTTTCGTGGCTGACCTTATTGCATATGCATTTATAAGAGTTTCCTTTTGAGACGCAAAATTTATGGGAGGAGAGTATTTAAGTAATTATGCAAGGTAATTTACTAAGGTTTTGGCATAGTCAATTTACTGATATTCGCACCATTATTTAATGCCCAAAAAAGTCTTAAACCAGACGCTAATTTGCTCTGCTCTTGTCTTGGTAGTAATGTTGATCATTACGGAAAGGATCCGGCTGTGGAACTTTCCACTCCTATCGGCACTTTTATGGGATTGCGCTCTCACACTAATTTGCCCTGTTTAGTAAATCTGGCCCTAAATATGATAAAATAGAAAAAAGATATTTTAAATTGAAGTGATATTTCTGTAACGTGTAGTTCTACGTCTGTTCTCTCCAATGGCAATCTACATTGAGATTTGTCTTAACTGAAATTGAGGAGACTAATCAAACTGTTAAAGGGGTCTTATACTTTTGGACCCATAGTTTTGCCACAATAACAAAGTATGTGCTTTATAAAAAGACAAAAGACAGTATTGCCATTTTGACCTCTGGCACAATTTGGGAAATGCGTGTGGCATCCAGCCCAAGCCTGATTTCGAAATACGGTCCTTTATGATGACAGTCGTCATCATCTATCTGCGATAAGTGTAATGCTACGATACTATCTTTTTATGTGAGCATGTTATATAGTGGAAGTATAAAGCACACTTTTGTATAGTGAATATTTAAATTGGTCTATATTAGTTTAAGTTATTTTTATTTAATATTTCAACTGTTTGCTAACAGAAATGGTCAATTAATTGTATAATATTAAATCACATGATTTTGCTTCTTGCTTTTGAGCAATAATTATCTGTTAATATTTCACCGAATGCTACTAAGTGTGATTGTATTTCCCTTTTCTTCAAGGTGACTCCAGGAAAAAAAATGAACAGGAGAAAAACTTACTGAACCAAGTGGACAGCACCAATGCCTTGCACTCAGTCCACGACAGATTGGCGGTGGAGTTTTACTTTGCCTCTGATGCTAGGTAATATACACGCACATATTCTATAGCATTAGCATAATATTGACATTACAAAGCTTCTAAATATGAGACCTAAACACTGCTGACATCCAGGTTAAACTGGTCACACCGGTTGCTAACTGAAATAAGTTCAGCAATGCACCCTGCTGGCCACAAAACCTCATTACAAATGTGATTGTGATAGTAAAGTAAAATGTGATTTTTCTCTGTCAGTGCCATCATTGAGCACACCAACAAGGTGGTTTATCTGGAGGACGATGACGTCGCCGGGGTGGTGGAGGGGAAGTTGTCTGTGCACCGTGTTAAGCGTAAAGCAGGGGAAGACCCTGTCCGTGTTATTCAGACCCTACAGATGGAGCTCCAGCAGATCATGAAAGGTCCCAGATCACACTAACACCATCGAAACAATCTTTAAAAACACCTTACCACTGAATAATTCAAAACATATTTTTAGTAAATAAGAAATGAAGCATAAACTACAATAACCATAAGGTGAAAATATGAGCATGACTCTGCAAATTTAACACATCTGCAACCGATATCTACATTTACATTTATGCAATTGGCATTCACTCTTAAGTGACATGTTTCATTTAAGGTATGTACACTATATTGCCAAAAGTATTGGGACACCCCTCCAAATCATTGAATTCAGGTGTTCCTATCACTTCCATGGCCACATGTGTATAAAATCAAGCACCTAGGCATGCAGACGCTTCTACAAACATTTGTGAAAGAATGGGTCTCTCTCAGGATAGGTTGCCACCTGTGCAATAAGTCCATTCGTGAAATGTCCTCACTACTAAATATTCCATGGTCAACTGTTAGTGGTATTATCACACAGTAGAAGCAATTGGGAACAAAAGCAACTCAGCCACAAAGTGGTAGGCCACGTAAAATCAAAAAGCAGGATCAGCGCAAGAAGTCTGGAAATTTATCCAAACTTCATGTACAGACCTCCAAACTTCATGTGGCCTTCAGATTAGCTCAAGAACGGTGCGTAGAGAGCTTCATGGAATGGGTTTCCATGGCTGAGCAGCTGCATCCAAGCCTTACATCACCAAGTGCAATGCAAAGTGTCAGATGCAGTGGTGTAAAGCACACCGCCACTGGACTCTAGAGCAGTGAAGACGTGTTCTCAGGAGTGACTAATCACGCTTCTCTGTCTGGCAATCCGATGGACGAGTCTGGGTTTGGCGGTTGCCAGGAGAACGGTACTTGCCTGACTGCATTGTGCCAAGTGTAAAGTTTGGTGGAGGGGGGGTTATGATGTGGGGGTTGTTTTTCAGGGGTTGGGCTTGGCCCCTTAGTTCCAGTGAAAGGAACTCTTAATGCTTCAGCATACCAAGACATTTTGGACAATTTCATGCTCCCAACTTTGTGGAGTTTTGGGATGACCCCTTCCTGTTCCAACATGACTGCGCACCAGTGTACAAAGCAAGGCCCATAAAGACATGGATGAGCGAGTTTGGTGTGTGGATGGACTTGACTGTCCTGCACAGAGTCCTGACCTCAACCTGATAGAACACCTTTGGGATGAATTAGGGCAGAGACTGCGAGCCAGGCCGAGGTCAGTGACCTCACAAATGCGCTTCTAGAAGAAGGGTAAAAAATTCCCATAAACACACTCCTAAACCTTGTGGAAAGCCTTCCCAGAAGAGCTGAAGCTGTTATAGCTGCAAAGGGTGGGCCAACTCCATATTAAACCCTACGGATTAAGAATGGGATGTCATTGAAGTTCATGTGCATGTAAAGGCAGGCGTCCCAAAACTTTTTGGCAATATAGTGTACATTTCTATCAGTCCTTGCATTCCCTTCAAATTGAACCATGACCTTGCCGTTGCTAGCGCCATGCTCTGCATTTTTGGCAGATGGTTTTTTGTTTTTGTTTCTAAAAAATGAATTCTGTCACTATATGCCAAACCCATTTGCTGTTAGTTTTGAAGAGGAACAAAAAGGAACAGTTTTGGAGAATTTCCCGTCATATGGGCATCTCAGTATCAGTTCTTTAGATCTTAATCTGCAAGTTCTTTGGTTTGATAACAGTGACTTGAATGCCACATCGCACTTTGACTTTTGAAATTCAGCAAGTTTGTTTTTGTACTAACACCGTTTCATACTTTTAGGTAACTTCAAGGCTTTCATGCAGAAGGAGATCTTTGAACAGCCTGAATCTGTTTTTAACACCATGAGAGGCAGAATCTGCTTTGACAGCAATATAGGTACAACATTACATTCCACTTTGCCAGAATATCCATGTCAAATTAAATTAGGCTACTTCTTGTAGCACATCCCTGAAAGTGCTGCCTGATCTGATATTGTAGAATTACAGCCATTCTCAAAGGTGAAGTGTGTAATTTCTGCACCATTAACATCATCAACTGGAATTTAAAAACATAATGACCACCCCGCCTCAAACAACATTGGTTTAGTCAATGATGCCTAATGTTTACTTTACAGTTTTCCTGGAATACAAAATTATATATTTGACATTTAACTAATAGTTATTTAACAAATAATGCATCAGATGTGTTTGGTGGCGTGGCATAGAATCTTATAACCAGAGCTTTTCTTTATGTTTTGGATCAGTTAGCATGTCTATTTTTTTGTGCACAGTTCTTCTTGGTGGCCTGTCCGACCATCTGAAGGAGATCAAGAGATGCAGACGCTTGATCCTTATTGGCTGTGGAACCAGTTACCATGCGGGAGTGGCAGTGAGTTTTTATATTTTTTGTCTGGAGCACAACAGAGGACATTTGATTGCATTCATAGATGAAAATGATGAAAGAATGAGACTGGTTTTTGTAGTTATCCATTTTCATTACAATGCTCTCTGCTTTCGTTTCAAAACGCTCTCTGAAACGTTGTAAACCATATAAATCATCTTACAGCAAATGCGTAAAATGTAATAAAACGCACTGAGATGATACCAAGAGACCAGGCATACAGTAATACATTTCTTATGCTATTCTTCTGCCACGATCATTTTATTAGCAAAATATCCCACCACAGGGAAACGTATTTTAACAAAACTATGAAAATAAATAGAAGGCACAATAATGCCGGTATAATAATAGATATATAGGTACAATGGACTACTTGCGCTGAACTTCATGAGGCACTTCTGTTTCATTTATTTTTGGTGATGTATATTTTCAATGTGCTGTAGTCACCCAGTTGACTAAACACCACTTAAAATAACTGTCCGCAATATTTCAAAATCTGGACATTTTTAGAGACAGGAGAAGAGATATTCTAATGATTACTATATAAAGAGTTTTCCAAACTCAACAGAGCAACCCAAGCTGATCTGAAAAAGCAGCGGCTGGTAAACATACGCGATCATTTCACCGCAGGGTGTCAGTGCTCGTCTAAACTAGTGAACCCTAGACCTTGGGTCGTAACATAAATTGGGGTTACAAACCTTTATTATATATTATTATTTATTAAATATATTAATAACTATTTTGTGTCATTTTTCATTGTCAATCATTTCCTGTATGTAATTTACATGTTTATGACAGAATTCTTATATTAATATTCAAAGTAGTAGCGCTGTCAACACATGTTTAAGATTAATTCAATATTTTACATAGTTACATTTATTTAAGGGACATACCACGCATTCATTTTTTTTTTATTCTGTGGTGGAAACAAGCTTTAATACTGGACTGCTGCAGGTTATATTTATTTATTATTCAGAATTTACAGTTGCAAAAATATACAGTTGGAAAATATATTTATAGGAACATTTTAGCATGTTCAAGATAATTCATGTTAATGCAGAGAACATGATTCATTGTTTTAATCAATTTTTCAGCCATAAAACGTATGCGTTCTTATAATGTAGGTGCATTGAATGCTGTTACCGGAAACTCCCGAGTAGTAATAAGTAGAACGTGGAAGTAGTTATGCAAGTAGTTCATATGCGTGATTTTATAGCCCAAACTACAATGCATAAAACGGCATGTCCATTCCAAAAAGGTGCGTTTTCAAATCTGAATGAATGTAGACGTATCCTAAGTGTGAAATTAAAAAAAATGTTTAATTAAACTTTGTTTAAAATTTGGCTGCTGTCCGATTTCAAATTGAACGACTTCTTAAAGAGGTTTATTTCAATGACACATTGATCGCAGCATTATCTCTTCTTCTCTCTGCAGACACGTCAGATCCTTGAGGAGTTGACTGAGCTTCCTGTTATGGTCGAGTTGGCCAGCGATTTCCTAGACCGCATCACGCCAGTTTTCAGAGACGATGTCTGTTTTTTCATCAGCCAGTCGGGTAAAGTGCAGCTCTTTACCATCAGTCTCCTCTTTTATATTCCAGAAAGGGTTGACAATAATGGCCTTTGAACTGATATGGCACTGAATTACACAACAGTAAGTGCATGAGGTGATTTAATCTCCAGATACCCAGATGCCCACAACACAGAAAAAAAACACAGATACCTCAGTTGTTTCTCCCAGATGCTAATGAGATTAAATGGAGAGTCTCCTACCTCCTTTTCTCTCAAGAAAAAAGACCCAATGAATTTCATAAGAGGTCTCGGGATGTCTTTACTCTATTTACTTTATTGTCTGCAGTCAAAAGTCAGATATTTGAATATGAGCGCAAACATTTCTGAGAACTCAATTCTCTTGTAAAAGAGCGCACCCCTGGAGTAATAAAATATTCAGTTCATTGAGTATATTGAGCAAAGTAAAATAATATCGATGTTATATATTAGTGTTATATTATATTATTATTTTAATGTTGTATAATACTTATACTAACTAATACTAATGGTGTAGGTTTCGTTTTGATGACACTAACACATGCATGTCAATGTTGCTCATAAAGATAATGGTTTATGATAACATTGATTATATGATTTTGGTCAGGTGAGACAGCGGACACTCTGATGGCGCTACGCTACTGTAAGAAGCGCGGGGCACTGACTGTGGGCGTCACCAACACTGTGGGCAGCTCCATCTGCAGGGAGACCGACTGTGGCGTTCACATCAATGCTGGGCCTGAGGTCGGAGTTGCCAGCACTAAGGTACAAAATTAACATCTTAGACAAATAATAATTATACAATATGTATTATATTACATTACATTATATTATATTATATTTAGGGCTGTCAAAACTAGCGTGTTAATGCATGTGATTAATTTTTAATTAAACGCAATTAACGCAGCATCAGTTCTTTTCTGTCATCCTTTGGCTGTGCTACAGTGTGTGATCACGCTATCATTCATTCAAGTGCTATTTAAACCATTCCAGCCCGATAAAAGCAAAAATAAGAACTTAACCAACCAATGACCAAAGCAATCTGCCTGTTAGCGTCTAGTTTAAGACATGCTTTTTTGGGGGCTGTAAATAATGCCGCAAACACCCAATAGTATCCAGCTGCAGCCCCGCAGCACACCAGTTTCAGTACACCAGTTTCAGTACACCAGTTTCAGAACCCCATCCACAGAACCGGAAGTGAGGGGCGGGGCTTAAACAGTCATAGCTGCGCTATCCATATATGTAATTTTCTTTTGTTAAATATAAGCTGTTTTCACATGGATTTTGATCGGATCGATGTCTACAATATTTAACAACAATGCTTTTAAATAAAGTAATTTGTCTGTTCATATAATATGCATGTCATGATGTACAATGATCAACATTTTAAAACATAGCCTATTGATCATGCTTAAATCAATGAATACAAAGACAGTAGTTTATACTTCATGGAAACAGGCAAAAACTATACACAGTTTTTATTTAAAAAATATTAATAAATGTATAACATGTTGTAAAGTGTTTCCCATTTGACTATAGATATATTAGTATTATTTTGTTCACATTCATGTTGTTACAAATAATACTGACAGAAAATAGCCTATGAGATTTAATGTTAATGGACACAAACACTGTAGTTTATTGTTACTTTAACAATACTACAACTTTTTTATTATTATTTAAAAAAATATATTAGGCCTAATACATTTGTAACATGTTATAAAGTGTTTCCCATTTGATTCTATGTTCAATTGTATTATTTCGATTGAAAATAATAGACAGAGAATGTGACATTTCTATTTTTCAAATGTCAAATAAAAATAACCATTTAATACAAGGCCTTAAAGTGAAACGTGTTTCTCTGAAAGAAAACAAATAGGACATAAAATATTTCTAAAATAATAGATTTAAAACGAATTTAAACGGCACATAGTAAAAAATAAAAACATGCAAAAAAAACAGAAATACTTGAAAAGATGAAAGTGTTTTCATCCCTGAAAACGAAATGAATGCGTTTTATTAATGAATAATTATTTAATATTAGGACAAATAATATCTTTTGACAAATGCAAAAAAGCTTTAATGATAAAACGTGAAAGACGTGAAAAGATGAAAGTCTTTTCATCCCTGAAAACAAAATGAATGTTTTATTAATTAATAATTGTTTAATATTAAGACAAATAATATCTTTTGACAAATGCAAAAAAAACTTTAATGATAAAACGTGAAAGACGTGAACCGATTCAATATTCGTTCAGCATCACATGCATCATGACAGAAATATCACACACAACTCAACATATTCTCCTTCATGCTTCTGTTCACATCTCACTGGCTTAAATGCATGTTTCTCTTGTTCAAGGATATGAATAGAAAAGTAACTTTATTTAAAAGTATTGTTGTTAAATATCGTAGACATCGATCCGATTAACAGCCATATGAAAACAACGTGTATGGGTAGCGCCGCTCACTTCCGGTTCTGTGGATGGGGTTCTGAAACTGGTGTGCTGCGTGGCTGCAGGTGGATATATCTCCAAACACCAGTAAATTTACTAGTGTAAACCTTTGCAAATCACCTTGCACTAATTTATCACTGGGCGTCTTTAGTAAATCCTGACAGTAGTTTTTTAACACCAAAAGAGGGTTGGTGCTGGCGCAAGCTGTTAGTAAATCTGGCCCTAATTCTGTACTGGCAATGTCTGTAAATTTCGCACAGAATGCCGCTTCAGACCGCATACCTCATGGCCGCGTTGAGTTCTCTTTCGCGCTTGACAAAAACACAGAATGTCCGCTTTGTCCAGTATCCTCATAAGCACAGTCTTAAATGAGTTAAAACATGTTAAATGAATGCAAATGGTAAAGAGAAATCCGGATCAGCATCATGTGCTTCAGATCTTAAAGTGACAGCAGCCTAATAAACCCGCTGCTGTGATGTCTGTCATTACTGTAAATCAAAGAACAAGAGACCAAGAGAAAATCACTCACTGTTCTTGACTGAACTTTTGTAGCTTTAAGGATTAATCTATATTTAATTTATAATTTATGCAGTGAAGACTGTGAAGTGTTTCATAGTGGCAACTCAATTTCAGCATATTCCCTACCTGTTAGATCAAATATTTGAAATATACTGTATTTTTGTTGTTTCTACATTAATGTTGAGATTAAATATGAAATGATTATAATATAAATATAAAAAATGTTAATGTTAGGTGCGATTAATTACAGAAAAATGGGCGATTTAATACAAAAAAAATTTTTGTATTGATTGACAGCACTATATTTTATTTTATTTCAGTTTAGGGTTGGTAAGATTCCCTGATGTTTTTGATAGAAGTCTCTTATGTTCACCAAGACTGCATTTATTTGATCAAAAGTACAGTACATCAGTACTATTGTGAACTATTATTACAATTTAAAATGTGTTTCTTATTTTAATATGTTTTAAAATGTAATTTCTTCCTGTGACGCAAAGCTGAATTTTCAGCATCATTACTCCAGTCTTCAGACATGATCCTTCAGAAATCATTCTAATATGCTGATTTGCTCCTCAAGAAATATTTATGATTATTATCATTTATATTATAATTCAGATTTTCTAAGAATAGAAAGTTCAAAAGAACAGCATTTATTTGAAATAGAAATCCTTTGTACCAATTTAAAAGTATTTAATTAAGTATTTCAATTTAATGCATCATTGTATATATATATATATATATATATATATATATATATATATATATATATATATATATATATATATATATATATATATATATATATATATATATATATATATATATATATATATATATATATATATATATATAATACAAATAATCTTCCCCGTCCCGTTTTATTTTTGTACAACAAATTGCTTATGTATTGGTTGTGTGTTTTGATCATCTGCAGGCTTACACCAGTCAGTTTGTGTCTCTGATCATGTTTGGCCTGATGATGAGTGAAGACAGGCTCTCAATGCAGAAGAGAAGACTGGAGATAATGAACGGCCTCAAAAAACTGCCAGGTGTGTGTGTGTGTGTGTGTGTGTGTGTGTATTACATAATTGCCGTAATGACCAGTATATAAATTTTTTTGCAGTAGTTCATTAGTGCTTTGAAATCATATTAACTTTGACATTGACTTCAATTCAGAGTTGATCAAGGAAGTTCTGGCTCTGGATGACATTATCAAAAGTCTTGCAGATGAGCTCCACCATCAGAGGTCTCTTTTGGTCATGGGTCGAGGCTACAACTATGCAACCTGCCTAGAGGGGGCGCTGGTGAGTACCATGCGATCTATAGACAGAGAAGAGCATTATAACCAAGCATATAATCAGAAGCATGGTGTAGTAAATCACACTTTCTTACGTCTTTGTGCACTGTAGAAAATCAAAGAGATCACGTACATGCACTCGGAGGGCATTATGGCTGGAGAGTTGAAGCACGGCCCTTTGGCGTTGATCGACAAGCATATGCCAGTCATCATGATCATTATGAAAGACGCCTGCTACCAAAAGTGCCACAATGCCTTGCAGCAGGTCACGGCTAGACAGGTAACAATCATCTGACTATAGGCTAATTGTTGTGTGTAAACATTCGGGATGTGCGCGCATCATGACTGCAGAAAACCTGATCCCCTCGGCTAGAATTACACGGATACAGTATACAATATAGTTCGATTTTAAAAGATTATAGTTTATATTGATTAGATGTTATTTTCAAATAGTTAGTTTATAGCTCACAATTCAGACTTTTTTCCTCTCGCAAATCCGAGTTTATATCTCACAATTCTTAGAAGGATAAACTGAATTGTGAGATATACTCTTTATTCTGTCTTTTTTCCCCTCAGAATTGCGAGTTTATATCCGGCAATTCTAAATCTTTTCCCCTCAGAATTGTGATATAAACTCACATTTGCGAGTCATAATGTTCGAACTGCGAGATATAAACACGCGAATGCAAGAAAAAGAGTCAAGAATTGTGAGATAAAAATGTTATAAGCGATGTTTAAAATGTATCTCTGTAAAATGTTATAGGTTTATATTATTTAATGCGGTAACTGCTATGTATGTCCCCTATGATATGTGAAAACTGCATATGTGAATATTATGTAGACTTAAAGGATAGGTTCACTTTTAGATTAAACTTTTGCTGATAATTTACTCACCCCCATGTCATCCAAGATCTCCATGTCTTTCTTTCTGCAGTCGAAAAGAAATTAAGTTTTTTGATGAAAACTTTCCAGGATTTTTCTCCATATAATGGACTTCAATGGGGTCCAATGGTTCAAGGTCCAAATGACAGTTTCAGTGCCGCTTCAAAGGGCTTTAAACGATACCAAACGATGAATAAGAGTCTTATCTAGCGAAACGATCAGTTTCTGCGAGAAACCGAGCAGTATTTATGCTATTAATTTACCTCTTATCAGACGAACATGATCATCTCTGAGCTCAGCCATTACTTCCGCTAAGTGAGGTCAAATATGAGCCTGGTCATAGATATATCGATCATAGATGCCTCATTCTACTGATCCGTGCAAGCGCTAATGAGGCATCTACATATACATCTATGACCAGGCTCGCATTTTGACCTCACTTAGCGGAAGTTATGACGGAGCTCAGAGATGATCACATTTGTCTGATAAGAGGTAAAATAATAGCATAAATACTGCTCGGTTTCTCGCAGAAACGGATCGTTTCGCTAAATAAGACCCTTATTCATCGTTTGGTATCGCTTAAAGCCCTTTGAAGCGGCACTGAAACTGTCATTTGGACCTTGAACCGTTTGGAGCCCATTGAAGTCCATTATATGGAGAACAATCCTGGAATGTTTTCATCAAAAAACTTAATTTCTCTTCGACTTTAGAAAGAAAGAAATGGACATCTTGGATGACATGGGGGTGAGTAAATTATCAGCAAAAGTTTATTTAAAAGTGAACTAATCCTTTAACTGTTTACATCTATAATTGCTTTAATAGTAGACTAATCATTGCAGGTTGTTTCATCAGTCCAGTCCTTGACTTGCAACATAAATGTCTGCGTTTAGCTTCAAAGGGCTTCTTCAATGACGGAATTCTATAAAAATGAAGACATGATTCTGACATACAAAGGCACAAAATACATTTTTTTCTCTTATTCTGTGGATTCTGCCCATTCTGCAGCCACTATGCACGTGCAGCTGCAACTGTGACGTCTGCTCTAAATGGGTCTATAGATAATGTGAGATAATGGTATAGATATAGAGATAATTTGATTGAAGTCCACCAGTAATATATGCCACTGGTTAAATGTTTGGGGTTGATAATTAATTTTTTTGAAAAGTCTCTTATGCTCACCAAGACTGCATTTATTTGATCAAAAATACAATAAAACAGTAATATTGTGAAATATTATTACAATTTTCAATATATCTCAAAATGTGATTTAAAGCTGAATTTTGAGAATGTTGAAAACAATTTATATTTTTTATATTCTGCTTAATTTTTGTAGACAACATGATACATCTTTTTTCAGTGTTATTTAATGAACAGAAAGTTAAAATTGCACATTTTTGTTACATTATAAATGTGTTTACTGTCACTTTTGATTGCTGAATAAAAGTATTAATTCAAAATAAAATCCTACTGACCCCAGACTTTTGAGCGGTAGTGTACATCTACAGATTCTGAAATGTCACCAATCATCCAACACTTTTTTTGAATCATCCGTCACATTTTAGTATCGCCTCAGCTCGCTCAGAACCTCGCCGGAGGTGATATGAAAAAAAGTACCTGGAAGCAGGTACAGGTACAACTTTTACACAGTGGAAAACCAAACAAAGGCGAGCTGGTACTGTGTAGTGGAAAAGCGATTTTAGTGATGACTAATATCCTGTGAATATCTTTCAGGGCCGCCCCATCATCATATGCTGCCAGGACGACCCAGAGATCAGTAAAATGGCATATAAGACTATTGAACTTCCTCAAACGGTGGACTGTCTGCAGGGCATCCTCAGTGTCATTCCACTGCAGCTCATGTCTTTCCATCTGGCTGTTCTCAGAGGATATGATGTATGTTTACGTCTCCATTATTCATTTATTAAAAGTTTTATCAACAAAAAACGAAAAAACAGCTTAAGGCAGGGTCCAACTAACTGTCTCGTAATTTTGGAAAGAGTATCATGCTTACTGATTTCCTCTGTTGTAAGTCGCTTTGTATAAAAGCGTATGCTAAATGTGATGTGTCATGTTATACTCTAACAAAACTATTAAAGGGCTAATCACCGCTGGCAAGATGGCCTTTTAATAAAACATGGATGTCTATGCAGTAGAAAGGTGCATTTATTTTTAAATCGGTGCTACATGACTAGAGTAAACAGAAAAAGGGCTACAAAAATGAGGAAGTACGACCTGTAGTTAAACAAGTATTAAACATTTTCTGACAAAGAAACAAAGTTATCTCTGTGCAAGGTAACAATGGACCCTTTTTTATGTACTGTGATGACATATTTCCACAGTTATCAACATCACAAATCTAGTACATTTTTATTTTTACAAAATTTAATACACATTTATAATGCTATACTTTATATTATTATTTATTATTGCTAAATAAGTAGGCCTAATCTGGGTGATCCCTTAAATCAATGTTGTATATATCGTCATGTTGTCCAGACCTAAAACTTATATAGTGTTTGTCAGTATTTATTTAAAAACATCCAATTTTACAGAATATAAGATAGGAAATATTAATAAAATATGTTTCAACATATTGACACAAAATGATAACTGCATGATAATCTCTTGTCAAATCTATTTGTACAGTCAATCTCAAAGCTCTTTCCCGTTTTAGTTGTGTTTTGTGTGTTTTTTCGTGGCATTCACACTGAAAACCAAAGCTGCCACTCAATGGCCGTGCATACCCTCTATGTTATATTACCTTGGCAGTAAATAAAATGTATTAATGTTACTGCAAGGGTGTTTTCTAATACAACGGCTGAGGGAGAGACAGCGGATTCAATTTTAGTACTTTGCAGTTCTATTTACACTAAACTATTGAAGGCAAATTGATAAATGCATCATCATTATTGTGTATTTCTATGACATATTATTTTTTGTTTCGTTTCCATCAGGTGGACTGCCCAAGGAACCTGGCCAAATCTGTGACAGTGGAGTAGCTTCTCACAGGAAATGTGAACTAATCAAGGTAGAAGAGGAGAAGACTGACCACCAAAGTGCAATTACCATTGTGTGTGTTTATGTGTGTTTGCAACTGTGTGAATGTGGGTATTTATGAATTATGATCAAATCCCTAAAGGCCACAAAACCTGTATGGATCCAGTGGGAGGAAGGGGGGGGGGGGGGGTGTTTTATTCTAGTGAGATAGTGAGACGTTATAACTTTGCTCCATAAGTGCCTCAGCATCCAAGTGCAAATTAAGGGAACCCCTAAACTGTGCCTTATGCCCTTTTCTCTCAGCTCTTAGCTGAGCCTGAAGGATCACAACTGTCTAATGTTTACCTCTGACCAGGGGCGGTTCTAGGATTTCATCTTCAGGGGGGCTTAGCCCTCAGTGAGAATCTGTAGCAAAAGACCTTTGCCATATTATATTACTATATAGTAAGTCAAAAGTAGCCTACCGATACTTAAATTGGTACTAAGTCAATACAAAATGTTTTACATGATATAATGAAACCAGTCTTTCTGCAGTACAGTTCGAATCGGTACACGTTTAGGCTGCTGTTTGACAAACAGAAAATTGCCATCACATCATTATTATTAACAAGTATCACTATTAACTAGCTAAAAACAAAAATATTGGCTCAGGGCACTAAGGATTCTTTTTAGATTAGATATTTATTTGCCCTGCCAAAATATTCACTGGCCTTGCCTAAGTAAATAAATAAAGTTATTGCTTTGGTTGATTTTGACCTACGTAAACATACAATACCAACATAGATACCAGTGAAATTTCACAATTTTCCAATTTATTCCAAATACTAGCCTAAACTGTAAACTCGAATAAGTTTGGCTAACTCAAAAAAATTTGAGGTAATCAGTTACATCAATTTTTTTGGAGTTATGATGTTCCCAATTTTAAGTTTTGAGTTTGTAGTACTCATGCATGTTAATTGCTCCTAACTTGTAGTACTGAGTTAGCTAACTCAAACATTTTGATAGTTATTAACCTCACTGTAAACCCTAATAAGTTGTCAGAACTCAAAGTTGAATGTTTTTTTTTTTTAAGTTAAGAAACTCAAAGTTTAAATCACGGTACTCTAAATAAAAAAAAAGAGTCTTTTTTATTGTTCTTAACTTGAAATATTTGAGTACACTAATTTATACATTTAACTTAAAATGATCAGGTTATCTCAACGTAAATGTTTTGCTGTCTATAACAAACTAATTCAGAAAATGCCAACTTGCTAGTTTGCTAACATGTTAACAATAGCATGGTGTAGCGCTTACTGAATGAGTACAGCAACTTAAAACCTGTAACTTACCTGCTCTCAAACCAAGCCGCATGTGTCACTTGTCACCATGATGGCAACTCTCCAAAAACCCACATTAACAGAAACTCTTTTAGCATAAAAGAAACATGAATCACTACTAAATCTCCCTTACCATTAATCTTGCACAAAAAAACATTATATAACACTTAATTTTACCATTTACTCGCCCTTTCGAGTGCCATGGGCAAAGCATGCTGGGAAATAAAAAATCCCAGCCCAGTTTCCGTTAAACTTAAGTTAGTCTAAAATTAAAGGAAATGAGTTCATACAACAATTTACTTAAAATATATCAGTTCTGTGTACTCAAAAGGAAAATAAAGTTCTAAATACTCATAACAGTTCATTTAACTGAACTCATTTGTTTAATTTAAGTTTGTCCTACTCAAACCAATTGTATTTTGAGAGTTAGGGTTTACATTGTAACTAATATAAAGTTCAAACATTAAAGACAAGTAAACAGTCAATAATAAAATGACACAGAATAAACAAATTTAAGTAATTATCTCTTTTTCTTTTGTTGTTTGATTAACATTATTGAAACAGAATGTATATGATTCTGCTGTCACTTTAACCTAATGATGTCACCTTATATTGACACATCTGATATTTTCTTAACGGTTTACGTTTACTTAAAGGTACTGTATGTATGTTTTTGACTGTACTAAAGCATAAAAATACCATAATATGTTTGCAGATATTTAGGATATTTTAGTTCACAAACGCGAAAAATGCTACTGCCAGTTATTCTACTTCGAGATGTGCGTTCCGTGTCGGAATGTCGGTTTTTGTTTTGGTCTTGTGCGATAACGCACACTGCCCATTTAACCAATAGTATTTCGACACTATAGGTGTCCATTTGGCGGAAAAAACAGCGTATTGCTGCCATGGGTCAGAGATCGCAGATTATACCCGACATCAATTTACAGTGCGAGTCTCCTCGCCTTTCATTGCGAATTGCGCTCGTTCCTGTTGCGTGTCCACAAACTGCCAAACCTTGTGAGCGTTGAGTCTGAGGAGGAGGAGGAGGTGGGGCAAACAATATTTTGAATTTGGACTGCAGTACCAATTTCAACCACAGCACTTCAAAACTGGCTTTTTGACATCATTTCAAGAAGACACAAAGATAACTCAATTCTATACTCGCGTGCTGTCTGAGAGGTGGCTTTCTGTGTGCGCGCACAGAAACTATTTATCACAGCACTTCAGAGTTCTGTTTTGCAGCGTTTTGCATTTGAATGGCTTAAAAACACTTGCATGTTTAAAACTGACAACACTTAAAAACATGTGAACATGATCAACTTTCTAGAGGACGCACCACTGGCCCGATCGTTCAGATAAGCGATTCGTTTCAGGGGCTGTAGCCCTCCTAAAAAGAACCTAGAACCACCCCTGCCTCTGACGAACCAAAGTGCAATACTTTAATTTGCACAATGAATCTGTGTGTTTAAGAAAAGTCCCACCAATCGCAGGAACCAAAGATTTTAGTTATGTTGATTGAGTGAGGAAGGGATGCGTAGATGTGGACGTGCATGAATGTGCAAGCCAAGTATGAATTTGTTTTTAAATGAAGTATCATTTTCAATACTAGGAAACACTATATATCATTATTGATATTACATTGCACACATTTCTCTGTACTACAGAAAATGATATCAACTATTCAGATGGAGCAAACAAGTGTTAATCACATGAAGTGACATACAGCATTCAATCGCTTTAGAGAAAGAAATAATATAAATAACTGGGTTCCACTGGAAGATTTACTGTACTGTTTGAGTTTACCTTGACTGTGAAGCACTCATTGTGGGAACAATCATTGTGTTATTAGACATGCATTTTATGTTGTTGTTTTTTTATTTTATGAATGATTTCAGTGGTTTTTATATGATCTTGTGCTGAAATGAGATTTCGAAACCCTCAGTGTAACTTTTTTTTTTCTTTTACAACCTTGCTGGGACAAAATCGTTTGTGATTTTTGCCCTGGTTAGTTTTTAAACGTTTATGGTTTAAACATAATTTCCATGGTATACATAGTTGTCATATACGTTCATTTTAAATCTGTTTTATATTTTTAAAGTTATGGGTTGAGGGTTGTAACATAAAGAGCTGCTGCGGAAAAAAAGGGCTTTATATTTCATAACAGTGATCGCTAATAAATAAAATAATGAAATAAATAAAATGAAATGCATAGCAACAGTTTCAGTTAGTTCAGTCATTCCGTGTGATTTTATTGTCTTTTGTTTATTTACTAATTGTTACACTCTTGGAAGTAAAGGTTCAGTGGGGTTCTGTATAAAACCCTAGGGTTCTTGGCTCTTTGACAAGTTATACAGTCACTTAAAGTTACAGAAACATAATCTGCTGGTTGTCCATTTTGAACTGGTTTTAAATTGGCTTATATCAATGCATGGCTTTTCTGCGATCATATTTCTCTCATCTAGTGTGAAGTGTGCACCAGCTCGACGTCTGCCATCTGCTTGTTAAAATGAGCTCAGCTGTTTCTCTCTGGAGTTTTAGTTGGAGGACTGTTATTTGCAAATGTGTTCAATTTGGCAGCTTGGAGCAGTTAATCAATTAGTTAATTAACTGAAAAGAATTTGTATAATCAAATAGATCCCAGAATGCTAGTTTATGAATGGTATTTTCATTTTGTATAAATGTAATCATCAATCATCAACCATTTCAGTTGTATCCAACTCTTGGTGATTATATGGACCATATACGCGAGAGGCCGTCCATGAATTTTCTTGGAGATCTTTTTTTTTTTTTTTCCAGGGTAGGTCGCCAGGTCTTTCCCTACCCTCCCCATTACATGGCTTGGGACACACACATTCTTGAATATGTGGTTTACAGGGACTCTCCAGGCATAATGGTTTTTATACTGTCAATCTGCACCAACCCTAGCCCTAAACCTACCCACACAAAACTTTTGGCTTTTTTTTTTTTTTTTTTACCCCCCACACGTGTTTTCATGTTTAATGGGGACTTTCCATAGACAAAATTATTTTTATACTGTACGAACGGTATATTCTATCCCCTTACACTAAACCTACCCATGACACAAAACTTTCTGCATTTTTACATTTTCAAAAAAACATCATTTAGTCTGATTTATAAGCTGCTTTCCTCAGGGAACCAAAAAAATGTCCCCACACAGACAAGGATTTCAGATATTGCCATCTTTGTGGAGACATTTTGTCCTCATAATGTAGGGTTTACCTGGACCACATACACACACACATGCACATATGGACAACTTAGGTCTCCAACTGAATGTTTTTGGATTGTGGAGGAAACCAGTGCAAAACTCCACACCTAAAGGCATCCTGGCTCAGTCGGGACTCGTGATGCGACAGTGCTACCCACTAAACCAATGTGTGCCTTATAAATTTATACATATAAATACTTCAGTCACACGCTCTTTTTGAAAACAGTGTATTATGGCTAAACAGCAAAAACTGTTTTTAACATTGATAATAATAAGAAGTTTCTTGAGCAGCAAATAATCATATATATTAGAATGATTTCTGAAGGATCATGTGACACTGGGGTAATGATGCTGAAAATTCAGCTTTGCCTCACAGAAAAAAATAGAAAACAGGGGTTTTAAATTCTAATCTGTTACTATTTTAACTGTATTTTTGATCAAATAAATGCTGTCTTAGTAACATTAAAAAAAAATCGTACCTACCCAAAATTATTAACAGGGCTGTATTTATAAAAAAATAAATAATAATAATTAACCTTTAATTAATTGTCACCCGCTGGCTGATCGCCTTTTTTTCATATAATATATTTTATCATAAAAATCATTCAAAAGCTTACGAACTCAAAATCCATCCTGTGAAACCCGTTCGAAATGTTGCGTTACCATGGAAACGGTACTCTAAATTCTTCTAGCGGGCTCCTCCCCTAGTGAGGTGTCGTTTCATATTACAACATTTATTTTAACTACTTTATAATCAAAACATTTTCTAATCTTGAATAAACACATATCGTCGGAAAGGTCTAAGTCTCTAGGTTCCATATTTGGAAGTGATGTTTGTCAAAATCAAGATCTCAAAAAATTTTGTGATATCAACTTTAAATTTGGAACACAGCTTGGTTAGACATATGGCTTTGGTATTATAGTAATTTTAGAGTATTTTTGTTTTTGTAAAATATATATTCTATATAAAAAATGACAAATATTTAGTACAGTATTTTTCATTTACAGCAAATTTAAACTTCCATAACTGCTTTCACTTCACCAATAATCTGCCGAGTGTCTTCTTTAAAACAAGACCAAACTTAGGTCTATTTTCCAACGCATTCTTGAGCCCTTTAAGTTTCATGTCTATTCTCAAAAAGGGGGGTGACAGTTAAGGGGTTAACATCTAACTTGGCACACAATTTATCAAACATCTTACCATGTTGTTGTGGTGGAAATCGTGAGATCTTTCACTTCACTGTAAATCTCCAGTCAGCTCTCATCTCTCATCCTCTCATCTCCTCTAGAAAAAAATCCAGAAAAGTTGGGACATTTTGACCTCGATGCAATAAATGAAAAAAATCAAGAATCTGTGATTTTGTTCATTCTCTTTCAACTTTATTTAACTGACAAAAGTACAAAGAAATTATTTTTAAAGTTTTCACTGATAAACTTGTGTGTATTTTGTAAATATTAACACATTTTGATTTTGATGCCTGCATGCGACACACTCCAAAACAATTGGGACAGAGGCATGTTTACACCTGTTGCGTCACCTTTACACTTTTTAAATGTTGGTCATCGCTGTCTGATTCTCCTTTTGGGCCATACATTTTCAGCAGGAGACAGATCTGGGCTGCTTAATGATGCTTAATGAGGCCGGGCATTGTCTTGCTTCCCAGGAAAGATGTCATCTTGATGCCATTAAATGTATCTGTACAATCCCAATATACTCCATGTCTGTGGTACCTTCACATACATGCAAGTCACCCATGCCGTTTGCACTGATGCACCCCCATACCATGACATATGTTTGTTTTTGCACCTGTCACTGATGAAAGTCTGGATGGTCCATTTCGTCTTTGGGACTGAGAACTCAATGTCCGATTTCCCCTAAAAACATGGACTCATCTGACCGCAGCACACATTTCCACTGTGTTTTGGATCATCAGAGATGAGCTCGGGCCCAGAGAACTCCGTGGCATCTCTGCATAGAACTGACGTATAGCTTTCTCTTTGCATAAGAGAGATTCAAGTGGCATTTCTTGATGCAGCAGCAGGACAGTGACAGTGGTTTTCCAAAGTACTCCTGAGCACATGTGGCTATATTTAACACAGTAGCATGATGGTTTCTCATGCAATGCCATCTGAGGTCATGCACATTCAACAGAGGTTTCCTGCCTTGCCCTATATGTACTGAGAATTCTCTGGATTCCCTGAATCTTTTCAAAATATTATATGGTAGTTGGTGAAAGACCTAAATTCTTTTCAATCCTGCATTGAGAAATGTGATTTTTGAATTGTTTGCCATGGATTTGGGGTTGTACATAATGTACATCATGGTTTCAGTTTTGGTTCAAGAGCTTGGAAGAGCAGCTCAGTCTATTTAAAAGGATTGTAACCACCAGAGGGAAACCACAGCATCAGGGATGGTGGTTAAGCTTCTCCATCTCCCTTATCGTGCAGTACAGAGAGCCACTTACAAATCCAATTCAACATTGTGTTCATCATCATCACTCAGAAGGTCAACGAGCATAGAAAGGTCATTTGGCAGTCTAGCGGCATTCCCTCTTATAAAGAGTAAATCCATGCTTCTCAGTTGAGGTCATTGCTTGTTGAGGTCAATATCAGCATCAAAAACTGTGATGTTATAGCCTGACAAGCCAGACCCACATCAAGATGTTGGGTCTGGAAACTCACCACTGACAGGGCTCAAACCGAGGGGCGGGATAAACGGTTGTCTTTCAAATTCCCTCTGCACGCAATTGGATAGCGCCATGAGAGCCACAACCAACCAGAGCAAAGAAGAAGGTGAAGCCGAGCTAACGTTAGCTGATAAACTTTTGCCGTATCCGGTAGGCAAAACTTCGAACATATCTTCTTTTCTTAAGAATGACTTCAATGCCGTTCTTTTCTGAAAGAAAAGCTTAACTCCAAGTCTTCCAGAGTCGCGGCCAAAGCCGATTCAAAAGACCGCTGTTCCTCAGCTTCTTTGTTTACGAGTAGCACGCAGAACCTCCGCAACTCTGCCGGGCCGTGCCGTCATTATGTTAAGACCACCCACCGGCTGGACACACGCTGTGATTGGCCTGACCAGAGTTTGGTTTTCCCAGCTCTCAGGTCTACCTAGAGTTGCCAAGGGGGTAGCCCAGCCCCTGGAAAGCGTACCACCCACAGGCGCGGCCATGGCTAACCAAGCCATCACCTGTTGTTAGCATCCCATTGACTCCCATTCATTTTGGCCTCACTTTGACAGTGAATATATTTACATCTGAGGCGTTTAAAGACTCCATTCGTCCATTGTTTATTTCTAAACAAACACGACAAATGTATAAAAGGCTCCATTACCTTGTATCTTACACTATCGCCCCGTTGAAGCTGTTTTTGTAAAATAT
Source organism: Gobio gobio (assembly GCF_949357685.1). Lineage (NCBI taxonomy): Eukaryota > Metazoa > Chordata > Actinopteri > Cypriniformes > Gobionidae > Gobio > Gobio gobio. The sequence continues at coordinate 22,555,900 of NC_137107.1, forward strand.
AGGATAACGATTGCGTCATAACCACGCGACTGTGTCGCGCTGTTGAGCAAATTACCGAATAGACCCGAGGAGAAGCTCGTAGGCAATCTTTTACTGTCTATGAGGCAATCGGGGGGACGTGGAGGCATAAACGCAGATAGAGATATTGCACATCCTGCTTCATTCATCAAAAGTTGCTCCTGCTCACCCTCTCTGTCTCTGCAAGATTCGGTGATTCAGATTTTACGTTGCACAACTACTAGAAGACTTGCAACTGTCGGACAGGCTGATCACGTCACATCTACGTCGTCAAGCTCAGTCTGAGGCTGTGCAGTACGCTCAGCCATCAGGAAGTGAGTGCTTCTATCTGACTTCAATTCTCCCCGTTGAAGTCTATGGAGTCGCTCTGTCCATTTCTTTTACTGTCTATGAGAGTTGCTAGACTACACTCGCGGCAAAATAAATGTTCTGCTGCTAGGGTGCGTCTAGATTTCTAGGCTAGTGATGTTATGGACTCAAAGGAAACAGAACAAAACCCAGACAACAATAATGACCTGTGATGTGAAGAATGTATCTCTGACACCATCAATACATATAAAATTTTTTACAAAATCAAAGTTATTATGTACATATTCATTGCCAGCGGAAAGAGGGTCACCGAGATAGTACAGCCAGTGATAATTCCTACTTCCAGCTGGTGCCAGTCAGAAGACAGAGCAGACACTCTCACTGTAGTAGTCCAGGATTAGATCTTTCACCTTCTGGGCTCCATGGTATCTCTTCAGTGTCACCTCAACCGAGTTATCGAGCTGTAGGCATTGGTCAGATCCAACCAAATTACCGCCAGGTCCCCTATGCCCTCTCTTGCCTCTCTGATGAGCTGAGTCACCACATGTTCAAGGCACTCCGAATATGCCTCCCTTTTACCGACGTCACAACTTCCTGCTGGGCAACAGACACATTGACACATCAGTGATGTCAATGTATCTGTTGCCCAGCAGGAAGTTAGAGAGTCTCTTGTCCAGAACACTGAAGAAGATCTTATTCTCCACACTGAGTAGGCCTAGGATATAACCCGAAACTTGTCTATGTTTTCAGAGTTCTCCTCTTTAGGAATAAATACCCCCTCAGTGCATCTCCAGGACTGTGCAACATTCCCTCTCCTCCAGATTGCCGTCAGGAACCTCCATGGCCGTTGTAGTAGCTTCAGGCAGTTTTTATAGACTCTGTAGGACACCCCACTCTGCCCAGGGGCTGAGTTGGCTCTCGCTCTCTTGACAACTACCTCCACTTCTTTCAGATTTGGCTCTTTCAGATTGAAATTTGATGTTGTCTCTGTTGTTGGCCCTTCTTCGGGCCGCTATAGGTGTGCTTGAGATGGCCATAAAACTCACAGTTGGAGCAAGTAAACTAACCCACCTTCTTCTGCCCAAGAAGCTGCTTGGTCAACTGGTAGGGGTTGGCTAGGAATGCAACTTTTCTTCTTGCCCTCACTTTCCTCCTCCTTAAAACGATTCTAGCTAATTGTTCAGTTTATTAAAATAAAATAAGCTGAAACAACACAAATCTTTAGTTTTTTACTTAATTGCCATTTGCACTCAATTTTATTGAGTCTCCTAATCTCTCAGCTTCGATGCTCATTATGATGGGCAAACTAATAGATCTCATTCTCCCAGCAACACATGGATTTGTGTGTCTGATACTTAAAACAAATCATGAGAGACCAAAGTGTACTTTATTCGTGGAATGCCATAGCTACAGAATGTTTTTCAGCTAAATTTCTTTCTCTTTTTCAAATGAAGAGCCCTTTAGGGCTTTACATAGATATTTGACTCTAAAGGCGTATAGAGCATAAATGTTCTCCAAGGCTCTGTGTGAATTAGGCTCAGCACACAGCTACACTATTTTCAAGGAATAATTTTTTTAAAGGAATAATACATTGTGCAGTTTAACATAAAAGCTACAGGTGTTGATCCTTAATCCATCTGCACATAACAAAAAAGTTGACAAGTTTTTGATACACAATTTTTGTGTATAATAAACAAAATGTTACAATACACCCAGTGTCAACATAATAAAGAGAAAAAATAGTCAACAATTATTTTCTTATGACAGAAAAAGATAAAGGTAGGAGGGAAAAGAAAAATTAACCTTTATTGGTAACACTTTATAATAGCTACACGCTATGAAGCATTAGTTAAGCATTAGTAAATAGTTAATTCATCATTTATAAAGCATTAACAAACATTAGTAAGTAGTTTATAAATATAAATGCTATAAATGTTCTATTCTTGATTTATAAGCATGTCTATAATGTGTTTAATAATTGTATTTTCATACTTTATAAATGGTCAATTAATAATTTCTAAATTAAGTATTACATTATTTACAAACCAGTTATTTAGGAGTTGTCAGTGGTTCATCAGATCATTTAGAAAGTGTAAGTAAAGGATTAATAAACTATTTAAATGTACATTTATAAATCTTATTATTTAGACATATAGTAATAGTTACTCATTGTGTTATTGTATATTTTGCGGTGTCAAAACAGTACTAACTTTAAAACATTAGAGAACAGCAGTTCAGAAGAGAACTGAGCCCTTAAATCTCCTTTGTAAAAGCTTTACGAGGCATAAATAGTCCTCACTTTAGATGAGCTCACAGAAATAGTTAACTGACAACTACTAAATATTTCATAACTACCTGAATTAATCATGAATTACAGTATGAATACATGTTAATAAAGCATTTATTAACACACTGAGTAACTATTATTATATGTCTAAATAATAAGATGTATAAATTTACATTTAAATAGTTTATTAATCCTTTACTTACACTTTCTAAATTATCATATGAACCACTGACAACTAAATAACTGATTTGTAAATAATGTAATACTTAATTTAGAAATGAATTGATTATTTATAAAGTATGAAAATACAATTATTAAACACATTATATATATGCTTATAAATCAAGAATAAAGCATAAATAGCTGTATTTATAAACTGCTTATTAATGTCTATTAATGCTTTATAAATGATGAATGAACTATTTACTAATGCTTAACTAATGCTTCATAGCGTGTAGTTATTTATAGCCTACACCAATACAAATTAAATGCATTGCATATTAAAGTCTAGTTGCTTTCTTATTTACTGTAGATGAAATAGTTTTGAAATACTTTTTAAATTCTAAAAAAAAAAAACCCAAGAAAAATGGTTTGTTGTTGATGGATAGCCGCCTATACAATTTGCAAAGACAAGATACGTTTATAACAAAATAAGCGTTGTCTTTAGTAGAGTCAGATTCGTAGTGTCCTAAAATATTGTCTATGAAAGTTATGGTTACACCTTGCATGATATCAATAATGATTGAATGCCTTCCTACAACTTTCAGGCTGCATCAAAAGTTACAACTTGACCTGACTAGTGCGCCATTACGTCATCCCTGCCCAGCGCGCGCACGAGAGAGAGAGAGAGAGAGAGAGAGACAGAGAGAGAAAGAGAGAGAGAGGCGTCGAAAAATAACTGTCCCACCACCAACCTCCGCCCCTGCAGTCATGCCACGCTCTGGACTTCACTGTCAAGCCTCTTAAAAGAGAGGAAAATAGACTTAACCATCACCCGGCTAACGTTGTTTTATGTGGACGCGATTAACGCGACACTTCCGCGGTCCAGAGGATCTGTTTGCTCTGCGTGTGTGTGTATGTATGGGAGTGAACTGGAGAAAGCGAGGAGAAGAAGAAGAGGAGGTAAGCACGGAGCGAGCTAGCGAAAATTCATCCACCTCAGACAGTCGTCTATCTCGGTTAGAGACCATGAACACGTGCTTTGATGTTTTTACAAACGAGCGACTTGAACGCGCGCGTTTGTGCGATCGTGTTGTCGCGAAGTGGCAGTTTGCCGGGAGTTTGGCAGGGAGTTAGCGCGCGACACATCTGCAGCAGAGCCCTGGCCTCGCGCTGGATCAGGCCAGTACGAGTGTGACTCACGTAAAAAAGCGTAGGACGAGCGTTTGTAACTGCAAATACATTTGTTTAATGCGTGTGAGTGATTAACTGGTGTGTCTTTTGCTTGGATGTGGCTAGCTGCTATTGAAGGACTAACTAGCTTGCTGTGATGGAGCGAGTGCATCCTGGCAGCAGCCTGGCCTGACTTGATAACGTGGTATTGCACTGAAACTACACTTAATATATTCTATAGGTTTGTATTTAGTATTCATAAATTGTCATAACTCAGTATTTATCATCTAAGAAGAGGACAGGTATCTGAATGAGGTCAGTGTAAGTGATGCAGAACAGATGTGGATGTGTTGACATACTGCCAGTCAAGAGTAACACGTTCATTTAAACTCACAACTCATATACAGTATGTTGCGACCGTTAAAGGGATAGTTCACCCCAAAATGAATATTCTGTCATCCTTTGCCCACCCTCACATTGTTCCAAACCTGTATGAATTTCTTTCTACTGTTGAACACAAAAGAAGATATTTTGAAGAATGTCAGAGACCAAACAGTTGATGGACCCCTATTTTTTAGAGTCAATGTGGTCCATCAATTGTTTCGGTTAACCATATTCTTCTAAATTTCATCTTTTGTGCTCACCTGAAGAAAGAAATTCATACAGGTTTGGGTAATGCAATTGCGACTAATTTACACTGTTAAAGAGTTGGGGTGCTAAACAAGGCCAAAAAATAAAAAATAAAATAAAAACTAGTTGGACGGATGATGGAGTATTTCTGTGCCAAATAGACTCCTTCAGGATCAAATTTCAGAAAATTATTTTCGAGTATGGCCCTGTATGACATCATCAAGGTGTTTTTGGAAAGAATCGGTATAGCGTGTATATCTGTCTTTTAAAAATATGATAAAACTAAAGACTCATCAGATACCTTTTTTGTACCTGTAGATTTTTTCATTGATGTTGAAGATAACTGTGCAAGTCACACAACCTGTTCATGTTGGCCTCCGCCTAATTTGACTAGCTTCAACCAACTGACAGATGCATTTGTGCTGAAATATTGTTTAGTTTGATGTAGAAGATATCTGCTTTTAAAAACATTTTATTATTTGTATGGTAGGGTTGTTTTTCTCTGCAGTCTGTGGCCCTGTGATTATTAGACCTGCTGTGACCCATTTTCAGAGCACGGCCCACCAGTCACTTCTGTTATAAAGTTACATGTGTTGCTTATGGATCTAAGACACTGATACTTAGTCTCATCTTATCAACATCCAACCCATTTTGTTTGGATCAAATCTCTTCTCAGCCGTCCACCCATTTACCATGTTTGTCAGGATATAGTAATGGTCAGGGATGCATTGCCAAAATGCTCTTTTCTCCCGTGTGTGGAAACATGGCTCTGAAACAGCTTTCGGGCAGAGATAAAATTCAGGCTAGTGGTCCTGTCGGCTGCAGCATGCTAAAACAGGCCAGGCCGTTTTGACTGTGATTTAGCACAGCATGGGCTAGCAGCATGACTGTAATTCCGGCTGGGCATAAGCTGACTCATGTACCACTGAGAGCCGTGCGGAGGGAGAGTTTTGTAGCATCATGGTGCTCAAGCTTTTTCTTGTCATACACCACAAGATCAGCCCGAATACATTAGCTGGAGCAGAGATTATGCCGATGGACAATGATATTGTGTAATGCATCAGCTATCTGCGATATGAAGAGGACTTGGAATTTGCAATTAATTTATTAAATTATTATTATTAGGCTACTATTATTATTAAATTAATATTCCAATGTATTTGCCTCGAAACATTTCATAACTCATCACCATAACCGACGCGCTGCGTGGATAATAAAAGATTACATAGATTAGCTTACTCCTCATTGAAAATGTTTAAAAAAAACCTTTATCTATTATATAATTAAAATGATATTATAAGTCTATAATAGGTTCTAACAATGCAATAATTAGTCTTCAATGAAAATGAAAAGGATAGTTCACCCAAAAATGAAAATTATCTCATCATTTATTCACCCTCAAGCCCTAGGTGTGTATGACATTATCCTTTCAGACGAATACAGTCAGAGTTATATTAAAATGTGTCCTGGCTCTTCCAAGCTTTATAATGGCAGCCCAAAATTTGAAGCCCATAAAAGTGCATCCATCCATTATAAAAGTAATCCATACGGCTCCGGGGGGGGGGGGGGGGGGGGGGGGGGGGGTCATCGCCACGGCAGTTATGCTTTTTTCGTAAGTTTAATACGGAAGGCGGTCTGCCGAAAGCTAGATTTTTTAGTTTATAACGTATTAAATATGGATATTTTTCTTACACAAACACATCAATTCGCTTCAGAAGGCCTTTATTAACCCCCGGAGCCATGTGGATTACTTTTATAATGGATGAATGCACTTTTTTTGGGGTTCACATTTTGGGCTGCCATTATCCGATTGTATTTGTCTGAAAGAAGAATGTCATATGCACCTAGGATGGCTTGAGGACGAGTAAATCATGGGGTAATTTTCAGTTTTGGGTGAACTATCCCTTTAAGAGCAGCTTTATTTCAAATGCGAAAATACTGTTTAACACAAAATACTTAAATTTTTTTCGCTGTATATGGGCCACAAGACAAATATTATGAAAATAAATTAAGGCAGTGATATACCGTTATCAGCATATGTTGAAGTAGATTCATCTCTTGTCGTCTCTGGGAGAATATGTGCCGTTATTGCAGCGTCAGATGCCAAAAGCTCGATCATTTTCTACTTTCACTTTCTGTAGTGAATAGTTAACTGTGGTTTGCACATTGCTTGTGTGATGTCCTCTGGCTGACCAGATATTTCCGATAATGCAACGTGACATTTTTATTTAATCACCAACTCCATCTTTTCTTGCAAAATGAACAACCAATTTAGGCTTTTTAAAGTCAAACTCATTGATATTTGCTTTGCCATTTTCAAATTCAACACAAACACGCAATTCAAGTTTCACAACCAAGGTTATCAGTATCATCCAGTTTGTCACAAAACATACTACTATTTTCTCATTCACCTGCTTTATTTGGCTCCTGATGCTTGTGATATCTCATTGCGCAAGTTTTCACCAAATAAATGGTGCGTGCAGTGATGACTTGTCAAGTCTTTTTGATTTGTGCCACCAAAACCAAGCAAAAAAGCTTTGAATCAAGTGACATGATGAAGCAAAATGGTGCGATTGCTATTTACATACTAGCTAATCATGTAATAGCTGGTTGCTTTGCATTTCTTGTTGTTTTGTTTCTTTAAACAAGAACATGTTGTTAGTGTATTACAGTACAAGTGTAAACGGTATGAGGAAGATAAGAAATTTGAGAAGTCCTGATCTAATTTCTCTGCTGATTCCACTTCGAGGCTAACAGAAGCGCTTCATTACTTGTCAGTTACTTGTCATTTAGAAGATATTTTCATCCATATCTTCTTACTGTACAGTAATGAATTATATAAACAGTACTCGTAAGCATGTAAGCATCACAACTGATTTTACATTTTTATATAAATATTAAATAAATCTACATTATAAAAATATTAATACATTTAAACCAGGTATCGGCCTGATACTGTTTTCACTAATGCATAGTGGTATAGTTATTGTATCTGATAATGAGAGGAACATATAGGTAAGATTGTAAACATGCATCAAAATAGGCCTAGCGATGTTTCAGTGACTGATTCCTGCATCAGTTCCTGTAGTCTGGATTTTCATGTCAAACACTGTGATGCTTTGTCTCTGCTCCATTACAATATTGGATTATTGGGCCTGCTTTAAACAGATAATGTTTAGCCATGGTGAAATTGGATCTAATGGGTTTAAGGAATCAGGCAGCTTAACATTTATAAGTCCCAGCTCACTGTTGAAGGTTTTTGTTAGTATATCAGTGCCAGCTTTGTCTATTATTGATGTGAAAGTTGTCTAACTACAGAACTTCAGCTTGGTTTTGTTTACTGATGAGTCACTGAAGGATGTTGGAAGTTGCAAATAATTTAGGTATTTTCGCTGTTAAAAAATGACAGCAAAAAGAGGATCCCTCAGAAAGACTGAATCCCACAGGAGAACCTGTTTACCAGGTAGCATGATATTTCTGTTATTTGAAGTCATTTCCTCTAAAAAGACAAAAGGTTCAGTGTTTGCTGTAGTTTTTTCTTTTGCTCACAGAAGAGAAAGAGAGAGAGGACATGAAAGAAAAGCTTAAGATTCATACTCAAAAAAAAAAGACACCGTTTAATAACATGACTTAATATCGTCAGTCAAGTGTTTGATATTTCCTTTTTGTGAGCTGATGTGGCTTGGCTTCTTATCACAGAATGAGGCAAGAGACTTTATTATTATGAAAATACCCAAGAAGGCTTGAAGAACTCAAATACACCATATATTGTCGCAGTCTTGATGTTTAATCAAAGCGTTTCTATCTTCTTTTTATTCAGCTACTCAGCGCTAGCTTCACATTAGGGATTTCCTGAAAACGTCATTATATTACTTCTCTCTGAGGCAAATGTGGCATTTCTACTCGAGGGAGCCCTCTGGCCTCTTAAGTATGAATGAAACATGAGTGTGTTTAGTGCCCAGCAGTGCTCACGCCATTCTATTTTGGGTAAAACTTTGGAAAAATAATACTTCTCCAAAAAAAATTATATGACAATCCATACGTTTTTCTCCAGTGTACAGGAGTTTTTTTCCCCCACAGTGGATGCATAAGAGGCTCATATTTCATATTAAAGACATTGACTCGTTCTTCTTTATTTTGCTTATTTCCTGACAAAAATTAAGAAATTGATATCACAGATTTTATAATAATAATACTATATTTTATAATAAATCCTTATAATAAAGACATTTCTAGTGATTTTTTAGTCATAGGCTGCCTGCATATTAACAGGTAACCTGCATATTAACAGGTATTTTTTGTAAAATAAGTTTTTTAATAATGAAAATGTTATTGTAATAGTAATATTTCTTATTTTGTATATTATATCTTATATATATATTATTAGCAATAATAATAATTATTAGTCATAATATATAAGTAAAACATTTTATATATATATAATACACTCTAGGGGTGTAACGGTACACAAAACTGATGGTTCGGTACGTACCTCGGTTTTGAAGTCACGGTTCGGTACAAGTTCGGTACAGCAGATTTACAAAATTGCTTTTTATTTATTTTTTATATTTAACAGTGGTTTACTGGAGAAAAAAGTGTCCTTGAATGAATTAAATTATATCTAAAAGTTTATTTAAGATATTTCTGTAAATTATATAGGGAGCCCTTACTTGTACATTAATATTAAAGGTTCACAACAGAGCCCAAACTATTAGCCTAAATTCAGTTGCTATTTATTTTTAGGTATAATAATCAACACTCAAATAACACATTGTGTGCAAATATGTAAACTTCACATAAGGCAGTTTTTGCATTAACTTCTAAATCTAATTATAAAATAGTTTTTTTCTCCAAATCGTTGTTGAAATATAATAATTTATATACAGTGTCTGTCATTTTCATGACAGGTTTATTTAACATGCATGAAATAATCAAGACATCACTAGGTTAAGTAGAATATAATGAATATAACGGCTAATATAGAGCATATATTTAGCGAAAGAGTTGATTTCTCTAGTGAATAAAATTCTGTGGACACTGAATGACTGCCTGAGGTAAATGTGATGCTAACGTTACATGACATTGTTTAGTTCACAGGCAGTTATATTGACATCTTTCCGCAGTTGAAACACTGATTTAGCGATTACACCACATATATATATAGCTTTCCTGTAGCTCAAACAGTAGAGCATGGCGCTAGCAACGCCAAGGTCATGGGTTCGATTCCCAGGGAAAGCAAGAACTGACAAAATGTAAAATGTGTACCTTGAATGCAATGTAAGTCGCTTTGGATAAAAGCGTCTGCCAAATGCATAAATGTAAATGTAAATATACATGACAGTAAATTGTAATGTATCCTCAGCATACCTTCAGATCGTCATTCATGTTTATTCTTGAATCTTTAATAACAGATGATCGATCGCCTTCACAGATGATCGCGTTCACGCGCTGTGCGCGTCGCGCGGCCTCTTGAACTGTGATCAGTGACCAGTCACGCCACATAGAGCGTCAAAACGGCATTTATCGTTTGAATTTCGTGATAAAATGGACTGAATACTTAATATGTTCGTGTTGAAACTCGGATTGAAGTGTGTTCCGCGCTTACAACAAGCCGACAGTGAACTGTTAAAGATTACATTCATAACCGTTCGACGCGTGCACCGTTCACAAATGATCGCGGTCACGCGCACGCGCGCGCGGCCACTTGAACTGTGTTTAGTGATCACTGATCAGTCACGCACATTAAAGAGCATCAAAACGTCATTTATAGTTTGAATTTCATGATAATATGGACTGAATACTTAATATGTTTGTGTGGGAACTCGGATTGAAGTGTGTTCCGCGCTTACAACAAGCCGACTGTTAACTGTTAAACATTACATTCATAACCGTTCGGTACACGCGTGCACTGTACCGGAAGCCCTGTACCGAAACGGTTCAATACGAATACGTGTACCGTTACACCCCTAATACACACACCTAAAGGAGTATTAGGAACACCATACTAATACTGTGTTTGACCCCCTTTCGCCTTCAGAACTGCCTTAATTCTACGTGGCATTGATTCAACAAGGTGCTGAAAGCATTCTTTAGAAATGTTGGCCCATATTGATAGGATAGCAATATTGCAGTTGATGGAGATTTGTGGGATGCACATCCAGGGCACGAAGCTCCCGTTCCACCACATCCCAAAGATGCTCTATTGGGTTGAGATCTGGTGGCTGTGGGGGCCATTTTAGTACAGTGAACTCATTGTCATGTTCAAGAAACCAATTTGAAATGATTCGAGCTTTGTGACATGGTGCATTATCCTGCTGGAAGTAGCCATCAGAGGATGGGTACATGGTGGTCATAAAGGGATGGACATGGTCAGAAACAATGCTCAGGTTGGCCGTGGCATTTAAACGATGCCCAGTTGGCACTAAGGGGCCTAAAGTGTGCCAAGAAAACATCCTCCTCACCATTACACCACCACCACCAGCCTGCACAGTGGTAACAAGACATGATGGATCCATGTTCTCATTCTGTTTACGCCAAATTCTGACTAGGTTGTGCATGTTGTGGCTTCACAAATGCTTTGCTGCATACCTCGGTTTAAATGAGTGGTTATTTCAGTCAAATTTGCTCTTTATCAGCTTGAATCAGTCGGCCCATTCTCCTCTGACCTCTAGCATCAACAAGGCATTTTCGCCCACAGGACTGCCGCATACTGGATGTTTTTCCCTTTTCACACCATTCTTTGTAAACCCTAGAAATGGTTGTGTGTGAAAATCCCAGTAACTGAGCAGATTGTGAAATACTCAGACCGGCCCGTCTGGCATCAACAACCATGCCATGCTCAAAATTGCTTAAATCGCCTTAAATCCCATTCTGACATTTAGTTTGGAGTTCAGGAGATTGTCTTGACCAGGACCACACCCCTAAATGCATTGAAGCAACTACCATGTGATTGGTTGATTAGATAATTGCATTAATGAGAAATTGAACAGGTGTTCCTAATAATCCTTTAGGTGAGTGTATGTAAAATATTCACAATTTTAACCAGAATTTTTATATTTTCCCCATATCATGCAGCCCTAGTACTGAATAGTTTAAAATCGCTTGAATGTTTAAATTAGTAAGACGTGGAAATTATAAACTTTCGTGATGATGCAACACTAGCCCGATTGTGCAAGGTTGTGTCAACTGTCCCGACTCCCATAAATCTCCACCTGCCTTGTGCAACCCATTTTTAGGGAGGGGGAGATTCAGCACCACTGAATCACTCACACGGTTTGTGAAATTGTGTCTCGCAGAAAGCTTTAAAATGACTGATTTGATCTCATCTGTGTAGATTAATTTACCCATACGACCTACATGCTAAAGTAAATAAATGGTTTAAAAGCGCAAGACCTGAATTATTAAAATTATGCATAATACTTGCAATCCCTCACTGAAATTCTGGCCTGGGTTATCAGATAGAATTTTAATATTTGTGTGTCTGATCACCTAAAAAGTTAACACCACACCTTTTTGTAAAAGGCCGTCATTGAGTGTCTCATCGAGTTTCTGTCGGCCTAGTTTTTCCAGCGTGTTCCCGATGGCTGCTTTTTGGCAAAAACGTCTGTGAGAGAGATCACTCTGATTGACTGTTCAGCTTAGTGAGCCAGTGTAGGAGAAGGAAAAACCAAAATGATGTAAGCATGCAAACGACAAAGAGGGCAAAATGGTAAGCAAGCACTGCTTTGTTTAGCCTTGTTTGCTTTTCACAGACTTCACTGAAGGATTGTGTGTGTGCATGTGCGTGTCAAATAGACAAAGCACTATAGTATGGGAGAGCAATATTCTGACTAAATACGCATTTTACGGACCTAAAAATTGACACTTCAAACCCTGTCCCTAATTGAAATAGTTCCACAAGTACTTTAAAGACTTTATTTAACGTTCAGTAACCAGTGTTTAATGAAAAAGAAAAAAGCAATTGTGTTTTTCCTCCTGCTGTACCGAAAACATAAAGAACCGTGACTTCAAAACCGAGGTATGTCCCGAACCGTCATTGTGTATTGTTACACCCCTAGTGGTTTGTACAAATCCCTAACTAATTAACTGCAGGTAATTAGAGAATAGAAGGATGTAAGCTTTGCTTGGCAAGTTCAGGGAAGTGTATGAAGGAAATAAATCACTTGTTTGCAGTTCGTATGTTTGTTTAAATGCATTAAGAATGGCCTTTCGGTGGACCAATGTTTTTGTCTCTGTGCTCCATCACTGGCTTGACTCTCTAATGGCATCCTAAAGGTATCCTGTGTCATTCAGTATGGCTATGCGTTATATCTGATTCTCCTTGGATGAGTCATCGGCAATGTCATCCCCCCACACGGTGCAGTAAACACGGGGGAAGTGAGCTCAGTATGCAATCATCGCTGCCACATCTCACATCATCTCTTCATCTCTCTCATTTACTGCGCTCCTTCTCTCTCAGGTTTGATTTGTCTCACGGCACTCAGTGGGAGGAGCCATGACCGAGGGGGAGGGACAGTTTTACAGCGTGCAGGTGGGCGACTCCACCTTTACGGTGCTCAGGAGGTACCAGCAGCTCCGCGCCATCGGATCCGGTGCCCAGGGTATCGTCTGGTGAGTGGGCGGCAGGAATTAGCAGAGTTTTATCTGCCTCCATACGAATGATGTCATCATCACACATCCCATTAGGCATCGCCTGTCTCCATTTGTCATGAACGCAGCAGATGTGTTTTTGTCATTGACCTGAATGTCTCATTAGAGATTTGGATCCCTGGTTTATAGCTGCAGTAATAAGGGGGATTTTACAGCCAGTTGGATGTCTAAATTGTTTATCCAAGTGCAGGAGATGGACACTAAACCGTACGAAACAGTAATGACATACAAAAGGGCATTTAAAGGGGGATTGAGGTACAATTGGACATTATCCATGCACAAATAAGGATATGAATGATATGTTTACTACAATGATCAAAACACTTTATCATTAAAGCATGTTTTATTAGATTGTCCTGGTTTTAACCTGTAAGAAACCATTTTACTCAGTTAACTCTTGAGGAAATTTTTAACAAAGTTAAACCAAATATAGTTTTGTAAACCTGATAAATTTCTTGCCGTGAATATGGCCACAGAAGCTGGCATTGCGTTAAAAACAAACAAACTACAGTGATGATTGTGACTTATTTCAATGCGCCTGTTTTTCTGCCCCATTAAGCTCCGCTCTGGACACCGAACTTGGCATCCCAGTTGCTGTGAAGAAACTGAGCCGGCCCTTTCAGAACCAGACCCATGCGAAGAGGGCCTACAGAGAGCTGGTTCTGCTAAAGTGTGTTAATCACAAGAACGTACGTCCCATTAACACTTCCACTCAGAAGTACAATTTGATGCTGCGTCGAACTAACTGACTCAAGCAACTCCATATTGGTCAGGGCTGTCACGCCTATGGACTGTTTTTGCTGGAATGTCAGCTTTGTCACACTCACTGGTTAAGATTGTCAGAGGAGTGATGGTCTTACTTTAGACCATCACTCCGATCATTACTCTCAAATTGCCTGTCACTGAACAGCCTTTTTTGGCAGAGAAAATGTGAAGTTAAGAAATTAGAACGTGGGAAACCACATAAACACAAACTGTTGGTATAATCCGAATTCAGGTGTAATTCTTGGACTAACATTAACCAGTGAGAATGTCTCTTTTTGGGGGGGGGGGGGTTGTACATTTTCATAATTGATTGTCGGTTAACAACTGACAGTGGTGAAACGTTTTATTTATTTATTTACTTATTGTGAAAATTGCCAAAATATGTCATTTTAGAATTTGAGAAATTACAACAGCCATGAATATTGGTATTGTAACTTTACAATTGCTCTGTAAAGTTAAATAAAATCCTATTATTTTAATAATAAATACTACATTTTTTGAGCTGTACATCTCGTAGAAACACACTACTGTTTTGTTCTAGATTAAAACGGTTGAAGGAATGATTCAGTGACTCATTCATAAATAGTCACTTGCTTCATTCTTGAGTAATATATTTCTGGTTAATTTAATTTGTATTTATTATTAATTATAAATACAAAATTAAATTATCAAAAATATATTGTTGTTGTTGTATAGTCAGAATGAGATTTAAATGGGTTTCATAAAAACAATGTCATACTTTTTAAAAATTTTTAATATTGACTTTGAGGAGGGCTTTAAATACCCTTTTAAGTAGCCTGCTTTTAAATTATAATTGAAAGAAAATTGGTATCCTCTAAATAAATGTTCCGTTATAGTATTTTTTAAATAAATTAAATACATTTTAATTTAATTTAGCGGTAATTACTGTTAATAATAATGGAAGATACAGAAATAAAATAGTTCAAGCATTTCTTTCAACTTTGTATATTGAATCTAGTACATAATGTAACGTTTCATTAGCTCACATTATTATTATTATTATTATTCAGCAACAAGTAAGCTTATTTGATTAATTTATTAATATGATAGCGGCTAATTCTCCAGGGATTTTGCTTATGATTAAAATTCAGTTAGTGAGACTAGCCTTTGCTGTCAGGCTGATTCTTATGTGTAGATTAGTCCAGATATGTTTTCTCATGCTTCACTTTTTCTCATCCAGATCATCCATTTGCTTAACGTCTTCACGCCACAGAAGTCATTAGAAGAGTTCCAGGATTTGTAAGTTTTGAGTTTATAAATCCATGCGTTTATGCTGATTTAGTAATCAGAGTTTGTATGGCCGCAGGGTGTATTGATGCTTTGGCCTTCAGTGTGGTTATTAACATTCATAGTTTTGCTGAGACCACAATGCAATCTCAAGAGGAACTGATGAATTGCACTGTCCTACTCTTGCATGTGATAATTACAGCTTTAGGATCGAAAATGATATGTTATTAAATCAAGATTAATTACATCTCCTGACAACAGCACTTTCTATTGCTGTGCTTTATAAAAGTGTTGCTGACTTCATGTATTAAGCTTGGGATCTGGGGTTGTTTTATGCTTGTCAGTACTATGCATGTAAGGAAATGTAAGGGATCATTTGAGCTCTACGTGAGCACAGAAATCCCTGAAGAATCAGTTTTTTCTCAGGTACTTGGTGATGGAGCTGATGGATGCTAGCCTTTGTCAGGTGATCCACATGGACCTGGACCATGAGAGGATGTCTTACCTGCTCTACCAGATCCTGTGTGGCATCAGACATCTACACTCAGCTGGCATCATTCACAGGGTGAGATGTTCTCTGTTGCAAGGTTTTTTATCGGTTACTACAACTTGTGTGGCAGTTAAGTAAAAATAATAGAAATAAATTAGAAAAATGGAAGAAAAGAATGTAATGCCTCAAACTTAATAAAACCAAAATAAGTGTTTTAACTAACCATTATATTTGTTTCATTTTTTGGTACACTGTATAAAAAAATATAGATTTCTCGATTTTAATCGATTCTCATTTTTATGAACCGATATCGATTCTTAAAGCTACACTATGTGATATTTTCCCCCATCTAGCGGTGAAAAGGTTTATGACCATCCAGTGAATATTAGTTTCTGTTCCTCTCAATTCCGATTTCGTTTTAACTCCTACGGTGACCGATTTAGTCCAAGATTAACATGGCTTCCAGTTCGACCTCGTCCACATTCGACACGGTGCCATCAAGTGTTAAAGTGCGAAAGGCGAAGCTTGAATTTACGGGTATGTCCCTCTTTGGCTAATGTACTTTCAAGATGGAGGGCCAACATGGCGTTCGAACCCCTCACCCGTATGTATTTTCAATGGCATATTATAAACTTACGAGAATACTTTATTACTTGAAAGAAGTAAATATACATTAATGAGCACATATATTTTTGAAAGAACTAAGTGTTTTTAGCTAAGAATAAACTAAAAAAGTTACACAGTGTAGCTTTAAATTTCAAGAAGCGATTAGTCATCCTGTTTTCAGTTGATGAATGAAAGGAACATTGTAGCGCGCCTTCCATCCAATAAATCGCAATAATCTTTGTGCTTTATTACTATTGATATGAAACAAAGTCTCATATTTCAAATTACGTCCATTTTATTACGAAATTCAAAAACATAAATCCGTATCATGTCACATTGAATCGCTCAATCAATGTTTCAACCGTGGAAAGACGTCAGTAAAACAGCTTGTAAACAATGTAATGTAACGACAAATTAGTTGGCGTATCAACCAATTAACATCTCAAGAAAACAATTTTGTTTTGTCCATGCATTGGAAAATGGCTTGCTTGATTTGATTGATTTAATTTATTTATCCACCAAATGTGGAAAATGTCCTTCTCATAAAATCACAAAAGGTGTACACATACACAATCAAGACACAAATAATAATCATAATCATACAACAAATTCAAAACAATCACCCAATAAAAGTAATCTCTCGCAAAAGATGCTTACCCTTACATAATTCCATTCAATATTCTCACTGCCACTGGCATAAAGGAGTGTTTGTAAACATTTTAAGAACTTTGGGGACCTTCTTTCAGATGGAAGTTTTACCAGTTCAGATCATTTGTATAATTTGTACCCTAATAAAGGCTTCAAGCACAGGTTCAAAGAATGGTACCCATTTTTTTTTTCTTTCATTGAGTGAAGACCAAATCCGACATGACACATCACCTGCTGTGTTCTCTGAGCCATTTGACCTTACAGTTTACCAACATGTGAGATTGTTTTACAGCATGACAGTATGAGACCGTACCATCTTTTCCCACAGGATCTGAAGCCCAGTAACATAGTAGTAAAGTCCGACTGCACATTAAAGATTTTAGACTTTGGGCTGGCTAGAACCGCCTGCACTAACTTCATGATGACACCCTACGTAGTGACCAGATATTACAGAGCACCAGAGGTCATCCTGGGCATGAAATACAAGGAGAATGGTAATGCGATTATTATTTATTTTCCTACAGTAATATTATTAAAAGCCATTGGAGAGATACTAATAAAATTGTTATTAATATCTGATTGTGTTTTTCCAGTGGATATCTGGTCGGTGGGCTGCATCATGGGTGAGATGGTCAAAGGGGGCGTCATATTCCAGGGCACTGATCGTATCCTCTTGATCCTGGTTCTATAGCTTTTCCAGCATATTCACCTGTGAAAATATGCATTTGAACTATGCATTTATATAGGTGTAGCTTTTAAATGTGAAATTAAATTATTTACATTATACATTATATATTTTTAATATAAAAAGCTAAGTTTACACTACCATTTTTCATATGGAATTAATAGTTTTATTCAGCAAGGATGCATTAAATTGATCAAAAGTGACAGTGAAGACATTTGTTAAAAAGATTTTATTTAAAATAAATGCTTTTCTTTTGAATTTTCTATTCATCAAATCATCCTGAAAAAAAAAATTTTGCTTGAGCAGCAAATTAAAACATATTCAAATGATTTCGGAAGGATCATGACACTGAAGACTGGAGTAATGATGCTGAAAATACAGCTTTGCCATTACAGGAATAAATTAGACTTTAAAATATATTCAAATAGAAAACAGTTATTTGAAATCGCATAATATTTTACAATATTACTGGTTTACTGTATTTTGGATCAAATAAATGCAGCCTGGGTAAGCTAAAGAGACTTCTTTTAAAAACATTAATCATACTGATCCCAAACTTTTGAACGGCAGTGTATATGTATATGCTTTTTTACAAACGGCCTGCAGTTCCATCATGAAACTCTAGGAGTGTATGAATCCCTGGTGTGATGGAGTAGACATCATACTGCTTGTCTCTGTCTGAATAGTTCTGCAAAGTATTGTTCACTCGTGATTGTTACACGTTTGATGTTTCCTGTGTGGTTTTGGTTTAGCGATTTTCACCATACTTAATGGCTCATTAAATATTCACTTCCATGTGAATTCACTTCCAATTCCATGTGAATCTTTCACCTGGACCTCCTTAATTGAGTTACTCTCAGATATTGACCAGTGGAATAAGGTGATTGAGATACTGGGAACCCCGTCTCTTGAGTTTATGAACCGTTTGATGGAGACTGTAAGGAATTACGTGATGAACAAACCTCAGTTTCCCGGAGTCAGTTTTAATGAGCTTTTTCCCGATTGGGCTTTCCCATCAGAGACCGAACATGACAAGATCAAAAGTAAGACATACTAAATCTTCCATGTCTGGTACTGTTTTTTTTTCTCTTTCTTTTGCTGTCTTAGTTTGCAGTCTTAATGTTGTACTAAACAATTACGTTGACATCTGACTCTTTACATCATTCCTAATGTAGCTAGTCAAGCACGAGACCTGCTGTCCAAGATGCTGGTAATCGACCCTGAAAGCCGCATCTCTGTGCAGGAGGCCCTCAGTCACCCTTACATCCATGTGTGGTACGACCCAGGCGAGGCTGATGCGGTCAGTGCACCCCTATCCTTTCATGTCACTTTGTCCTGTCCAGTCAAGTTGAAACCGTTTTACTGGGGACATTTGTACAATGCCAAGAGGGTTCTCCCTTGAGAGTAGGATTTGTAATTATTGATTGTGTTCAGCCTCCTCCGCAGATATCAGACAAGCAGTTGGAGGAGCGGGAACACAGCATTGATCAGTGGAAAGGTACAAATACCCTCTGCTGTCACTTCCTCCCGTTGAGCTATAAGCTTCTTGTAGAAAATTAATGCCTACTACAGCACAATTGATCACTGCGGGGAATTGGTAACATTTATCCAAGATCTCTTGCATTCTCATTTATTCTACAGTAATGGGTCTTGACCTTAAAAGTGAATGGGCCGTATCATACACCCAGCGTTTTTTGCAAGTTTCACCCCGACACAGTTATCATTTTCACGACCAGTGCCGTGTTGTTTAAATAGCAAATGCATTCGTGCCCATCTGTTCGCCCATGGGCGTGCTGGTGTGAAAACTAGGTGTACTCATGCGCATTGTTGGCACGTTGCTATTTTGACGCAACTGAAGTATTTTTTGTTTTATTTATTGCGTTACTAATATGCGCCTAAAGGCATGTGCACAAAATGTGCGTACACTCTGCTTATTACACACACAGGGAAACGCAGCAGCACACACATTTTTTTAAAGGGAATGGGAGATAAGACTCTGGTTTAATGCACGGTTTAAACACCCATGACTCATTAAGAGACTAGGTACAACCCTTTTGGACCATGCGCCTGGTGCGGAGACCTTTTTTCCGTCGTTAAACTAGCAAAAGTGAATTCGGACACGCATTAAATGCACATGCGCCATGTGCTTTAGACCATGCACTCATATTGTTGTCTGCTAAAGGGATGAGTTGGCTTTATTAGTGATTTGTAAAAAGATGGAAATGGACAAAACTCTGCTTAAGTTTTCTTGGGGCTTTTCCCTCCATACAGAGTTGATTTATAAAGAAGTAATGGACTGGGAGGAGAGGAACAAGAATGGAGTCCTGAAAGAGGAGTGTTTAGGTGAGTCACTTGTACAAATGTGAAATCTGTGTATTTATCCAGTTTTTTCTGTCTAGTTGACAATGATTTATGCTGAAACTGATAAAAAAATTGGGTTGGTATTTTGACTTTAGACTGTAAATGGATGAAAATAATAATTCCAGATAAGTTTGATGAAATTATGCCAAACCAAGCAAAGGGGATATCTCTGTTTTGTTAGAAGTCCAGTGATAAATGCCATTTATTTTAAATAAAATTAGTGATTTAAGGTGCATTCAGTAGTTTTGTGCTCATTTAAAAAGTTTTACACATAAATAAATACATTGTGTTTTTGTGAAGATTCAACTTGGTGTACACTCAAATTGTATATCAATAAGTTGTAGATGATTGTAAGAGTGTATAGGTGCATTCCATTCGCCCGTAAGTCGACTGCGAAGTGGACTATATTAAGTGAGATTCCAATCCGAACATGTTCAGTTCAAAGGATATTCGTGAATGTTTTCACACTGCGAAAGGAGTAGGGAATAAGGGAACAAATCTGTTAATAGTTGTTCCCGCCGGTGCTGTGCGTCTCGCTCGTATCCATCAACACTATCATCCCTTAAATGTGTTTTATTGAACTAAATACATCGTCAACTGATAAAACGCATGCGCATGTTCATTTTCTTGCGCACACAAATCCTTGTTGCTTTCATCATGTGAATCGCGGCACAGTTTGAGCGCAAGTTGCAGGCAGTCTAGAATTCGGTACCCCTGAGCTCAGCTCACCTGAGTCCGCACGTTTCATGTGAAACGCGCTCTGTTTTGAACTAAACTGCCAGTGTAAAAACGCTCACATCATGATATATGAGCAAAGGCTATCTCACAAGTTGTTTATCTGTCCTGAATATTACGAGTGCAAATGCGATACGGATCTTATACAACAGTTTAATAAAATAAACAAGTTAATATTGTGTTGTTTTAGACAACATTGTTGTTTTTAGTCTGTTTTGCTCAGTTTTTTTCAATTAAAATATAAAGACAAAGCAGAACTGTTCGTCTCCGATTCCGAGCAATACACAGTGACGTTTCAGTTCTGAATCCGCAGGTACGCAACATGATATCAATGAGGAAAAAATTATTTGTGGTGTTTTTCCTGCTTAAAATTGGATACTATGACAATATCAATAACATTTTTCAAAAAATTGTTGTTTATTTATTTTTTAAAAGTTTGTTGCCTCAAGGCAACATTGTACCACAATGGACAAATTGATACATTTGACATTTTCAAAAAAAAAAGAAATATAAATATTGAAAACATCAATTTCTTTAACCAGACACTTGAACAAACACATTTATCCAGTTTTTAATGTAATACAAATTTCATATTTAATAAAAAGTAACATTTGAAATTCAGCTGTTGCTCTCAGGCAACATTGTACCATCGTGGAACACAAGTATTACCAAACCATCATATCAAGTTTTCATATCAAGCTATCATATCCATCTTCATCCTCATCTCCTTCTTCGCTCTCACCCTCACTCTCTCCCTGCCGGATTGTCACTATGACCCTCGTCTTCCTCATCAAAGTACAACACCTCATCCTCACCCTCATCAACTGCAGTTGTGTTTTATACCTTTTTTTTGTGCAATAGAAAATGTGCAGATTACAGTATGTGAATTACTATTCTTATAAGTGCATTACAAAATCATGCAAAAATGCTAATATATTTAGAGAATTCTAGCTCTTTTCCTTACAAATATAATATATTTGTATCCACCCTAGTATGTCTGGCATGGCCTTATGCGATTCCATTATGGTACAATGTTGCCTTGAGGCAACACACAGTTTTTTGCTATTTACTCTAAAACATTTGATGATAAATAATGTAAAGTTCTTGAAAAAACCTCTTTACTTACCAGTGAAGGTGACTCATATTTTTTTGTGGGTGATTAACTGGACGCAAATTAGTGAAAAATGCACTTTTCATTGGAGAAAATATGGAGCCATGTGACCTGTGCACATGTGCTGAAACAGGACACAAAATGGACCCCTGTAGGTCATGTGACTATTTTTTGGCACTTTCATTGATTAGTATCTGAGTTCTTCTTCCCTAAGATAGGTTTGACCAATAAATTGGTGTGTCATTTGATTAAAAATAAACTAAAATAGACTATGTTGCCTGGAGGCAACACCGTACCATAGAGGGTTAAACGAGTGAACCAATGATTCAGTGGACCATAAAGAGAACCATTTACTTCATTCCTGAATGAATGAATCAAATAAATGAATGACTCAATAAGACATTTACTGCCACCTACTGGCAGTTTCTTAGAGTATAATTTCTTATTTCCGTACTTTAAAGGTATAGTTTACCCCAAAATATTTATTTCTGAAGCTACTTTTTGTAATGTCTATTTGATTTTTTTTTTACACAATAATGACTTTAAATGATCTTTTGGGAGTAATTTTTCAGCCAAATTTGATATGCGATTCATTTGCGATTAATTAGTCAAAATTTGAATGGCTTAACAGCCCTAGTAATTTTTTATTCAAATAAATTAAATCATGTCTCTTTGTAAATTGTGTCCCTTTATTAAGGAAAGACACATTATTTGATACATTTTCATTACATCCCTAAATAAAAAAAAATTCAACTTAGGAGCACATGCACTCATTGGGGAAAAAGTAAGCGTCAAACCCTGCAGGATGGAAAGATTTGATGACAAAGTAGTGATAATAATAATAATTAATAATAATAAACATTTATTTGTATAGCACTTTTCATACATGAAATGCAACTCAAAGTGCTTCACAAGCATAAAAACAAATAATAGGAATACAAATTCGCAAATATAAAAAGATTAAACAACAGACAGGTTCAAAATGTAAAATAAAGAAATTGACCTCGATATCATTGATGCAACCTTCACACCATATTATTATTCTGATAAGCAACTTTAAAAAGATAGGTCTTAACCCGCCTTTTAAAAATATGAATGCTTGGAGCCTCTTTCACTTCATTTGGTAGAGAATTCCAAATATTTGGAGCATAGTGGGCCTAGAGGACCTCAAACTACGATTTGGAACGTATCTTGACAGACAGTCTGAAATGTATACTTCTATGTAAATGTATAGTTAAAAGAATGAATTGTTGCTCTCTAAAACCCACTAGTATCAGTGTAATTTACGTAAAACTCAGAGACGATCATGCTGATCCACATCGATAGATGGCAATGCAGCATCTTAACACCATTGTGCTATCAGTGCTTAAAGTACACAAAGAATGGCAATGCTGACGCTAGCTAAGTGACTACTGAATCACCTTTAAGAGGGTCACTGTCATTTACTGAAAAACAATTTCCACATCCATCAGATTACAATGAAAGATGCAATAGTAAATACGTTGCCTGCATTCAATAAATATAACAATGCTAGACATTTAATTCCCCAAGTCAGTGCATTATCTTGGGGCCCTAATTTTGATGCATTGCTCTCTGTGTGTCTAGATGGTACGGTGAACAGCAGCGCCACTCCCTCCCAGTCGTCCTCTATTAACGACATCTCGTCCATGTCAACGGAGCAGACGCTGGCCTCAGACACTGACAGCTCCTGCATCGACACCCTCACCGGACCGTTAGAGGAGTGAGTCGAGTGACTTCCACTTCCACTGTCTTCTCGCTTGTCACATCCCTCTCCCTCGCAAGTGTGGGCCATGCCGTGGTCTTGACTGAAGAGAACTGTGGCTGCACGTTCATACAGCTGCAAGTTTACACTCGCAATCGTTCACTCTCGCTTTTTTTTCCTGTGCCATCTCACATATACAAAAATTCATGTAATATTCACTTTTAGACACGTCTGTTGTGACTAAAGCTCACCAACAGTTACTAAATTCTGTCGCTATTGATCAAAAAAATCTTTTATCCTTTTATGTTTAAGTTATCTTCGGTTTTACTTAAATTTTACTCAATTTATAAATGGGCAGACAGGTAATAGGTTTATGCATTAATGCATTCACATTTCACTTCATATATTAATTACCATCTTACCCGTCTAGTGGAGTTATTATTGCAGAAGCATGTGCAATATCTGGATCTATCCCTGTCATTTATGTCCCCTCTCTCTGTGCGACGCAGCTTTTATTACTGTTCATTTCATCACCTAAAAGAAGCACAGATATAAATTCTCTGACAAATTTATAGCTAGTCAGCCCAACTGGAGCAAGTTCCTCTTACAAGTATTGCTGCATGAAAACAAAGAACACTTACTAGACAAACCATTCAACTACAGAACACTGAAATACGGCTAAACACCTCTAGAAATAGAACAATAGTGCCTGCCTCTGTACATAGTCACCATACACCCATTTTAAAAGAGAAACTAATGATGCATTTCAGTTGGTTAGGGTGTAGTCGTGTATATATACGTACATAGATTTTGTGTATATGTTTTTCTTTGTTCTGTGGAAACATTTTGACAGCTTCTGAATATGATTTAGCGTATGTACTGTAAAACTAACTGTGTAGATGGAACTTGAAATCGATTTTAAAAAGAAAATTGCACATAGTGAGCATATTTGGTTTCAAATGAACAAAAACCGTGGATGCAATATCCTAATCAAAGCCCCTGTTCCTCATCATTCCAAGAGTGATTAATCACTGCTGGCAAGTTCACGACACATCTCGTAAGATTGTACATTTAGTTGCCTGAGCTAATGCAAACCATTGCCTTTTTTAATCTCCTCAAACTTGAAAAGCCCATAAGAATGTTGTGCAAAGCACATTTATGGTTTCTTTCCTTTAAAAAAAAAAAAACATGCTTGTCAGCAGGATTTTAGTTTTCACTTTCCTTTTTGAAGATGTCTTTTCAGTCAAACACTGAAGAATTTTCATGTTTGTACGGATTATCGTGGCCATATCATTTAATTTTCTTTATATATGTCTATTAACCATGCGCTTGGAGACCCGTTTTGGACTGTGGTGTTCTTTAACACTGGTATTCATGATGGAGACCCAGCCATTCATCAGTTTTGTCAACCTTCCTGCTTCCTTTTTCTTCCGGTGTTCAGTTCAAACGTTATAGATAACTGTATGATGATGTGTCCCGTACCCTAAATTCATTATGCATGAAAACCCAAGCCCTCTTCATCCAAAACTTAAGGATATTGCAGAAACCTGCCTTTTTGTTGTAGAAGACCTCAGGAGGACAAATTGGGTGTATCGTCGAATTGTTGGTCCTCCAAGCTTTTCTAATGGACTGAAACATGAGTATAGGTCTTTCACTGATGGACAGACCTGGAGGATGAACTTAGCATCACCATAACATTCATGCCTTAAGCATCTCACTAACGCCACTTCTACAGCTTGGCCTGGAGATCACAAAATGATTGACTGTAATGTGCCTGCAATCAAGTTTTGTTTCTTTTTCGGCAGGCTGGAATGTTTGCTACCATTCCACAACCTCCTTGAGCTTGTGAGATTTTATTTGGTGCTTCACCTTACTGTCAGCAAAGTGATTAATGTATTACAACGACGCAATGGTGCATAGTGTTCCATTTTCATTTCGGCGCCTCGTGCACATTAGTTTCGCTGTTGTGGACTCATTGATTCCTGTTATAAACACTAGTGATGGACCTCCGTGGCGTTGAGACCTTTAAGACAGTGATCAAAGCTGGCTCACACTTTCTCAAGGGCTCTTCTTTTAGGTGTCTGTTTCCCTTTGTGAGAGAGGGTGTGTGTCTGTGGAAAACGGCGTGTTTTTGTCACTGACAATCGATCACTAGAGGTGGAATCTGTAATGACTTGAAGAATTATTCACTTCTTAGATATTTCATCTTCCGAAGAAAACAGTTCTCATGATTGTCATCATCAATCAAAATCTTCTCAATCAAATCCTGTAAAAGGAATGAATATGTAACTGCTCTGTGCTTGTAACGTCTGTTTAGTTTTCATGTGTTATGTATTGTTGTGCTACATATGGGTGCCCTGTCAGTGGGCTATGATGGGAGTAACCCAAATCACAAACCCGTCTGAAGCATATGCAAAACATAAATGGGATCCTCTGTCTACAATAATGGAGTGAGACGACATTACTCTGAAAAGATAAAAGAACCATCTGTCACGACTGGCCAAATAAAAAGCTCAAACTTAAGTAATGTTTGATGTCTTCATTTGTTCATTTTATTTCATATGGTACAAATACATTCAGTGTATGAACAGAATGAGTGTTTTGTTACCGACACAGGACTCATTACAAATGTACAGTGACCCCCATCCAGGGCAGAGACTTTTTAAGTCTGAGCTCATTTATCTTAGAGCATCCCTAGGGAATAGTTTTCATTAGACTCTCTTTTCTCCAATATGGCATCCATGCTTAGATATCGTCTACATCATTAAACGTTAATGCTTTGAAAACTTAAAAAACGCTTTGAAAAAAAATATATTTTGAACATGCTGGTCCATACAATTGTTCAGGCAACAGAACTGTACTTAAAAGTGGGGCAATGGTTTCCCTCAGGAATACATCCTCATTTCTACAACCCTGAAACAGACTCCTGCTTTTAACACTGCTATTACTCTAAAATTGGTGTTTGCCAGCCCTGATCTTGGAGTACTTGCAATATTAGATTTTTTTTTTCAACTCAGCAGCTCATTTGCAGAAACTCCCAGACTTCTTTCTGTATCAGATAAGGAAGATATCTAAAATGTGAACTGTTAGGGGTACTCCAGGACCACAGTTGGAAAGCACTGCCCTAAAAAATTGAAACCTTTCATGTTGCTATGGATAGATTTGTAGGACAGCACGTGAATCGCAAACAGCACGTGAGTTTAAAAACTCTGAACAATGCGACTGCTTTTCCGGGCCTCTTTGTTAAGCTCGCCAAATGTATCGAAGAACTGCTCCATCTCCTGTTGCAGAGTGGTGTTCCGTCTGTCAGCGTCTGCACGGGCTCGCTCTACATTTCGCATTTTGATCTCGGCCACACTGACCGAGCGCCGCTGCTGCTCCAAAGTTGAGCGCAGCCCTGCAACTTCCCCCTGAAGTACCTTGTTCCTCTGCTCCAACCTGAAGACAGAAGAGAATGGGGTAAACTTACTGTGTTCATGCACACCTTCCTTAATCTAGTGTTCTTGGAGGCACACCAACACTGCACATTTTCAAACTCTTCTTAATCAAACACACCTGATATTCAACTCATCGGCTTGTTATCAGAGACTCTGAGACCTAAAATGGTAGGGTCTAAGGCCTTGTCCACTAATATGTTTTCGTTTGAAAACGCGTCTCTTTCTCTCTGTTTTGCCTAGGCATGTTTCGGTATCAAATTTTCATGTTGCGATTAATTGCTGAAGCTTTTATCACGGTATACGGTATTATCACGATATTGAAATAAGTTGCAAAAAAAATGTTGTCATACTATAACAGGTTTAATAACTTTCTTATAACAAAAGAACCAAACATTTAAATACAATAAAGCAATACACAAAAATGTATAAAGTAAACAAATATTTAAAACAGATTAAAGGTGGGGTAGGTAAGAATGATCTAAAACACTTTTGTCCAAATTTGTTTAAACTTTCTTTATATGTCAATACATGATTAAAATTTAAGTACTCTGAAAAAGAGAGTATAAAAATCGAGTGACTCTAGACTTTTTAATCTGCAATAAACACTGCTCATTATTTTCGTTCGGGCCGAAACAAGTGATTGGCTTGGGCGCCTGTCATTCTCTCTCGCTACCATGGCTACCGTCGCTTTTGCTCCAGGATCTGCCCACATGCGCGCGCCCCAGTGTTGCCAAGTCGGGCTACTTCAACACTGTTGCCGCGGG
This sequence comes from Gobio gobio, assembly GCF_949357685.1. NCBI lineage: Eukaryota > Metazoa > Chordata > Actinopteri > Cypriniformes > Gobionidae > Gobio > Gobio gobio. The sequence continues at coordinate 22,583,698 of NC_137107.1, forward strand.
CTGTTTTTCATGTCCATGGGTTGAAGCGACCCCAATTATGTGATATTTTGCCCCGGGATTTGCGAATTTTAGCAGGCAGCCCTACCAAAAAGACACATATTTTACCCCCCAAATGAGATTTTTACCGGAGAAACACGATTGGGCTTGTTTTGGGCTAGTTTTGAGTAGCAATTGGGCGGATTTTGTTGTGAAAACCTGGCAACCCTGGCGCACCCGTTTGATTTGAGTTCAAGAGGCTGTATTTCTGCTGGACAGGTAATCTTTCATTTTGATTATACATTTTTTTGGTTTATGTTTTCATGAAGCATGTATCACTAGCACACGTAGCTGCCTAATATAGCTAACATAACATTACTTAGCATAAAGCTACAATGTTATACACTTAGCAAAAAAAAAAAAAACTCAATTTGCTTAGCTCAAGTTGATCGCTGTTGTGTTGAATTTCGCAAAATGTAACTTTAGATAACAAAATGCATGTGTAAAAGCTTGTACACCGCATCCAGGAACTTTTTTTAGAACTAAGTTAGCTTTAGCTACTACCCTCTGTCTAAACTCTTACCATGTTCACCGGGAACTTTACCTGCACGTTTATTTCGGCCCTTGGTTTGTTTTTATATACTCTACCAATGTTTACTGATGTTTTTATCTTGTATCTGTGTGTGTCGTAGACACTGTGTTGTTTGTGTATTTTAAACTTTACCAGTATCGTTATTCTAGCTTGATAGTGAGTACTAAAAGATATCTTATTTGTTTATATTCTTAATGATAAAGTTAGATTTTTTATTACATGTGATTCTGACATGATGTCACTACATGCACTTCTTCTCGCTCGCCTCAGGTAAATAATGCGTCTTTCAGCTGAGCTGATCACTGTCGGCGTAGCGCGTTCATGTGTTTTGGGGGCGTGGCTTTGGAAAGAGCCCAGAAGGGAGAAGGTGGAGTGAATGGAAATAATGAGCTGTCTTTAAAACAGTCGTGAGAGGTCTACAGACACTCAATTTTTATACTTTCTTTTTCAGAGTACTTACATTTTAATTATGTATTGATATATAAAGAAAGTTTAAACAAATTTGGAAAAAAAGTTTACCTACCTACCTACTTACCTACCCTACCTTTAAGTGCAAAAGAATTATAAAGAACAATAGGTAACACTTTACAATAATGTCTCACCATTTAACGCATTAACATTAACAAAGAATGAATAGCTATATTTTTACAGAAGTTATTCTTCTTTGATAATGTTAGTTTAAAAAAGCAACTGTTTGTTAGTGTAAGCTCAGGTCCATTAAATAATATAGTTACAACTTTAGATTTTAATAATGTGTTATTAAATGCTGAAATGTACATTTAACTAAGATTAATACATGCTTTAGAAGTATTTTTCATTGTCAGTTTGTTAATGAATGAACTAATGTTAAATAATAGAGCCTTTTATTGTAAAGTGTGTGACTGAACAACAGTCAGAACATATTCAAACAATATCTAGGGCATGTCATTTAGTCCAGATTAAAATATAAAATGTTTAAGTTTGAAAATGAATAGCCTTAAGTCTTTAAGTATTAAGTATTAGGTTATGTGATGACGAGCACCATATCGTTTTGTTTACGAGGGTTACCGGGGAAACGGCTGCATTTCTGCTGTTCCGTCAGCGCCCTCTGCTGTCAGAGAGTGAATGTGAATCTTCAGCGCGTCTCCTTCACTCCTTCCGCCATGTGCTCGGTCTGTTTACATCAGAGCGCGTTCCTCTTTGACGTGTTGTTCATTTTAAACAGTTGATGGGTAAAGTATTCTTAAAATGCATTCTAAAAATCGGAATAATTCGTAATAAATAATTATTCACTGTATTTTGAAGTGCCCACGATAACAATACCTGGAGAGCTACTTTCCTGCATCATTCAGATCCAACCCTGCTTCAACATACCTGCATGCAATTTTATAAGTCATACCAAACATCTTCATTTGGTTGGTTCTGGTGTGTTTGATAAAGGATAGAGCTAAACTATTCAGGACAGTTCTTCAGGAGCAGTGTTTCTGCCTTTAGAATTGCTATTAAAGTAATGACCGTTGCAGAGATTTGCAATTTTCCCTTACAAAACAATTGTACTATGGTTTCGGGTACAAAGACAACTGATGAAGTGATCTTACCTGTTAATTTTTGCCTCATACTCTGCCTTTTGCCTGGTCATCTGTTGACGAAGCCCTGCTACGAGGCACTGCATTGCATGGGAGGCTGGAAAACCTAAGGGCTCTTGGGGAGCATTTGGCAAAAAGACTTCACTGCTGCCGGTACTTAAAGGGGCATCTGTGGGAGCAGATGATGAGGCAGGGGAGTTAGGGCGAAGGCCTTCTTCACCAGAGTCCATTCTGAATGAGGGGAACTGTCCTGGGGAACCATGGCATGGGCTTGCAGCTCCACCACTCCCACTGCCCCCATCCAAAGGCACAATCTCGCAAGAGGACCAAGAGCTGCAGCTATCAGCCACGCTGGCAGTACCTTTGACCTCCTTGTCTTCTGTATATCCCTCCCCCTTCTTCTCAGTAACTATGTTGTCATAGACAGATAAGGTACTATCCTGGACTTCACTGCTGCCTCCACTCTCCCCTAGCACTCTCTCTAGACTCCAGCTGGGCTCTTCCATGTCAGGCCAGCTCCTTGACTGCATACCAATTTCAACCCCAGCTTCCAGCACTTTGTTCATAGAAGAGCAGGCAGGTGGTGGGGTGGAGGGTGTAATAGGTACACGTCTTATATGGAGACTTTCTTGTGCTGAGCTGTGTCGACTGTGGTTGTCATAAATCAGAGTAGAGCTGGATGGTGAAGAGTCCTCTTGAAGCTGTCGCTCTGTGTCTGATAGATGATGGGTAATCTCACAAGGGCTTTGGAAAGACCCTCTCCTCTCTGTGGTTAGTGGTAAAGAGTGTTTACGTGGACAGGCTAGAGTCTGATCTGGAAGGGTCACGTGATCTTTGCTCAGCAAAGGCTCCCTCAGGTGGGCAGGTGGTTCATGCACCCATTCCACAAGGTTGCTGTGTCTTTGTACGGGGTGGACGGTTTGCAAGGATGTCTCAGGAGGGTTGCAGTTCTCTCTGGAGAAGAGCAAGCTGTGCTCACGGATCAGTTCAGACATTAGATGTTGCACAACTGCTGCCCCTAGTGTAGGAAAGAGGGACTTGTAAGTGCATGGTCCACAGCCATGTGAGCACATACACTAACTTAAGCTCTCAGTTAAGCCATTCACCCTTTGCCTTCCCCTTTTTATGGTGACCTAAATATTGCTCACCTCCAATAATACTTTCTGGGTCCTCTGCTTTAGGGCGGAGAATATTTGGCCCGAAAACCGTTGCCAAGTTCTGGATACTCATCTTGTTGACACTGGAGTATGATTGGACGTCATTTAAGAATCTGGTACAAAGATAGGTCATAGCAGTGTTATCATATGTGAGCCATGACTAAACATGACTAAAGACTAGACACTTCATGGCAAATTAGACTAAAGCTCCAAAGGCCAATATCTAGATATTGAAAACCAAATCCCCAGATCTTCAGATGAAACAAAATGATCTTACTGGCAGATGTATTTCAGGAGGTTGAAGTTTGCTACAGGCAGCTCATAAAGGAGACTCTTCAAATCTTGCAAACCCTGAAATTCATAATAAGATTATAACAAAATTCTCGTCTGCCCTTAAATGACCATAATGTAATTTGTATTTTCTTGTTTAAATTCATCAAAGAGCATCATGTGCTCTTCTTTGAAGTGAGTTATATAGTTAACTGTACCTTTTCTCTGTTTGAGGGGATTCTTTTGGCACATATAAGAAACTCTTCATAGCGGGAAAATGGCACCAGAGGTTCAGGCAGCTCTCTGAGATATAGCTTCAGCAAAGATGCCACTGTGTGGACATCTGTGCTGCTGAGAGAGCAAACATGTATTCACTGCGAGAGTAAATTCATTCACACACGTACTTGTACAGAAGAATTTGCTTATTAATACACGCACACATTTATAAAATCCTCTGAGAATAAATTAGCCAGAGCTACAGCCAAATCAGTCCTACTTTCCTTGGCCTAAAATTGTTTATACAAACTCAGCAAAAAAAAGATTTTTTAGGATACCGTTCTTTAAAGATAATTTTGTAAAATCCAAATAAGCTTAGGTGGCCTTAACGACTATGTACTAACATTTAAGTTAATAATTTTATGCAATGCACTTATTGTGCACACATGTTTTTACATTGTACTTATATTAAAAAAAATTACCTGCATGTAATTACATTTATAATTACACCTAACCCTACCCTTAAAGGGATAGTTCACCCAAAAATGAAAATTAGCCCATGATTTACTCACCCTCAATTCATCCTAGGTGTATATGACATTCTTCTTTCAGACTAATAAAATTGGAGTTATATTAAAAATGTCTTGGCTCTTCCAAGCTGTATAATGGCAGTGAATTAAATATGGATATTTTTCTTACACAAACCACTTAGCTTCAGAAGGCTTTTTATTAACCCCCGGAGCCGTGTGGAGCAGTTATATGATGGATAGATGCACTTTTATGGACTTATGGACAAAAATGACCCAACAATTCACTGACAATTCAATTGAATTGACCATGTCCAACATGAAGTGCAATTTACTGAATTATGATTAAAATAAACACTTCAGATAATTTTATTTTAGGACATAGCACATGGCACCATTGTCCATGAATGTAAGTTGAAATTTCTAGAGATGACATTTCATATAGATATATCTGTCTGTAAGGCCTATAAAATTTGAAATTTCAGACAAGTTTTGTTTTGACAAACCTTAATTTCCTAGTCAAAGATTATACTTATTGCAGTTATGTTGATTTCTTAAACTTCCTTACTTGAATTCTGCATCTTGTTTGCTAACTCAATTTAAATTCAAGAACTTCGTGCATCCGGAAAGTATTCACAGCGCTTCACTTTTTCCACATTTTATGTTACAGCTATATTCCAAAAATGATTAAATAAATTTTTTTCGCCTCAATTCTGCAAACAATACCCCGTAATGACAACGTGAAAAAGAAGTTTGTTTAAAATCTTTGCCAATTCATTAAAAATAAAAAAGGAAAAAAAAAATCACATGTACATAAGTATTCAGCCTTTGCCATGACACTCAAAATTGAGCTCAGGTGCATACTGTTTCCACTGGTCATCCTTGAGATGTTTCTACAACTTGATTAAAATAAATGGAGTAAATATCTGAATTGGTACATTCAGTTGATTGGACATAATTTGGAAAGGCACACACCTGTCTATATAAAGTCTCACAGTTAACAGTGCATGTCAGAGCACAAACCAAGCAATGAAGTCCAAGGAATTGTCTGTAGGCACAGATCTGGGGATGGGTACAGGAACATTTCTGGAGCATTGAAGGTCCCAATGAGAACAGTGGCCTCCATCATCTGATAATGGAAGAAGTTTGGAACCACCAGGACTCTTCATAGAGCTGGCCGCCTGGTCAGACTGAGCGATCGGAGGAGAAGGTCCTTAGTCAGGGAGGTGACCAAGAATGGTCCCGATGGTCACTGACAGAGCTCCAGCGTTTCTCTGTGGAGGGAGAAGAACCTTCCAGAAGAACAACCATCTCTGCAGCACCCCACCAATCAAAAGAGTGGCCTAGTCAGGCTCAAGGGAAAGATGAATGCAGCAATGTACAGAGACATCCTTGATGAAAACCTGCTCCAGAGCACTCTGGACCTCAGACTGGGGCGAAGGTTCGTCTTCCAACAGGACAACGACCTTAAAGCACACAGCCAAGATAACAAAGGAGTGGCTACGGGACAACTCTGTGAATGTCCTTGAGTGGCCCAGACTTGAACCCGATTGAACATCTCTGGAGAGATCTGAAAAATGCTGTGCACCGAGGCTACCCATCCAACCTGATGGAGCTTGAGAGGTCCTGCAAAGAATGGGAGAAACTGCCCAAAAAAATAGGTGTGCGAAGCTTGTAGCATCATACTCAAAAAGACTTGAGGCTGTAATTTGTGCTAAAGGTGCTTCAGCATAGGGTGAATACATATGTACGTGATTTTAAAAAAAAAATACATTTGCAAATATTTAAAACAAACTTCTTTCATGTCGTCACTATGGGATATTGTTTGTAGAATTGAGGAAAAAATAATAATGAATTTAATCCATTTTGGAATAAGGCTGTAACATAACAAAATGTGGAAAAAGTGAAGCGATGTGAATACATCTCGGATGCACTGTATGCCTTACGTTATGCAATTATGCCAAGATAAAACCTTGCTCTCTTAAGCAAACATGTACATTATGCTGATTTAAACATCTCTTCTGTACCTTGTTCCTATTAATGCCAATCTCTTACCTGTCAAAAGATGGTTTCTCCCCAGCATCAAAAGCTTCCTGCAGCTCTTTAACCAGTGTGGCCTGACCGGGCTGCCTGAAGAGTCCCACCTCTGTGAGCCCATGCTCTCGGATAAAATCGACACACTGCTCCACCACCAGAGGAGCCATGTGATCCCCATACCTCCTCTCATACAGGACGGTCTCATCCAACCGTTGACCAAACACACCTGTGGTGGTAAAATACAGGTATAGAGCTGTCAGTGACTGACCCCATTTAGCTTGTTACCTAATTTTGTCAATGGGTATGTGCTGAAACAGAGGACTCACTATAAATGCAGTTAACCTCAAAAGCGTAAACAAAGATCCTGTTGAGTCCGCAGAAAAAGGACAAAATGCATCAAACAATAATCGTTTTCAGCTAAAAAGATGGCTTTAGGTTTAATGTACGCAGCTGCTGCACTGCACCAAAATCTACCTCTGTGTGTGATGGTGTGCCCTCTCCCTGCCCAATATTTAATACTCACGTCTTCTGAAGCTCAGCACCCTTTTTATCTTCCTGTAAGCAGAGTGAGAGAGATAGCTTCCAGTCCGCTGGATTGTCTGCTTGTTTTCAGGCATCTTTTCTCGTCTGTCTCTTTATCCCTCTGTCTCCTTATTTTGGGACACACATCCGCTATCCTGACCTCAACCTGTTTTCAGTAGCAATCCTTAAACTGGCACCGAAAAGAATGTCCTCAATGAACCTAATCACTTTTGCTCATGTTTAACAAACTTGTTTAGTCTAGAACTGGATGTTCCTTTCCCCTTGCTCTTCCTCCTCCCTCCCTCTCTCTCGCTCCCCTGTCTGCAGGTAAGGCACCGAAGAGAAGCTTTCTCTCTCTCTCTCTCTCTCTCTCTCTCTCTCTCACACACACACACACTCTCTCTCTCTCCTGCTGATGTGCAACACTGACCCTCCAGCTCAGATACGCGTGCTTATCGGATATATCAGCATTCCAAATCAGATGACAGCCCTCATTCTGAAAGAGGAGGCATTGTTCAAGTGCACACCTCTCATTTTGAGTACATTTCTGTAAAAGTATTCAATTCTGAAAATTCCGAAGTTGAAGGACAGAAGCGAAGCAAAGTTTTTATCACAACAATGTGTTTGCCAGTACATTTGGTGTCCTTATTCCAGGAAACAAGAGACAGCTGATTAAATTTGTCCCAGTTCAGTATGCATCCTTAGGGATAGTTATGGAAGCACTTCCTCCACACTGTTGTCCATCCAGTGCTCGACCTCTTCTACCATGAGGGTTGCTTCCTGCGGGAGCTCACCGATGTAGACACCTGGTGCTTTTCAATAAAATGTGAAGAGGTCTGGTATGAAGTAATGTTCCCTTTGACACCGCCTCTTGAAGTGGACGTCTCAGTCATATGCCATTGTTGACAGTGACATCAACAGAGACATGTCTGTGTTCGCCTCTGAGGGGAGGTTATGTTTGTCTGGACTTAATTGTCCAAAGTTTCCAGTGACGTGAGTCAGCACCTCCTTGATTTACTGTCAAATTAAATCTGCCTCCCTAACTGAATTACAAACACTGTTACACTTTCTCTCTCGCCGTCTCATTCACTGCTGTTGATTGCATATACTATCTTTCCTGTACTCTTTCTTTGCCAGTTTTCTGTCTTCTTTTTTTCAACGTCTTATCTGTGTCTAGCTGCTCCACTGCAGGGTTACTGGAGTGTGGCCAAGGTGGCGCCGACACCTTCCAGTTTTCCTATTTCTGCCCCCTCACCATGAATCATTAACACCACAAAACACAAATTGACTAAAAATAAATGAGCTAGAACTTTCTGCTGGTTACTTTCGGTTATATCTCCCTTTTTTTCCCTCTGTCCCCGTGTACCTCACATGGCTTGCTTCCAAGAATTTTCCATTGGACACAGCTGAACACACCCCTCCAACCCTTTTTATACATTTGTGCCCGGTAACTTGGCCCCCTGATGAGAATCCCAGTCTAAAACGGATCCTTAGACATTGGCCCAGTGAGTGTGCAGTGCATGTGAATGTGGCTGTGTGTTATCTGGAAGGGCATCTCTCACCTTTTAGGAGCCCCAGAGCTGTGTTGAGTTATGTTGGAGAGGTAATGTAGGGAATTCATTGGGAATGTTAATCTCTCCTGGGAAATAAGCACCAACATGGACTCTACAGCTCAAGTTTTACCTCCAGCTCAGATTTGCATGTATTAACAGGGTTACTATCAGTCGTTTCCTCACACATTGTCTTTGTAAAATAATGTCTAGTGGGGTTTTGGGTTGGGTCATTTGTCATTTTATACATATTGCCTAATGCATACTAGGGCTGGGTATAAGTTCTCTATTCAATTGACCCTTCACAAAGACCTGTCCCCTTTAGTTACTACATCTGACCAGCCAGTGTCGGACCTCCGTATACACAAAGTACGCATGTTGCGTAGGGCCCTTAAACCACCAGGGGGCCCCCTTCCTCTCAAGAATGATTTAAAGAAACACGCCACTATTTTTCAGGCTCATTTCCCAACTCCCCTAGAGTTAAACAGTTGAGTTTTACTGTTTTCGAATCCATTCAGCCGATCTCCGAGTCTGTGTACATGTAAGTCAGTGTTCTCGCACATTGAAAAATACATCACAAAGCAAAGAGGACACTGACAACATGCCAGGACTGGTTACTTTTTGGTATGAAACGGTCTCCGCTTTCAAATTTTGTCATTAAGAAATTCAAAACAATAAATGACGTTTTGTTGCTCTTTAATGTGATGTGACAAATTGCTGTAGTGCCTCAGTTCAAGCAGCAAGCAAACTCATTATCTCTTCCTCTTTACTACTAGTTATAGCACAAAATAAACATGAACGAACATCAGAAGGCATGTGATTTCGCGGAAAGACATCAATACACACTATTTTTCAAGTTCAAGCCCACCAACGTTAATCTAATAACTCTACTGTCTGGTTTGTTTGTCGAACACAATTGCAAATAGCAACATCATATGGCCATTATGATTGGTCAGATTGCCTGTCAATCAAAATCCTAGTGAAGGGTGAATTACAATTACATTTTATTTAAATGTTTTTATTAATTTGGGTAGATTTCAATATAATTTATTTAACAGATATAATCAGCACAAAAACTGGATACCAGAAAAAGTAAAATTAAAACAAACAATGTAAAACATTAATTTGACGCTTCAGTTATTTTAGTCTTTTAGTTTGATTTATTAAAATGGGCTTTTGTTTGTAAATGGGATTACACAGTTTGTGATGGGTTTCTGATTCACTAAAAAAATATTTGTTCATGAATCAAGCCTCACTGGTTGCGCTATACTTTGATTCACTAAATTAATAAGTGTCATTCATTGTACTGGTCGCACTGTGTTCTTGCATGATTGTTACCTGTAACCTTTTTATCTTATCACATTCAATTTGGACTGTAAAACATGACTTTATTTGCCATGGGGCTGTAGATTAAGCTTCAGGAGTGCACCATACTGGAGTAAAAGATCAAGTTTTGTGATTTTAAGAATCAATATCTCGATTATTTGAATGAAGATCAAGATTGATAAATATCTTGATCTTACCCTAAGGCAATATTTTTTTTTCTTTATGAAAATATATATTTATCACGTTTATGTAGGCTATTTGTTTTAGTGTCTCCCAAAGCTACTTCATTGTATGGATTGTATGGATGTAATGGGGGTTGACGGCTCTCATGAGAAAAGCAAGGTGTACTGTAACATCATTATTCCCAGGCACACTGCCAAGATGGACACACAGCTGCCGCCCACAACCCCTCACGCTCTCATCCATGTAGGCTAATACTGCAAGTAACCGAGGAAAAGACGGATGAACCACTGAGAAAAGTTCTTGAGATGCTTGAACCTTGTCCGTGGTGTTTTTTTGTTTTTGTTTTGCAAAAATCATGTGGAAAATTCTCAATATTTGCTGTTTTGAATGACATCAGCTCTAGTGGCATGTGTTTTTCAGCATTTTGTGAGATTTGGGACAGAAGACAAAGCACAGTCTGTAAGGAGACTAGTCATTAGAGTGTGTAATGCATGGCCCATGATTTGGAAATGACTGGAACATGTGCATTGTGTGAGTGGGTTGTTATGTCTATTGCTGGAGCCCTGAAGACTGATTGGATCTGCTGTTTCATCGTATTTAGGCAGTCACACTGAATGTTAAACCATTAAATGTTTTTATCGTGAAAATGACTTGCATAGGCCTGGATCTTCCAGAGACCACAGAGTGTGGAAACAAAAATTAGTCAGATATTCAGGTCTTAAACAACAATGTGTGTGTGTGTGTGTGTGTGTGTGTGTGTGTGTGTGTGTGTGTGTGTGTGTGTGTGTGTGTGTGTGTGTGTGTGTGTGTGTGTGTGTGTGTGTGTGTGTGTGTGTGTGTGTGTGTGTGTGTGTGTGTGTGTGTGTGTGTGTGTGTGTACCTGTAAAAGGTATCCAAATGCCCTTATTTAAGCTCTTCAGCCACTCCTCCCCCTGACCACAGCTGTTCCACAGGAAGAAATATGAGCCAGGACTAACCAAAACGTCCCTGTTTCCTCCTAATTGAGAGATAAAGGGGAAAATAAATAGAAAAAGTTAGTTTGCTTATCCCATATCATTCAAACACTCAAAAGTCACTTAATTTAGAATCCCAAGCAAATTTATCAACATAATCTACCTATACCATAATCTTGACCTGATGCACAAATCCATGCATAATAAATCAATCCTAATATGTAATGAACAAAGTTATGACAAAGACATTATCTCTTATAGTGACAACCTCATTCTACAACTGAATTAATTTAGTTAGTGACAACCAAATTTACAACAATTCTATGCCGTTTAAACAGAACTGAACTAAACAACTAGTTATTAATGACATATTTAAACACACATCAGAAATGTGTATATGCTGTGAAAGAAAATCACAGGGAAAGAGGTATAAGCCTCAGATCTTGCTAGGGGGAAAAAAAAGAAGTCCATAATTAACCGAAAGAAATCCAAATGCTTTATATTGAAAATTAGACCAAAATATAGCGACTCGCACTTGCCCACTTTTAATAACTATAATATTGATCACTTTATGAGCCAAGCCCAAAATGATTATAATATGTGGACATGGCAACACTGTAGAAACGTGCTCCGCGAGGCAGCCTTCCGGTACAAAACATGATGCCTCTGTCGATGATTGTTTAGTTAAAATTGCAGAACACATTGAGTCTTTGGCCACTGTAATATTCATTTGTTCAAAACTAGTGGCACTAGAATGTTACTAATGGCAACCACGGTGTCAGTCATTGCAATTTCGTCATGTTCTGTACACACACAGAATGATAATTTAGAGGATTCACTCCCATATTTAAATTTGGTTGTCATTCTCAAAACTTTACAGTGTGTACATGACCAAAGACTTTTCATTTTCCTTGCAAATACAATACGAGTTGGTTTTGATTGTTTCACTGAATGTGAATAGACATGTTCTTCCAGACATAGGAATGTTCCCCTTGGTTTTGTCAGCAACCAAACCCACATGATGATAATGCACATACTCATTAAATGCCACTGTTTTTTTTTCCATCCTGTCACAGCCTTACAGACATGTGAATGTGGCTGCTGGGAAATTGGTATTTTAATTTACGAGGTTTGTTTTTAAGTGAATTTGAGTTTTATGTTAAAGGGATAGTTTCACCAAAAATTCTGTCATTAATTACTCACCATCTGTAGAGACAAGAGACAATCGCTTTATATGATGAACAGACTGAATTTAGGCTTTTATTCACATTTAAACATTTGTTCAGCGAACATAAGCAGAAGGTCAACCGAACCTGCTTGACCCGAGAGAATGAACATCATTGGTTCTTGCGGAAGCTCAAACGTGCTGCATAACACAAGATAATTAACCTCATTGGTTCTTGCGGAAGCGTAACACAAGAGAATGAATCTAATTGGTTCTTGCGGAAGCTCAAACGTGATGCGTAACACATGAGAATGAACCTCATTGGTTCTTGCTGAAGCTCAAACGTGATGCGTAACACACGAGAATGGACCTCATTGGTTCTTCCTGAAGCTCAAACGTGATGCGTAACACGCGAGAATGGACCTCATTGGTTCTTGCGGAAGCTCAAACGTGATGCGTAATGCGAGAATGAACCTCATTGGTTCTTGCAGAAGCTCAAACGTGATGCGTAACACATGAGAATGAACCTCATTGGTTCTTGCAGAAGCTCAAACGTGATGCGTAACACATGAGAATGAACATTGGTTCTTGCAGAAGCTCAAACGTGATGCGTAACATGAGAATGAACCTCATTGGTTCTTGCAGAAGCTCAAACGTGATGCGTAACACATGAGAATGAACCTCATTGGTTCTGGCGGAAGCTCATACGTGATGCGTAACATGAGAATGAACCTCATTGGTTCTTGCAGAAGCTCAAACGTGATGCGTAACACATGAGAATGAACCTCATTGGTTCTGGCGGAAGCTCAAACGTGATGCGTAACACATGAGAATGAACCTCATTGGTTCTGGCGGAAGCTCAAACGTGATGCGTAACACATGAGAATGAACCTCATTGGTTCTGGCGGAAGCTCATACGTGATGCGTAACATGAGAATGAACCTCATTGGTTCTTGCAGAAGCTCAAACGTGATGCGTAACACATGAGAATGAACCTCATTGGTTCTTGCAGAAGCTCAAACGTGATCCGTAACACATGAGAATGAACCTCATTGGTTCTTGCGGAAGCTCAAACGTGATGCGTAACACATGAGAATGAACCTCATTGGTTCTTGCAGAAGCTCAAACGTGATCCGTAACACATGAGAATGAACCTCATTGGTTCTTGCGGAAGCTCAAACGTGATGCGTAACATGAGAATGAACCTCAGTGGTTCTCGCATGTCAAGCCAACATGCTTGAGCCTCCGTTTACCACAACTGATGTGGTCGTTGAATGTGTGAATAAAAGCCTAAATTCAGTCTGTTCGTCAAATAAAGCGATCGTCTCTTCAGAAAATTTGGACTAAACCACTCAATTCATATGGATTAATTTTACGATCTCTTTATGAACTTTTTGAAAGTGTCAGTTGAGTAGCTGTCAACGGAGGTACAGAAATCTGTCAGCTTTTGTTGAAAATGTCTGTGTTCCGAAGATGAACGAAAGTCTCACGGGTGTGGAACGACAGGAGGGTATTTAATGGTAGAATTTTCATTTTTGGGTAAACTTTAAACTCCCTTTAAAGTGTTTTTGGTTTTTACAATAAAAAAAACGTATCATCTGAATGCAGTATGGCTACGGCTAAGTGGTGTGAATTGCTCTTTACTGTGTAAAAATCTCTCTCTTTCCTTAATGGTCACTGTGTCCTTCAAGTCCATCTGTGAGCAAACTGGAAGACAGCCCAAGAAGAATCAGATGACCATTTCTTATCTTTAAGCACCGCAAGAGTTCAGCGGGGGGAAAGGAGAGCATTGATTTTCATAATTTAATTAAAGACTCTTGCCATTTTTTCTCCTTTATACATTTCTCAAAGACAATATTAATCACTGGATGGGTCTCAGTCACAATTAAAGTATGCCCCAGATCCCACTCACATTTGCCGGTTGAGTGCAGTAATTAATTCCAAAGAGGACACTTTCCGTAACAAGACAGAGCTGTAAAAATCCAGCTAAGTGGTTTATCAATACCGAGCGCTCGTCGAAGCTGGCCTGAGCAATAATGATATTAAAAGGAGAGCATTGAAAATGCCATAAAAGAGCATTTCACAGATTCAGAGCAGTGACCGCCACAGTGTGGACCAGACCCTCTGACAGTCATTGATAAGTGGATTTGCCAAAAATACTGTCAGGGAATTTGGAGTTACAGGGTTAGTTCACCCCAAAAATATTTATTTAATAATTTTAATTATTTACTCGCCCTCATGTTTCCCATGGAACACAAGGGAGATGTTCCCATTTGTCTCTTTCATACGATGAAAGTTAAGAACTTTTTCAAGCATCAGAAATGACAAAAAAGCACCTTAAAAGTACCCTAAAAGTTGTGTGCTATATTTCTAGTCTTCTAAACCTGTTCTGAAGACTATAATTTTACAGATCCATTGAATCTCAAATGGTGATTATTAACTTAAAGTTTTGTCTGTTTCTCACACAAAGCAACTGTGTGTCTTTAGAAGACCTGGAATATAGTGCAAAGTTGTATTATATTGGGCTATCCTTTCCCATTCACTGACAGCATATGGAAAAGAACTGCATTAACATTCTGATTGACATCTCCTTTTGTATTCCACGTAAGGAAGGAAGTAATGAGTGAGAGTAAATATGAAAGAATTATCTTTTGGTGTATCTATTCCTTTAACAGGCTCAAGAGAAGGAGGGGAACAACGCTTTTTGACTTTCTCAGTTTGGGTAAATCCACTTGGGGTTCAGAGTATTAATTTTTTTCCATATTAATATGTTTCGTACAATTATGTGGTTTTGTTTCATTAATACAGTCAGTGTTTACTTTTTTTCTTGATTTACCCCGAAAGAATGGAAGTGAAATGTGACAACTGCCCCATAGGTGGGGTACATTGGAACATGAGAGGGGCACTTTGTAACATGACCAAATGACAGCTTAAAATGTTACCTGATATAATCAAAAAAATATACAAGACAAACTAAAATATTTTGACAATAAAATACAATTATCAACTTTTTAAAAATAAAATGGCATTTTTTAATCATTAAAAATATACACATTTTTGAGTTTGACAACAAACACATTGCTAAATACAGCTATACAGCATAGTCAAAAACATAATAATACTTAATAATTTCTGAACATTGACTCTGTCTTTATTCACCCTTTTCTCGAGGTTTCTCAAAAGAATTCATAACAGTATAGAATATAATAGCATAGTTCTAACAGGGGCTCATTGTAACGCAGTGTGACAACATGCCCCACCTGCACAACTGGGATTTAAACCCGGTTCGTGTCTTCTGCTGGTTATATCAGCATTAAAGAACTATCTCAACTGTTAGATATAAGATTAAAGTAATAGCAGATTTGGCTTATTTTAAATAAACACATAATGGTTAAACAACTGTTCAGTGATATCTTCTAAAGATTTTTTAATTTTGGTGCAATGTTTTCTCTATACAGTATACACTAAGTTTCGTCATCCTGGCATGTGTGGAAAGTTTGAAACCATGTGTGTTACAACTAACCCCGCGTTAGGTTGTCCCCTACTTGGAGATAACTATGAGAAATAGTCTAGGTAGTTGGTTCACTGACATGATCTGTTTAATAGACAGGAATGTTGTAATAAAGACCGGCAGGGGGGTTAGGTATTCTGTTTTGACAACTCCGTAATTGAAAGAATGCTAAGTGCTTCCTTAAGTGGTTATACGGCAGAAAACAACAGCATAGTCTTCCTCCTTGTGTTTGCAAGGACTTTTTTTTTATTCATGGTTCGATGTAGACGTCAGAATGTTATCACTCGTGTTATCTAATAGTTTGCATTCTTCTGAGTTCCCTGTTGGCTGTAAATACGATTACTGGTACCCGGTATAATCATGCAACAGGCAAGCTGTTCCTCATCCAAAGGTTTTAAACCCAGGCACATTTCTGAAGGTTATCTATCCTTTGTCTCCTCAGTTTCTCTGCAAATGAAATCGATTTGGGAGTCTGTCCCAAACATTCCGCTTGCTTGTCTCATCCGAATCTTTTCAAACTCATTATTTTAAATATCTTAGTGCCCCTCCCACACATAAAGCCAAACCGGCTATACCTGTCGCTTCTTGGCTTTAATGTATTCATAAGTGAAATGTCTGTCGACGCGGCATGGGGTCCGTCCTTCATGTTCTGCTTCCCTTCGAGCACTTGAAATAATCGCCTGACCTAGAAACTATGTCTTTGAGGTTGAGCTAGTTTTATACATTCTGTGAATTATGAATAGTACATCTTAATTTTGATGATCGACATCTCTCTATCCGAATACATACTAATGGAATCGGGATCAGCAGGTCATGTCTACAGCTACATCTATATAAAATATTATAATTATACAATAATATAATATTTATTTTTAAAATGTAACATTTAAAATGCCGGAGAAAAGTTTCTCACAAGTTCACACTCTCAGGTCATCACATATGGAGAGCCAGAAAGACAGACACCCACAGTGGGAAGAAGTGAAGCACTCGCTCACCTTTCTGTGAAGCACCGTTGTACTTCCAGGACTTGAAGCAGGTGAGTCCCATCCTGCAGGTGGACGTCTCTTGAGATGCCTCAGCCGAGCTCAGATCCTCTATGGGTGCGCGTCATCATCAGCGCTGGGGCTCTTGCGGCTCCTGCGGCTGCTAATCAGTGGAGGCTGGCCACGCTGGCGGCATCCCTGAGCGCAGGCTCCCCAGCACTGCCATGGCCTGGACAGAAGCCCCATCTGTCTCTCTACCCCTATCTCCCTTCTCATCCATCTCATCAATAAAGCCCCAGCCCTATCCCGTTGGCAGCCGCTTTGCTGGGGAGATGGAAGGGCGGGGCGTGGACCCTCTGCGGCAGACTATTCCAGACACGCATGCATACAAACACACACACACACACACATTCTGGCCTCAGCATCCCTCCAGCAACTGTAATTACTTCAGTACAGTATGCCGTCTCAGGCAGCCAGGGCCAATTTCCCTAATGCATCCACCCCCCTTCCACCCCCAGACCAGCCCCGCATTTGGTTTAATGGCCATCGATGTGATCGGCCCTCACCCGCACACAATGACTCAAAGAGGTTATAAAGACGCGAGCGGGTGGCCGGCACGTTAAACTTTTGAACCGTCCTCCATTAGACTAAGAGGAGCCGTCGTCTCCCTCATCCTCCCTTTCCTATCTGCCCTCTCTCTCTCCTTTTCTCTCGCGTTCCTTCTCGCTGCAAGCCAGATTTATGATTCCCGGCCTGGCAGGATCTCAGGCATATATTGATCCTGATGAAAGAGGTTCACTTCATTTGGCAAGAGGAATGGGCCTTTTCAGTAGACTTTACACATCCCATCAAGTGTAGGAGTCGTAGCTATACTGACGTGGCCACTGACTTGTCATGAATTCTCCGGCACATAGAATACACAATCCAGTGATGTACCATTGGACATTTTGACTAAATGATTTCTTCAAAATTTAGCTATTTGGTAAGTTTGCCAAGTGTACATGTTCTGCAGATGATATTCGGAGGGCATTGTTTGAAATATGGACAACTGTTAATGTCACTGCTCTTGGTGTTGTTACAATCTTTGGTCCCCCATAGAGTACTCCAATGATGGTGTATTTTTGTAGGCCAAAGCCGGAAGTTAGCATCACCCTGGTTCCCTTGACAAAAACCACAAGATTTTTTTTCCATTGGCTTTCGGATTATTGCAGTAAATAAGCTCTGTGACCAACAAAAAAAAGTTCACGATTCATTGTTTTTTTTCATCAAGATAAACTTGAATTTTGAAGATAAACTGAATTTTGAAGCCTAAATGCAATAACCAGGGGCCAGTTTTTTCATTTTTGAACAGATTGAAAATCAGTTATTCAAAAGAAAAAAATCAAATATTGGTTTTGATCTGGATCAGATCATCAGTTTGTGTTGTTCAAAACATTTTAGTAAGATAGACAGAGACAGAGAGCCAGAGAATCAAGAGACAGAGCAACCATTACAATCTTCTTTTATCCTTTTTTTTCACTGTGACTAAACCCAAACGTGAGACATTTAAACTGACCAATCAGACAATTACAACTTCCCCCACTGTACTAAAGGTGTGACTCATTTTGGCCTACAGGCCTTCAACATCTCTTTGTCTTTAGGAATTCCAAATGGCCCTTCTGGTAAGAAAGATGGGAGTTGAAAACAGTAAAGCAAATGTCTTTGTTTAATTTCAAATATCTTAGATTATTTTCAATCGTTTAATGTCCCTGACAACCTCTAGTCCATTTAGCCATTTGTTAGAAAATGCCTTTCTCAAGACACATAAACACTTAAAAATATAACGCTGTCAAATCGATTAATCATGATTAATCGCATCCAAAATAAAGGTTTGTGTTTACTTAATATATATGTGTACTGTGTATAATTATTATGTATATATAAATACACACACATGCATGTATATATTTAAGAAAATGCATGCATGTATATATTTAAGAAAAATGTGTTATATTTATATATATATTTTTTTAAATGTTAGAAATGACTTTCCGACTGCTGCAAACCTATTGGAATGTGTGAAAGAATACTGGCGCACACATTTTGAATTCAGCCCTCTGGTTTCTCCGCTCTGACCCCTGCTGCACAGTGGCTGGCCAGTTCCAATTATCACTAAGAGCTTTTCTCTCCTCTTGAGTCAATATGCACGATACACGGTTTTGTGCTGAGCGAAGGCTCTTCTGAAAATGAAACTTGTCAGACACACAAGTTACACACTAGACTCCTTCGCATGCACGCGCACAATTCATCTCATGACAGGTTCATCTTTTTTACTGGAATTGAAATGGAAGGCAGTGGGAAACTTAAATTGTCAGAGTGGTACAGCCCTCATTTTTAATCTACATAGAAGCTTTTGCTTTGCTTAAATAATCACTGATAAGATACAAACGTAAATCTGTCAATCACTTCATCTGACACTGGCAACAGGAGAACAAAGTGCAACCTGAATGTGCTATTTATGTTTTGCATGTAATGTACAAATAATACATTTCTTAATCCAGTTTATAATATTTCCTTTCAAACAAAACTGATATCTATAGTCTTAAAAATAAAATGACACCTGACATGTTATTTATCAACGCAACTTTGTCAATGTTCTCAGAAGCCCCCTTAAGAACAATGCTTATTTACTTTTAAGTTGTAATATGTATATATATATATATATATATATATATATATATATATATATATATATAATAGAGTGGTTGATTTAGTATTTAATTGACACTTTATGTATTAAGTATTTTAATATTTTAATGACACTTTGTCATATATAATGACACCTTTTAATGACACTTTAAAAATTATTTCTTATTCATAATATATATATATATATATATATATATATATATATATATATATATATATATATATATATATATATATATATATATATATATATATATATATATATATATATATATATATATATATATATTATAAATAAGAAATATACTTTTTAAAGTGTCATTAAAATACTAAATCAACTATGTTTATTGTTTGACAATATAAATTAATAGTTAGTTCATACTATATATAATTTTTCTATGAATAATAAAGTTATAAATAACTCAATAATAAAAAAACTAAGACCAACAAAATAGAAATCCATGAAATTATATTTTATTATTCATGTACAAGTAGCCTATATGAATATATACATATTTAATTGCCAAGATAAATTTGAATGATTTTCAATAGCCTAAAAACATCAATTTGGGTCCACAAATTCCTCTTTAACAACACAAAAACCTTTGATCTAATTCTACATAATACAGTCACAGATCGATATTTTCCAGAGACAACAGTTTTTATGGACTTAATATCACATATGTTGATATTAAGATGAAATTACTAAAGAAGAGCATGCTATTCATTAAATGTGCTGAGATAAGATTTTGTGACCTGATCATGAGGAAAAAGCAAGGCATCTTACCCTGCCATACAATCATTACAGAGACGATTCATCTGGAGCAACTTGGGGTTAAAAAGTCAAGTGGTTAAGTATTAAGTGTTAAAAACTGCAAAATGTGGCGAAATACTGCAGTAAAATATCAACTAGATGTTTGAGGAAGATAAATGTTTATGATGGTGGAAAGTGTCTTTTTTTATATTTATTTTTCATTTTTCAGTCAAGGTGAGTGTGAACAGGAAAGGTGGAACTTAAAAATTAAAGGGTTAGTTGACCCGAAAATAAAATTCTGTCATCATTTATTCGTCCTCATGTCGTTCCAAACCGGTAAGACGTTCGATCATCTTCAGAAAACAAATGATCTTTTTTATTAAATCTGAGAGATTTCTGTCCCTCCATTGACATCTACGCTACCACTTTGATGCTTCAAAAATCTCATAAAGAGTTTGTAAAATTAATCCATATGAATTTAATGGTTAGGTCCTAATTTTCTGAGAGAGACACCATCACTTTATATGATAAACAGATTGAATTTAGGCTTTTATTCACACATAAACATTCATCAACTCGCACATCAGTTGCGGTAAACAGAACCTTAAGCATATTCACTTAAAGTGCAAGAACCAATGAGGTTCATTCTCGCATTACGCAGCACGTTTGAGCTTCAGCAAGAACCAATGAGGTTCATTCTCGCATTACGCAGCACGACTGATCATCACCAAGAACCAATGAGGTTCATTCTCGCATTACACAGCACGTTTGAGCTTCAGCAAGAACCAATGAGGTTCATTCTCGCATTACGCAGCACGTTTGAGCTTCAGCAAGAACCAATGAGGTTCATTCTCATGTTACGCAGCACGACTGATCATCACCAAGAACCAATGAGGTTCATTCTCGCATTACGCAGCACGTTTGAGCTTCAGCAAGAACCAATTAAGTTTGTTCTCGTACATCAAGCAGGTTCGGTTGAGTTCCTGTTTATGTTCGCTGATGAATGTTTATATGTGAATAAAAGCCTTAATTCAATCTGTTCATCATATAAAGTAATCAAGTCCCTTCAGAAAATTTGGACTAAACAGCTAAATTCATATTGATTAGTTTTACGATCTCTTTATGAAAAATGGTAGCTGAGAGTACAGATAGTCTTACCGGTTTGGAACGACATGAGGGTGAGTGAATGATGACAGAATTTTCATTTTTGGGTGAACTATCCCTTTAAATGATTCCCTAAGGACATGACAAATGTGATGTCATCTGACACTAAAAGGAGGACCCTTTTACCGTAAAAAGCAGGGATTTTAATTTTAGATGAGTCTTCATTAGTTCATGTCCTAATGAAATGATCACTATGTTAACACTGACTTTCACATTAAAGGGAGTGTTGTGGGAGCTTTGGGAGGTTTTATTACCATGCCTTACAGAGTTAGAATTCCATAGGGACTAATCAGAGAAACAGTTGTCATGGCCAGTGGACGGGCGATCACTTAAGTTAATAAATCAGGCACAAAGCAAGTAATCTATAGATGGTGGCAAAGTAGAAAGACATGTTCTAATTATTCTCAACAGAATCAAGGATTTCTTTAATCCAGGGGTTTCAAAGACCCAGACTTTCAGTCATACCGGGGATGCTACAAAAAAAACAATTTAGCACTTCATGATAATTAAAATCCATTAAATAACAGTATGTGTCGACTAAAAGATCATTCATTTTATAGTTGGAAATGTCCATCTTTAAAGAAAATTCTCTCTTTTTGGCCTATCAGACCCACTGCAGTTCCTTCATGGACCCCTAGAGGTCTACAGAATCCTGAAATTGGAAAACCCTGACAGTAATTCATGAGATCATACGATGCATTTTACAATTTTGTGTTAATTCGGTGTTTATTAAAACTGTCAAGTGAAGAATAACAATATAATTGTAAAACATTTAACAACTGATTATGAATATAATTATGTAATTTCATTTGTGAATACTGAATAATTATTAAGAGATGTAGTAATGAGAATAAAACGTTCTCAAACTCCTCAACGTTGTATGTATAGATTAAAAGATGTAGAAGAGTTTGCAGAGGAGGCGACAGGACAAAGTTGCCACAAAGACATCGTAATGTTTGATTAAATGGACTAAAATAGTTATTTCAGGCTACTATTATAGCAGTTATAAAATGTAATTTATTCATTTGAAACAAAGTCTTAGATAATAATAAAGAAAATATTTAAATTGTATCGCCAAACTCCCTCTATAACATGACAAGAAGACTTGTGCTTTGTTGAGTGTTCACCCAGAAATCCTCGCCACCGGAAGTGGTCTTTTAACGTAAAGCTGAAGTCATAAACGGAGGCGGAGTGCAGTCTGGAAAGCAAAGTGTCTTATTTTACGACTTGAAATAAACAGGTGAAAGGTTAGTGCATTTTAAGTTTAAATATGTAACATAAGAGTTTCTTTAAAAGTGTATTAATTACCTCGAGGCTGCGGTAGTGAAGAATAGTCAAAGTGCCTTGCGTTTTCGTGGATGCTAACTGGCTAGCCGCTCAAGAAAAACACTCAGATTTGAAGCGTTTTTTTTGTTGATAAATAATTAACTTTGTGGGCGTTCTGATCCCTAACGTTTTAACAATTATATAATCCCGTAAGTGCATAGTCGTCTGGCGTTGTAACTCGAGTAGGTTTGTTTATATTCGAGGTGGAAGGGCGGTGGCTAGCGCGCAAATGAGATTGGCTCTTTGTCACCAGGCAACCAAAAATGAAAGTTAAGACTGCGACTGTAAACAAACAACCGTTTGATTTTATTGATATCATGATCAAATATATTTCTGCATTTACTGCGGGACATTGCGTTCAATGAGCCGGAATACGTGTTCGCCCAAACCTTAATTTAGAGTAACCAAGTTGTACCTGATTGGTGATGTTCAATCGCTTGTAAATAAGTTATGTAATATCCGTTAACGCGGATTTACTGCATGGTAAACTGTTCAGCTCAACTTTTAACAAGTCAAAACAACTGCAACAACCCGGCAACATGAAATCCAATAACTAGATTTGGAGCGGAGACTGAGAGCTGGCATCACCTCGGCTGTCTTCAATTTTACAACCCAGCGGGGAGTAGGGAATGTCCTGGGATACTGTTTCCCTGTCGTAATTTTTATGACTTGGGCCTTTTTTTCTATTCTGGTGTGGTCAGATGCGGCGATCTAAGCGGATGCGGTCGCCGGCTGGCTGGATCGCGGAGTACAGCTGGGAGGAGAGGGTGGAGGTGCACAAGAGACCGAAGCGCAGCTCGCCCAGCGGGGAAAGAGAGCGGCAGCCCGGGCGAACCCATCACTACAAAACATACGAGAGGTAAGACAGACTCTACAGATACAAAAAATCAATTTAGAATGTGCATTATTTCCTTTCACTTAGAATGTACTGTATATGTTAGATTTGCTGTTGTCTTATCCTGCCTTACATGATGTAGTGTAGCATGTTCTTGGATTCAAAGACAAACTGCTAGGGTGACAAGTGCTGTAATCGGGCCTGTCAGAGGCTCCTGATCTGTGCTTGCAATTCAGAGAATCCTGCTGGTGTAAAATAGCTCTGTCATTAAGACTGCAAGTGGAGCATGCAAAATTTATGTTGTGAGATTATGAAGTTTTCAATGTCTGCCCATAGTGCTGTCACTAAACTGGTGATGTTTCATTGCTTGTTAAATAGTAATATCCGTTATCATGGATTTAACTGTTCAGCTCCACTTTTAACAAGTTGAAACGACATTTCTTTTAATGCAGTAGCAGAGCAAACTGAGAGCTTGTAGACTTGTTCACTCCAGGAATGATACACAAACGAAACGCTCTGTAAAGCCCCTTTCACACAGAGCGTTGATCCCAGAAAATTGCCATAACATTGTTAGAGCGACTTCTGTGAACACAAACACGTCCCCGGGATGGGGACCTAGTAACATTGCCGGGATCAGTCCCAGAACGTGCCCTGTGTGAACAAAATGCAGGACCAATGCTGTAAGGGTTGTGTCGTAGTGATGGCCCTAAAGCTGAGATAGTTCGCCAGCTTAGTGGATGTGCTAGTTTATGATGAATCAGGGGAAAAAAAGTGTGAGCATGTTTTCTTGAGAGATAAATCGCAGATCATAAACTTGAGACGCTGCAGGGACATCACCAGGGCTTGACGCTTGCTTTTTTCCCCCCAAGGAGCAGCACCTGTGCTCCTAACTTCAAAAATTTAGGAGTGAATTTTGAAACTTTAAGGGCACTAATTCTTATTAACTTATAATTTCTTAAACCTTATAATTTAAACTAATTCTGCCTTTTTATTTATATACAGCTCTGGAAAAAAATTCTCATATAATAAATATCAAAATTCTCGATGATTTCTCAATGTTAATTGGTCTCTTATTTTTTTTCAGAGCTATATATAATAAACAGATTTTGCCCTAATAGTGTTATTTTGGCATTACTGAGATACTATTATAGTTTTTATTAATATTTTGAATTCAATTAAATTTTTATCATTTTTATTTTAGTTGAAAGTAATTTTGTTATTTAAAAAAAATGTGTGTATAGTTTTTAATGTTTATTTTAGTTTGGTACATCAGGTTAATTTCAACTAAATTAAAATTACATACAATTTTATTTTATGTCAGTTAACGTCATTTCAACACTGATTATTGCAGCAAGCCTAGTGTGGATGAACCGAAATCAGGTCCCAGGACACATTAGGTTATTTCCGGAATCTCTGTGTGAAAGGGGCTTAAGTGTTATGTCACCCAACACTTGCCACTAAAGTTGGCATTAAATGCATGTTATAGATCTTCTTGTGAACAAATGTGTGTTTAATGGTCATAATGTCATAACTGGATCTTCTGCTTCTAATCATTTAGTCGTTTTAAACCATGCCCCTGCTAGCTTGCATTCATCTGTGGTAACATCCAATCAACAACTGATGCATTGAACCAAGTGCTCGCCGTACATATTTAGTTTTTTGTTAAACCTTTATACTCAGATATACATCCAAATATGGAAGAAAATATCTGTCGCTACTTTCGTTTCATCACTAATTCCAATTGGCTGTCAATATCCCATTTCACACAGCAATCCTGGAAAATTACCAGAATGACTTTACTGGTAAATACAAAGATGTGTTATTCTTACAAGCAACGGCGGTCTGGCTTTTTACCGGTAAGAGACTGTTCACACATCAGCAGCAAAGTCCCGGTAAATGCTGTGATGTCAATCATCGCAAGTAATGACTGTTGTCTTCATTTGCCCGTATGAGAAGTGCTTTAGTTTCAATATCTGTTAATTTTGACAGCATTTTCTGATTAGTGACAGGCATAATGGATGATCAAACAGAACGCGTGTAATACTGTCCAACTGCAGAGCCGCAGCGCTGATGAATGCAAAAGAAGCCTGGGTCTCGAGCGTGACGCATTGAAAAAGCTGCGAGATGCGGCACAACGGACAAAGATGATAATTTAGCGCATATTTACATAGAAAAACTTTTAAAAAGCGTACTGCAAACAGCACGGAGTAGTCACGTCATGTTCATAAGTCTTTATGATTGGCACAAAGCAGACTTCCTGCATCAGCTCGTTCTGACTTCATACGTGAATATACCGGTAATCTTCATTCTGCGTTCACACAGTGCACATTACTGGTAATGTTACAACTTCCCTTACTGGTGTATTGCTGGAACTGATTTATCTGTATTTTTGAAAAAGTTCTGTTCACATGATCTCTTACCGGTAATTTACCAAGACTGTATGAGTGAATGTCATTCATCGGGTGGGAAAAATTGTCCATAAAGTGATTCCAGCGATATTGTTCCTCTGTCGTTATTGTTCTAGCTGTGGTGTGTGGTGGATGCCTTTTATTCTCAAAGGATTAGAATAATTATTAAAACTTTATAGTTATCGTTAGCATTATACCACTTATTTATAATCTGCATTTGTTTTTCTAAAGCAGAAATTATGCAGAATGCATCTGATATTTAAAAAATGGATTTTATGGTCTGTTAAAATGTTGCCCGTCAGGAAGGCCATAACACAGAACGTTCTGCTACTCTTCTATAGGCTGACAGCTGTGATTTGGATCACAAGTTGTTTAAATCAAACACAACGCTCAGGCATTCTACTAACAGATTTACTGCTGCAACATTGACAGGTTATAGCATCGCTTTCACTCATAACCGCTCTCTCAGTTTGTTTCTGTGGCTCTTTCTAAGTATAGCTTGTTCTTGAACTCCACTCTTTCGAGACGACACTTGATGCTTTCAGCACCCATCAGATCACGATTCAGCATTCCTTATCCCCTGCTGAAAGGGTTCATAAATTGCTGCAAAATAAAAGCCTGTTATAAATTTAGCTGTCAAAATGTCATTGTCATTAGACGTAGAGCTGTGTCTTCTTCCTCAGTGATGTTTGTTCTTGTCAGGTGTCACATTAGCTCAAAGAGGCTGGATTGCCGAGAGCGCAGGCCCAGAGAGGCCAGTCCGGAGCATGGCAATCATAAGGGTCAGATGGACCCGGTTGGCGAGGCGGAGACGGAGCGGGAGAAAGACGGCAACCATTACAGCCAGTCGTCCGCACGCAGCGGGCGTAGTCGGCGCAGCAGCAGAGAGCGCCAACGTTCACGCCACCCCAGTCCCTGCTCAAACTCGGTAAACGATTTGTCATTCTGTTTATTTTTACTTGAGCTGATGCATTTGTTCATGTTTCTAAAGTCCAGATTTACCGTAGTAACCATCCGCTGTGTACTTGCAGTAAGGTGGTCAAGGAATCAGTTTATTTTTTTTCACTTGATCTACACTGATTGGTTGAGGGTCATGAACAGAATTAGCTACACTTCAAAGAAAGTTGTTTCTTGTCTGAAAATGTGTTGCCATGTCTTTCTTCTGTAACACACACTATGGTGGCCCTGTGCCGTTGCTTGGCGATGAATTTGAATTTGCTGCCGCCGCCGTGGCCTGGCGTGGGGGTCCGAATCACTCCCTCCCCTTCATCAACCCCCCCTCGCTGAATGAATGAATGATGCGTACGGGCCTGATTCTGACTGGTGTTTGATGGTGGTGATGATGTACTCCAGAGAAGTCATCGCAGGAAAAGAACCAAGAGTATTGAGGATGATGAGGAGGGTCACCTGGTCTATCACAATGGAGACATGCTAAGAGCAAGATGTATAGAACACAAACCTTTCTCTATAACTGTCTGTTCTGTGTCTATTAGTGGGACAATTCAGCCTACACTTGGGGGTTATAAGGGGACCTTTGAAGACTTCTAATATTAATCACTTACAATTTAACTTTCATTTGTGAAAACTTTAATTTGGCACAGACTTTTATACTCAATGAATTTGATTTTAACTGGAATGAGCTTGTTAAGTCCTCATTAGTACTGTAAAATATGTGCTTTTGTATGTTGCATCCTCCAGTCACAGTTACTTACTGCTTCTTTACCCTGTTTATAGATGAGATTGTAGGGACTCTGGGCGAAGGCGCCTTTGGGAAAGTGGTGGAGTGCCTCGACCACTCAAAGTAAGCCAGATTCTGTGACGACTTTGTCATTTCATATTTTTTTTAATTTAACATTTGCTTCGTTTACATACACCAAATGAATTTGTTAGTAATCAGATTGATGGCTCAATCAGATTTAAAAGCCTTCATGTAAACGCCTCAATTGATCTGGTCGGGCTTGATCAGATTGAAAGGGTTGGTGTAGACCTGAAATAGGATCAGTAGGAAAAAAATGTATTATGTAAATACTTGATTATGAATATCTTCTGAATTGGGTTTAAAAATATCTTGTGCATATGTGCAGGGCCATATCTTTTTATAATAATCTGTTTACATATGCACATTTGTAAAAAGTAAAACATGTTTGTTTACGTCTTATAATCCGGCCAGTGGAGGAGACTGAGCATTTACTAAATATTTGAAATAAAAAGCTCTTCTGAATAGGGCTGTACTATTAATCGAAATCATAATAAAATCACGACGTGAGCATGTGCATTTTCTAAACTGCAGAAAGCACGTTTTTTTCCGCCAGCCCCCTCAGTGTGCAATCTTAATGTTGCACTTAAAGCGGAGTGTACACTGTCCGATTTATAATAATCCTTAATGACTTTACGAACATGATCCCAGCTTTAAGCCATGTCACACTGTGGGATCTCAGTTGTCATTAATGTCAGACTATACGGCAGTCAAGGTGCATTAAAGGATTAGTTCACCTCAAAATGAAAATATCCTGATATTTTACTTACCCCCATCTTTTCCAAGATGTTCATGTCTTTCTTTCTTCAGTCGGAAAGAAATTAGTTTTTTTTTTTTTTTTTTTGAGTAAAACAGTCCAGGATTTTTCTCCACATCATAAACTTCCATGACAACCAAAATGTTGAAGGTCCAAATCAATGCAGTTTCGAAGTGCTTCAGATGCCCTGCATGATCCCAGACGAGGAATTAGGCTCTTATCTAGCGAAATGATCGGTCATTTTCCAAAAAAAAAAAAAAAAAGATGATACCAATTATTATTATTTTTTAAATGACCGTTCGTTTCGCTAGATAAGACCCTATTCCTCTGGGATCGCACAGAGCCTCTGAAGCGATTTGAAACTGCATTGATTTGGACCTTCAACATTTTGGTTGTCATGGAAGTTTATGATGTGGAGAAAAATCCTGCAATGTTTTCCTCCAAAAACTTAATTTGTTTTCGACTGAAGAAAGAAAGACATGAACCTCTTAGATGAGATGGGGGTGAGTAAATGATCAGGAAATTTTCATTTTCAAGTGAACTAATCCTTTAAAAACAGACACACTCGAGACTAATCCGGAGTTTTACATCATTAGTACATGCAGGATAGAAATGGTGGCTAGCAAACAAAAACAAACTCTAGTGTTAATTTTGATCATGGCTTTTCTTTGAATGAAAAAGAAATGGGAAAAAAAACCTGAAGATATGTGAATGTAGAGCAAGCTGTGGTTTGTTGTTGTCTCACTATTTGCATTGTCAGGTTCTGTGCTCCTATTGTTTTTTGACTTGGTTGTCGTAGAAGTCACACTGCAGGTCTGCACATTGACAGAATTCGTTGGAGGTAAAATTTGATCGCAGTGGTCATTAATCGGCTGTCGGCGAACATGTAAAACTAGCGATCAAAGACTTCATAGTTTGGCCCAGGGATCAGAGGAATCTTTTAGGGTTCTCAAAAATGGTCTCAGGCGGCTCAAAATCATCCAACATCGTACAGTTTACGTAGAAAAACGATGGCACATTTCCAACCAGGTGAACAAAAATACAGGCATTTACAAACTGCACAACATATGAAAAGTGTTCAAACAGTCATAAAGAAATAACGGTCACAAAAAAATTATACAAACATGAATGTATGTAAATAAATATCGTTTCAAAATTGTGATTTAAATTGAAATGGCAATATTGGTCCAAAAATTTTTATAGTGATTTTTTTCCATATCGCACAGCCCTTCTTCTGACAT
Source organism: Gobio gobio (assembly GCF_949357685.1). Taxonomy (NCBI): domain Eukaryota; kingdom Metazoa; phylum Chordata; class Actinopteri; order Cypriniformes; family Gobionidae; genus Gobio; species Gobio gobio. The sequence goes on from NC_137107.1 coordinate 22,613,160, forward strand.
ATTAATCAGCTTTCCTTTTAGGTATGTCATTAAGGCTGAAACATCAATTATACTCTCTGTGGCTTTCTACAGTTCTGAATGTAATGGCTGTGCAACTGTGTATTAGATTGCACTGAAGTATGTTCGAAATACATAAAAGCACATGAAAACATAAATGCAAAGTATAGGCTTCATATAGAGAGAACTTTCAGAATCTGAAATCAGATTGGAGTAATTCAGATGAACAAAAATGCATGTATACATACCTAGTGTGCTTTTGTTTGCAGAGGTAGTACACGAGTGGCGTTGAAGATCATCAAAAATATTGAGCGATACCGCGAGGCAGCCATGTCGGAAGTTGATGTTCTTGAGCGGATAAATTCGCTTGATGGCGAAAAAAGATTGTGAGTATTTGACTTCAAGGTTGAAATGCTTTGGGAATAGACCAAATGGAGCAGTGTAATAACTCACCTCTGTGTCTTTGCAGTGCTTGTGTCCGGATGCTTGACTGGTTCGATCACCACGGCCACGTCTGCATCGTGTTTGAGCTGCTGGGACTGAGCACATACGACTTCCTGAAGGAGAATGGATTTATGCCCTTCTCACTGAACCAGATCAGACTCATGGCAGATCAGATCTTTAGAGCCGTGCACTGTGAGTGTATATATGTATGCGTCAATGATATATAGATCCTTGTTAAGCACCATTTCATAGGAGTGATAAACCACTAAATCCATTTCATGATGGTGGTAAATCACTTTATTTTTCACCTTGTTTCCATCAGTTCTGCATCAAAATAAGTTGACGCACACTGACCTTAAGCCTGAAAACATTCTCTTTGTGGACTCCGACTATGACATTAAATATAACTTCAAGATGGTGAGTAAAAGAGCATCATAAAATATCAGTACAGATAAAATGTTTGGGGGCAGTAAGATTTGTATTTGTTTTTGAAATAAATGATTAATATTTTACTTTCATTCAGGAAGCATGTATTAAATTGGTGAAAAGTGAGAGTAAATGCCTTTATAATGTTACAAAAGATTTCCCTTTCAAATACATGCTGGTCTTTCGAAGTTTCAATTTATCAAAGAATCCTGAAAATAAATGTATTGCGCTTTTCTCAAGAATATTAAGCCGCTGTTTTCAACATTGATAATGGTAATAAATGAGCATCAGCATATTGGAACGATTTCTGAAGGATCATGTGACACTGAAGAAGACTGGAGTAATGATGAGGAAAATCCAGCTTTGCCATCACAGGAATAAATTATAAATATAATTTATATCTATTAATTTATAATTTATATCTATTATAATTTATATCTATACAGTACCGGTCAAAAGTTTGGACACATTACTATTTTTAATGTTTTTGCTCATCAAGGTTGCATTATTTGATCGAAAATACAGACAAAACAGTAATACGGTGAAATATTACAATTAAAAATAATGGGTTTCCATTTTAATATACTTTAAAATATCATTTATTTCTGTGATGCAAATTTTCGGCATGAGTCTTCAGTGTCACGTGATCCTTCAGAATTCATTCTAATATGCTGATTTATTATCAATGTTGGGAACAGTTGTGCTGCTTAATGTTTATTTTTATAAGGATATAAATATATCCTTTTTTTTCAGGATTCTTTGATGAATAAAAAGTTAAAGAACAGCAGTATTCACTACAGTTCAAACTTTTTTTCTTTTCTTGCGTTTTATATTTTATTTTTTTTAAAGAAACTAATACTTGTATATTTGGAAATGTATACTTATATACGGATGTGTTAAATTGATAAGTTATTTTTAACTTTTTATTCATCAATGAATCCTGGAAATAAAAGTATTTCAGGTTCCCAAAAAAAAAAAGCAGCACAACTGTTTCCAACATTGATTTATGAAGGATCATGTGACACTGAAGACTGGAGAAATGGCTGATGAAAATTCAGCTTTGCATCCCAGAAATAAATTTTATTTTAAAGTATATTAAAATAGAAAACCATTATAAATTGTACTAATATTTCACAATATTACAGTTTTTTTTTTTTTTTTTTTTTGTATTTCTGTTCAAATAAATGCAGGCTTGATGAACATGGACTTCTTTCAAAAACCTTGAAAATAGTAATGCATCCAAACTTTTGACCGATACTGTATATCATTTAAAATATATGAAATGTATCAAAACATATTCAGATGTATTAAAATAGAAATGTTAGAAATTGTAATATTTCTCAATTACTGTTTTTACCATATTTTTGATCAAATAAATGCAGTTTTAAGGGGGTTTAAGGGACTTCTTCAAAAGCATTAAAAATCCTTACCAACCCTGAAATATTGAACAGTAGTGTTATGTCTAAGAAAATAAGTGTTGATTTCTAGTGAGGAGGGGATGCTGACTGTAATGTTCATTATGTTACAGAAGCGAGATGAGAGGACCTTGAAGAGGTTGGATGTGAAAGTGGTGGACTTTGGCAATGCGACCTATGACCATGAGCATCATACCTCTGTGGTGTCAACCCGCCACTACAGAGCCCCGGAAGTTATATTGGGTGAACTATTTGTACTATTCTTTATGTTGTTGATTAATCCACTAAAATGTGGGCACAATTTTGTAAATTGCAAAATGTTGCAATTCTCTGCTGGCAGAACTGGGCTGGAACCAGACATGTGACGTGTGGAGTTTGGGCTGCATCCTGATTGAGTTCTATCTGGGATTAACATTATTTCAGGTATGATGTTTTGCGTATGAGCATTATTATTGTACCAAAAGGCTTGTTGCAGCGTACTTACAGAAACTCGCTCTTTTCAGACTCATGACAGTAAGGAGCATCTGGCCATGATGGAGAAGGTTCTAGGCCCCATACCTACACATCTACTCCAGAAAACCAGGTGCAGTCTTGTGACAAGACTAGTTTGCGCTGCTTTTTTTTCGAATTGCGAGTTCAACATGTGATTTAATAAGGTTTCTGTGGGTTTTAAAAAAAAAATTTTTTAAAGACTTAATTTGCCATCCACAATTTAAGGCCTTAAATATGTCTTAAATTTTAGAAATTCTTAAATTCAATATTATGGCTTTAAATTAGGGCCCTATGATTTCTGCGATGCAGAAAATTTGGACAAAATTGCAGAATCCACTGATAAAAATTGAATTTACTGTATAATGCAGAATGTCACGGAATTTGGCAAATTTTGGATGAATAAAACAAAAATAGATCAGTACACTTAAAGGGACAGTTCACCCAAAAATGAAAATTCTGTCATTTACTCACGGGTTTGGAATGACATTAGGGTTAGATTTTCGTTCATCATTTAAAGTGATCGAGTCTCTTCAGAAAATTTGGAATAAACCTCTTGATTCGTATGGATTAGTTTTAGGATCTCTTTATGATCTTTTTGAATCGTTAAAGTGGTAGTTGCTTAGAATGCTTTCCCATTTCATTAAACATATCTTCATTTGTGTTCTGAAGATGAATGAAAGTCAGTAAAATTTAATTTAACCATTAAAGCAGAGTCCAGAAAAGTTAAAAACATGAATTTACTGTAAAAAAAATTATTAAACAGATTTCATAGGGCCTTAAGTTTATGCTTAAAACAAGAACAAATATCATCTGTCATTGGGTACGAAAATTACTTACTTTTGAATTAAGTTGATTTTTATGAAATCATTGGTTGATGTTTTCAATCATAAAGTTTGAGATAAGAAATCTTGTGAACATGATTTTAAGCTATTTTTTTTGTCAAATTAATTAAAAATGGAGATGGAGATCTGTTGGAAATGGTATTTTCTCACTTTGAAGTATCACTAATACAGCTCATTGTGCGCTTAAGACATTTAGAGAACATATTGACGTGTTATGTTGTTCCCTTCATTTTATTCCTTGTTTTCTTTCAAATGTCTTAAAATGGTCTTAAATTTACCTTCATAAAACCTGCAGAAGCCCTGTTGAAGATATGAGATGTTTTTTGAATTTATGGGGCCTGTCTTTGACTGATGCATGACTGCGTTTCATTGTCAGGAAGCGGCGCTATGTGCATCATGACAAACTGGACTGGGACGAGCACAGCTCAGCAGGGAGATACGTGAGGAAACACTGTAAACCTCTAAAGGTAAAGATCATTGTAAACTGACTACTAAATTCTAAAATCCCCAAATCTTGATTTTATTATGCTGCTATGATAATACCATTTCTTGTAAATGCATCTAAAAAAAAAAGTGTCGTCTTTTTATATTCGGGGTCTAAACTTTTACATGTCAATAATACACCGCAACAATAGGGAGCGCCAAATACGAGTAAGACGGTTGTTCTGCCCAGGACTGATAAACGCAGCGGAGTCAAGCAGCCAAGAAATACGATATGTCAGAGTGTAATGTTAGAAGGTTGCGAGCCTTCTAAGTCAAAGAAAAGCTCACTGCGGTCCTAAAAGTGTCCGCTTCAAAGAAAATGACAGGCAAGTGTGTCTGTATGTAGCCGAAAAAATAAATGACCAGAGCCGTCATCCAGCTGAAGGCACTGGAAATCGACAAAGAGCTGAACATACCTACCAGCGAGGCCCATGATATCTTATTTCGGCTACGTACTGACGCTCTTGCCTGTCAATATCCTTGAAGCGGCCGCTTTGATGTGGCGTAAGAATGATCATCTTATATTCTGAACAGTATGGTACTGACATTTTGTATAATATCTATTGCCTACTATTTATATGCACACGTACAAAATGTTCGAGGTTTTGGAATGAAAACACTGCATGTTTTTCTCTGAATTGATGGTTGGTTTTCTGTCGATATATTCCAGTGGTATTTAATTTTCCCCCCTGGTAATTGCTCTGTATGTTTAATACTTAAAGTCTTGTGGACCACTACATTTGAAGATGCATTGATGCCAAGTATGTAGCCTAACTGAGACCTATTGCTGTTCGGGTTGCCTAGATGAAAATAATATAGTTGAATCTTTTCTCCGTACTCAGCAATACATGTCCTCTAAAACCCCGGAGCACGAGCTGCTTTTTGACCTGCTACAGAAGATGATGGAGTATGATTCATCCAAACGAATCACCCTGGAGCAGGCCATCGGACATCCCTTTTTCAATCCGTTAAGAAAAGGGAGAAAGTGACATGGAGGCGACATCAAATGAACATTACTGCTCCCAGGGAGACTGCTGCTGACTGTATCAGTCTGCTTTAAGACTGCCTGCTTCATTACCTCTGTCCATATTTATTGTCAATTTGAATATATGGGCCAAATTCTTCTGTACTTTTGGCAAATTAAACTTGAATGCTTTGAATGCACACCATTTGTGTCTATTTATTGTGTCATTCTTATTGCTAATAGCGGACTGACCTTCAGAGCAATTACAGTGTATTGGAGTGCATTAGGCGTATTTATTTATCCATCATTAGGCGACAGGAAAACGGACCGGTAATATAATGTCTCTCCTACAGATGGCGCCATAGGGCCTGTTCTTACTTAAACTAGTTCTGAAGTCTTTTCGTTTATATTTATGTAATTATGGACATCATGTGGGGAAAATCTTGAGATTTCGCAAGATGTAAAACAAATTATCTTGGCTGCAACTCTAATATGTGTTCTTTATTACAGACGGATAAAAACAATACGTTGCGCAGTAAAGCCACTATTAATTTGACATTTAGAGAGTCATGTAATGTGTGGTATGGCCAAAAAAGGTTATTGCTGTCATTTCTTTGAACCCTGCGTTCCATAGAATGTGAGTATATGTTATTTCTGACCCCACATCAAACTCACATTTTATCTGTATCGGCAATTTCCTTTTGAAGTACGTTTTGCTTATTGTATTTGGCACATTGTCCAGTGAGGTAACATCTTTTGGACCTCTAGTGGTTGAAGCGTAAACTAACAAGTTAAAGAACATTGGTTTAGTATTATGTTACTTAAGTCGAGCTTGCGTGACATTACAAACAAATAAATAACAGGAAAAAGTAAGAAAGAGAGACGGATAGCCTATCCGAAAAATCTTTTAGAATACGTCAAATGTTATACATTTTCGCTATGTTGGAGGATAATGTAACTATAAAGAAACTTGTGGTCGGAACTTCTCTTCTTTAAAGACTAAAGGTTTTTTGATGTACTCGCTCATTAATGAAAACAATGTGTATAAATCATTTATAATGATGCAATGTTCCAAAAACAAGAAAATATATATTTTTTTAATTCCACCGTGACTTTAAAACTCCGTAGGTTTTGTTTATTTGTTTTTTTGTTAATATTTGTGATATGTGGTGGTCATAAAATGCTAGATATTTACAGTTCTTATGCTTCATCTTACATAGGCATATTAGTCTCACGTTTGTGGTCACTGAAACGTTTCAAAAATCGATCGAAATATACTTGCATAGTAAAATAATACATGCTCTTAAGACCCCCGTCAACCTTTAGTTTTGACTTTTGACCTTAGGGTCGGGGAGGGGAGAAGACACACACGCACACACAATTCGCACACTGTCGGTTACATTGTTTTGCTTACGGTAGTTCAGCAGCGAGGAAGGGGCTGACTGTAGACACTTCAGAGGGAAACAATTTAACCTGCGCTCGAGACAGAGAGGCGCGCGACCATCAGCTTGTCTCGCGCAGCAGACTTTCAGTAGGACACGCGCTCTTCTAGTGTGCATCACATCGCAGCGTCTCCTCCCGTCAGCCGCAGTTACGCTGAAGCCACAAACTCCACTTTACTGAAATAAAGATCATCTCGTGTTTCAAAAAAGGATTCAAGAACAAGGATACTATTTTGCCAGATAACCACAATGTCTAAAATGGTTTCAACCGGGAATTCAAAAGATGTGTCAAAGACATCAGACAGCGGTGGACATCACACATCACCGCTATTTCACTGCTTAACAACCCTCGTGTGTTTTATGCTGTCGGCGTCTTCGCTGGCAGTTTGTCTGTTTACGAACGTCAAAACTTCTCATCTTGAGCGTAAAATTGAGCTTCTGGAAATGGAGAGACTGTCTGTGATTCAACCTGTGCACGCGACAGTGGATGCGCACCCGACTCTATGGGATGCCATTGAGAAACTTGTGCAAGAGGTGAGGCGACTATATTTTCTAACATGTCTTGCCTAAACAAACATTGAATCAAAATTCGGGTTTGGGTTTTATATTGTATTGTGTATTTAGAACATATCCTCATGGGTCCCATGAATAGATGTTTGTCCTCTGAAGTGGACATTACATTTTAGTGGATTTCTCTGACAACATAGCCTACTTGTCAACGTTTTATGTCTGGCTGTCCTGCAAAGAGCACATTCAGGGCTTTTCAAAGATACCAAATGTTTGGAAGTTTCACCATGATAACTGCCTCTCCTTGGACTAACATTAATTTAGTGATCAAATTTAACACTCTAATGGAAATATGAAATTATTTTCGTAATTATCATTTAAATCTGACAATTTTTTAATTGTTTGTCATAAATCAACAACTCAGGAAAATGTTATGGGGTTTCAAATTAATATATGATTTTCTGTTACGAAACAACAGACACCAGGACTTTATCAGGCATTTTGCGGACACAACAAGTGGAAAATAAATTATATTTCAATATTCCTATGAAATATTAGATATTATGAAAATTTTGCCATTATTACTGCCATTATTACACTTATTTTTCCATTACATGTTGCCCCAAGAACACATTAACATGCAAATTAAATACAATGTATAGATACATTGTATATAATGGGAAAACACGCTTATGGCCATTTTACACACATATTGCATAAAGCAAAATGATTTATCAAATCATTCTGTTATATTTCATAACAGTTGAGAATCATCTTTATAAAAAAAATTCATGCCTTTTTTTATTTATTTTTTAAATTGTGTCCTATACAGAGGACATAGCATAACATATATTAATAAAATATAATTTTTCAAAAATGTAATTGTTCAATTTTTTGCTTATGCTCTAAACAATGTAGTGGCACGAAAAAATACTAAATTCTCTCTTTTGAATTACGCATTGCATTGTGTTCCAGGAGCTATTAAATAAAATCCGTAAACTTAAAGGGTTAGTTCCCTTTAAAATGAAAATTAGCCCATGATTTACTCACCCTCAAGCCATCCTAGGTGTACAGGGAGTGCAGAATTATTAGGCACGTTTATTTTCTGATCATATTTTTTTTCCAGGCACATTTGACCAATTCCAAACCACAGTAATCCTAATAACTACTATTGATTTAGTATTTAATAATGTATAAGTGATATATAATTGTTCATGAAGGCTGGAAATGAAAATCACCTTATATTCAGGTGTGCAGAATTATTAGGCATGTTTTCTTTTAGAGATAAATTGAGCCAAAAAAGAGATTTAACTCAGACTGAAAAGTCAAAAAGTATTAAATGCCCATGAGAAGGATGCAATACTAATGCAATACTAGACATTGCAGTTAAGGCGTGACCATTGGACAGTGAAATGCTCGTTGGGTCAGCAGGGTCAGACAAAAACATGTGGTGAAGAAAAGACACCTGTTAACTGCAAAAGAATTAAGAATTAAGGTGAAGAATTAAGGGTGAAACCATCAGGAACCCTTTAGTCTCCAGCGCCACCATTTTCCAGAGCTGCAACCTACCGGGAGTCTCCAGAAGTGCAAGGTGTCAGGATCTCAGAGACTTCAGTTAGGTAAAGAATCCTAAAAAATGACCCCCACTAAATAAGAATCATAAGCTGAAGTGTTGTAAAATACATGAAGAAGGTTTTTTTATAGGCTTTATGGACAGATAGGTTGAGAATGACTCTTGAAGGACCAGCACCACATCCTCTAGTACCACTGCTTGAAGAATTCATCTTCCAGAATCTGGCAGTACGTTTTGGGAGTTCATTTTTAGTCCATCTCTGCAAAACGGACTTCAGGATGGACTAAAATGAACTCCCAAAACGTACTGCCAGATTCTGGAAGATGAATTCTTCAAACAGTGATGCTAGAGGATGTGGTGCTGGTCCTTCAAGAGTCATTCTCAACCTATAAAACCTATAAAGCCTATAAAAAAGCAGGCTTCATGTATTTTACAACACTTCAGCTTGTGATTCTTATCTAGTGGGGGTCATTTTTTAGGATTCTTTACCTAACTGAAGTCTCTGAGATCCTGACACCTTGCACTTCTGGAGACTCCAGGTAGGTTGCAGCTTTGGAAAATGGTGGCGCTGGAGACTAAAGGGTTCCTGATGGTTTCACCCTTAATTCTTCACCTTAATTCTTAATTCTTTTGCAGTTAACAGGTGTCTTTTCTTCACCACATGTTTTTGTCTGACCCTGCTGACCCAACGAGCATTTCACTGTCCAATGGTCATGCCTTAACTGCAATGTCTAGTATTGCATTAGTATTGCATCCTTCTCATGGGCATTTAATAATTTTTGACTTTTCAGTCTGAGTTAAATCTCTTTTTTGGCTCAATTTATCTGTAAAAGAAAACATGCCTAATAATTCTGCACACCTGAATATAAGGTGATTTTCATTTCCAGCCTTCATGAACAATTATATATCACTTATACATTATTAAATACTAAATTAATAGTAGTTATTAGGATTACTGTGGTTTGGAATTGGTCAAATGTGCCTGGAAAAAAAATATGATCAGAAAATCAACGTGCCTAATAATTCTGCACTCCCTGTATATGACATTCTTCCTTCAGACGAACACAGTCAGAGTTATATTAATAAATATCCTGATGCTTCCAAGCTTTATAATGGCAGTGACGGGGAGTTTGAAGCTCAAAAAAGTGCATCCATCCATCATAAACATACTCCACACGTTAATAAAGATTAATAAAGGCCTTCTGAAGAGAATCGATGTGTAAGATAAATATCCATTTTTAAAAAAGCTTTTACTAAACAAATATCTAGCTTGATATTTTACTTCTTACACAAACCCATCGATTTGCTGTGTGGAGCACTTTTATGATGGATGGATGCACTTTTTTGAGCTTCAAACTCAATGGACCCCATCACTGTCTGCCATTATAAAGCTTAGAAGCTTGGATATTTATTAATATAACAAATATGGATTGTATTTGTCTAAAAGAAGAAAGTCATATAGACCTAGGATGGCTTGAGGGGGAGTAAATCATGGGTGGGTAATTTTAATTGGAAAGTGAACTAATCCTTTAACAGAATTTGTCCTAGCGGATAATTACCAGTAGCACATAGTAGCCTCCTTTTTTTCTTTTCTTTTTCAACAGATTTTTTTCCCCCATACAGTGTTATTTTAAATAACTAATGTATATATGTATTTGATATACATCTGTTTTCTCAGAGACTCAAAGAGGGAGTGTCGAAAATCCGCACAGCTCGAGAAGCAGCGCAAGAGTGCTCGTGTCCTCCAGGTTTGTTCTTCTGCATGTGCCTGACGTGCTTTTAGTTCTTTTAATCTTTCTTTCTCTAAAACTACTGAGCGTCTTCACTCCATTTTTACTTCTAAATCTGAACTATGCCTTAAAATGGGTCAGTAAATGATGCAGCAGGCGACTTGCTAGCATGTTGGTAAGAATGTTCACCTCAATAGGTCTTATAAATCTGTCTTCAGTTGTACTTTATTTGAAAGGATTGTTTAAATCGCGCTCTTGGAATGATGGAACCACCGTTGCATCTCACCATTGCAATCTGCATTGTTAAAATTTCGAACGTACGTAAGTTTAATCGCTGCTTTAAAGTAAAATGGTGCCAAAGTTATATGAACTTAAGTACTGATAAAGAAAGTCAAGTTCAAACTTTGAAAACTCATATAATTGAGATGGAGTAGCAGAGATTCTTGTGACAGGTTAAATGGATGGACACAGAGATGTTGTAATGATGAAAACTATTTTTTACAGCGTGGATAAGTGACAGTGTTCTGACATGTCAGCGTGACCACAGGCAGAACCACAGCTTATATACTTCATGCTGAATTAAATAACTCACATGTGGAAGTTATAAAAATGAGAATGGCGCTCCTCTGTCCACAGAGGCCGGTGGATGCCACAGATTTATTGTGTAAGCTCAGCTACGAGACATTAAAATTCATTGCCAGCTATCGGCGCAAAGTAGGGGATGGACAGAGGATACTTAACCTTGCATGCATTTGTTGCTCTGTTCTCATGTTTTAGTCCATGGGAATTTGACTGTTGCCTGAAAGAAAATGACAGGTTTACTCCAGCACTGTTAAAGAGACGTACCCTCCCAGGGCATAGTGGAATTATGCATGGGGAAATTTACTAGCCTATGAAGATTTCATGGTAGCGGTGCTTACCAAAAGAGGGCCTCCCACATACCCTCTGATGTTGTTGCTAAAATGTGGGTATAATTTAACTTTTAGCCCTGTCCCATAGGACACTACAGTTTCAATTAAGATCAACTCAACTTTAAAGCTCTTTTATCTTTTTTCTCTGTATTCTTTTCCAAGGACTGGTTTCATATCTATTCATATAACCTTATCGTGCACACGGTTCTCTCTCCATGCTCAAAACTTTGCCATGAGCAAAGAGCATATTAGAAATTCAGTTGGTAGAGTTTTGTTTCTTATATCATCATCCTGAGGTATTTTAGCTAGAAATGAAATCCAGTCTTTTTTATCCTGATCGAAATATCAAAGAGCACAAAAGCCTTAAGAATAGCAGGAAGAACAGGAAAGACGTCAAAAGTCATCTTGTAAGATCAGTGAACATTGATAACTTAAAAAAAGGACATTCATCTCATCTTCAACTGTCTGTAAGACATTTGTTTGTGGAAAGTTACTTTTAAAAGTAATGCGTTACAATATTGCTGTACTCCCTAAAAAGTAACCAATTGCGGTACTTTTGTGTTACTTTTCCTCACCTAGGCTGGGCTTGCAAATGCACTCCTGTACAATAGAGGGCGCAGCTCAAACAATCATTTCAAACAAATGCAAGAGAAGAAAGTTAAACACTCTTTCTTCAACAATAAAAACAAAAAAATGAAGCATAAATGTGATGTTTAACTGAAGTCATTTTTGCTTATTCGTATGATTGAAGTCAGCATAAAAGACATTAGTTAATAAAGTGAGATTAAATACATCAAGTATATATCTCTATTATTGAACATATTTAACTATAGCAGGTTTGCATAATATTCTTAGTTTGCATTTCAGTGTTTTTTTTTTCATATGGAGGAATACTGAATCTGTTTTTGTGCAAGTGAGATGAGTAAATGCCCACATAGAACAACAATAACCATAATTTTTACACGTCGGCACTTACTACTGATTTCACTCAACATGGGGACAGGAGAGCTGTCAGTCAATACATGGGAAAACAAAGTAACGTCTTACTTATTTGAAAAAGTAGTAAAAGTAATGTGTTACTACTAGTTACCTGAAAAGTAATGTGAGTTATGTAGTCTGTTACTTGTAATGCGTTACCCCCAGCGCTGCCCAAGGCAGACATTTTGAGAAAAAAATTATGTTTTAAGGTAAATTTGTTTTACTGACTTTGTCAGCATGGTTATTGCATATAATTTTATCTTTGGAGGAACCATCTCTCCATGATAAGTTTTGTAACCCCTTCAGTACTATTCGACCCACTCCGATCAGGATTCAAACTGGCATTTGAAGGGCAGCCTCTAGCATTCTGTGATGTTCTTTTAAGTGGTGTTTGGTAAGGTAACCATCACTATCACACTAGTGATAAACCCAAGAGATGTTCTATTACTTTTCTGAGCAATCAAATGTATGATTTACACCTGGAGAATGATGTAATTAGACAAACAAATCCATATTCACACACTGAAGGAGCTGCAACTAGGGACCAGAATATTATAGTGGGCACTTTTTAACGTGGGCCAGTAAGCAATGTCCTATCAACCGCGTATCAACATGCCATTACCCACTCGGATCACCTTAGCAACTCCATAGCAACGTTCTGAAACCATCCAGAACACCTGCAAGTTGAGGTAGTCAGCTTTGTACAGACAAACACCACTCAATTTTTATTCAGTGTAAATGTAAAATATCGGTTACATGTACAAATCTAGTTTGTCCTTTACAGTGATATGTTTTTAATTGACATTATGTAATGTACATCTTATATAGTGAAGTCAATTCTATTAAATCAAATTCAGCCCATTTTTATGATGCTCATGGGAGCTTTTATTGGCTCACAAACTACAGATGATGGCATTTGTTTAGCATGTTATTAAGGTCTATAGTTTACAGGCCCGCTACTAGTATAACAGACATTTAAGCATGTTATTTACTGTGATAAATAATGCCCATATAATCTTAGTGAAAGTGGTAAACAGATTTGGCTTGCTGTCTGCTATAGAGGGGCTCGGAGAGGATGTTATATCCGAGCTCCAATTCCCCCGTTATAACAGACAAAATGTACAAAAAGGAGGAGCAGGGGAGGTGGAGGGATGCTTCAGGAACTAACAACGGGAAGAGGTAAACTGCTGGTTTTATACATTGGTATTAATTGGAAGATTAGATGGGCGTACTCCTCCCGAAATTACGTTTAATAACGTAACATATTATTTTCTTTAGTTGAATGCTATTTGTTATTGTATCAAACATGCATTGACTTCACTTTGGATAATGCTATTGAAGTGCCCAGGAAGTAAGACTTGTTTCTTATAGGTTTTTACACTGAATAGACCTTTTGTCTTTCTCACTTATGTTGCACTTCCTGTCTCCAATTAAAGACTCAGGTGCTTTTGGTGAATCGAATTGTTTTCTTGAGCTGAATGCTAAAACCTGAGTCATCCATCTATGCAATTTGCTGTTCCTTCCTTTGCCTTTAAGGGGCTTCCTTTCATGGCAAACATCAGAAAAAACACTTGAACTATAGACACAAAAGGACTTAATACCTGTGGACGATAATGAGCTCAACAAAGCAATTAATTGACTCAGGCCTTGTCAAAGCTGAATCCACTCAGACTTTGGCTTCCTCTGAACCTGAAATGACGACACACTGGTCGCTCAGAGCTCGAGATGAATGAGATATTGAAACAACTAGCCGCTCAGACACTTCCCAGTGACATTTGAATTTATTTTCAAGATTGACCAGTAATCCACAAAGTAGCCTATAAGAGAAAAAAATCTGTATGGTTTTTAGCAATGTGTAAACATTTTAACAATAAATTATAATGTCTTCTAGATTTAAAGTTTGGTATAGGAATCGGTTTTCTTTACTATATCTACTGGGGGTGGGAATCTTTTGGTACGTCACAAATTGATTCTTGAGGTAACGAGTCTCGATTTTGAATCTAATTTCTATTCAATGCATAGGTTTGATTGTAGTTTACTGTTTTGTGTTTCTATTCCTATTTGACTGTAGACATTTGAATTAGGTTTGAAGAATTAAATGTAAACCTTGATATTTTTTTTTCTTCACCATTCTTCACCGTCAACCCAATATTATAAAACAAATATCATTTAAGCTGACTGCAATCACATATGCCTGGCTGTCTTCTGTAATAAAGCAAGCCAGCCCTGAGAAAAATACTACTCAGTACATAAATAAAATTCTTTGATACTAAAATAATTTTTTTTGCAAATATGAAAATAAATAGGACAAATACAATAGCAAAAAAAATATATATATAACATGTTTATTTAACATATTTAACATTCAACATATTTAACAGTGTGCAAATCTTAGTGGCATCTAGTGGTGAGGTGGTGAATTGCAACCGCCCACTGCTCACCCCTACCTTTCGAAGCACATTGAGAAGCTACAGGGGCCGACACAGGACAAAGATGTCGTCTGAGAGAGCAGAGAATAGCTGGTGCTCTGTAGAGTATTTTGTCCATTTAGGGCTACTGTAGAAACATGGAGGCGCAAAATGGTGACTTCACTGTGTAAAGGGACCCGCGGTGTATGGCGACAGAAATGGCTCATTCTAAGGTAATAAAAACATAACGGTTCATAATGTAAGTTCTTTATACACCACTAAAAACATAGTTATGTATATTATATTGCGTTTCTGTCAATAGATCCTCATAAATACTACACACTGCACCTTTAAAAAGTTCTACAGAAATGGAATAATCAAATGTAAAAATAAGACAGTATAGTCTTAACCTTACTGAATTATAAACTGAGTCTTCACTGTTAAATCTAAATTGATTAATTATAAAGATACAAACGTGATCTAGTCAAAAGCAGTGAGTGATTTTCAGTTTTTCCCCCCTTTTTATTGATTAGGCTGCTGTCCTTTTAAGAACAAATGCACAGATCTAATATAATGTTACACATCCGATTTGTTCCCAACTGTTTATGTTCGTGTAGAACATGACATAGACTGTGTTTATGTGAATACTTCACACAAAGTGCATTTTGACATAATCGTGTATGTATTTGGCCATTCAAGCGCAATAAGCTGCGAAAGACAATTGAATTCAGGATCGCATGCATCTCAGAGGGTGTTTAGAAGTTTAGAATTTCGGTTTTTGAAATTTGTGAATCGATACGAATCGGCAAAAGATAGAATTGTGATTCATATGTGAATTGATTCTTCCGCCACCCCTAATATCTACTAAAATGCACGTTTTTATGAGTTTCAAAACACTTCTCTTTTGGTTTAACATGAATTTCTGTGGTCAACATCTGAAAGCATTCATTCAACGTATTCAACATTCATTTTGTTCAGATTTCCTGTAAGCGTTTTTTGGCCTTGTTGTATTTATTACTTTTTTTGTCCTATTGTGTTGTTAAGGATGAAAAATCATAATTTTAAAGTGCCGTACTCTACATATTGTGGCCACATCACCAGAATACAGATGTTTGCATGCATTGTCTCTATTGATACCACATTCATAGCTGAGTCGAATATTACATCTGCGTTTGTTTCACAAGTAATCCTGCAGCTATACTGCCCAGTGCTCTGAAAACCACTGTTATTGTCGCTACAGACAAACGCATTATTTTAAAGCCAAAATCCAAGCATGACTGTGAAAAGCTACAGTAGGAAAGATCTGAATGTTTCACATAACTCCGTGACCGTATACCCCAAACCTCAGGGCAATGTAGATCCTAACCCGTCACGGATCCAGACACCTAGTCTCTTCTCCCAGGTTGGGAGGTTGTTCTGGAAACAGCGCGACGTGCTTGGATAAACGTGCCTCTTAAGAATGTAATCCGCCCTTGTTTTATTGGCCTACCCATTGAGACGGCTGTAAGCTTTAATGCTTCCTCCAAAAGCTGTCTAGGGCTGTTAGGGTTTCGCTGTGGGTGAGATGGAGGGGTACAGATTATCTGTTGGCCTCTGTGTTGGTTTTGAACTTTTTCATGTCTGATCTACGTTAAGCTTTCCCCTCTGTGTGTAAGTGTAGTCATATGCTATACCTTCACGTTGATTTAACTAGGCATGAAGCGAGGTAACGTGAAAATCTAGCCCTTTCTGTGCACCCTGGGCGCTTATGCGTTTCTTCACACCGTGTTAGAAGGTTACTTTGCTGAGAAAAGGAGGAGATGCACTGGAAAATTACTAAATATTTATCTCCGGAACCGACTTCAGCAATTGAATCGCCAGCATTGCTTTGTCATTAAGACTACTCCAAAATAATAATTCAGATATTTTGCTATTTCACCCCAAAATGAAAATTCTGTCATCATTTGCTCACACCCATGTGGTTCCGAAAACGTTCTTTCTTCTGCGGAGCATAAAAAAGGAGATATTTTGAAAAATGTCTTGTTTTTTTTGTTTTTTTGTCCATACAATGGAAATCAATAGTAACCAAATAGTTTGGTTACCACATTCTTCAAAATATATTCTTTAATGTTCCACAGAAGAAAGTAAGTCATACATAAATGATGAAATAATTGTAATTTTGGGGTGAACTATTCTACGAGCACATGTGTGGCACAAACTTTTCGTATTACTTTTAACTTACATGAATCTATGGCTGCTTGGTTTTGTGAAATAGGTAGTCAGAATGCATCTCCATCAGGATCTAGCTAAATAAATACAAAATAAAGGCAATAGCGTTATGGGTTCTGTACTCTCGGCTTATTAAAAGCATCTGTCTGTAGTTTGTGGGAGGGCATTTTGCCATACTCTCAACATCACTGTAAAAACTCCCTCCCTGTTTGGCTGCAATATTTCCCAATTTCATTTGAATGAAATGTGAGGCCATGTACCCACTGAAAATAGAGAGGAGATATGGAAGCAATTATGGAATGTTAGGTCTGATTATAAGAAAAAATAGGTGATTTGTTGATCATATGGAAGACTTGCTTTTTCTCTCCCTCTCATCTCACACCTCACAAGGTTTTATACATTTGGAGAACATTTATACCTCATTGCTCAATCCTAGATGATTTTAAAGATCTCCAATTACGGTAAAATAAAACCAGGGTGCTTTTGTAACTATTTGATAACTGCCATGAAAGCACATTGTATGTTTTTCGTCTTTGTCAAAAGTAATCAACGTTATCTTTTCTCTTTAATCGCAAAGATGATGTCGATTTAGAAATGATAAGAGCGCCGTGGTCTCTCTGTGGTGCAGTCCTGAATTTCATGCCTGTGAAGACCTCTTTTTTGTGTGTGGTTAAGAGTTGTTTTTACTCATCAGATCTTGGCTCAGCTGTTTGTTTGTTTCGGTCTGCACCGAAGAGTTGGCAGGGCTGTTGCTGCTTTAATTTGTTTCCTAATTTGTTAAACAAGTGTTAAAATGCTCATTAAGCACTTGCAGTTGGCAGAACAGAGCCAATTCTCAGGCTCTCTGAAATGTAAGTAAGCCAGTAAGTCAGTGTTCTCATAACAGCTTACTGGATGCTGTCATCATTCATCTTCATGTCAATCCAATAATTTTGAATCTGAGTTGTGAGTTGTGAGAGTGAAAAAGAGTAGTCAGAGATTCTTTAAACAAATGACTCTTATGAACCGGTTCTTTTAGTGAATCAACCTATTCACAAAATAAATTACTGTTTTGAGCTGGTTCTTTAAAAATAAATACACTGTAAAAATATATTGTTGGTTTAACTTAAAGTAAGTTACCTGGTTGCTTTTAAAATGTTGAGTTCATTGAAATAAAACTTAATACAACAAAGGAGATTGGTTTAATAAATGGAAAAAATTATGTTATCTGAATCGCATTGATTATCTAAGTTGATTTGACGAAAGATAAAAAGTTGTGATAAAAATTGACATTTTTTTCAGTGTAGAAAAATTATTCATTTTAATTCTGAAACACTGCCATGTATATTTCACAGCATTAGCAGAGAGATAATTTCTTTCATATGTTAGGAAACTGGACAATGAAATTATTCTGAATCAAATGGAATCAAACCAAAGCTTGTGAATTTGTATTGAAAGAAGGACACAGAGTGACTTTACCTTTATTTACTCTAGTCTCTCCACTGAACCATTCTTTATTATCTCATTCACATATCCCATTTCCTCCCAGTCATTCTTGCTCTTTCAGTGGGGTCCCGTCACCGGTTTAGTCGCACATGCCGCACATCATGCTGTCTGTTTGCATAATTGTGTGTACTAAAGCAGCCTGGTGCTTGTCCTAGCGTCGTCAGGTCTAATCTTAATTGCAAATCTCCCAAATGCCTCCAGCGAGCCAGAGAATTTATTTTCTCCCTCTGTTGTATCTCCATCTGTGTGGCAGCGTGCCACGTCTTTTCACATTTTAAACTTCTCCCCTAACTGTACTTTTGGGTTGCATGGTCCACGGCAGAAACTTGGAGCTGTGGAGCCTTGTTTCCTAGACTGGGATTTTGAACAGGGTTGCACTTTTTTTCAGTACCATGGGGAGATCTTGCCATTTTCCTGCAATGTTTTTTACTGTCAAGCTGTGAGGTTTGTTTTGCATCGTTTTCACCTCAGGCTTTTCTGGAAACTGGTCTTGAGTGATTAAAAAAAGAAAAAAGAATCCCTAACCGCTTTCCGATCGGACTATTTAGTTTAGATGTTGCTTAATTTAATGTAAAACCATGGAAAGACTGTAATGGTTCCTCATCATTCCCAGTCATTACTCACTTTACCAATCAAATTACAAACTTTTTTTTTTTTACGGTTTATGAGCAATAGTACTAGCCTTAGCAAGGTGCTATGGTTCTCTGCAGCAAACATCTAAGGGGTTGCAAGAAAATGATAAAAAATGTAAAATAGGGGGGCCTTTACATGACAATGATTCAATGGGTTTCGCGTACAGGTGACAATGTTGTCAAAATGGGGGATTTACACTGCTCTCCCAGTTTAAAAATGGGAGGTTGTCCCCAGAAGCTGCTGCTGTTCCCTGTCTTGGCTTTTCATGGAGCTCATGAAAAGGATGGGGAATTTAGAACAGAGCCATATCGCCAACTGTAACTTTTGCAAAATATGCCAATAAAAGGTTGACTAAAAGTTTGTCTTTGGTGTTTTTGACTTCAGTGGAACTGACTGAAATGTAAGTTTTTATAGTTTACATGGCGATGATAACGGTATCGTTTTCAAAAACTTGCGAAAACTTTGACGTTTTCAGAAGTTTACGTTTTCAGACCCCCAAAACGCATAACGTTTTGTGTAAATTACCTTTTAGTTATATAAAAATAATTAACTCTTTCCCAGCCTGCATTTTTTTTAAAAAGTTGCAAGCCACCGCCAGCACTTTTGATCATTTTCACAAAATGTTCTTGGCCACCAGAATTTCCTGGCCCCCACAAAATTTTGTTGTATGAATATCTGAACAGACACTCTGCTTTAAAAAAAAAAAAAACTTTTATTAAAGCTTTATTTTTAGCTTAATGCATTCTTTTTCTATCAACACTTGAATGTGGGTAAGTTTAATAAAAAGCAACATTTTGAACAAAAAGCTGAGAAAAACTAGCCTAGAAATCTAGACGCACCCTAGCGGCAGCAAATCTAATTTGCAGCCAGGGTAGTCTAGCAACTCTCCGTTGGCGTGCAAGCTGGAAAAAACCAAACTCTGGTCAGGCCAATCACATCGCGTATAGAGTCGGTGGGCGGGCTTAACGTAATGACAGAGTTGTGGCGGTTCCATGTGCGTGCTACTTGTAAACAAAGAAGTTGGCGAACAGCGGTCTTTCGAATCGGCTTTGGCCACGACTCTGGAAGACTTGGAGTTCAGCTTTTCTTTGAGGAAAGAACAAAGGACGGCACTGAAGTCATTCTTAAGAAAGGAAGATGTGTTCGGAGTTTTGCTGACCGGATACGGCGAAAGTTTAATCTATCAACTAGCTCCGCTTCACCTTCTTCGTTACTCTGGTTGGTTGTAGCCCTATCCTATTGCGTGCAGAGGGAATTTGAAAGACAATCGTTTATCCTGCCCCTCGGATTGAGCCCTGCCAATGGTGACTTCCCAGACCCAACATCTTGATGTGGGTCTGGCTTGTCAGGCTAGAGAAAAACACATTTTTGTCAATTACTATGTCCGGATGTGATTCCGAACGAGGATCAAAATACAGATGGACTAGATCGAGTCCATCAACACCCCCAAAGCTTCACAGTCCTACAGCTCGACCTGGATCGATATTTCATTCATGTTTCGATGTATAAGCTGTTTAATGTAGATTTTCCCATTATTTTACATGTGCATATGATTACATATGCTATCACTTGTTTCTGCTTCTTCTTCGCATGTGTTTTGATCAGGAGATTCTGTACTCTTTCAGAAGATGCCCCCCCCCCCACCGTATAACAGTGAAAACACAGAAAGACGTAAATTTCCCTCAATGGCAGTGAAATATTTTTTTACTTGACTAAAATGATAAAAAATATAAATCAAGATGTAAAATTAGTATTCCTTTGATTAATTTCCCCTCAACAACCTAATTTATTAAACAACAAACAGTTCTTGACATTTCTGTAAACGCAAACATAACTAAGGTTAATTAATTTGGTACATTGACAATCCCAGTGTCTGTTAATAAAACATTTATTAAATCAGCTTTGTAATAAATACAACACAAATACAGCGGGGGGCCTTTGAGTCAAAAAGGTTAGAAAAGCTGCTGTAGTTTGAGTGAAATAGGCAGCTTCATAACAGTACATGTGGACCTCCATGACTCTCCATGCGCACTCAGTTCTGTAGATGCGCTGCTCTGATTCATTCTGGGATGTCTGATAAACAAGCATCAGCGAGGACTGGTCTTAGTGCAGCTGCATTCAGTTATCTGAAAAGAAAGAATTCAAATCCGTGTGAAGACTATTTTGGAGACTAAGTCAGAGTTGCGTGCAGTTGGATTTGGTGATGGTAATCTCCTAATTATGTGTGTTATTGTAGCCTGTTTTGATTGACTGAACGATAAGATGTCTTCCTCCTTCAACCAGACTCTATTGAAGAGCAATTCAACAGATGTCATTTATATCTTTTTTTCTTCTCTGGAGGAAAAACACACTCCATATTTTATAAGTGTACTGTGCTGACCGGTTGAAATGTAGGATTTATTCTCCCAGGATAAACAGACTCTTGTTGGGAAAGTTTTTACTGTAT
Source organism: Gobio gobio (assembly GCF_949357685.1). NCBI lineage: Eukaryota > Metazoa > Chordata > Actinopteri > Cypriniformes > Gobionidae > Gobio > Gobio gobio. The sequence goes on from NC_137107.1 coordinate 22,634,544, forward strand.
TTTCTATTAAGCGTATACAGCTTGTTTATATGTGTGTTTTGGCTCTGACAGGCCGGGTTTGTGTTTGTGTGTTTTGAGTCTGAGTGAATGTGTAGGCCTCTAGCACTTGTTGGTGGGGGTTGTATACTGAACGTCTGGCAACCCTCTGATAGTCTAAGTCAGACTTTGTCTGCTGCTAGTGAGCTTCAGCTGTGTCAAATAAACATGATTCTGCTTTGGACTGCAACTTTTGATTACACAGTTTTTTTAACAGTAGATTTCAAACATTTTATTAGACAAATAATTACCAGGGATGCATTTATTTGATCAAAAATACAGTCAAAACAGTAATATTGTGAATTATTATTACAATTTAAAGTAACTGTTTTCTATTTTAACATATTTTAAAAATGCAATTTATTTCTGTGGTGGTAAAGCTGAATTTTCCTTATCATTACTCCAGTCTTCAGTGTCACATGATCTTTCAGAAATCATTATAATATGCTGATTTACTGTTTAATAGACATTTCTTATTATTAGCAATGTTAAAAATAGTTGTGCTGCTTAATATTTTTGTGGAAACTGATCATTTTTATCAGGATTCTTTGATGAATAAAAAGTTTGGTAACACTTTATTTTAGGGTCCAATTTTCACTATTAACCAGTTGCTTATTAGCATGCATATTACTAGAATAATGGGTGTTTATTAGTATTATAAAGCACATTGTAATCCCTTATTCTGCATAACCATATTCTACATCCCTTAATCCTACCCAATACCTAAACTTAACAACTACCTTACTAACTATTAATAAGCAGTAATTTGGAGATCATTGAGGAGTTTATTAATAGTTAGTTAATATATAGTGAGAATTGGACCCTATCTAAAGTGCGACCGAAAGTTCAAAAGAACAGCAATTGATTTGAAATATAATTTTTTGACCAATGTAATACGCCCTTGCTAAATAAAAGAAATATAAGCATACAAACAAACAAACAAAAATAATAGTGACCTCAAACTTTTGAATGATAGTGTATGTTAGAATAAATGCCTTCATAAGGTTTCATCATTAGTTTAATTTGAAACAAAGCCTTGTAGGCTACAATTTACACTTAAACTCATTTTTACTCCAATATTCAATTAAGTATTGTTTTAGAATGCATATTTCCTAGGAAAGGATGAATTTGAAACACTCATCATCCTCATGAAGAAAGAAAAAGATGCAGTTCATTGATTAAATACATTTACTGGGTGTCTAGAAAAATGTATATATTACCTATTTTAGTAAAACTTGGCATTGATTTATTTATTTATATCCACACTTAGGCTATATGAGAGACACAAATATTGTGCATTCAGTTTGATCTCTTGGTATCGATTGTGTTTAAAGATTCACATGCAGAATGTGCTTGTTAAGGGTTTCTCCTCATATTAGTGTTCTACATGTGCATTTTTGTGTCTATAATAGACATCTTAGTGACTCACATCACAGACTTTCATATCCCTCTCATCCTTCACAGAGTAAAACAAACTTCCGGATGTCCCCCTAGTGTTCATGCTGTGGTGAGAATGTTAGTATGTAGAGAACACAGTTGGGTCTGTCCCCCGCCTATTTAGAAAATGTAAGTGCTGGTCAATGTTTTACTCTGTTTGTTTGTTATTCTATAGTGGAACAACAAGACAAATTATGGAAAATTAAATGAGCCGGAATAAAAACGCTCTATTTGTTTTTCACTTTCTTGCACGTCTTTTGTCGAACGTTAAAAATGTTGATTCTGGTTTACCAAGGAACATCCCGTGCTTGAGAGGTCATTGAAGTGTTAGGCTGGATTAGAGGTTTGCCCAAACAATGTGAGTCTGGTTTTGTGATATGGCCTGGAATGAGCACTTTAAGTGAGTGATGGAAATCAACAGATTAAGTATAACAATGTGAAGGGAGTAACGTTTACTACAACGTGTTAAACCAGGATGGCTCGTGTTAGTGAGACCTTCGACTGTTATCTAGGCCGACGACTCCCCTGTCAGCTTGGACACAGTCCACACAAAGTCAATTAAAGGTCAGACCACAACTAAAACATGTGATGTCATCTAAACAACATGCATCAGTGGGGTGCAATTACATTCTTTCTGCTCTCAAAATAGACTTTATTTTATTTTATTAAATTGTTATATGATAAATTAAGTCATTAGATTAAATTATATTATCCAGGTCTTATAAATAATAATTATTTTAACAATATTAAAAGTTTTGCAACCTAAAACCACCAGATGATAAAGATATAAAATGATGACAAAACATTTGGAGAGTATGTGATATGACAAAAAGCATTTACTGTATGTTGGTTAAAGAATAATGCTTTTTAAATATCTACAATGAGCGTAACATACACATTTTTATCAGTCTGTAAATAAATATTACAAATAGTCTTGGTCTACTGCTTTTCTTTGCTCAGCAGGCTCGGATATCATGCTGCTTATTGACGGGCCAGAGAGGAATGGTTATGAAAATACAGTGTTGTTTTCATCTTTGTGTGCCCCGTTTTCGTTGAACCTTCAGGTATTTCTGCTTTGCACAGTTTGACATCAATTCTTGCCATTCACTCAGTAGCACATCTGTTCCTGTCAGCACACACACAATCACTCATTACACACCAGACCATCTAGAATAGATAGTGACTCATCTTCAACTATACACACAAACTGTCTGTTTACAGTTAATCCACTGCCCAGGAAATGATTCCTGCTGAATCTTCTTTCACTTTTGATTATTCTGTTTCCTCCACTTAGTAATACAGCGCATCTGTCTCAGTTTGGCTTGGATTTCTATTAATGTTGATCCAAGACCGGGAGCATTTAATTTAGCCATCTGCTGATGTGATTATAGTGATTCCAGTGAATCTTCATTGAGTTTACTGAGCCTTGTTTTATATCACTACTGTGGATGCTTAAGTTCAGTTAACCGTATCTGATCTGCATCACTTATATCATGGAACTCTAGAAGTTCATGACATTGAACAGTTATAAAATTAAGCAATAACACACAAGAAAGAGTGCCATTAGTAGTAGTAGTAGTATATAATAATAATAATAATAATATTAATAATAATACATGTTTTATTTAAAATTAAAGTTTCGATTATATTGAATTATTACTAACTGGACAATATTTACTTTATATATTTTTCAATATAATCGAAACTGTATTTCAAATCAAATCTAAATAAATAAAAAATATATATTTTTTTATTTAATTCAAAAGTTATTTATTTATTACCACCTTCCTAATATTGTGTTGGTCACCCCTTTGCTGCCAAAACAGTCCTGGATTTGGAGGCCAAGTCAACACCTCAAACTCGTTGTGCTCCTCAAACGATTCCTGAACCATTTTTGCTTTGTGGCAGGGCGCATTATCCTGCTGAAAGAGGCCACAGCCACCAGGGAATACCGTTTCCATGAAAGGGTGTACATGTCTGCAACAGTGCTTAGGCTTGTGGTACGTGTCAAAGTAACATCCACATGGATGACAGGACCCAAGGTTTCCCAGCAGGACATTGTCCAAAGCATCACACTGCCTCCACCGGCTTGCCTTCTTCCCATAGTGCATCCTGGTGCCATGTGTTCCCCAGGTAAGCGACGCACACGCACCCGGCCATTCGCGTGATGTAAAAGAAAATGTGATTCATCAGACCAGGCCACCTTCTTCCATTGCCCTGTGGTCCAGTTCTGATGCTCAAGTGCCCACTGTTGGCGCTTTCGGCGGTGGACAGGGGTCAGCATGGGCACCCTGACTGGTCTGCGGCTATGCAGCCCCATATGCAACAAACTGCGATGCACTGTGTATTCTGACACCTTTCTATGAGAACCAGCATTAACTTCTTGAGCAATTTGAGCTACAGTAGCTCATCTGTTTGATCGGACCACACAGGCCAGCCTTCGCTCCCCACGTGCATCAATGAGCCTTGGCCGCCCATGACCCTGTCGCCGGTTCACCACTGTTCCTTCCTTGGACCACTTTTGATAGATACTGACCACTGCAGACCGTGAACACCCCACAAGAGCTGCAGTTTTGGAGATGCTCTGACCCAGTCGTCTAGCCATCACAATTTGGCCTTTGTCAAAAAATCTCAAATCCTTACGCTTGCAAATGTTTCCTGCTTCTAACACATCAACTTTGAGGACAAAATGTTCACTTGCTGCCTAATATATCCCACCCACTAACAGGTGCTGTGATGAAGAGATAATCAGTGTTATTCACTTCACCATCATAATGTTATGCCTGATCGGCATCAGCTATATACTGTATATACAGTGGCAAAAAAAAGTATGTGAACCGCTCGCAGAATCTATGAAAATGTGAATAATTCTAACTAAATTAAAGAAATCATACAAAATGCATGTTATTTTTTATGTAGTACTGTCCTGAATAAGATATGTTACATAAAAATGTTTTTACATATAGTCCACAAGACAAAAAAAATAGCTGAATTTATTAAAATAACCCCATTCAAAAGTTTATGAACCATAAATTCTCAATACTTTGTGTTGTTCCCTGGATGATCCACGGCTGTTTTTTTGTTTTGGGATGGTTGTTCATGAGTCCCTTGTTTGTCCTGAGCAGTTAAACTGCCCAATGTTCCTTCAGGTCCTGCACATTCTACAGTTTTACAGCATCTTTTTCATATTTGTACCCTCTCCAGCAGGGACTGTATGAGTTTGAGATCCATCTTTTCACACTGAGGACAATTGAGGGACTACTAAAAAAGGTTGAAACATTCACTGATGCTCCAGAAGGAAACACAATGCATTAAGAGCTGGGGGTGAAAACTTTTGAGCAGGATGAAGATGTCCAAATGTTTCTTATTTTGTTTAAATATATATATATATATTTTTTTTTTCATTTAGTACTGCTTTTCAGAAATTGAGTACAATTTACCTTGATCTTCAAATTCAATAAGTTTTCACCCCCAGCTCTTAATGCATCGTGTTTCCTTCTGAAAAATTATAATTTTAATTTAATATTTTGGTCCGTTTGTCATTACATAAAGTTAAAAAGCTAAAGTTCAGCCAAATGTTTAATGGTTGTGGGGATGCTATCTATCCCAGAATCTCGGGCCATACACATTTTGAAATAGATGATTTATTAATGATTATTTTAGTTACTTTGCAAAGTATGTAAAAACATTAATATGGCAAGTACAACAAGCTTAACAGCCTGAAAAATGTTGAAGATCCCTGGTTCAGACGTAAGAGATTTCAAGGATGCATGTCCTCAGTGTTTGCTTGGTGCATGAGAACCGAGCGAAGCCCCATAAGCGTTGCTCCGCTGTCTTTATTATGATTACTTCTTGTTTTTAAGAGCCTGTTAAGGTGGCCGACCTCTGTGAAATGTTTGAAGGCTTGTATTAACTATTAATCTAAACAGATACTTAGCACCCGGCTTTCCCAGCGCCTCAAAGATCACGGGCAGTGCAGGTGTACACCAGTAGCACAACACTTCTGATGAAATATGGTCCCGACTTCAGACCTGTGTTTCTCATTACCACGCATCGAGATTCAAGCTTTCTGGAGTGGCGTCTTCCCTCCTTCGCTTCTAATGGAAAGAGTGTGAGATCTGGGCACAGCAGAGATACAAGAGGAAACTCAGGAGACAGACAGGGCTTCTGGCCTACATATGTTCTTGTCGTTACTCCGTTCAGTTAATGAGGACAGACTGGGACAGGTAGTAAAAGTAAACCCAGTAGAACCGAATCCTTCCTGTGCATTTATTGTTGGATATTTAACATCAGATGCAGCTGGACACGCTCCGTTCGCAGCTCTGGCCCACCTTTGAAGGTCAGGTCAGGGATATTGACACTCACTGATCCGTTGTCAGTGTGTTTCTTTTTACAATAAACACCTGCCCTGAACCCCACACAAGATGGACTGACATCACTTGAATGTTTTAAAGGCTTCCGTCTTTAAGATGTCATTCAGCTCAAACTCTCTGAGCTTTTTAACTTTTTAAGCCTGCTTCACATTGTTTAAGTTATTTGACATATTTATAGACTTTTGAGTAAAGGCCATATTTAAAGTTTGAGAAATTTGACCAGGGCACATTTAAAGTATCCAAAAAAGTGGGCATTACACACCAGAACGAGTCCAAGAAACAGTTGATACCAGATTGGACAACTAGTCCAGTCCAGTTCTGTTCAGAAAGCTGTTGTGAGTCCTGAAAACGAATGGGTGTGATTTCGGTTACAGAATGTGTTTGTCACTCTGAACAAATAACTGAATTGTGTGTGAATATAACCATATTGAGGACTAAAATACAGGACTAACAACCATATTAAACTGCTGTGGGAACGTGGCCTTTTATTTTGTTTCTGATTCTTTTTGGCATATTTAATTTAGATACCCATTGCTTTTGTATGAACTCTTAACTTCTACGTAAAAATATTACTATCAAAAATATATAAACACATGACTGTTCAAAAGTTCGGGGTCAGTAAGATTATTATAAGAAATTAATTATTTTATTCAGCAAGGGGTGTATTAAATTGATCAAAAGTGACAGTAAAGACATTTATAATGTAACAAAAGATTTCTAAAAAAAATTCTAAACTTTCTATTCATCTAAGAATAGAATCCTGAAAACAATACAAAGATTTTAGCAGAACAACTGTTTTCAATATTGAAAATGATAAGAAATGTTTCTTGAGCAGCAAATCAGCATATTAGAATGATTTCTGAAAGATCATGTGACAGAAAATTGGAGTAATGATGCTGAAAAGTCAGCTTTGCGTCATAGGAATAAATTACATTTAAAAAAAAACGGTTGTGGGCAAAAGTGATGTCTGGAGTGGATATTTGTTTTTAATGACCCTACAAGATTGGATAAACCATCAAAACACTAAACTTTATTAAGGTATTTATCTGACAAAATTACTTGGCAAACTACGGCTACATGTTTTAAAAAGCATAGAAAGACAACAAGCTCACAGGAAAAAGCATACATTGACTAAATCCTATAGAAACTGTCTGTGTTCTTAGGACTGCACATGCGCATGAGCACTGTACATGTGCATTAGCTTGGTCCAGCCTGAAAAATTCAGTTTTTTGTCATGATTCGAGCATTTGGAAACAACATTTATGAGACAGTTCACAGTTGTCAATGGGGATTTCAAATATGAAATTTAATTGTAAGCAAATTGGCAAACAGTTTTGGAACTTGATGTTTCCCATTTCAAAGAGACAGGAACTGTACTTGCATGCCCGAGAGGCGTTTCAAAGATGGCCACAGAGTGAAATGACTTGTCTTAAAGGGACTTTGCTAGAACATCAGCTATTAATATTTTGTTAGTTAGCTCTTGTTTTTGCAAGTGTTCATAATTTCTTGAATAACAGCCTTGACAAAAATGATGTCCGCACAATTTGGTGCATGTTTCATTGCGTTATCGCAAATAAAACAATTGACTCAAAGCACAACTTTTAACAAATGTTTTATAATATTTGAATAAAGGGTAAGGATGTGAAGGGTAAGCATGTTTGGCCACTACAGTATTCAAATAGAAAAAAAACGTTATTTCAAATAATAATATAGTATTTGGTACAAATAATATAGTATTTGAATGGTATGTTTTTAAAATAAAGTGTGTTATTAAAATATTCCCTGAGTAAAAGTCATGATTTGATTCCGTTTCTGATCAGATTCAGTGGGTTCATTCAGTCAAAGTTTAACAATTTGTAACTACTGAGTCTTTTTGAGTGATTCATGATAAGGACTGACTCTTACCAGTCATTTGGTAATGAATCAGACTACACTGGTGGCACTTTCTTATTGCATGCAGCCAACGAAGACAATTCGATATTAGAAAGACATTTTTTCAGTATGCTTCATTGCACATCTAAACAGAAACTTACTGTGTGTTTCGTAAGTCATTGCAACATAGAGAAAAAAGAAAAGAAAAGAAAAAACGTCAATGGAAAGTGGTTTTCTGGAGTTTTTGCATGTGTCTGCTTTAGGTTTCATTGTAAAGTTTTTGATTCCAGTAAAAGAGCAAAAGCGGCTGTAAGCTGAGTCCAGAAATGCACGATGGCTTGAAGACGGAGTGTAGAAGAGAAGAATTGTCACCCTATGAGTGATGGCTTAGATGAGTGGTCTGGTTACGCCACCCCGCTGATAGAGGCCGGTCCGGTGTCAGCACCCCTGATGTGAGGAGTACGTCAAACTGATGTGGAAAAGGACCTTGTATTTGTGATGGGACAGCCCAGACTTATGAAACATGGCTGCAGACAGTACACTTAAATTAGCTTTGAATACGCAGGAGTCAAACACCGCCGCCATACCTCAACTACACGCTGGTAACACCTACGCAATCTTTCATTTGGGTGAATGTGACTAACTCCTCCTGTGCATCACATTCAAAAGCAGTGACAGCTCTGCGAAAGCACTCGCATGTTTCAGTCTCAGTTTTTGAGGTTTAACAGACTTTCACATCATAATACTGACAGTTAGTGGCAGTGATTGCTGGTTTGGTTGGAGTTTGAGTGACTGCTCTGCAGCTGATCCTTTGTCAGTCCAAATCTGCTTTTTGTGCATATCCAATTGGAATCTAATCATATTTAGTAAGTGTGAACGGCAAAAAATCATATTAAAAAACTTGATTTTTACAAATCCGTTTTGAGCTACAGTCATATGTGGTTTGAAATCCTATTCCTAAATCGCATTTCTGGGAATCCGTTAGACAGCTCTGATTGGATTTCACATGGTTATTGCGAAAATGGAAATGTGCTGAAAGTCACTACAGACACAAGTTTGTGTTGTTGAGCCGGTCGAACAGAAAATGACAATACAATGGAGAAATGTTTGGTGATTTTTATAGATGCTATTGGCCTTAGGATGGTCTCCTCTCCTCATACACCTCACATGCCTAGCATGATTTACTCAAGTAGGACATGTTCCTAGATCAACATTTTTTATATAAATTAATCATATTTTAGCATTAGAGTTAAGGGCTTGAGCAACTTTCTTACTGACCATCATTTCCCTGTGATTTTAACAGTATGTTAAAGGTTAGAGCTATTTTTCATTGATATGAATTAGGGGTGGGCCGTTGACAATTCAGTTAGTGAGATTGACTATTGTTTTTTGTTTTTTTTTACATTAATATCTTTAATGAATGTTTTAAAGGGAATACGTTTAGAAACACAATTTTTCATAGAGAGACAGTCTGCTGATAGTCCAACTGCTGTTAAATTTAAACTGGGGCCTGCAAGGTGAAGCATTTCATGAGTGGGAAAATTTTTTATTTAAAAACAAATCTTTGAATTTCTGATTATTCTGTTACAGCCCTGGTAAGAGATGAAAACAAATCTGCATGCAGTTTTGTACAGAAAAATGTATAAATACAATGTAAAAAATACAACTTTCCAACTCAATAGCTCGAACAAACATTTTTTTAGTAGCAATCAGTTTATTATTTTGCTTGTACTGAATACGAATACTCTAAACATGTTGGTAATAAAAGTTGTTTTATTTACCTTACAGAGATACTCAAGTGTTGGTTCGAAACCTTTCTAAATGTTGTCCCAACTTTCTAAACTGAGTCATATGAACAAACAATTTACGTTGAACAATGTTATGCAAGTTCCCAGCATGCATTGCAGCTTGAAATAATTATGTGGTAACTATTTTCTTTTGTACATGAAAATGTATAGGTGTCTTTATATTTAAGAAGGGAGTCCTTTGCAACAGGATTATCTGATTTAAGGGTCCTTGGCATAATAAAGTTTGAAACTCTCTAAGTGAGACTGTCAGCACCCTAAAACCCTCTACAGAAAGTTTTGTCTCTAATTTCATCCCCTTTAAAGCACCGCCGCTACAACCATCAAAGGACCACTTTTGTAAAAAAAATCCACTGCCTTCAACAATCAATTTCAAGATAATTACTGTCAGACTTCAAATCGTCCCTCAAATGTTCCTGTTATTATGCATAATCCATAGGTCACCATTTTTTTGTAAGGGCTATGCTAGCTCAGTCCAATCAACAGTTAGTTATTTAAGGCATATTTTTTTGGTGAATATAGGTCAGATACCCTGGAGCTGCACTTAGCGTCTATGGGCCTGTTTACACCTGGTCACTTCATGCGTTTTTGCTCATTTGATAGCAATCTGTATTGTTAAATCTCTTCCATTTACACTTAATGATTCAAAGAGAGTGCTGCTAAATGCTTTGGTTCAATTGGGCATGCTGGAATTCTCTGTGTTCTCCAGGCTGCAGAAAGGCTGGTGTCAGAGGGTTCAGTGCCCTGATCTGATAAATGTATCTCTCCAAAACTAATATAAATCCGATCTTCAATTGATTGTGTGTTGAGGCTTCAGGATACAAATTTCATTTGTGGCAGTTTGACCTGAAAAAAACCCCAATTATACAGGACTTCCTGAAAGTCACCATGAAATAAACATTGACAAGTATTTCTCTTCTCTTCTCTTTTTTCTCTTTTCTTCTCTTCTCTTCTCTTCTCTCGAAATGTTTAGTGGCAAGAGGGCGGGACATCCTGCCACTCACATGAGATCAACCAATAGCAAACCATAACCATTCAATCAATTCTTGATGGACAAAATAAATCCCAGCCTACATTTTTCTTGTTCAAGAAGCCGCTATATATTTCACTCGGATATACATTATATTGCCAGATTTTTGGTACACCTGCCTTTACATGCACATGAACTTGAATGACATCCCATTCTTAATCCGTAGGGTTTATTATGGAGTTGGCCCACCCTTTGCAGCTATAACAGCTTCAGCTCTTCTGGGAAGGCTTTCCACAAGGTTTAGGAGTGTGTTTATGGGAATTTTTGACCATTCTTCTAGAAGCGCATTTGTAAGGTCAGGCACTGATATTGGATGATAAGGTCTGGCTCGCAGTCTCTGCTCTAATTCATCCCAGAGGTGTTCTATCGGGTTGAGGTCCACACCAAACTCGCTCACCCATGTCTTTATGGACCTTGCTTTGTACACTGGTGCTCAGTCATGTTGGAACAGGAAGGGGCCATCCCTAAACTGTTCCCACAAAGTTGGAAGCATGAAATTGTCCAAAATGTCTTGGTATGCGGAAGCATTAAGAGTTCCTTTCACTGGAACTAAGGGGCACTGAAAAACAACCCCCACACCATAACCCCCCCTCCACCAAACTTTACACTTGACACAGTGCAGTCAGGCAAGTACCGTTCTCCTGGCAACCGCCAAACCCAGACTCGTCCATCGGATTGCCAGACAGAGAAGCGTGATTAGTCAGAGAGACCCATTCTTTCACAAATGTGTGTAGAAGCGTCTGCATGCCTAGGTGCTTGATTTTATACACATGTGGCCATGGAAGTGATTGGAACACCTGAATTCAATGATTTGGAGGGGTGTCCCAATACTTTTGGCAATGTAGTGTATGTCACAATAGGGAAGAAAAGACTCGGAACCTGCCATTTAATGCCGACTTTAAGGCTGCTTAGTTTGAGATAATGTGTGTAAATCAACCCCATCTTATAATGTGGCTATTTCGTCTGAATTCAGAATACATAGATCATATGAAGTAACTAACAATTCACAAAAATGTGAAATGGTTACGCATTGCCATGAGAGTATGTTGGCACAAAAGATGTTCCTTTATGATTAATTCATAAGAGTGAGTTTTGAAATGATTGTCGTAAGGGAGTAAATGTCCCTGACCTTTCCTAAAGAAGTAAAGACTGAGGAGGAATGTGGCCAGGCCCTCCACCTGCATGACGAAAGCCAAACCTACCAACCGCAGTATGTCTGGAATGTGGGCCGTTTGCTGCTTTGGACAGCTGCAACTGGGCAGCTCTGGTATAAAGTCCTGGCATGGCCAAAAGATCAACGCCCTGCCCAGCAGGATGTTTGTTCACTGCAGGAGAGCAGTACAGCACCTGCTGCACCATCACTGCATTGCTAGGGCACCATTAAAGTATCTCTCTCACTTTCTCACTCTCAGAGTCTTCAAGCAAAACAAATGACCTTAACTGCACAAATAAAAATAATTGGACAGTTTTAATCACTCTAAATGTCCCAAAATACCTTCAAACATGATGATGCCATTAAGTCATTTTAAGAAGCTATTTGTTTCTCATTTCCCGACAGTAAATGTAATTCATGACCCCCCCCCCTCGCCCCACCCAAAGTGCACATGTTTTAGATGCAAAACACCTGTTATCCATTAAACAGCATCAGTGAACTGATTTTTAAATGATTTTGGTAGCATTGAACATGAATTCAGTGCTAATTTTGCTTGTTCTATTTAAGAGTGATAATCTGATAAGCATTATGAATCTGATCTATTGTCCATCTGTTATGGTCAGCTCCTCCACTGGCCTCCAGAGAATGTCAGTTTGCATAATGTTCTTATGTCCACATTTAATTTACATCTTGCATAATTCTCTTTTTGAGGCTTTGTGGTACTTTGGTCTTCAAGCTTTTGAGTCTTTGTGAATCTTTTTTGTATTAAGCACAGCACTTCCTGGATAATACTGACACATGATGTACAGCTGGGACATAGACTGATGCTTTTTCTGGTTAAAAAATGACAAAAGATAGAAAAGTGCTTTTAATTTTCATGTTTTAGCTAAAAACTTAAATGCATCCTATATTGTATTTATATTTAATTTATATCATATTAAAAAAAATGATGAAAAATATGATCTACCACCTACCTAAGCATTGTTGCAGACCATGTACACCTTTCATGGAAACTGTATTTTTTGGTGGCTGTTGCCTCTTTCAGCAGGATAATGTGCCCTGCCACAAAGAAAAAACGGTTTAGGAATGGTTTGAGGAGCACAACAACGAGTTTGAGGTGTTTACTTGGCCTCCCAAAACAAGTCCAATCCATGGAGGCCCCACCTCGCAACCTACAGGACTTAAAGGATCTGCTGCTAACATCTTGGTGCCAGATACCACAGCACACCTTCAGGGGTCTAGTGGAGTCCATGCCTCGACGGGTCAGTGCTGTTTTGGCAGCAAAAGGGGGACCAACACAATATTAGATCACAATGTAATGCCTGATTGGTATAGTGCTAATATAGTGCTAAAGGTATGTTACATGTATTATCATATTGTAATCATTTCACAGTCTCCAAATTAATAACTTAAAGACAGTATGTTTTAAATATTTGTTGTATTGGCATCCTTTTACGAATGAAGGGCATTATCACTGATACTAAAACTGCTACTGATGTATCCATAAAATAGATTTTTTTTAACATTAGTGATAGCCATTCAGCATTACAGTATAACTTAAAGCTATCAATTTAAACATGTATTAGGCTTTAAAAAAAATAGCACATTTTAATTTAAGTGAACTTAAAACAATCTTCACATAAACCCATTATAATAAATGTCATATTTACCTGTGGTTTCTACCTGTTAGACATAGACATTTCTTATGAATCCTTATTAAAGCTACCATTTTCTCTTACCTTTGTTCTTTTATTAACATTAATGACAGATTCACGTCAACTGTTTTATTAGGCTGCTGTCACTTTAAGATCTGCAGCTGCTGAACATGAATCTGACGCACTGTCACGCGCATCTCATTTTCTCACATCTCTTTAAGTTCATCTAAGACATTATTGAACTAATTTAAGACAGTTTTTATGAGAATGCTCAACAAAACATGCATTTTGACAATTCTGAGTGTTATTGTTCGTTCAAGCTAGGCTGCGGCGTGAAAGAGAACTTGATTCTGGCACGCGTCTTTCTGTGTGTCGTGTGTGTGTGTCACACAGACAGCGCATTCTCTTTTGTCTTGTCGCACTTAAATGGTTCAAAAGCATTTGCTTGAATAAGAGCGTGATCATATAATGTAACGCTAGCCCAAGGATTTGACTTATAGTCAACAGAATGTGTTAAAGGGACATCAAAAGAAAGTGAAACCAAAATTTGATTTATTACATAAACGTGTTTTCTACGTCATTCCTAGATTTAAAGTGCCCGAGGTAGGTTATGTTGAATTGTTTTTAGTGGCATCATGGGCACTTTGTGGGTCAAGGCTTGGCCCCTTTCCTGCCTCAGATCAGGGCACTGAACCCTCTGACCCCAGCCCTCCTACAGCCTGGGGAGCAGAGAGAAGTCCAGCATGCCCAATTGAACCAAAGCATTTAGCAGCACTCTCTTTGAATCATTACCTCTGCTGATTACTCCACAAAGACGTTAAGGTCCATGTCCACTGAGTTTACTTTTGTTTATACACAACGCGTGTCCAGTTTCCGTCTTTTGATCTAAATAAGACAGTTGCGGTGGGGAATAAACACAATTTCATTACCGAGTGGGCTTTTCAGCAGCTGCGCGCTCTTGCTAGCTCTCATTAATTAGCGCTCATTCATTGTGATTACAGAGGGGAATGAGGCTGGTGGAGTCAGGCTGGGAAGTACAGCACAATTATGGGAAGCATTTCCTCCGTGTCTAATGGGACTCTAATAGCTGTGGATTACTGTAGGTTTGGAACTGGCAAAACGGCAGTGGTTTTCTAACACAGCCCCCAAAGGGACGTCTGACAGTACCAAAGAGGCGGTCTGGAGGTTACCTCAAGATCTACTGCAGATGATTGGTCATTCTTGAGAGGGCGGGATAGGCTTAGGACTCGGAAAGCAGTGGCTCAGGATTTATGATGCACTGACCTTTGCTGTAATGGATTTTCACTATGTGTTTAGGGCGCATTAGAAAACAACAGGCACAACAAATCCTGCCGGAGAGCCTCAGTTGGATTTCTTTAGAGTGTTTGCTATCCTGCATGCGTCTGTCCTTCATTATAGACATCCACACCCACAGCAGCCACAGCCCAAATGTTTTCTTAGTTAAGAGAACTCAGGCAGAATAAACATTAACACAGTGGCTTTCTGCCCATCAGAGGATTGAGAGAAAGGAAGAAAACAAATAACTATCGCCATATGCGCCCTTCCCGCACATATCCACCATAAACCCTCGCTGAGAAGGTTAAACGTTTAACTGAGCAATGGAAGCCAACATACCCCTAAGATATTGATGGTGAGTGTAAACAAGGCACTAACCTTAAATAAACAATGAAAACACATACTTTATGAAAAAGCATTTCTTTCTGACTAAACTGGAGTGTTTGGGTAGTGTCCATGATAAAGGAAAGCAATCTTGTTTAAACCACTTTGAAATTTTGTTGTTGGTTTCATATGGTTTTGAGAACCCTTTAATACCATTTTCAAGAAAAGTTTTAATTTAACGACTTAAAATGTAATATAGTATATAATATAAGTACAAAGTAAAAAAGGAATAAAGGGTGAAGCAGTTTTGTTAAAAAAATGTAATAAATAATAATAACAAATATTATGCCAAACTACTTTTTTCATTCTTTTGAGGCTTTTTCTTCATCTTTTTTTAAATGAATTAATAGCAAAAAAAAAGCGCATCTCATCATTGACCCTATAACAAGCATGTGTAACTGGTCTTACTCAACCTGCTCCGAGCGGGGTTCGAACCGGGTCTCCGGTATGGGAGGCAGGCGCACTAACAAGGACAAGACCGCAGCTGCTAATGCGCCTCTTGAGGCCTGGGGAGTGAGGTTTACACACACAGCTCTTACTGGCCTACGTCCGTTACACTCACTCTCATCCTGGTCAGTGGCACCAAATGTAACCAGTCCTACTTGACCCGCTCAGAGCAGGATTGGAACTGGGGTCTCCGGCATGGGAGAAGGGCACACTAATAAGGACGCTAAAGACCGCAGCTTCTAGCGTCAGTTGCTAGCATGCCTCTTGAGGCCAGGGGAGTGAGGTTTACACACACAGCTTTTACTGGCCTACATCCGTTACACTCACTCCCATCTGGGTCAATGGCACCAAATGTAACCAGTCCTACTTGACCCGCTCAGAGCAGGATTGGAACTGGGGTCTCCGACATGGGAGACGGGCACACTAATAAGGACGCTAAAGACTACAGCTTCTAGCGTCAGTTGCTAGCGTGCCTCTTGAGGCCAGGGGAGTGAGGTTTACACACACAGCTTTTACTGGCCTACATCCGTTACACTCACTCCCATCTGGGTCAATGGCACCAAATGTAACTGGTCCTACTTGACCTGCTCCAAGTGGGATTCAGGGTCTCCGGCATCGCTTACTGTCCATACGTCCGCTATACGTGGTATGAATTAGTTTTGACTTGCCTCCTGATTCCTGCATGGATGCTCAGTGGAGCATGTGTTTTTAATTTATTCTCTTATAGATCAGCAGTGTATCTGTCCTCAGGGCTAATCAGGTATGATTTGAGTGTGTTTTGTGTGTGTGATCAGAGCTCTACTGTGTGATTGGATTAAAGAACATTTTGCACATTGCATCTCAGAATCATTGTGGCGCATCGCTCATTCACAAGCATGAAGAAGGTGTTAGGAAGAGTGTGAAGGATGACAAGACAATCTAAAGAGAGAAATGCAGACAGACAGACAGGCAGGAATGCCACTCGCTGTGTCCGTGATTCTGAATTGTCTATACTCTTCAGGTGAAATCTGTGGTGTCCATTCATATATCACTGGATATGGCAGCGTCAGTCCAGATGGATGTGGTTAGACGTCTGTAAAACTTCTGACCTTTCACTTTTCTTGACAGGTCACAGAAGGGGGAAAGGGTGAAATGAGGTGTTGTCATCAGAGGAGGAATTTGAAAAATGATGGCACCTTTTGTAATGTGCTTTTAATTTGAGTCCTTTTTTTCAATTCTACACTCTTGGTATTTTTTAATTAGCTCTGCATTCAAAGCTACACTGAAGAGGTTTAATTTGCAAGCACATTTTCCAAAGCTACATAATTCATCTTTTTGAACTGTCATTTACAGCTTTAAACCCATCAGGAGGCCAGACTTTTATCTGCGTTTGACGTGGCAAATAGAGATGTCCGAGACTGAAAAGTTGGAGGGCAGGAGGTCCCGTGGATGCTAACTCTTATCCTCCACCTCTGTCTTTTCCCTGGAAGACATGTGGTACGAATCAATGCGAGAGGAAACAAAACGGTATGATGCACTAGGGGTCCTTGTCTGTAATAATTCAAAACTTATAAAAGATCATGGGCAAGGCATTGATTGCTTGGGAAAGGCTGGAGGAGGGACCATTAGCATGGCTTGGATCTTCTTTGAAGCTCAGCAAATTGTTTTTAGTTTTCGACTTGAGGGTAAATATCAAAGCATAAAGAGGATTGCTTTCTACTCTTCAAAAACAAAAGTCATTTCTGACCGCAACTTTAACTGTGAAAATATTTACCACCAGATGAGCAGAGATTTGTCAGCAGAGAGGTTTAAGGCATCAAAGGGGCTTTCAAATATAGATTTAACCAGTCAGGTCTGATGTCAAGGTAGAGCCTATATACATTTTTAACATTTCTAAACAAAACGGTTTAAAATGAAACCATGCATCTCAGTAAATTCCTTCACACCACTTTTTGAACAATTTAAACATTTCACAGATCAAAAAAGTAGATTCAAACCTATTGGTCTATGGTTTTGGTGCCTTTTTAATACTCGTGAATATTGTTTATACTTTTCTTGAGCGTATATTACAGTATGCTCAGAAAATAAATGCTCAGTTAAAACGGTATATTGTGAAATATTAGTACAATTTTTAAAATGTAATTTTTTTCTATGAATTACATTTTAAAAATATATTACTGCAGTATTCAGTGTCACATGATCCTTCAGAAATCAATCTAATATGCTGATTTGATACTCAAAAAACATTTCTTCTTCTTATCAATGTTGAAAACCGTTGTGCTGCTTAATATTTTTGTGAAAACTGTCAATCTAATGCGTCCTTGAAGAATAAAAGTATTCATTTCTTTGAACAAAAACTCTATTGACTGTGATTGAAACAAAATTGCAAGTTACTTCGGGTGGAAAATTGTTTTGTGGCATTTTTGGCACAGAACCTTTAATTGTTTTTATAGGCAGAAACATGGAAAGCTTCCCTAGTTGTGAAAAAAAAAAAAAACGTTAATAATCAGAAAGTCAGTCGGTACATGTTTGTGTCTCTACATTAAACGGCCCATGGAGAATGTTGTCATAGTCAGTGCAAACATGTCGTTCTGATCATATTTCATTTGCTGTTAGGAAAACAATTTGGCAGAGATGTTACAACATGGCCTTGATCTCATTCGAATTAATCACGCATCCTGTCACACAGCGTCAGTGAGTCAGTCAACACTTTTATTTAGGAGATGGCTTCTTGGCTCGAGCTGCTAAACAAGGGCATACCTAAATAAGAGCAGTGCTCCAGCTGTGAAAGTTCCTCTTGAAAGGATGCCACTGCTCACTGTGGGAAAGTATCTGCTGAGAAGAGGTCTATTCCAACATCGCGACACACAAGAGGATTTTGCTATCTCCCACTAGCGGTACTTGACATTGGACATTGTTTTGGGATTTTTTCAAACATGCAAACAGTTTGTCGTTACTTCCTACATAACTCATTTTAGCTCAATGTATATTCGTACTTTTCTGTAAATTACAACATCATGTTTTTCAAGGATGAACATATGTTTTTGCTGTTCAGTGTTTTATGAATTGGAACCTTTATAGCTGAGGCGTTTCTGACCATTTAAAACACAGAGAGAGGCTAGTGACACATGCTAAATGATGCACTCACATTCACAGCTGTGTTTTCTCATCGGAAATGCAGTAATAATGTGTAAAAATTTGCATATATATAGTTTATCCAACCGCTGGGTCCGTACGATTTTGTTTTAAGTCATTAATAGTTTTATTCAGCACATTGATCTGTAAAGACTTGCAAAATGTTATGAAAAAATCTATTTTGAATAAATGCTGTTCTTTTGAGATTTGTAGTCATCAAAGAATCTTAATTTTTTTTTACCATTGTTTCCTCACAAATATTAAGCAGCATGACTGTTTTCAACATTGATAAAGATTGTTTTTTTGAGCTGCAAATCAGCATATTAGAATGATTTCTGAAGGATCATGTGACTAAAGAGTGGAGTAATGATGCTGAAAATTCAGCTTCAACACCACAGGAATAAATTGCATTTTAACATATATTAAAGGGATAGTTCACCGAAAAATGAAAATTCTCCCATAATTTACTCACCCTCAAGCCATCCTAGGTGTATATGACATTGTTCTTTCAGACGAATACAATTAGAGTTCCTCTTCCAAGCTTTATAATGGCAGCCCAAAATTTGAAGCCCACACATCTCCGGGGGGTTAATAAAGGGCATCTAAAGCGAATCGATGGGTTTGTGTAAGAAAAATATCCATATTTAACACGTTATAAAGTAAAATATCTAGCTTCTGGCGGACCGCCTTCCATATTCAACTTACGAAGGAAGTGTAACGCCTCTCTCTCTTCAAAACGCTTATGTCCCACGTCGTCGCAGTTCCGCTTTTTCCATAACTTGAAAACGGAAGGCGGTCCGCCGGATTTGACTTTATGTTTTTCTTTCAAAAACCCATTGATTCCATTCAGAAGGCCTTTATTGACCCCCTGGAGCCGTGTGGATTATTTTTATAATGGATGGATAATCTTCAAACTTTGGGCTGCCATTCATTGCCATTATAAAGCTTGGAAGAGCCAGGACATGTTTTTCACACACAAACACACACACACACACATTTTGACTAATACATACACACGAAGGTCATCCTAGTTAGAAACATTTATTTGAGGAAAATCTAAGTAGAGCCCGTATTAACACAGCATTTGACACTTGACCATTGTTGACAATCTACGTCTAAACAGTGCTTAGGTTATCTAACGGCTCATAAGAGATGACAAATGATACACCAAACAGAGTGGAGAAGAGTGTGATGTGTGTGGCTGAGACACACTGGAAAGAAATCTCACACTAAACAGCCAGATGATTATGCATGTAATACATCGACCGACTGTGTTTGATAGCTCTGAAGAAGCTTAGTAGTTTGACCCTAAAGTTTACAAATGCTGCACCACAATTTGGAAACTGTTTGGTTTAGATTAGCCTGGCTTTGCTTCAGCCAGATTCTACATTGGATATTATGTGGTGACCAAAGCCAGTGCCAGAATCAGTAACAAAAATGTTAGGGATACTTGAATATTACAATATTAACATTATATGTTATGTTTGATAAAATATCTGATATTAAAATTAAACTATTTTCTGTAAATAAATTCAAACTAAAACACTACAATAATAAAAAAAAAACTACAATCAGTCATTTTTTTAATTATCCAATTTTCTAAAGATGAACTTGATTTAAATGTTAAATGACAACAAAATTCATCTATAAATATCCTAAATATATTATGAATATAAGTGTAATTTATGCATGAGAGCATCAGCTTAAAGATATGAAATATGTTTTTCTCAGAACAGACCTGCAAGACATTTTGGGTTGAAATCCACTGGTGGAATAGACTATAGCAGGGGTGGGGAACTCATTTGGTGTAGGAGGCCACACTGGATCAGAATATTGAATAAGGGCAGACTGAGAACAATCAGAACAATTAAAATTGAATTCAATTTAAGGAAATTAAAATTTTAAAGGAAAACAGTGAGACAGATTCACAATGGGAAAACAATGAGAAATGGATAACTGAGATTATCAGACAAATGTTATTGAATGAGTGTACAAGACATTAGATTAAAAATCCTTGAAAAAAGTGTAATAATAAACATAAATTCTTATAACAGAATTCTGAATATCAACATCATAGTGGATATCTGTGCCTGCACTTTCTGAGAGTGAAATTGTCCTTTTATTCCACCTTTTATTCCTTTGAAAGAGACTTTTTTGTGATGGTACACTATTATTACGCATAACCATTACTTGGTAAAGCTACAGTAGGCCGGTATGCGTTTAATCTCATTGGTCATACCAAGTGGCGCAGTGTGATTCTGGTTCGGAGTGTGACAACACACAGGTATCACATCTTGTTCTGTACTTGTCTGCTTAAGTTCAGGGTGACAGTTCAAAAGTTCAATTCAAGGAAGAACAAAATGGCATTGATGAGTTTGAAGTTCAGTGTCTGTGAAAAAATGCTGCAGTAGTGCAAACGAAAATATTAGTAAGGGAGATATGCAATATCCTTACATGTGGTGTTTTTTTCAAGCTGTCAACAAAATACATTTGTCACTAAAAAATGTCTTGAGGTATCTTGCATCCTATGTTTAAGTCAGCATGTACATAAGCATTAGAGTGAGTGCAGTCTCAGCCTCAGACCACGGACCGTTGGCTGAATGTCTGATGCGTATGGCACACTTTTCTGGAAACAATTCAGGAGTTACAAAGTCGTCATCTGATTGGTTGAATCATGATGTCCGCGAGACGTGCGTGTCACATTCTTTACCGGTCCGCCTGGAAACAAATGCCATGACGCCAAACTCCCTCATGGAAGAAGAGCGCTGTCGTGTTTACAACTGTGGCAATTAGCGCTTACCAGAGTCAAATACGCTGGATTTTCAAAAGTATGTAAAGTTCGCGGCTCCATTTTTGCTTGAACAATGTTCTTAATTTATAGAAGCATCACAGTCTGTTATTGCAGGGACATCGACTTTACATTTTCACGCCCCTAACCATGACTTGGAACAAAACTGTGATTGGTTGTGTAACTTGTGTTACATGTCAGTCAAAGTCCTCTTGGACGGTCCTTGACCAATGAAAGCTGCGATAGAGTCCAGACCTTCTGCCATCAGTCTGAAGGTCTGGCTTCGCGAGACTAGGGTGTTGCTGGGCGCGCTGGTGTGCAAACACATAGAAGTTTTAGACTTTTGAAGATGTGACGGTGCGGCGTGGTGCCTCTGGTGTGCGAACCCCTTAACAATGCCATCAAGAGGACCTCTAGTGGATATATAAGTAACTTCATTTGCATGTGGGTAATTCTGCAACCACATTAGATTTAATTTACTTGGAATGATCTGGCGGGCTGTAATGTACGCCTGTAGGCTATATGTTTTGCACCACTGGTTCCCTTTCAATTGTTATTGCACTTACACTCACTGTTATTGTCAAATACACGTAAGGTTATGTCAAAAACACAGAAAGTTCACATAAACATGGTTATATCTACGAATGTAAACAGCAATTAAAGAAATCGCATATGTATATTAGATCTGTGTATTAAAGTGAAAGCAGCGTAATGCATAGTACCTACTGCATCTGTATATGCTGTTAATATGAATCAAACAACAAAAGAAAAACTAAATCACTCACTGCTCTTGATTGAATTAACTTTAGTAGCTTTAATAAGAATAAATTTCTCACTTGAATGCTACTGATAAATGCCTTGGCGAGGAGATAAACATGGCGGATTGTGTACAGCTCACTCATGGCGTGGTCTATGCTAATAGGGCAGAGTGTATCAGCAGTTGTGGAAGGGGCCTAAGCATATGTGACATCACATTGTACAGAAACTGCAAACGGCTTGTTCTGAGACACTTCTTAGGATTTACAGGGATTTAAAAAAAAAAAAAAAAGACTGGGTGGATTTTTACCATTATAGGGTAAAAATGCACATTTACACATACACATTTACAGTGGGGAGAACAAGTATTTGCAGGTTTTCCTACTTACAAAGCATGTAGAGGTCTGTCATTTTTATCATAGGTACCCCTCAACTGTGAGAGACGGAATCTAAAACTAACATCCAAAAAATCACATTGTATGATTTTTAAATAATTAAAAATTAAAATCTGGCTCTCACAGACCTGTTAGTTTTTCTTTAAGAAGCCCTCCTGTTCTCCACTCATTACCTGTATTAACTGCACCTGTTTGAACTCGTTACCTGTATAAAAGACACCTGTCCACACACTCAATCAAACAGACTCCAACCTCTCCACAATGGCCAAGACCAGAGAGCTGTGTAAGGACATCAGGGATAAATTGTAGACCTGCATAAGGCTGGGATGGGCTATAGGACAATTGGCAAGCAGCTTGGTGATAAGGCAACAACTGTTGGCGCAATTATTAGAAAATGGAAGAAGTTCAAGATGACAGTCAATCTACCTCGGTCTGGGGCACCATGCAAGATCTCACCTCGTGGGGCATCAATGATCATGAGGAAGGTGAGGGATCAGCCCAGAACTTCACGGCAGGACCTGGTGAATGACCTGAAGAGAGCTGGGACCACAGTCTCAAAGAAAACCATTAGTAACACACTACGCCGTCATGAATTAAAATCCTGCAGCGCACGCAAGGTCCCCCTGCTCAAGCCAGCTCATGTCCAGGCCCGTCTGAAGTTAGCCAATGACCATCTGGATGATCCAGAGGAAGAATGGGAGGAGGTCATGTGGTCTGATGAGACAAAAATAGAGCTTTTTGGTCTAAACTCCACTCGCCGTGTTTGGAGGAAGAAGAAGGATGAGTACAACCCCAAGAACACCATCCCAACCGTGAAGCATAGAGGTGGAAACATCATTCTTTGTTTTTCTGCAAAGGGGACAGGACGAATGCACCGTATTGAGGGGAGGATGGATGGGGCCATGTATCGCGAGATCTTGGCCAACAACTTCCTTCCCTCAGTAAGAGCATTGAAGATGGGTTGTGGCTGGGTCTTCCAGCATGACAATGACCCGAAACACACAGCCAGGGCAACTAAGGAGTGGCTCCGTAAGAAGCATCTCAAGGTCCTGGAGTGACCTAGCCAGTCTCCAGACCTGAACCCAATAGAAAATCTTTGGAGGGAGCTGAAAGTTCGTATTGCCCAGCTCCATCTGGAGAAGGTCTGTATGGAGGAGTGGGCCAAAATCCCTGGTCGAGAACTACAGGAAACGAATGATCTCTGTAATTGCAAACAAAGGTTTCTGTACCACATATTAAGTTCTGCTTTTCTGATGTATCAAATACTTATGTCATGCAATAAAATGCAAATTAATTACTTAAAAATCATACAATGTTATTTTCTGGATTTTTGTTCTAGATTCCGTCACTCAAAGTTAAAGAGTACCTATGATAAAAATGACAGACTTCTACATACTTTGTAAGTGGGCAAACCTGCAAAATCAGCAGTGTATCAAATACTTGTTCTCACCACTGTATGTTCAAACACCATGTAAAAGTGCATTTTGCATAATAGGTCCCATTTAATGGGAAATGCTGGTGGCGTGCTTTTGGACTTTGTGTTGTATATAAAGACATTAAACTTTGGTCTTGTGAAACTGAGAACGTCCTGCACTCCATCTCTTCACAGTTTCCCAATGCACAGGAGTGTTCTCTGCTGTGATGTAAACGGAGAAAGGAGAGAGAGACAGATAAGAACAGTGCAAAAACACATCAGAGGTCACAAAGTAGGGCCAAGCACTATGTAATCCTTTAGATTTATAGCTATATCCTGTTGTATTTGGTGTAGAAGTCTGTTTTTATGGGAAAGAAGGCAGCACAAACATGATCAGACGTCAACTCCGACAATCCTCATGGTTTACGTATTAAGACACATTACACAAGAAAACAGGTGACCTGGGGAGCCTGTGTCAGCCACGCTGAGTGATGTGGAAAGCTTCATTTATACACTGTCATGTCCATTTTTCATGTAGAGTGTATTTTTCCGTCTGGAAGGCTGTGACACAGTTCCTCTCCAGGACTCCCGGGGACTGAGCGTGAGTTAATCTCCCAGGGATTCACTGCAATTTCCTCCATGGACCTTGTGGCATCAGTCCTGGCTGCTTTCTCTGTCAACATTGACTCTGTCCAGTGGGAAATCAAGAAATCCAAAATAAAAGAGACAATCCTTTATTACATGTCCAACCCAGTGAGTGAGGCACTTCCTTCTCCCCGACATGTCGAGGATGAGAGATGATATCTGGCATTCCTCCTGACCGAATGAGTGATAAGGGTTACTTTTTCCCATTAGATCTCATTCCAGTGAAGATGGGATATACATGTTCATTACTTAAAACAGCTCATGTGTTATTGCTGTAGGAAAATACACAAGCTGTTTTTTTAAGAAAAATGGATCCCCTGAGGTGCAGCCGTTGAATGAAGAGGTGATGCTTACAGTTATTGGTCCACAGCCATTCATTAAGAGGGGAGAACTTTGTTTTCCTGACTTCTGACTCCTCTTCCCCTTTTGTGACTTTAGTGCAGTACAGTTGAGAGCAAACACAGAGTCCCTGTGGTCTCTCAACCGAACTGGAACTGCGAAACATGGGTCATAACACCAGGATGAATTGCGGCACACTTATTTAAAGAAGCCTTGATCATTTAAATAAGTGAGGAGTGTTTAGGAGACACTTTCATCCACTGTGAAATAATACAGAAAAAAACGATGGTTTTGAATTGGCCTAAAAACTCACTAAATCCCCCCATCTGAGGGCTGTTCCCCCCTAAAAACCATGCTGAGTATTGTAAATAATATAATGATATATACTTAAAATAAATCTGTAAAACAGTGCAAAACACCGGTAACATCACTTGCCCTTCACGGCACCGCCCTGGGCCACCGTCATTATCATTTTTATAGTAATAAAATAATTCAGTTCAGTTAGAGAACAGACACAAAAATTGAAAACTGAACATGTCTGCTCAATACAGAATGAGCTGAACGAGAGTCGCCGCACAGACCCGCAGCAGGACAGGAGTCAGATTTCATTCATCAAGAGAGCAGCTGACAGACAAGCGAAATGTAAAAGCTCCTATTTAAGGGAGTGTGTCATTGTACTGTTTTCTTGCTGTGTTTTTCATTAAGAATAATAGGCTAATGAACCCAAAATTCAAGAAACCCGCCCCTGAATTGGGGCTTATTCTAAACCTAAAGTATATGCGCATGGCCGCTCTGTCAGATCTGTGTTGGGTTATCTAAATATCTGAATATCATAGTATAAAATACTATGTTGAGGACGCAAGATATTTTAATAACTGCGTGGCTCATATTTAAACAACTATCGCTTTGTGTTGTTGGTCAGATAAAATGACAGAGAAAAGAAAAACGGACATTACATCTTTTTTCAGTGCACCAAAACGCCAAATAAGTACAAAATGTTTTTTTGTGGTACACATATCCTTACAAGTATGATTTTGGCTGTATTATTTGTGTCCCCTTCAAAAATTGCTCTTGAGAAATGTTATGTTTATTGTCCCCCCCAACTGTTAGATTAAATGTATGCCCCTGCACTGGGGACCAGATTACAGCACTTAAACACGGCAAAAGTCAGATTTTCATGATATGTCCCCTTTAATGCGCCCCTGGCAATCAGGCCAGATTGTTCACTTAGTATGTTTTTGATACACTCAAAAAGAACTTTCTCGTAAGAGTCATTTGTGCATGAATTGGACCGTACGTTTGTGTTTTATGTATGTTTTTGTTTACATGAATACTGTTAACTTCTTATTGGTCACTGAAGGCATAACCAAATTAGGCCAAATATTTTATACACAAGGGTAAAGGATTTATAGAATTATATGGCTGACAGCAGTTACAGTTCTAGAGAAATTTGCTGAGCTTTCGGCTCTCACAGACTCCATGTGGGGTCTGTTCATGACTCACTTCTTCGCCCCATCTCTGAGTTTAAACCACTACACCGCACTGTCTCTTTGATATCAGACTCATTGTATGGAGTGACTTGTACTAACCCTCAGGCTTTTTAGAAACATTGAACTTTTCAGAATGCAACATAAAAAAAATAATAGTGAAGAATGCATCTATTATTGCCTGGCCAAACTCTTTATAACTTCCCTCCCTCACTGCAGTCAACCCCAAATGATGAACATTCGAAGATAAATATATGCTGTTAGTCACAAAGTCTTATTATTTTCAGCGTTTTTTCTACCAGTGAGTGGCCTTGTCAGGATTCATCACTGACCACAGGCACCACAAGAGTCCTCTCTTCTAATAGTCTGACCATGGGCTTATGTAATAATGATATGCTGTAAAGAAAAACGGGCCCTGCTTTCTGTTATGATAAGCAATCTGGGGAACAGACCATTTTAGTTGTGATCTCCAATTCTATGGGCTCTCAGAAACCAAACGCATCTATTTTTAATCTTGAATTCCCCACTTTAGAATGTGCAGATTTTTCTCCCCGTGTTTGAGACCCCGCCGGAGCCCAGCACAGACTGGCTGGCTGGGGAATGTGTGTGAAGCTGCATTTTCTGCTAATGCTCATTGTTGAGCCTGCAGAGCCTCATGTGTGGCCGGACGGACGGCGGGGTGGTGAGTGAAGCCAGCGGTGGGGTTTTTTGGGTGGAGGTACAACTTTGAACAGAGGTCAGCCATGAATGACCCTGACAAAGACCAGTGCAGCTGAACGTTTTTGCTACTAAATTCTGGCCGTATAAATCACCTGCACTTGCTGGACACTTAACGTCACTGAAGATGGCAGGCTTGGGTCTCACCTCTGACCTGAGCGTTTACAAGCTGGTTGGGAAAGTTATGAGGAAGGAAACTGACTTACCGACTGATTCTGAGATTTAGGGATATTTGTGACTTGTTTTAGCACAAATATCTGCCATATGTGCAAATCTAGGGATATTAAATATTCAAATTCTGGCTGATGCCGATAATTATTATGGCCAATAACGATAAATTGTAGATAGTAGAACTTTCTATTCATCAAAGCATGTAAGAAATGTATCTCGGTTTCTACAAAATATTCACAATCGTTATACTGCGCAACTGTTTTCAACATTGATAATAATAAGAACATTTTCCTGAGCAGCAAATCAGCATATTAGAATAATTTCTGAAGGATCATGTGACTCTGAAGACTGGAGTAATGATGCTGAAAATTCATCTTTGACATCACAGGAATAAAAAAAATACATTTTAAATATATTTAGATAGAAAAAAGTTTCTAATATTTCACAATGTTTCTGTTTTTACTGTATTTTTGATTAAATAAATGCAGCCTGGGTGAGCATAAAAGACTTCTTTCGAAAACACAAACTTTTTACTTAATTGTATGATATTCCTTAAAAGATTAAGTGAACGTTAGATGACAGCAAAGGTCATTAAAATGTAAAAATAGGGGAAATGAACAATTAAATATTAATTATTGGCTGATAACCAATATAGAGTACAGTACTTATGCACATATATAATATCCAACAGATGTGGGCACAACTTTGAGTGATTCGCTATGGCTTGTTAGTGGAGCACCAGTGATCTCCCGAGGAGCATCTCTGTCATTCAACCTCACAGATCTCTGGTCAGGAGGTACAGAGGTCATGACCCTGCCAGGAATGGGTGCTGGGAGAAGGTCTTTGTGTCAGCAGAGGTGAGAGGATATCAGAGCTGATGACTGACAGACTTATCCAGGGCCTTACAGCTCTGACACATACAAACACAAACAGGAAGAGCTTGATGTGTATTAACTGAAATGAGTTGTGACTAATTAGAGGAGGACTTCAGATAGTACTTCAACACATATGAGATATGACCCACGGGGGGGAAAAAAAGGCCCAGACACAACAGATAATAGCTAAACATCATCAAGAGTCCAAATGAAGTTATGAATATAACACCTTTACACAGTATCATACTGTGATGATCTGTCAATTTATTTTTATTCAGAGGCTTTGTTGATCTTATCAATTGTTCAGATGCCAAAAGAGTACATTACAAATAATTTAATTCAGGCACATGCCCTTAGAGTCATTTAAAGAGGTTTGAAAATCAGATACTTGTATATAATTGTTTTAGGAATCTGTTGAATTCAGCTACACCGAGTCCTGTTTTTGACACAATCTGCTCTCAATTACTCTGCCAAGAGTTTAATAGACGCTTCAAAACCTCTCCCCTCTCAGCTTGTTAACATCTACCACAACATCTTTGGTTCACAAAGGGGAAAACCAATGAGGACATTTTATCTGGATTAATGTGAAGGTCATTTTATGACTTTTATTACGCAATGTCAGATTATTATTATTTTATTGCATCTCTTTTTCTAATTCGTTTTTTTTTTTTTTTCAATCTACTGTCTTACACTTTGTCCAAACCAGATGCGATAAAATCTCTTCCAAATAATTTTTTTTTTACTACTTGACGTTTTGTTGGTTTGTTAGGGGGGTTTTTTATGCACAGCATAAAAGTTTTTTTTGTTGACTTTTTGCATTGTGCTCAATTACACTTCAGCATACTTGTAAAAAGAGTTATTGTTATTGAAATAATATACATTAAAAGAACATGCTTAAGTGCAAACTGAATGTAATGTCTTCAGATACTTAATTGCATGTTAATTGAAATTAAATTGAAATGTTTTATAGTTTTATATAAATGCGGTTAGTTGAAAATTAGAGTGCATGCTTTTTGACCTACTTAAGAAGGATTTAAGTACATCTTTATATGTAAATTACTTCTGTCTCTATATGGTTAAAGAGTATGCTCAATATACTGACAAGCATTTGGTAATCTAAAATAAACTTTAAAGACATTTTTATTGAATTGTTTTATTGTCATGTATTTAAATATATCTATAATGATTGATATGTGTATGAATGAAGCTGCTATTTAGTTAAAATATATTCACTTAATCAACACATCAAAAATAAGTGTTCTTTACAGCATGACAAAAGATATTTTAAACAATTATTTAAAATGAAAAAATGTAATTTGACAAAATGCACTTTTTAAATGTGTAGTATACACTTAAGTGGCCTTTTATTTCATTAATATTATATGTTTTGCAAGTACAGTTAAAAAAAATAAATAAAAAAATAACACACGATTGCATATTTAATATAGTTAAGCTTACTTCTTTTTTCACACGAGTATATGTCAAAGCCCCAAATACCACAAAAAGGTTCTGCATCTTTCAATACATTTGAAAGCTTCCACTTCAATTATACTTCAATTATTATTTTGTTTAGTTCTGGAAGTCTTATATTTATGACAGCCACGAGTCAGTCTTATAGTTATGAGTCTGTACATTTTTATAATAAGATTTGAGAGGTTAAAATACACTGAAACATGTCTGTTTCTCTTGTGTTTGTGTGTTTATCGTGTTTTATTTCTCCCTCTCTCTGGAGTCGAGGTGAAGTGTGTCTTGTCTCTCCAAGGGTGCACAGATAAATGTGGTTAAGTTTAGAGACCCCTGAAGTTCAGACAGTGGAATGTGTAACATGTTTTTAAACATTTTCAGGTTTCTAAACTTGACCTGCCTGCTAAAGCAAGCGTGATGCAGACAGCTTTCATGACTTACTTGGTCAGACTGCAGTAGGCCGATTGCATATGCTGTTGACATACAGTCGGATGGTAGAGCTGCAGGCAGAGTGTTCATGCGGTTGACCTACTTGTAAAGTCTTCCTGGATTAAAGCTGGATAAAAAGGATATAAGAGCTGTTTTCGGGTGATTTATTTTCTTAAGCTGGTGCTGGTTATTCAGTTGTGATGCTGTTAGCAGTGTTATAGTGTAGGTTGGAATGTATACAGTTCATTGGTGCTACGGCACATCTGCGCAGAGGTCCCATGGAGTCATAAGGCCTTACCACTGTGAGCAGAGCAGAAAGATAAACAGAGGCTTTTGCGCAAATGCTTACTTGCTAAGGGGTTGCTTACTGGTCCAAGTGACTGGTCCTAGCTTATGCTACTCTAAGCAATGTCTGAAACTTTGTATTTTGAGCACTTCTTGTGTTTGTTTGCCTCTTCATGATGAATCGCTTGCTGTATTCCTCATTCGTAAGTCATTTTGGATAAAGTTGGATAAAAATTCTGTTTCCTATACAGTGGAAAATTAAATTTTGTCAATTTTATCAGATTTAACATTTAGGGTGGCTCATATTTTTACTTAAAAAAAAATTGTATTATGAAAATGTGTCACGGGTGTAGCAGGGACAAGGAGTGGATCTCTAGCAGTTAGTCTATATTCCATGAACACATAAACACAAAGATAATCCAAACCAAGTGCCGATGGCAAAAACTCAAACATGATGACAAAGGGAACACAGAGGATGCAACAGCTTTAAAACAGATGGAAAGACAACGACCGAAAACTACAGACTGAAACACAAGGGTATAAATACACTGAGTGACAAGAGGGATAATGAGGAACAGGTGTGGGACATTACTAACCATGGAGACTAACACGGGTAACTATAGAAACAGGAACTAAACAGAGGAAAAGAAATCAGACACAGCAAGACACAAGAATATCAAAATAAAAGTCCCCCAACCAAAAAAAAAGGAGCAGATTCCAGATGCTCCACATTCTGACACAAGAATCCAGGTGGAGTGGAGGCAGAACAGGGAGAGGGATAGAGGGTCAGGCCCATGTGGTGGAAGTGGGCCTAGAGACCAAGGTGGAGCATGCACTTGAGAAAGTCAAGGTAGAGAAGGCAGAGCAAGTGGCAAGGGAGGAGCAGAAGACCCCCAAGGCAGAGCTGAAGACCACCACAGCAGAGCAGATGGAACTGAAGACACACACACACGGCAGAGCAGGTGGAGCTGAAGACCACCACGGTGGAGCAATTGGGACTGAAGACTCTCACGGTGGAGCAAGAGACCTTCAAGGTGGAGCAAGTGGGGCATGGAACCGATATGAGGAATTTGCTGATACAAGGGCGTCCTCGCTGGTCGTGACAGGAGAAGCTGCTGTCGACATCGCTGTTGGGGAAGTGTCTGCAGCCCAAACACACAAGATCACAGGAAGCACCGCTGAAGGTGGAAGGACCTCTGAGACCACAGAACTTGGGAACACTGAGACCACTGGACTTGGGACCAATGGACTCGGGACAACCAGACTCAGAAGTGCTGAGACCACCAGACTTGGGGCAACCAGTATTGAAACACTGAGACCACTGGGCTTGGAACCACCAAAAAAAAATCTCCTGAGGAAACAATTAGTATAATACACTGCAATTTAATCCAATTAGTAATACACTGTTAAACTATGTATATTAACTTAGAGTTGTTTTTTACTGTTGCATTTTTACAAACCTTTTCTGTGAATTTTTTTTACAGTATAGATATGGTTTGGATCTCTCCGCTAATGCAAGTCAATGGTCTCCCTTTTGCCAGGCAGACATTATTACTTACCATAATGTAGAAAGTAATAGCATGTCTCCTCAGCAAGCCACATGATTTGAGGATTCATTCATGTCCATAGGATGAATTATTCTAATTTTTGTCATTTGTTTTCCCAATGTTTTATTGAAGTTTTGCACCCCTTGACCTTCCTCTTGTTCTGTATGAAAGTGTCTCCCAACATTATGCCTTTAAAGCGTCCTCTGGAGTATCTTTCCGTAATCAGCCACAGATATGAGCAATTTCACATGGATCATAGCGGCATTCACATAGCTTCGCTTGTAGGGATACAGCCATGGCTCTGGAGAGCTTTATCACAGAGAGAAAATTCCCACATGACCTGCGTGGTTGAACTGGCTCAGCTTTTCACAGATTTGTGAGCGGAGGAATGGATGCATGTTGTTTTCATTTTGATATTTCCATTTTAAAGAGTCTCTCAGATGTAGCCCACCAAATGGATTATCAAACACATGTTTTTCATCTTTTAGTCAGTCATTTCAACTGGATTTGAATAGTTCGATTGTCTCAATCCACACAAATCCCCATGCGAGTTGGTAAACTACTTAACTGACCGCGTCATTATCAACACAGTAAGCACAAAATGCTGTTCTTCATTACACCAGCAGTGACCTGTGGCTCAAACCCCTTACAGAGTTCCTCCATGCTTTGGGGCCCAGTGGAATGGGGTGATGACGGCTCTGTTAGCCAATGGCCAAGTGAAGATAGGCACTTATTATAAACCTGTGCTCTCTTTCACTGAGGGAGTCAACCTGGGCCACCCTCACGAGAATTGTCAAAATCAGACGACTCGATGATCAGAGCAGGACGTACACTATTGTGACATACTGTTAATAGGGGTTGTTTTAAAGGAATGTTCTAGGTTACCACAGAAAGTATTTTGACTTGTATCTTTTATGGTGGGCGGTATGATCAAAACATTCAACCCAGACCTCAGCGAGAAGCGCCACTTGACGTCAATTCAAAGATGGTGGCGATTAACAAGCATAGACCTTTAGTTTGGTTAGATGCCATATTGAATTTAACTCGGATAAAATGAGGTGGTGAGGGATAGACTTTACAATCTATACAATGGCATGTGCTGTATAAAGGTCCTAGATCACATAATGTTCACAACTCACAACTTTTGACGCAAATGTATAATGTTATATAACAATACCTTTTTTCTTCTCAGCACTGTTTTAATGCAAACTCAAGTATTTCATGTTCAAGGCTTTTGTTTTTGCCATAATTGGCATAATAATTTCAAATGAGTCGTGGCAGAATCTTGTGGTGTACATGTGCCCCCAATTTCTACCCCAGCTAACAAAAATATGTTTTTGTTAAGGTTTTGCTAATGTTCCTCTTAAGTTATGAAAACTGAACATTCAAAATGTCCTTTTTTATTTTAAAAACGCTTTGTGAACATTAAAGGAACATTCCATTTTGCGAACATTATGGGATTATTACTTTTCATTGTTCTCTGAATATTCAGAAACAAGTAGTAACGTTGATTTAAAAATGTTAGACAAACGTCCAGCTAAAATCTTAGTTACACTTTATTTTGTTGTCTGTGTTACATATACATGTAATAACTGAGTAATAATAATTAGTTACATGTACTTACTATAGGGTTAGGATTAGGGTGTGGCTTAGAGTTAGTTGCATGTAATTATACATTATTTATAGTAATTACGGTTGCACTTTATTTTACAGTATATGCACTTACAGCGCTCTTACCTAAGAAAGTACTGGGTAATCTAAGGCAACTACAAGGGTTAAAGTTAGGATTAGGGGTATATTCAGGGTTAGTACCTAGTTATTACACATTTATTATAATCTCTATAATAAGTACATGGTATGTACATGTGGAACAGGACTGTAAAATAAAGGGATACCGTAATTACTATAGTAATATGATATGTGTAACAAGGACACCATAAAATAAGGCGTTACCAATTTTTTTTTTTAAATAAAACGGTTCATGGACAATGTACAGATAATGTTTTTTGTGCTGATGTGCTGATGTTTTTGATAAAGATAAGATATCTTGAACTAATGAACGAACGTTCTATTAATGTTACTGGTAGAACGTTTGTTCATAACTTTGAAAGAACTTTTTTTAAGAATGTTGTGGAAGTTCTGAGAATGTTCATTGTTAGCTGGAATTCTAATTCCCACCTCCATCTTCATCTGGAGCACGGCATAATACATTTTTATACTATTTTAACAGTATACAGCTGGGCTAAACCAAGCTGACAGTCAGGCCTTTTTTGAGTATATAAATTTGGTATATAATTTTTTTTTTTTGTGCTAATTTATCATAATGAAAGACATTTATCATCAACATTCATTCATCTCCAAACCACTTATCCTCTGTAGGGTCACAGGTATAATCAACGTCAGAGACCCAGATTAGATGTTTGTTGTAAAGGTGTTGGCAATTGTTACAATGAAGTCTATGGGGAAAATGTACAACCATTCTGTAAACAGAATGTTTTTTGCCTTTACAAACTGAGTTGAAAATTATTTTCTGTGGTAATCAATAGCTGTTGAGCTTAACTTGTATTAAACCCATATATTGCTTTAAACAGTAATAGACTGCATTATATATGAAACATGTCAACACTTACCAGTCACCCAGCACCCAAATTTGAGTGTATGTCTGGACTGCATTAAGTTTAATTTTTGTGCTACAGCATATCTGATTATAATTTGACTACTGGGAAATCTAATTGGTAGTCTTGTGTTATTCTGTTTACACATTTTCTTTCTTTAGGGGACATTTCCCTTTGCGCACTGATGAGGGTAGAACTTCTGAACTGATTTTTTGACTTGTACCTAAATTAATGGACAGGAAAATCACAGTTTTTTGGTCATAACCTCTTGTTCGTCACAAGAAGGTTTCTTTGTCAGGTCAATTTTAGAGTAACAAGAAGTAATGAGTTGTATTAATCATTTACAATGGCTATATATTTCATCTGTAATAACTTCCTGAATATATCATGTTGAAATAGTAATGTTGGAAGCAATTCATTGTGCCACAATATACGCAAGTTGCCCCTCTGATCAGCCATACAGGCTCAATATGGTTAAAGTTAGGAGTAGTTTTGCGGTTAGGATTATATGTCAGCCTGGCAGGCACAATATGGGGCACCTTCCAACAATGTGCATGTTACACTTTCAACAAACACAGTTTACTTCATGACTGTGACTAATCAGTTTGTACTCTATGAAAAAGAAGAAGCTTGTTTCACTTGGCTGTTGTTTGTCCTCATCGTGCCTCTGTTGTTTTGGTCTTGGATCTCTTAAGTTTTGTCAGAAAGCAGTCCCTATGTTGAAAGCTATGGAGTCAAAATAGGGCCACATATATCTGCAAAATAACACAATGTTTTGCAAACAAAAAATATGTTTTGCAAAAAAAAAAAAGTTTTGCAAAAAAAATAATAATAATTTTGCAAAAAAAAATAGAATATTGAGAAAAAAATGCTTTTTTGCAAGTAAAAAAATAGTAATTGCAAAAGAAAAGTTACCACTGAGAGGAAAAATAAAGTTTAGCAAAGTAAAACTTGCAGCATTGACTTTGCAACACCTTTGCGCCGCTCCTTTAAATCCGCGTTTCCGTCATCCGTGCCTCTGAGGCGCAAGCTTTCCTTTGCGCTTCATTTTTCTTTGCGCCTCGCTTTGTGTCCCTGATTTGACGTGGGGGAGGGGTCAAGAGGTTGGGGTGTGTACATGGGTGTGTACAAGGGACGAAGGCGCGTCCTTCTCGTTACGTCATCAGCGCGAGCCCCAGACCGTATGGATCTCGAGACCTCTGTGTGTCATCCTGCTGCATATCATCTAACTGTCTTTGAACACAAGAATATATTGGGCATGATTAATTGCATACATTTTTTTAATCATGTGTTTTTTTTTAATTAATGAGTTAAATTGACAGCTCTACTTGTAACACTTTACCCCAACACTGATGATGTGTCAGACAGATTCAAGAAATGATTCCTGATGTAGTTTGGTTAGTTAACATAGCTGAGAGCTGCATGCATGCAACATGGGTATTTATAACCCTTACACCAGAATGCTAGACATCGATGGATCATCCTCTGCATAGAAAGTGAATGAGATTGGGCAAATTAATTGAGACAGCGAGAGATCAGCACAGTTGCTCAGCCTCAAGGGCGAGTGGCCAAATTTAAGTCAGATTGTATTGATTGACGTAACGAGAAGGACGCGCCTTCGTCCCTTGTACACACCCATGTACACACCCCAACCTCTTGACCCCTCCCCCACGTCAAATCAGGGACACAAAGCGAGGCGCAAAGAAAAATGAAGCGCAAAGGAAAGCTTGCGCCTCAGAGGCACGGATGACGGAAACGCAGATTTAAAGGAGCGGCGCAAAGGTTTTGCAAAGTCAATGCTGCAAGTTTTACTTTGCTAAACTTTATTTTTCCTCTCAGTGGTAACTTTTCTTTTGCAATTACTATTTTTTTACTTGCAAAAAAGCATTTTTTTCTCAATATTCAATTTTTTTTTGCAAAATTATTATTATTTTTTTGCAAAACTTTTTTTTTTGCAAAACATATTTTTTGTTTGCAAAACATTGTGTTATTTTGCAGATATATGTGGCCCTATTTTGACTCCATAGTATGCTAACTTGAAATGCTTCAAATGTTTTGATTGTCAGAATATCTGTAGTTGAATCATAGATATTGTTCAGTTGTGTAATATACTAAATCATTAGTCAGGCTATTTATTTTTCTTTTTATGCTCACTATCTTAGTTCAAGCGCTTATCTCAGCACTTACATCTCTGGATTTATGAAAGAATGTCTTTTTGGGTGTGAAAACTACCCTTAGAACACTGATATAAATATGTCAGACTATAATAGGGACAAAAAAGTCCCTATTACCCAAACATCTTCACTTCAAGATAAATTTGTCTTAACCCTCCTGCTGTGTTAATAAAATAAGGCCTCTGTTTGTGTTGGATATATGTAATATACAGTACCAAGAGAATGGGAAAGTGTGTCCAAACCTTTGACTGATACTGTATATGTAAAATTTTAGTCTTTGACAAGCTACAATAAAGGTTTTCTGTTTATTATTGTCACGATCAGTGGCCGTAATGATGTGCTCGACAAAGGACATAGCCTAATTAAACAACAGTCTTTAATAATACTCTAGAAGACACAGGAAAACACTGAAGATATAATAAAGACAACCATTAAATATTGACCGTTAAATATTGATTATACCGGACAAAAGAAAGTGAATGAACAGAGGTTTTAAATACACAGAGATAATCAGAAACATGTGCATAACTCAGTCAAAAACTCAGGGGACACCGGCAAACAGGAACAGATTATTTACACGTGAGCCAACTATCCACACATAATGACACGCAATAGATGGTTTTTAAAATGCAAGCTATTATTTAATTATATGCCAGCATAAACATACATCGCTAGACAGGAAATGAAGCTAATCTAGCTAATATTTATAATTTTTTTATGGCTGAAATGTTGAATGTTTATGTAACAAGCAAAGTATGTATCATAATGTATTTTAACATTTAAATATAATATAACAGAGTTCTCGTGTTGTTCTTAAATATTGTACAATGAGGACGTTATCATGTCGCTGGAAATAGAGTCATCAGTGTTCCGGCGCGTTCTTGTGAGTGCGTGCGAGTCATCAGCAGCCGCTCACGCTTACTATAACTTGCACTGTTGTCATGGTACCCAGGATACACACACGCACCATTTTGAGAAATCGTGCTCAATAGAAACAAACACGACTCTCGTCTTTTCTATAAGGTATATGACAAGAAATAATGAATGTTGGCTGCTGATGGCTTGCATGCACTCACAGGAATGCACACAGAGTAATGGCCGAGCTTAGTATTTTGACTGAATAATAATAAGGTTTCTTTCTCGCAAAACCTTATATAGTATGCCTCCTGAACACTTTACATATATGATGTGCATCTCCCTGTATCATTGCGTGATACTTTGGTATCATTTTTGTAAAGTTTTAGCCTGGTTGCCATTCACTGCCATTGTAGGAAGGAGCGCGTGCAGGACATTTAAAAAAAATTCTGCTTTAGAGGTCCGAAAAAGATAAAAGTACATAAGTCATTGAAACAACAGCAGGGTAAGTAAAAGATGGCTTTATTTTCATTTCAGAGTGAACTAGCCCTTTAATTATATCCAATATAGTCCCGCTATGAGTCACCCACTTCTAGCAAAATGTCGTTTTTGCCAAAATAACTTGCGAGATGTATGATATTCCATAATGTAAGCAAAGTCATTACAAGGTGTTTGGTCTATTCTTGGGCTATGGTTAGACATCTATTACATTTTCACTGACAGCCCAAATTTTGCCTTGACATCCGGGGCTGTGTTTGGATGGCTATTAGACGTCTTTTAAATGCAAAATTGCTTGCTGGGTAGCTGTATGTTGGTGCGCTTAGTTCTGTTTACTTGCATTTCTGTTTTGCACCTTTGAGTTATTTGTATTATCTTATTATTTTAATAAACCTTCTACATTT
Source organism: Gobio gobio (assembly GCF_949357685.1). Classification (NCBI taxonomy): domain Eukaryota; kingdom Metazoa; phylum Chordata; class Actinopteri; order Cypriniformes; family Gobionidae; genus Gobio; species Gobio gobio. Next base: position 22,673,004 of record NC_137107.1, read on the forward strand.
GGATCCAACCCTCCCTCATCTCTCTCGTCTTCTTCTGTGAGGAATAGACCGAAATTCAATCCTGTCTGTTGAAAAAATTATGCATTGACATAATTGACGCCAAAAATCAATGATTCTTTTGTGGGCTACAGATAAGGGGGCAATACATTTCAGTTTGTCTCTTAAGCTATCATATTGCTTATATTGACTACTTTTTGATACTTTTATGGTGCTTTTTCACCTGTTTTGGAGCGTGGTGGCCTTTGGTCACTATGAACTATTGTTGTATGGCAAGCAGAGTAACATGAGAGTGACTGAATGAAAATGAAAATTGAGCGGAAGTACGTAAGAGGGCGGAGCCAGGCCAGTAAAACACCACTTTTGATGAAAAAATGTATATTATGTAATGTGAACTCTATTGTTTGCGAAAATATAAGGGGTCACTGACTTTGTCAAATCTTTATTGTTTTAACTTTTTTACTGAAATGTGTCCTGTGGTGTGACAGCAATAATTAAGAGTATAGGGGTGTCGCACCAAAGCACAACAAAACTCTACACTATTATAGTGGTTCCAATTTTTTTTAATATTTGAACAATTCTGAGACAAAAGCTTACCATATGCACGTGTCATGGGCTTCAGTAACATGACCTTGAAATGGGTCCTTCAACTAATTAAACTTTTCAGTGGAATTGCCCGATTTTAAATCAAGATATGGTGTCACACCGGAGGACATGGTTTTCAGTGACAAAATGTATCAAGTTCCTATGCTTTTAGAAATATATGGATGAAAAAAGATGGTCATTTGCTAAAATAGACACTTGTAAAATAATGCCTGAGGTATTTTATTAAAATTTTTAGGCTTTTCTTTTTTAATTTATAAAAGTTGTAATTTATTTAACCATGCTTGAGACAGTCACACCATAGGATAATTTTGAGATTTGGCTCAAAACTGTAAAAATAGTAGTTTTTATATGAATAGGTCCATGTAAAACAAAGAAATGTTCAATTTACTGAATTTTAAATTATGAAAAATATTAATTATATTCATTTTTATCTTGTGTGACAAGTGAAAAATGCCATGTCACGTCAACAACCCAAATACAAAATGTGAAATGATAACATTTGTTGCTAGCACTGCTTGAGACACATACTGTTTACATAATACCAAGCGCCATGGTCCTCCGATGTTTGTTCTCTTTGCACGGCTCTGTCAAACCTACCGCAGACACTCATATACCAGACAGGTGGATGAATCATTTCACACACGCATGGCTACCACACTGAGCTCTCAGCGTGTATATTTTAGGTTCTGCAATTATACAATTAAAAATAAACCACATGGTAAGATTGATAGCACAAACTGGAGCAATAAGATCCTGTTCACATAACTCGAATGTGTGTAATTTCTGCTTCAGCGTGTGAATTACACATTTTGTTGGTCCATCTGGAGTCCAGAATAACTTCCCTTTAACAGAGGCCTCTTCATTGCAACACTGTTTGCTAAAATATGTTGATGCCACAGCCATCGACAGTCAGTTCAGAGGCTGTTATGTGGGAAAAAAGCGATTTCCTTACAAAATCAGACTGGATTCGTCCGCCTCACTCTGATGTCATTAATACAGATGAAGCCTCTTCTTTTGATGTGCGTGTGAATAGTCAGATGAAGGAGTCGACTTTACAGCCCATCATTTCTCCAGAGACTAACAGTTTGATGCGATCACATGATAGGTGCAAACCCCATTGTCCCCCATCTGGGGCCACGGAGGAATGAAATCAATTATGTGCACACAGACGAAAAACATACTTCAAAATTACAGGCCGTATTCTCAAGTATGTCTTTGAGGACACAATGGATGGCATTGTTCAGAAAGATAAACATACCTCTAAAACTTCATTATGTGGCTTCATTCATGCTTTGCTGGATGTCAGAGATCCAAATAAATCAGAAGATGGAGAAAACGCTCCGGCCTTTTATGGGGCGTTCAATATTTGTTGTTGAATTATAAAGCCTGTCATTTCTTAGCGGGGTGTCTGAAGGAGACAGGAAGATCAGATGGCCGTCTTGGAATCTGTGGACAACTCATCCCAGATCTAGTTTGCATATGGTCAGACATATTTTTCCACTGCTGTATTTGTGTTTGTGTGCGCACACACACACACACAAGAAAGAGAATGAGAAGGAGAAGAAAAGAGGTACTATCTATTCCAAAGAAAACATTGTTGTGGTGTACAGCAAATTTCCTGTGTAGTACTACCGCTTTACAGAAAACATCACACTATTTACTGTATGTCGTCATTTTCTCCACAAGACGTGATGGTGCATTTTGATGTGTTTTGGCAACTTGTGTGAATCCTGATATGCTTCAGTCTTTTTACTTCAACTCTCTGCCTCAAAAAGACAAAGGCCTCTTCACAGTTTTGGACATTACGTCAGTAGATTTGTAGATTTCAGGTAACGAGGCCATACATGAGGAATCAAGTTTTCCTTTTATATAAAAGAGTCCAATGTACAATAAAAGACGTACTTTTCAGAACTCCTGAGTGAAAAATTTTAACATTTATTTAAACATTCTTGTCTGCAATTCTGCAACATTCTGACTTCAGACAGATGCAAGATATCAAGACATACACTAAATTGCCAAAAGTATAGGGACACCCCTGCAAATCATTGAATTCAGGTGTTCCAATCACTTCCATGGCCACATGTGTATAAAATCAAGCACCTAGGCATGCAGACGCTTCTACACACATTTGTGAAAGAATGGGTCTCTCTCAGGAGCTCAGTGAATTTAAGCATGGTACCGTGATAGGTTGCCACCTGTGCATTCAAGTCCATTCATGAAATTTCCTCACCACTAAATATTCCACGGTCAACTGTCCATGGTATTATAACAAAGTGGAAGAAATCTGGAACAACAGCAACGTAAAATCACAGAGTGGGGTCAGCGCATGCTGAGGCACACAGTAGCTTCAAACCTCCAAACTTCATGTGGCCTTCATATTAGTTCAAGTGTGCAGAGACCTTCATGGAATGGGTTTCCATGGCCAAGCAGCTGCATCCAAGTCTTACATCATCAAGTGCAATGCAAAGCGTCGAATGCAGTGGTGTAAAGCACGCCGCCACTGGACTCTAGAGCAGTGGAGACGTGTTCTCTGGAGTGACGAATCACACATCTCTGTCTGGCAATCCAATGGACGAGTCTGGGTTTGGTGGTTGCCAGGAGAACGGTACTTGCCTGAATGCATTGTGCCAAGTGTAAAGTTTGGTGGAGGGGGATTATGGTGTGAGGTTGTTTTTCAGGGGTTGGGCTTGGCCCCTTAGTTCCAGTGAAAGGAACTCTTAATGCTTCAGCATACCAAGACATTTTGGACAATTTCATGCTCCCAACTTTGTGGGAACCATTTTGGGATGGCCCCTTCCTGTTCCAACATGACTGCACACACGTGCACAAAGCAAGGTCCATAAAGACATGGATGAGCGAGTTTGGTGTGGAGGAACTTGACTGGCCTGCATAGAGTCCTGACCTCAACTCGATAGAACACCTTTGGGATGAATTAGAGCGGAGATGCGAGCCAGCCCTTCTCGTCCAACATCAGTGCCTGACCTCACAAATGCGCTTCTACAAGAATGGTAAAAAATTCCCAAAAACACACTACTAAACCTTGTGGAAAGCCTTCCCAGAAGAGCTGAAGCTGTTATAGCTGCAAAGGGTGGGCCAACTCCATAATAAACCCTACGGATTAAGAATGGGATGTCATTAAAGTTCATGTGCATGTAAAGGCAGGCGTCCCAAAACTTTTGGCAATATAGTTTAACTGCCCACATCGATTTGCCCACTTCCATATAAATGGCAAATCATCTGAAGTTGTGTGAAATAGAGATGATAATAAGGGAAATGTTATATTATTTATTATATATACACAGTTACTTCAGGTCCTCAAATCTGGAGTGCTGATGTCTCACCAGTATCAGCACTGTTCACTGGATTGTATCACTCTGCTTGTCTCTGCACCTACTAGACAGACAGCATTATTTTCAATTGCAATACTATTTCACTATATTACTGTTTTTACTGTATATTTGCAACCTTGGTGAGCTTGGTGAACAAAAAATCTTACCAACCCAAAACCTTCTGGCCTGAATTTCTTTTTTCTTTCCAGATTGAATCTGGAGAGAATATCAATATCAATATCAATCATAGAATCATTTTTAAGTATACAGATATGAAATGCCAGGAAAGATGCCAACACCCCATGCCTTTCTTAACCGAGTTACTCATACAGATCAAATTTTTCACTAATACTATAATGATGCACTTCCAAACTTAACTGTGCTGTATGGTGCCAAAGGAAACATGTTGCGGTATATGACCAGGCTCAGGAGAAGAGAATCAGAGCACTTCTATTGAAAGTGGCTATTTTACTGTTGACTAATAGAAGGGTGCTCTCACTTAATGTTCGAGTTTCTCTCTCATTGCTAAAGTTCTTGAACAAAATGTTCTTAAAACAGAAGAGATGAATCACAAACAGTGCCTTATTAAAAACAGACAGCATAAATGATGTGCCTTGGTTTTAGGTTTAAGACAGCATTTTCTTTTGTCTTTTTTCAAGTAAAAATATCTCACTATCCATAAATAAACAAATTTATTCAGAATGAAAAAAGGATACGTTATTAACTTGTTTTCAGATAATATATTTGTGTTATATAATAGAGTTATCTACAATAAAATTAAATATACAATATACAGTTAAGTCATAATTAGATATGTTTTAATATTATAACTCAGGCCAAAAAATGATCAAATTTCATCTGAATAAAATAAAAATAAACACTTGAAACTAAAATCAGTCATTTTAAATGATACAAGTGAATTTAGACATAACAACATTAAAATGCAAAATGGATGGCAAATTTCTAAAATGGATATTTATTTTGAGTTTTGCTTAAGATTATGTTTAACTTATTATTTTTAAATATTAACTTTAGGTGAGTGTTCGATGACTTCAAAGAAATAATTGCAAAAACACATTAAATAGTTTTTAAAAAAAATAATGATTATTTTTTAATAATCAATTATGTAATAATTTAACTTAATGTAAATATAATTCTACAGAAAAAAAGAGTCACACAGGTTTAAAACAACATGAGGGTTAGTTAATAATGATCTACTTCTGCTGACTTCTCTATTACTTAATGTGTTGCTCAAATGTTCATGTTTCCTTTAGCCTTTCGCCCTCATGTTGCTTAATATCATCTTTATTTTAAGATTTATGACATTTTCATATATAAACCCTCTTTATACTGGCATAACAATAACAATCTTTCATTCCTAATGGAAGGGGAAGAATTATTGAGCTGTCAGCGGGTATTATTCTCAAAGTTATGAGCACTTGGGTTCTTTTAACCTCTTAAGGACAGTCTTTGAGAACACAAAACATATGCACACATCACATAAGATATTTATGTGTGCACGTTCACTTTCTCGCATTCATCAAATACACAACAAGCCGTGTACTATAACCTTCTTCTTTGCTGGATATCTACGTGTCCACTTGAAACAGTCCACAAAAAGAAGGAGTGTTTACATTACACGTATTGCCTGGAGTCTCGATATTGTCTAGAACTCTAGGGGTGCTAAAGCAGAAGACCACAGAAATAGGATATGCAGCTTTCATTTTCCTCTGTGGGCCAGAGATCTGTCTTCACCGGCTCATTCTCCACCGTCTCTGCTCTTCTAAACAATGACACCCTCCCTGCTGAGATCTCCTGTGGGCAGCTTTCATATCAGCGTTAGCTGTGTCTGTTCAGCTGGGTGACAGAAATGTCTCAGACTCTGGGGCCGTCCAATGGGAGTGCTGTTTACAGCCTGTGAAAACACCAGGTCGCCACATCTGGAGCCATCTGGAACCTCCCAACCACCCAATCTCCCCCAGTCTGTCTACATATGCACAGCGTCTGTCTTCTCTAGAGGTCAGGAGGATACAAGCAGAACTTACAGTTGTTCCCTAACCTTTTTGTCTTATGTACAGCTCCCACAGCCCCATAAGCTAGCATTAAAAGAGTAGTTCATCCACAAATTAAATTCTGTCACCATCATGTGTTTCACAAAAGAAGATTAGTTTTTTTTTTGTCCATACAATGAAAACTTATAGTGTCCAATGTTGTTTTGGACCCCATTTACTGTTGGGTGGATGAGAGCGAGTAAATGACGACAACACTATCAACACTAAACCAGATTTACTATAATGAATATAATTCAGGATTATTAGTATTTGTATTAAAGTCACCATAATTACAAGAGTATACTTTATTTAAGCAACAAATAGTTCATACACCTGAGCTTGTTTGTCTTCAGGACAAACAGAGCTTGACGTTAACACCTGCCAACCCACCAAATGTGGGTGGATTTCAGTAGTGGCATGACAATTGAATTATATATATATATATATATATATATATAATATAGGCTATACATTTAAAAAGGCTATAAAATTACCTTTAAAACTATGTGCAATGTAGTTTTGTCAAAAATGTAGATTGTTCAATACTAATCGATACTAAAATAACCCTTTTAATACCCAAAATGTGCGCACATACAGCAGACTCATACTAAATTTAGTTATTTTTGCTGCTTAAACAGTGAAATACACACAAAATAATGTGAAAAGGCCGCTCTTGGCGAGTATTCACATATAGTAAACAGTTAGTTGTGTTTTAAGTAAACGTAAACACGCATGTGTAAAAGTATTATGGATTCATGCATCAGGTCTTAATATACTTGCTGCCAAATTATTAGATGATATTAAAAATATCTATATGGCACTTTTCCCCCATGGTATCAATGTCAAAATTGTGGCTAGTGAAAATGCTGAGTGGCTTGTAACAAAAAAGTAAATGTCAAGCCCTGAGGGAAAATAATATTTTTTTTAAGTTTTGACAGTTTTAAGGGCAATCATGAAGACATTTTCTCAAGAAAGGGGTAGTAGCTATCTATGTATTAATAAATAAAAAGTTATCTCATGAAATTGTAGATGGCGCAGGCTGATCGGTCCTTAACTCACTTGCTTGCAATCACATCATTCTCTGGGCCCAGCTGATTGGTTCCTGCTGTATCAGTAGCCAATGAGCTCGCTGCTCAACCTTCAATTACTTGGTCAGCATGCTTTCAGAACCCCTCCTTCTTCCCCAGCTCCACCTGTACAGATCTGCTACGGGTAATTCATGTATTCTATATTGTACAGCAGCAACATTACTTGTCTTGTATGTATTGGCAGTAGCAAGTCCCGTACATGCTCTGCAGCAACAGCAGCAGCGTAGCAGATCTATTCCGCCAAGCCAAACATATCAACATTGTCATATCCATTACCATGCCAAACACTCAGAGGGCCCTATTTTAACAATCTGAGCGCATGGTCTGAAGTACATGGCGCAGGTTCACTTAAGGCGTGCCCAGTCCACTTTTGCTAGTTTAACGACGAAAAAACAATCGTCGTTAAAACAATCGTGCGCCAGGCGCATGGTCCAAAAGGGTTCTACCTAGTCTCTTAATGAGTCATGGGTGTGTTTTGGACGTAATGTGCAATAAACCAATCAAAGTCTTATCTCCCATTCCCTTTAAAAGTCAGTTTCGCTTGCACCATGGCAGATTTGCTATTTATATGGCAGAATTTGCGAGCGGAAAGACTGAACGCTTCTCCAGAGAGGAATCTTTAGGATTTACGCTAAAGATTACATTTTACATAATAATTTATGCTAAATTTTAGTTTGAAAGATTAACTACAAGTGAGCAATAGAAAAGGGCAATCTAAATGTAAAAATACATACATTTTTTATCTATAATAATTATTATAATTTATAATAATTGTTGAAATATTTAGCTTAATATAAATATAGTTACATTCAATAACCATTACATTGGTTAACAAATTCAAATGATCAGTAAGGACCTGCTAATCCCTGGTTGGGACTCACTGGCTTAGATGAGGTGAGGCCTGCTGTCATCCCCTCTCTCTTTCTCTTTATGCCTCGAGCCCAGGGTTGCAGGAAAGTCTTTCGGCTGGTGGCCAGCATAATGAACAGAGGGAATGTTTTCACAACTGGTGCGCATTTACCCTCACTAGAGGCTTTCTTATATACAACGGCATTATTTTCAGAATAACAAGCTGCCTCTAAGGAACTCACGAACCACATTAGTAAATACAAACTCTGTCCCTGCATTTCCTCGGCTCAGCCATTAAAGTTGGTTTTCAGAAAGAATGCAGCCTTTATAGTGTACCGGAAAAGATCTCTAAGATAAAAGCTATATGATATCATGTTCAATGTCTTTACCGTGTCATGCTGCAGGGGTCTGAATTGTTAAGAAAAAGCAGAGTGCTATGGGCTTGGGGAGATTTACAGGGCAGTCAAAGAAAAAGGGGGTCCTTATGATAATGAATAGATAAATCAGGTGGGAGTCTGGGGTACCAGCATGCAGTTGCCACTGGTATCAGAGACTAAGCATCTTTATGTGCTGACTGCTGTTGGCCTCTTGAAGAATTGCATCTCATTCTTAAAGGGATAGTTAACCCGAAAATAAAAATGCTTTCATCATTTACTCACCCTCTTTCCAACCCATATGCTATTATTTTTCGTAAGTAGAAAGTTTTGAAGCTGCTCTCATATTGCAATTTTAAAGTTCTGTCATTAATTACTCACCCTCATATCGTTTCAAACCCATAAGACCTTCGTTCATCTTCGAAACACAAATTAAGATATTTTTTATGAGATCCGAGTGCTCCCTGACCATCCATAGACAGCAATGTAAATACCACTTTTCAAGGCCCAGAAAGGTTGTTAATCATCGTTAAAATAGTCCATGTGACTACAGTGGTTCAACCTTAATGTTATGAAGCGATGAGAATACTTTTTGTGCACAAAAAATAAAGAACAATAACGACTTTATCAACTATCTCTTCTTGTCTGTCCCAGTCTCCTATGCAGTTTATGTTGTAAATATAGTACATGCAGCACTTTCAAAGCGCTATGGCAGAGCGCTATTGCTCCTGCATCAGCATCACACACATACGTCGTGGTGCTCACGTGAACAGCATCAGCCAATGGTAAGCCGCCATTCTGCCGTAGCGATTTGAAAGTGCTGTACTGTATTTACACTGTAAACTGTGTAGAAGACTGGATTGTTGATGAAGTCGTTATTTTTGTTTGTTTTTTTGCGTTCCGAAGTTGAACAAAGTTCTTACAGGTTTGGAACGACATGAGGGTGAGTAATTAATGACAGAATATTAATTTTTGGGTCATTTCGAACAAAGTCAGGCCAAAACAAGTTTGTTTTATGAGTTTGAAACAGCTTGCCAAAGCGAACTTTCTGGAAAAGTTAATTACGGCTAGTAAACACCTTTGTACTACCATTGATCCGTGGCAATTACGTAATAGGTAGGTGTGCGCGGAGACTCCGCTTTCTCTCACATGAAAATCTTTTCCACTTCATTTCTCCTGTTGTTCAGTCCATGAACACACTGGAAAGCTGCTAGTAGAAAATTAAGTTGTACTTCTGTTTTTCATGTTTAATACGGTAAAGCTGCTTGCTTTTAAGCAATATATTGGATAAAGTGCTATATAAATAAACGTGACGTGACTTTACTGGAGTGCCGAATTCTGCAGAGCTTGTGCAAACATATCCACGTCGCTATGGTCAGATGCTTTTCTTATGCTTTATTTAAAAAAAAAATGCTTGCTGTTTTCTAATTTTTGTTGTGTTTATTTTGTTATTTAGAGGAAAGAGCACAGCACATATTTACATATTCATCTAACCGTCGCTCTCAGCAGTGTGGGCGGCATCGGGATGTTCGCTAACAGTATATCGCTGGTCATGTGTTTCGAATTTCGCTTTACCCCTAAACAAAGAGAGTTAAGGTATGTTAACATTCATCGATTCCCTCATTAATGAACTCATTAGTGACGGGTGAGGCCAGAGGTAAATATTATCACTCGATATATAAACTCAATGGATTTTCCTCCCGTATGTGTGTCTGTATAAATTTATGAGAACATTTGGCCAAGCTCTGCTCATTCATCATAGGTGTGCTTTTCATGATATCAAACTCAACAAAAGTTTGTGTTCTCCTTTGCCAAAGAGGTGCCGTTCGTAATTTATTTAATGCTATGATCCTCTGTCTCACTAAAGGAAAAGGGGAGAAAAAGATCAGTCTATTCCTCCTCCACCTCTATCTCTCTCATTTTATTTGACAACTTGTTTTGATGCCTTCAGCTGCCTTAAGCTTCAGCCAAAAAAGATTTGGAGCTTCATTAATGAACTTATGAAATATAATTTGATGCATAATAACTTATCATACTAATTATACCTTCCAGTAAACGTAATGTTAAATAAACAGAAAATTTGCTTATTCCCTAAATGTAAACTCTACAGCTGTGTTTAAAGCCCTACATGTCTGCTAACATGCCTTAAAAGTCCTAATAAATAGGCCTTTGATTTAAACAATCTCAAAGGATAACAATGCGGCCATGGATTGTTTTAATAAAGGGATATTAAATATAATTTTCTGAAAGAACCAGGTCATGCTTTTCTCAGAGGTCTAATTATTACCTCCTTTGGTTCGAATCTAAATAACAAAACAATCAATTCAATGTGCACCGCATGACTTCCAATGCAACCTCTTTCCAATGCAATGTATTTGATTACATTTATACATCAGTTCACCTGTTGATCTCAGCCTTGTTTGCCTTATGTTGTAGTTCTCTCTTGAATTATTACGTGCGAGTTTCATAACGGAGTTTTCACCCCATCAGAGCTTTATGGTCACTAAATCAAGAGCATTTACTGTAAACCCAGAGACGCTCATAACTTCCTGCTCAACCTTTGCAGGGGCTCTTTGAAGTGAAACACCAGGGGTGTCAAAATCCAATCCTGTTGCTCATCAGCTCAAATGAGCTTTTTATTCCAATACAATGCCATAAAGCGTCATTTGAATCCAACCTCGGCCCAAATCAGTTATTAAAGCCAAACATAATGTATTCTGTAATACAGATACCATTGTGGTATTTTGGCAACATATTCTAAATAGACTTTGTGCCAGTAGCCGTCACATTTCGGTGCATGCCGTACGCATTACTATGTATTTTGACACTCAGGTTACGTTATTATTAGTAAAGAAAGACCATACTTGTAAATAATGAAGCAGATTTTGTTGTATGATCATATCTGTGGATCATTATTTTATATTAAACTTCATATTCTGCGTGCGAGTTTAGCAAAGCAAACATCTTCTCATACAGAACAAGTCGGGTTGTGTGTTCCAGTCTGTCATTAGAATTTACTAGCCAAGCGTGACTCAAAAGATCAGGTTGTAAAGCGTTTGCCGCTCACCTCTCGGGGCCATACGCTAACGATTATGATAAGATTATAACGGCCCGGGCTCCTTCCAACCACATTGGTTATTTGAAACAACGAGCAGAGAATACAGCGTGCTGTTATTTATTCAAAGCCAATTGAGAGAGAGGACAGCAGAGTGTTTTTCTGTAGTTTGATATTCTGCCCATCAATCTCTTTTGTTTCTGAGTTTAAATAAGACAGCTATTGTTAGAGACAGCTGTGAAGGATGAGGCGGCCATTCCAGTTGACCGGCATCCAGTTTTTCTATGATAAACTGCTTCAAGAGGAATAATGCCGTTTTTGGAAGACAAATTGATTTGAAGTGTTGTTTCATGTGTTTTACATAAATTGGTGAAGACTGTAGAATATGTGTACTAGAATTCTGATGTGTACTAGAATTCAGTGTGCAATTTTCACAAAGCATAAAGCAAGCGATAAAATGGGCAGCAAAACACCATACTTACATTGAAGGAAAGATCTGAGCCAAATCTAGGGACGAATGTGGGATCTTTTGACCAAAAAAACCAACCAAAAAATAGTGCTAAAAACACCCAGAAGACCTTAAAGGGTACATAACAAACAGTTTCTTCAAATCTCATGTTAATCTTGAGTGGGCACCAAAAATGGTTCTTTGTCGTAATCATAGAGGAACCACTTTTGGTGCTATATAGCACCATATCTTAAAATGTTCTGTATATGGTAGCGGTGCAATATAGCACCTTAGTTAGCGGTGCTATATAGCACCTTAGTCAAAGAACCGGTGAAGAACCTCTGAAGAACCACGGAGGCACCAAAATTGGTGCTGTATAGCACTTAAAAAGGTTCCCCTATGATTACGAGCCAAGAATCATTTTTGGTGCCATATAGAACCTTTTTTTTTTAGAGTGTATAGAGTAGTATTGCATCCTTCATATCTTTAGTTTTATCATATTTATAAAAGACAGATACGCTGTGCCGATTCTTTCTGAAAACAGCCGAGCTCGTGGAGACGTGCAGTGGGTGGAGCTAATGAGACACGAGCACACACACACACACACACACACACACACACACAATACATCATCGCATTATCTCTGGATAACTTTCAATTCACTATACGTTCATGTTGTTTGCATTATATGCACTTACGCGCCGAATGCCAACAAAACAGACATTTGATGCAGTTTCACTCACCGCCTGCGGTTTCGACTTGTGAACGGGAACAAACAAACACACAAGCAGAACTACATTGTTGCTGCTCTGTAAAAACAAACTGCATCCACTGTTTCCTTAATGCTGGGTTATTTGGGAAGCTGAAAAGGTTATCTTTCCCTCACAACCAAAAACACACTTCTTTAGGGACATTGTTGATTTTTTGGTCTAAGAACAAAATGACAGCGCTGCTGACACCTTCCATAAGACGAACGAAGTTCGTTGATGGACGTGCTATTGCTCTCGGTCAGGTTGATGTGACACACACTCATCCGGGAGAAGTGCCCATACAAGCAATTCTGCCCTTTATAACTATTCTGAAACTTGTTCAAATCCTGAAGGAGTTTATTTGGCACAGAAATACTCTGTAATACGTCCAACTCTTTTTTTTTTTTTTTTTTGGCCATGTTTAGCATGACAATCCAACTCTTTAACAGTATAAATAAGTCAGAATGCATGAAATAGCAATAGACCCCCGCCCCCCTTAACAATTCAATTCAAATTTATTTGTATAGCGCTTTTCACAATGCACATTGTTTCAAAGCAGCTTTACAGAAAGTGCATTTCATAAATGTACATTGAAAAATGTTAGAAAGAGGATATTAAAGCAAAATCTTAGAAAAAGTGAATCAATCATGTATTAATTTAGGTCAGAACAACGCTGGCGTTGAGTCGTCTCTTTTGAATGAACAACTGCATTTTAGCAATATAGTTTTTCACAGGCAAGTGCAGCTGACATTTTCTTCATAACATGCCTAATTTTGTTTGAACCTAATTGTGCTTGATTAGATTTGCACAGAGTTGTTTAAACACATCAGTTCATCTGTTCTGCGGTTTGTTTTTTGCATGTTCTTAGAGGAGTACAGGAAAGACTGCATACTATAATCACTTGACTGATTCATTGTTTCAGCTCTTCAACCACGTGTAACTGCAGCTGAATTGCTTATATGGATCATATTAAATCAAAATCAGGACCATGGCTGTTTTGTTATACTGGTTTTTCATAGGACGTGCTCAATACAAAATGTCTGAGCATTTGATATCCATTTATAACCTCCATAAATAAGAGTCTAGGCAGAGACTTGATTTATTGCCTTTTATCTATCTTGAGAGATGCCTGCCCTGTAGACAGTAGCAGGAAGAGAGGTCCGTGGAGACAGATATCGGCAAAGTTCTTCCAAGGAGAGAGATACAGCAGATCACTGGGTTACGGGGGTTCAACATGGGGTTAAAGGCTTGAAGACCACTTTAGAAATGCATCATATAACAAATACCAATGCACCACACCACAGCCAATAACATACTGAGAAAAGTCCATTATAAGTAGTGTAAACATAATGACATACTGATAAAGACTATGATTTAATAATCTGGTCAAATCAACAATTTATTTTTATAGAACATTATATTTAAAAGGGGGAAATGTCGGGTTTGAGCACCAAGAAAAAATGCAGCATTTTATCTTAATAAAAAGTAGACATTGAAAGCAGGATATTTTAAGATATAAATTGTATTTTTTGGAGTAGCGGTGATGAACGGGGCATGCACATTGATTGATATTCCAATGAAAAACATTAAAAATAAAAAAAGTTATAAATATATACATAATGAAATTAAAATTAAATAATTTTGCTTGTCAAATAATGTGACTAAATGCAGTATCCTGTAAATTATATTAGTAATAATCAATGGGGACACAGTTAGCAAACAAATGATTTCTGAGTTCTTTGTTGGTTGTCCAAAGAAAATGACAGCCAAATCATGCTCACTCATTAATGCGTTATAAAGCTTTCAAATACATCATAATAGTTATAGGTGGAAAGATACACTCTAGATATTCCATAGGCAGATCTTATGAAAGGGATATATATTATTTTTGGTAGGTAGGTGCTTTGAACATCTGCCATTGATAATGTATAAATCTTAAATCTTCTATTCTTTGCAGATAGGCCTAACGGTTAATTTAGTCACGGTTTTCATCCCAGTCTTTGATCTTTGTTTAACTTTTTTTGTGTGTGTGTGTGAAATAATGCTTTTGAATCAGTTGCTGTGATCTTTATTCCTAGTAGACCAAGAATAGCATGTTTGGAATAATCATACTTCTCACAGATGCTTCAATATGTAGTAGGACTTGTATACTGTTTGTTTGTTTTATTAGTGTAACCACGAAAAATAGTTTACAATGTAGGCGTTAAAAGCTCATCTATGGTTCAAGGAGAGAACAAACACATTATGTTGTAGCGATTGAGACTGTTGGTTGATGTTGGCGGCAGGGTCTGCAGCGGAGCCTTGATATCCTAAGATGTGGATCAGCCGTCTTCATCTCAGTCTGGTCTGAATTTGATCTCAGGTGGGTGGGTGAGTAACGAGGGGGCAATTAACGGCTTTTCCTCCCTCTTTTCACACCCTTTCTGCCAAATGAGCCTGTTCTCTGGTGTTAAAAATTAAAGTCTTAACATATAACACCTGTTCAATTGCCCAAGGAATTCTGAATAAAGGACCCCATTAATTACACACTCTCAGGCCGCTCCTAATACAACACTGATGGAGGGCCGGAGCCCTTATCCAAGCACCTGACAATACTTTGCAATCAAAGTGTTAAGGAATTAATTAACGTTAAGTCTTTTTGAAAGCTAGGTGTAAATGTTATCAAGGGCTGGTTCCTTTTTAAGTACATTCATGTTGGTCTAAAAGCGTTCACAAAGGAAATGTCTTCCATGAGCGTGCCGGATTTCATTAACTTGCTGCTTTTAAAATGACTAGTTGTCGCTGAAGGATATGTGAATAATTATAATAATAATAATAATTTGTTACATTTATATAGCGCTTTTCTGGGTACTCAAGGCCTTTACATATAGAAGGAGGGAATCTCCTCAACCACCACCGTTTGTTCGAAAGACCCAATTGCTTTGTGTGTGTGTGTGTGTGATGAGATCCACAGTCAAATACTAACACTGAAGATCCAATTCAGGTTCATTGTTATTATTTCACTGAATTAAACAAATTCTGACGGTGTGTTAGCATTTATAGTGACTATTTCTGTTGGTTTACATCATTACGGTGGTCCAAAAACACTGATTCATTCTGAAATTAAACAAATTGGCTGAAAAAATGCTGCCTCCGGAGGCAGTATATGGAGGTAGAAAGGCAACAAGTCCCATCTCACTCCAATGATTGTGCCACATCCTGTTTAGTGATATACCTTCAACTGATCGATTTTTTTAAGGCATGATTATATGTACAGTGGGGAGAACAAGTATTTGATACACTGCCGATTTTGCAGGTTTTCCTACTTACAAAGCATGCAGAGGTCTGTAATTTGTATCATAGGTACACTTCAACTGTGAGAGATGGAATCTAAAACAAAAATCCAGAAAAACACATTGTGTGATTTTTAAATAATTTATTTGCATTTTATTGCATGACATAAGTATTTGATCACCTACCAACCAGTAAGAATTCTGGCTCTCACAGACCTGTTAGTTTTTCTTTAAGAAGCCCTCCTGTTCTCCACTCATTACCTGTATTAACTGCACCTGTTTGAACTCGTTACCTGTATAAAAGACACCTGTCCACACACTCAATCAAACAGACTCCAACCTCTCCACAATGGCCAAGACCAGAGAGCTGTGTAAGGGCATCAGGGATAAAATTGTAGACCTGCATAAGGCTGGGATGGGCTACAGGACAATAAGCAAGCAGCTTGGTGAGAAGGCAACAACTGTTGGCGCAATTATTAGAAAATGGAAGAAGTTCAAGATGACGGTCAATCTACCTCGGTCTGGGGCACCATGCAAGATCTCACCTCGTGGGGCATCAATGATCATGAGGAAGGTGAGGGATCAGCCCAGAACTTCACGGCAGGACCTGGTCAATGACCTGAAGAGAGCTGGGACCACAGTCTCAAAGAAAACCATTAGTAACACACTACGCCGTCATGGATTAAAATCCTGCAGCGCACACAAGGTCCCCCTGATCAAGCCAGCGCATGTCTAGGCCCGTCTGATGTTAGCCAATGACCATCTGGATGATCCAGAGGAGGAATGGGAGGAGGTCATGTGGTCTGATGAGACAAAAATAGAGCTTTTTGGTCTAAACTCCACTCGCCGTGTTTGGAGGAAGAAGAAGGATGAGTACAACCACAAGAACACCATCCCAACCGTGAAGCATAGAGGTGGAAACATCATTCTTTGGGGATGCTTTTCTGCAAAGGGGACAGAACAACTGCACCGTATTGAGGGGAGGATGGATGGGGCCATGTATCACGAGATCTTGGCCAACAACCTCCTTCCCTCAGTAAGAGCATTGAAGATGGGTCGTGGCTGGGTCTTCCAGCATGACACTGACCAGAAACACACAGCCAGGGCAACTAAGGAGTGGCTCCGTAAGAAGCATTTCAAGGTCCTGGAGTGGCCTAGCCAGTCTCCAGACCTGAACCCAATAGAAAATCTTTGGAGGGAGCTGAAAGTCCGTATTGCCCAGCAACAGCCCCAGAAACTGAAGGATCTAGAGAAGGTCTTTATGGAGGAATGGGACAAAATCCTTGCTGCAGCGTGTGCAAACCTGGTCAAGAACTACAGGAAACGAATGATCTCTGTAATTGCAAACTAAGGTTTCTGTACCAAATATTAAGTTCTGCTTTTCTGATGTATCAAATACATATGTCATGCAATAAAATGCAAATTAATTACTTAAAAATCATACAATGTGATTTTAGATTCCTTCACTCACAGTTGAAGAGTACCTATGATAAAAATTACAGACTTCTACATGCTTTGTAAGTGGGCAAACCTGCAAAATCGGCAGTGTATCAAATACTTGTTCTCCCCACTTTATATAGATGTCTGAACGTTGCAGTTGGTGGTCAGTTTGTGTGTAAATGTGTTTTTGGACAACTTTTTTCACTTTTGATAGTGAGAAATTAGTATTGCAGTAATTAAATATTCGTTTACTTATCACAAAAGCTCTATTTTGTCGTAGATCATTAAAACCGTTATGCTGCCTCAGAAGTCTGTCTGAAATCAGTTTCATGAGGTACCTTTGTGCAAATGAGTCTTTGAATCATTCACTCAGTCGATTTAAACTGAAACTCTCAGCTTTGTTTCTCAAATTGAATGAGTTCACTCAAAAATTTCGACTATGGTTTTGGAGACCAATACAAATGGCTGTCCCCTCAAATCTAAGGGTACAGGGGGTGCACTAAGGGTATAGGGGGCAATTTCGGACACAACCTTTGGGCCCTTTAATACACCCGGCGCAATGCAACACCAGGAGCGATGTAAGTGTTTTTTTGCTAGTTTCAGCCCGATGCAGTTATCATTTTCACGTCTAGTGCCACGTTGTTAAAATAGCAAATGCTCTCGCGCGGTGTGTTCAGGCACATTGTTGGTGCATTGTTCATGCTGTTGGTTTCAATTCTGAACAGCACCATTCTTTCCGGTGTGATATTACTTGGATAAACCCTATTATACATCTTGATATAGTCTGGGTTTAGATAAAGCACCATTAGGTTGCTAATATGGGGGCCTGTCACAGGCTTATCTAGGCTTTTTGGGAGTGTGCTGGAGGATGAGCATAAGCGTTTGTAGTGCATCTTTAAAGAGCTATTCATAGTATCAGAAGGGCTTAACAGTCCTCAAACCTCAGGTTTTACACTCAAATATTTCTTCCATGTTCACCAAATGGGGATTTTTATTCCTCTCAAGTGTTTCATCACACTTCTTTATATAAGAGCATACTGAAAATGACTTAACTCAATGCCATTGAATTGGAATATATAAGCCCATGACCATATGTTTACTGATCAGGCTGAGATGTTTAAATTCTTACTTTGTTTTGTTAATGCACTTTGTGAGTTATATTGTAAACTTGTTGATAGTCATTATGGTGGTTTCAATTAGGAGAACAGGAAGTGAACTCTACCTCCAAGCATATTTGGCAAGGGTAATTTCAACAGTTAAAGATGCATAAGCTAAAAAGTGCCTGACCCAGCTTTTCCCTGTGATAAATCTCCCACGCCCAGCTCATGCCCTGTGGAGGGGCGCCGATGTTTATGCGAGACATTATAAGGGTGTTGGTATAGATTACTACAGATCGTAGAGCAGAGTGTGCAAAATGTTTTCCATATGATATCCACATATTCTGCAGACATTATGGCTGTCAATCATTGAATCGTGAAAATGTTCACACGAAACCATCATTTCCATTTTTGTGTGAGCCCCTCAAATGAAAACTAGCACCAGTTTGCATGATATGATGACAAATATCTTACTCAACATGGTTGAAGAGAAGACTTTAATAGAGTAATACAATCAATTTGTATTCAAGTAATAAATGTTATAAATTAATCTCATATGCCTCAACTTTTAACACAGGGCCTGTTGCAAAAGTTTCCTCAGAGTCTGGGGTGGAAGTATGTCTTTTTCTTACAAAAAAAAAGCTTGTGTGCATTTGAATAATTTAATTTTAGTAAAGGAACAATGTGCACAGTATCGTCTAGGGGACAACAAGTTTATTGCACCCAGTTGTTTGGCAAATCCAGAAATGCCAAACTTCACTTAACACAAACTTGATCACTTTGATGCATAACATGCCAGTGGAGAAAATGAAACCAGAAGGTCTTAGAAGGCCATGTAAATGAGACAGCGCAGAATTAACACACACACACACACACACAGCTGGATAATGGACACAGGTCACTTTTTGTCCACTATGATTCATCTTGAGGTGTACTGCTTGAGATGATCTGATTATTTCATTTTCAGCATGATTAAAGTTTTTTGGCTTACATTAATACAAATGCTTTTTCAGCAGATGTGGAATGTTTTTTTTTTTTTAAGATTTATTTTTGGACTCGAGCCAGGACTCAGGATGCCTGAAGCGCAACTGCGCTACATGTCGGTGTGCTGCCCACGAGTCCATCGGATCCGACCAGATGTGGAATTTAACTAAAATTGTGGAATTAAACTAAAATGACCTAAGCTATGGACTCTACGCTGATTTTTCAATTTAGGAAATCTCATGATTCACAGCTGTGATACAATATGTCCTGGCAAAACTTACTGTTTCAATAGTAAATACAGCAGCATAGGACAGAAAACTTTACTTGTCAAGTGATATGATTTGATTGATTTATTTATCTCAACTGTATTCCCTAGATAGAGTTGATCCACACAGAATATTCACTTAAGAATTTATAATGTGACTAACACAATATTAATAAGAACAACTACAAATATGATACACTATACCTTTAATGCTGTTGCTTTCTTGAAAAGAGCATTAGGACTCCAGCTCCTGATTATAACTAGAGATTATTACTATTTGGGACTAAATATGCCCACTTTTTAGTGTATAAAAGTATACTTTAAGTATACTTTAAGTGTAGTAGTAGTAAGCTTTGAGTGCAGAACTAGTTTACAAGAAGTTTTTAGTTTGTACTGCAACTATACAACAGATAGTTTACTAATCAAATATACGTCTAGCTCATTTTTTAGCTTACGAAAGCACTTTGAATTGTACTCTCAGTAAACTCCTAGTTTAGTTTTATAATGCATTGATACTTGTAAGTTTCTTCTATTGTCTGCTTCTTCTTCAACTGTGTTTTGATCCAGAGATTCTGTACTCTTTCAGAAAATGTGTATTAGCGCCCCCAAATGTATAACAGTGAAAACTTGGATAGCCTAAAATTCAGTCAGTGGAGGGGAAAGAGTAGCCTGGCTCCCCCCTCCTTAATTTTCATTTTCCTTCAGTACGTCGCCTGGGTTTGCGGTATATTTTAAATTTTAACTGGTCCAATCAGCGATTGGTGCGCTAGTTTGCTGGTATGGCAGATCCAGAGTGGCTCTGGGCAGATTCAATAGTTTTAAACCTGCCTTCAAGGAAGTTAACGCTTGTCAATGGAGAGTGGCCAGACTCTCTGTACAAATGAAATGTGGTGTTAGGACCATAGGGAAAGAGTAAAGTAGATTTGAAGTAAATTCCTTTGTACACTACCAGTGGACTAACCTACAAAAAAATTCAGATACTCAGAACATATCTGTTATCTTTATAAATCAATATTTTCAAACAATGTACGTTTATAAGACAGTATGTAAAACTATGTGAAAAAAGTATTTAATAGGCTACTTAATCAAAAGTGTAAACACAACTACAAACCAAGTATACTTAATTGTACTTTTAAGTGTATCTCATTCAAAAGACTGAGTACAAGTATATGCTAAATATACTTAAACTTTTCTGTCAGTACAAACCAAGTTTACTTAAGTGCATTTTAAGTATATTTCTGAGAAGTACATAAAAAGTAGACTGAATTTACTTATTTTTAGTTTACAAGTAGTATACAAAAGCATGCTTGAATAAACTTTTTTATTATATTTTTATATTGTCTAGAGCTTGTCTAGTTGTCTTGGTGAACTTTAGAAACTTCTCAAAGCTTATTTTGCCAACTTCCTCCTCTTCTGTTATACATTTCTGTTAGTATACTCTGTGAGAAGTCATTGTGTTTGTTTGACTGGACCCATGTGAAGTCATTTTTGGCTGCTATTGTGCTGCAGAAGGGGACCGCAAAGATTGTCTTTCCTTGTCTGTCGCAAGGCTTCTTTTCCCACCTCTCTTATCTGGGGGGTGGACACTCCCGGGGAAGTTTCCACCAAAATTATCAGCCCAGCTTGTGGAAAAGGATGTGTTCCTCTCACATTGGGGAAGGGATCAGTGATATCTGCATAGTCTATTGCTAAGGAAAAGAGTTTACATCACATATACAGCTTAATGTGCAGTCACATTTACAAAATTTCTCAGGCAAAAGCCAGACTTCTGTGTGAGGTGTGCTTCATACATCGCTACACTATATTTTTTTAGCCGTGTTTTGGTTTGTAGCTCCACCAAACATAACCATAGAAAACCATAGAAGATCACACACACACATATATATATATATATGTGTGTGTGTGTGTGATCTTATATATGTGTTGTGTTATGTTGTGTAAAATATATATATATATATATATATATATATATATATATATATATATATATATATATATATATATATATATATATATATATATATATATATATATATATATATATATATATATATATATATATATATATTTTATCATATTGTCATGTATGCAGGATTTTTCTTCTTTCCCACAAAAAACAAAACAAATTTTGTGTCTCGTTTGATTGGATGGCCGTTAATCTGAGTGGCCCTTATATAGCCTGGCCACTGATATGTACAGTAAATATATACATTTAACCCTTTGTTACCCTCTGTTCACAGGTCCCCCAGGAAAACGGGGAAGAAAAGGAAACCCTGGTGAGTACCTGCACATTGCACACACATTTGCACACATCTCAAATGACCTGAACCTAACCTAAAATTACAGCAAAACAAATGTCAAGCGATTTTCAGCTGTTCTCCAGGAGAAAGGATCAGGATCCTCTCATGCGTTCCAGACCTTTCATTCTTCATGTCATGTTTGATTTGTATTTCTTTGAAGAACCATTGAACAGATGAAAAATGAAATGTCCGTTCATATTAGGCGGTTTGGGAAAGATCTTTTCTCTTTGGCAGTAATGGTGACGTTTCTATCCTATTGATCTGTGGGGGTCGAAGAGAGATGTCCTCCTTGTCGTCAGTCATTTTCCCAGCATGCTGTTTGTTTTACTGCT
Source organism: Gobio gobio (assembly GCF_949357685.1). Lineage (NCBI taxonomy): Eukaryota > Metazoa > Chordata > Actinopteri > Cypriniformes > Gobionidae > Gobio > Gobio gobio. Next base: position 22,695,240 of record NC_137107.1, read on the forward strand.
GATCTCTTAACCTCAGAAACCTGAGAGTGCTTTGAAGTTGATAACACCATGATTCAGCAGGCAAAAATGAGTATTATGATGTAGCTGCATATGTAGTGCTTAACCCCAACAGAAGTCAATCCTTTTCAGTCATTCTACCGGTACAGTACAATTAATTTTATCTTACTGTACATTCTGTAGCTCAAGAATATATATATATATACACTTACCTAAAGGATTATTAGGAACACCTGTTCAATTTCTCATTAATGCAATAATTATCTAATCAACCAATCACATGGCAGTTGCTTCAATGCATTTAGGGGTGTGGTCCTGGTCAAGACAATCTCCTGAACTCCAAACTGACTGTCAGAATGGGAAAGAAAGGTGATTTAAGCAATTTTGAGCATGGCAGGGTTGTTGGTGCCAGACGGGCCGAGTATTTCACAATCTGCTCAGTTACTGGGATTTTCACGCACAACCATTTCTAGGGTTTACAAAGAATGGTGTGAAAAGGGAAAAACATCCAGTATGCGGCAGTCCTGTGGGCGAAAATGCCTTGTTGATGCTAGAGGTCAGAGGAGAATGGGCCGACTGATTCAAGCTGATAGAAGAGCAACTTTGACTGAAATAACCACTCGTTACAACCGAGGTATGCAGCAAAGCATTTGTGAAGCCACAACACGCACAACCTTCTCCACTACAAATAGGAAAAAGAGGCTACAATTTGCACAAGCTCACAAAAATTGGACAGTTGAAGACTGGAAAAATTTTGCCTGGTCTGATGAGTCTCGATTTCTGTTGAGACATTCAGATGGTAGAGTCAGAATTTGGTGTAAACAGAATGAGAACATGGATCCATCATGCCTTGTTACCACTGTGCAGGCTGGTGGTGGTGGTGTAATGGTGTGGGGGATGTTTTCTTGGCACACTTTAGGCCCCTTAGTGCCAATTGGGCATCGTTTAAATGCCACGGCCTATCTGAGCATTGTTTCTGACCATGTCCATCCCTTTATGACCACCATGTACCCATCCTCTGATGGCTACTTCCAGCAGGATAATGCACCATGTCACAAAGCTCGAATCATTTCAAATTGGTTTCTTGAACATGACAATGACAGTCACAAGATCTCAACCCAATAGACCATCTTTGGGATGTGGTGGAATGGGAGCTTCGTGCCCTGGATGTGCATCCCACAAATCTCCATAAACTGCAAGATGCTATCCTATCAATATGGGCCAACATTTCTAAAGAATGCTTTCAGCACCTTGTTGAATCAATGCCACGTAGAATTAAGGCAGTTCTGAAGGCGAAAGGGGGTCAAACACAGTATTAGTATGGTGTTCCTAATAATCCTTTAGGTGAGTGTATATATATATATATATATATATATATATATATATATATATATATATATATATATATATATATATATATATATACTAAAGTATATAATATCACTAAAGTATTTTAAATAAACCCTGTGCTTATATAAATGGGTTTTAGACCTTGAAATAAGCTAATAAGCAATGTTTTCCCAGAAGTGTTTCTCTATTGCTCACCTGCAGCAGTTTTCAACCTGTCATAGAAAATGAATTGTGGTCTAATACATTTTTCAGAGCAACTCTTTGTGCAGCTTTCTGTACTATGGAAGTATAAATGTCCTTCTCTTGATAATAGAGCCATAAAATACATATCAAGTAAATCAATTTAGGAGCAGCCTAGCACTCAATACACATATAGATATACACTCACCGGCCACTTTATTAGGTACAACTTGCTAGTACTCAGTTGGATCCCCTTTTGCCTTCAGAACATTCCTCAGAGATTTTGGCCCATATTGACTTAATAGCATCACACAGTTGCTGCAGATTTGTCATGGCTGCACATCCATGATGCGAATCTCCCGTTCCACCACATTCCAAAGGTGCTCTATTGGATTGAGATCTGGTGACTGTGGGCGCCATTTGAGTAATTTGAATTCATTGTCATGTTCAAGAAACAAGTTTGAGATGATTTGAGCTTTGTGACATGACACATTATCCTGCTGGAAGTAACCAATCAGAAGATTGGGACACTGTGCTCATAAAGGGATGGACATGGTCAGCAACAATACTCATGTAGGCTGTGGCACTTAAATCATGCTCAATTGGTACAAGGGGGTCCAAAATGTGCCAGGAAAATACCCCCCATACATTACATCACCACAACCATCTACTTCAAGGTTCGATGTGTTGTGCGTTCAGAGATGTTCTTCTACATACCTCAGTTGTAATGAGTGATTATCTAAGTTACCGATGCCTTTCTATCAACTCAAACCAGTATGGGCATTCTCCTCTGACCTCTGGCACCAACAGAACTGCCGCTCACTGGATATTTTCTCTTTTTCGAACCATTCTCTCTAAAGCTTAGAGATGGTTGTGCTTGAAAAATCCCAGTAGATCAGCAGTTATTAAAAAATACCTAAAACCATGCCATGTTCAAAGTCACTTAAATCATCTTTCTTCCCTATCTGATGCTAAGTTTGAACTTTAGCAGATCAGCCTCGTTTTATGAAGTAGCCAAGTATAAATAGCCATCCAAGAAAAACAGCTTCCTGAAGTTCTTTGCTTCTGGGAGGTCCTTCTCTGCTCCTACCTGGAGTTACGAACATTCAGTATAATCGAATTCAGGACATGTAATTGTCTTGCAAACCGCCTTTACACTTGCAAAATATATTGTGCAGCTCTGTTTACTGACAGCTCTGGTCAATTAAACAGCTTTTATAGTCTCTTGTATGCTATATAAAGTAGATTGCTCTGTATCTGTAAACCTTATTTGTAGCGCAACGGCCCAATTCTGATTAATTCTCAGGTGGGTGCTGGCATTAAATAAGGGAGATATTTTTCTCTGCCGTGGGGCTGCTGCTGCTCTGGTGGTCCAGTATATTCGGTGGCAGGCTCAATATGTTCATCTTCAGTTTTATTGTCGTGTTCATGTAAATTATCATGCAAGACGAGTGCTAATGGACCAAATTCATCACATAATGCTAAGCATGCGGATCCTGGAAGTGATCGCAAAGCAGATATGCGCTAACTGTGTCTTTGTTCTGAGTGTGATGACTTTGGCGGTTAATGGAAGGACTTACAACCTCCAAAACACACAGCCTGGTGTCCATAAAAAGCTCTTCTCTTGCCGCAAGGCTCTGGGTGACCTAAACTTGACACAGTGGGAATCTCCTTTCCTCTGTTCACCGTGACAGAGACGGATCAAATCTCCCGCGTGGCCATGTGACTGAAAGCACTCTTATCACCGCAGCCATTTGTAGGAGTTATCGCTTGTTTATTTGGCTCTCTGATTCGGTCCGGGGCAGATCTGGATCCTCCCAGCACCGTTTGTGTCTCCGGATCTATTCGGTGTCACATTCCACTCCTACTATCGCATCCCTCAGGCTTCAGAGCAGAGAGACATGCCAATGACTGTCTTGTGCATTATGTTCACTGTGCTGACCAAAAGCGAGGGAAGATGTGCCGCACAAGAAATAACAACCCATGATGCTTTTGACACTGCAGATAAAGGGTTACTACAGGAGCATGACCTCTTCACGAACCCTGCACATTTTTCATTGAGAGCATGATTCAGCTTTCACCGCTATATACCACATGATGTTGTATTGCTGAAATGATTCGCCATTAAATCAAAATCATAGTAGATTGCAGACTACCGCATAAATGTGAACTTATTTCACAAGAATGCGAATGTGACACCAGGATCATTTTCACATTACTGGAATGTTTTGGATTTCTTTCTTGCCTGAAATCATTAAGGAGTCTCCAGATTCACAGACTGTTGAAATCTGTTAAGCCTGCACCGAATGAGCGCCATTAAACACGTATTTCTGTAGACATTTTGGCCTTCTAAGTGCAAAATATCTGGTAACGCGGAACCTCCCACCATGTGCAGTTATTCTTTTACAGCTCAGATGCCTTAATGGAGTTCTCGGCTATGTTTCATTTTAGTAGCAACTTCGTCTCAGATGTTTCTCATAAAATTCCTTTGCAAAAATAAAACTCGACACAAATGAGACAACTGTTCACATACGGCATGAGTACAGAGCTATAAAATGAGCTGCTCTGAAAATTTTGTCTTAGAAGAATTTATTGAATAAAGCTTGAGTTAATATTGAAAACTAAGTCCTTATATTGCAGACTTTGGTATTTTGGCAACCTGGGCATGATTTAAGATGTTGTTTATACCTCTTCTGAAACTAAAGACGGGACACATCTGAGATTAAGTTGGGCATTAATGTTTTGAATTTGGCTAGTTTAAAGGGATAGTTCACCCAAAAATTACAATTCTGTAAAAAAAAAAAATAGTATTAAGAGTAGTACATATATACGGTGGCAGGACAAGTACAAATCAGAACTTCTGGCCCATTTAAATTCTTAATGTTGAGTCCTGCACTTCTGATTTTTCTTTCCTATAGGCAGTGCTCAGAGCTGTTCCACCACCCATTCACTTTTTTTAATCACACACAGACTTTTGCCAAATCTGGAGTTGCTCAAAAGTGGAAAAGAAACAAGGGTCTATTTATATCTGTGCTGCCATCCTATAAGCCAGAACCAGGTTTCTGCGTGTGCAGATTGTGTGTTGTGTTTTTTTGCACACACTGACCTCACTGATTCTGACATCTAAAGAGATATGCAACTCACATTGACATAATTGCATTTCTTCATGTTCGACAGAAATGAGACAATTAATATTTTATTATAGCATTAATGTCCTGCACACATTAATTGATGCTTACTCTTCAGAGCAACAAATTGTTGTGACTTACATCCAACTGTTTGTCTTTCTCTGTTTCAGGAATTCCAGTAAGTACCCCGTTATCACCGAGGCTTTAATGTGAGTTGGTCTGGAGGTGGGCAGATACAGCATGGCATGATCCGTGTTGGCTTTGCAACCTTGATATAGACTGCAAAATGAGGTGAGATAAGAGTGAAGGGAGGATATATGCTCCAGGAGAATCGATCGCACTATTTTTCACTGTCTGGCATCCATCCTGACCGCCTGTGTCCTATAACCAGACGTGCCTTTAAAAAATCCAACAGCTGATAAAAATCTCTTCGTGCCTTCGCACAGAATGCATAGTAAACACTAGTACGTTTTCAAGTGTGCATGTGTGCAATCGTCCCTATCATACTAACACTACAGCAGCACAGCAAACTTTTATTGCCGTGGTTGCGTCATATTTCTCAACATGAGCAAAGCCACAGTAATAAAGGAGAAGAGAGCGTAAACATGCATGGTTGCCCCAAACACGTTCCATTTTTTATGAGCTATTTGTCACATAAGTAGTGTTTAAGTATTGCAAACACACTGTTAAAGACAACAATGCAGTGTGGAGCACTTTAACAATGTCAGTTCTTACATATTTGGGGGTTTGGGATGTGAACTAATTTTTTTTTCCATTCATTCAGATGTGTGTTTTTAATTGTAATGTTTTTTTTTTTCTTCTTCAATAACTCTTAACAGGGCACTCCAGGACGAGATGGCTACCCGGTAATTGTCACTCTGGTTATACACTGATCACATCTGCTCTAACCACAGGCACACGCAGACCTCATCTGATAGGCAGTGTTAAGTGTCGCAGTGCACCACCTGCTGGACACATTAGAAATGATTGCTAAAAAAAAATTTGAGTTTAAAGGTCAATCAAATGACATTAAAAATCGCATAAACCTGTTGATGCCATTTGGGTTGGATTTAAACTTTCTTATAAGACCTGACCTCTTATTTCTATGATCACCAAGAAGCTCGTTCTTTGCTTTGTGCTTACATTTTGAGTAATATATTGTATACTATAATGGCACCGGTATAATTGTAGGGATATATAATGTATTACAATCCATCTATATGCATAACCTAACTATTAAACATGAACCTCAAACCTAATTTACTTAGTAATATCAAATAAGCTAGTTTTATCACATCAAATCTTATTTGAAAACAGTCATTATTATATAACAATAGTTATTCTCAAATACAGTTATTAACCTCTACGCCTACACTATACAGAACAGAGAACTATTGTTCTTTCCAATTTTAAAAGAGGTATTAGTTGCGTGAAGCCTCTCTGACAGGCCATCGCAATCCAGATGCGATCAGTTGCATGCGTTGGCAGCCTCCGCTCTGCATAAAGATCAACTGGGAAATATAGCCCTGTGTGAAGTCTCTCCAAGCACAACAAGAGAGCTGCTCCAAACTGAACTGTGTGCAGGACTGCACCACATGTGGCCCTTACCGGATTTCCAACTGCACTCAGAACCATCACCACACAAGTCATCCGTTTCTTATAGCTCACGCTGAATAGACCGGCATGTGCAACCCCTTCATGCTCTCTTGTCAGTTGTCCATTCTGAAAGCACAAGCGCACACTACTTGACCAAGACAGACAGCTCTATTGTCTGTGGTTCCTGGCTGTGTTGGTCTGAATAAAGAGACACAGGGAGGGAATGAGCAGAAATCTGTTTATCATTATTTTAGTTTTTTACATTGTGTATGCAACGCTATGTTGACACATTGTTTTAATAGCTATTGCATTTAGAGCTATCAAGCTTGTTTTACATTTATCATGACATATTTTTGCTTTAAAGGGGTACAATCAGAAAGTGTTCATATTTCTTTTAGTTAAGTATGATTCCCAGGTCAAAGAGCTCTGTGCACAGACCCTTTCAGCACCTTCAGTGCCGTGGACAGCGACCTCCCGTCCTCTAATCTGAGTTTACTGAAGCCAGTGATGATAGACTCAATTTTTCCTTCCTCTAATAACAGTTGTTATAATTGCTGTAACAGTTATAATTTGACAAATTTGATTGCTTTTATTCATAGTTTTCCTAATTATTTCACTGTCATTTCCACATTAAAAATGTTAATTAGGTTAAAATTCACCCATTCATCTATTTTCTAAATGCATGTAATTGATCTTATTCTTAAACAATTCATCCATGCATGTTTTTTCTCTCTCTCTCTTTTGACCTCGTAATGTTTAATCAAAATGTCATAACTCACTCTTCCAGTGACGTATAACAGTGTCATGAGAAATCATGTCCTCCCTCGAAATCGTGCTCCATCAACTATCAGTTAATGATTATACTAAGTACATACAAACAATATTAATTAAACAGTAGTGCTTAATAAAACAAATTAAACTTTTCTTTTACTTGATAAACTAGTTGGTTTATTAATGAATAAATAGTAATAAGAGCCTATTAAGTGAATAATTGAACATCTCTTACGGAATGGTTGAATGAAGAAAGCGCATGATGACGAAGGATGTACTGGAACAATCTTTTATGATAAACTTAGAGAAGGACATTAGAAAACACAAACAAAAATACTCTTTCAAATGAGGATGAACAGAGAATGGGTGAGGACACAGGGTTTTTATAAACAGTGCAAACAAAGGGAACTAATGAGTTAATTAATTGAACAACAAGTGATAGGGACTGCTAATCAAACAAACTGAGAAACTGGGTCAAGGAAGACAAGGTCCAATACAAGACATACAGTACATGTTACAACGTCATTACATAATTTTTTTAAATTAAATATTTGGGAATGTAACATATAATTAAATTAAAGATGATTGTGAATACATGTAGGGTATGTGTATAAACTAAGCTTTTAGGCAAATTCTGCTATCCGTATGCTATGCTAGTACGTAAGCTTACTAATACATACATTATTGGTCATTATAACGTAGTTTAAACAGTATTTATCATAACATGATTTTGTAGGAATTGTAATCAGGCACTAAAGAGCATATCTATTCAAAGTTATTTGATTTAGTGGGATTGCTTAGAGTCAGATTTCGAGGAGGACCTGATTTGTCACCACACCGGACTTTTCCAAACATTTACAATCAACTGCAGGCTCACATCAAGATCTGCTTCCATCCCATCAACAACCGATTTGAAAGACCAAAGTCCATGCCCCCTTTTTTTTTCTTTTTGATAATTCATTTCACTCCGATATACACCTATTAGGCATAATATTATGACTAATTCCTAATATTGTGTTGGTCCCCCTTTTGCTTCCAAAACAGCCCTGACCTGCCTAGGCATGGGCTCCACTAGACCCCTGAGGGTGTGCTGTGGTATCTGGCATCAAGATGTTAGCAGCAGATCATTTAAGTCCTGTAAGTTGCGAGGTGGGGCCTCCATGGATCGGACTTGTTTGTTCAGCACATCCCACAGATGCTCAATTGTATTGAGATCTGGGGAATTTGGAGGCCAAGTCAACACCTCAGACTCATTGTTGTGCTCCTCAAACCATTCCTGAACCATTTTTGCTTTGTGGCAGTGCGCATTATCCACCAGAGAAAAATACAGTTCCACGGAATGATAACGGCTGGATGGCAGTTTGGCAGGACATTGCCCAAAGCATCACACTGCCTCTGCCGGCTTGCCTTCTTCCCATAGTGCATCCTGGTGCCATGCGTTCCCCAGGTAAGGGACGCACACCCACCCAGCCATCCACGTGATTCATCAGACCAAGCCACCTTCTTCCATTGCTCCGTGGTCCAGTTCTGATGCTCATGTGCCCACTGTTGGCACTCTCGGTGGTGGACAGGGGTCAGCATGGGCACCCTGACTGGACTGTGGCTATGCAGCCTCATATGCAACAAACTGCGATGCAGTGTGTATTCTGACACCTTTCTATCAGAACCAGCATTAACTTCTTGAGCAATTTGAGCTACAGTAGCTCGTCTGTTTGATCGGAACAAACGGGCCAGCCTTCGCCCCTCACGTGCATCAATTAGACTTGGCCGCCCATTGTTTTAGTCACTGTTCCTTGGACCACTTTTGATAGATACTGACCACTGCAGACCGGGAACACCCCACAAGAGCTGGAGTTTGGAGATGCTCTGACCCTGTCGTCTAGCCATCACAATTTGGCCCTTGTCAAACTCGCTCAATTCCTTATGGTTGCCCATTTTTCCTGCTTCTAACACATCAACATTGAGGACAAAATGTTCACTTGCTGCCTAATATATCCCACCCACTAACAGGTGCCGTGATCAAGAGATAATCAGTGTTATTCACTTCACTTGTTATGCCTGATCGGTGTATGTCACAATACAGAAGAAATGAAAGAAAGAGAAAATTTAAATCTAATGCACAAGTTTATGATTGCCATGAAATAACCATAATAACTCAAAGTGTTTTTCTGTCTCTCTAAGGGTCCATTGGGTATGGATGGTAAGCCTGTAAGTATACTATCTTCTCTCAGGGTACACTTTTTAAAACCAGATCAATCAGATCAGTTTTTAACATCATTGGTTTAATTCACTTAAATGTAGGTATGTATATTTATTGCTGCATTGCATACACTGCTCATAATACTGTAGAAAATTATTTTCTCTTTCCTTATAGGGACCTCCAGGACTAAAAGGCAGTCAGGTAGTTTTTTTGTTTAATCATTTCAGTCTGAAAGTGAGTGCAAAATTGTGTGTTGCCAGTGTGCAATACATCTTAGATTCCTAACGCAGCAGCATCTGGTATAAACCAGTCGCACCTCCTGGATTGTACAACACAGGTAAACTTCAGCCCATCACCTCATTCATAAGAGTGCGATGTTGGAAAGAATCATTCAGATCTCATTCCTCAGGTTACTCAAGTTGCACCAGCTGTGTGTAAGTTAAAACAAGTTGTGGAGCAAATGGGTACTAAGTTACAATTCATGCATTACCTAATATTAACCTTAGAAATGTAAGCCAACTTATAAAATAATTTATGAAAGCCTAATGAACAATTTCAATTTTCATTATCAGGTTTGTTGTAATAGTATTTATTACTCATTCATTTTGGATACAGTTCCTAAAAACCCTTTATTTTGATGGTCACCTTTAGTCATTCTATTGACTATAAGTAATGCTGCACCTACACGTCAACTTATTCTAATTAGAGTATATTACTAGACTGTCTACTGAATATCTGCTGACACTTTATTGTGATGGTCCCACCATCCTAACTGTAAGTAACTTTGCAAGTACATGTACAATTTATTTTACTAACCTTAACCCCTTATTCTACTAACCCTAACCCCAACCCTACCCCTAAAAGTTAATTAAAGGGATAGTTCACCCAAAAATGCAAAAATGTAAATTAGCCCATACCCAGCAGGAACCGGACGTCAATATGACATCAGATTGACGTTGGACCCCAACGTCGGACAGACGTTGCATTTTGGTTGGAAATGAAAATCAGGTTGACATCAGAATACAATATCAGATCGATGTTGGGTTCTGACGTCAACCCGATTTTCATTTTCAACCAAATTGCAACGTCCGTCCAACGTTGGATGTTGACGTCTATCTGACGTTGGGTTCTGACGTCAACTCGATTTTCACTTAGTTAATACCACAACCTAAAACTAACAAATGATCAACATCTAATGATGTTAGAATCTGACGTCAATATGATGTTGGCTTGAGACGTTGGCTCAACGTTAGATTTTGGTTAGTTAATACCACAACCTAAAACCAACAAATGATCAACATCTAATGATGTTAGAATTTGACGTCAATATGATGTTGGCTTGAGACGTTGGTTCAACGTTAGATTTTGGTTAGTTAATACCACAACCTAAAACCAACAAATGATCAACATCTAATGATGTTAGAATCTGACGTCAATATAATGTTGGCTTGAGACGTTGGTTCAACGTTAGATTTTGGTTAGTTAATACCACAACCTAAAACCAACAAATGATCAACATCTAATGATGTTAGAATCTGACGTCAATATGATGTTGGCTTGAGACGTTGGCTCGATGTTAGATTTTGGTTAGTTAATACCACAACCTAAAACCAACAAATGATCAACATCTAATGATGTTAGAATCTGACGTCAATATGATGTTGGCCTGAGACGTTGGCTCAACGTTAGATTTTGGTTAGTTAATACCACAACCTAAAACCAACAAATGATCAACATTTAAAGATGTTAGAATCTGACGTCAATATGATGTTGGCTTGAGACGTTGGCTCGATGTTAGATTTTGGTTAGTTAATACCACAACCTAAAACCAACAAATGATCAACATCTAATGATGTTAGAATCTGACGTCAATATGATGTTGGCCTGAGACGTTGGCTCGATGTTGGATTTCAGTTATTTTACAACACAACCAAAACTAAATATCAACATCAGCTGACGTTGGTATTGGACGTCAAATTAACGTTGGCATTAGACGTTGAATTTTGGTCACCTGACGTCGCAACCAAAATGTAACCAAATATCAACGTCTTATGACGTTGTGTGCCTGCTGGGATGATTTAGCCCTCAATTCATCCTAGGCGTGTATGACATTCTTCTTTCAGATGAATATAATCAGAGTTATAGTAAACATTTCCTGGCTCTTCCAAGCTTTATAATGGCAGTAAATGGCTGATTCTTTACAAACTATAATCTCTAACTTCCACTAACTGTCATACACACGTTCAAAGAGAGACTGGCATTCCAGCTTATGATTACAGTTGGTAAAGTTTTAAATATGTATATTTTCCTTACACAAATGCATCGCTTTGCTTCAGAGGGACTTTATTAACCTCCCGGGCCATGTAGAGCACTTTTATTGATGGATAGATGCACTTTTATGGACTTCAAAACAGAAACATCCATTCACTGCCATTATAAAGCTTGGATTAGACAGGACATTTTTTAATATAACTCTGAATGTTTTCATCTGAAAGAAGAAAGTCATATACACCGGATGACTTGAGGATGAGTAAATCATGGGCTAATTTTCATTGAACTGAACTATACCCTTAAATACTTAACTAATACTTTATTGAGAGTATTCAAGTCTGTACATGTAGGTGCAATGTTTCTGATAGTCAACGGAATGTCTAAAGAGGACCATCAAAGTCTAATTGCCTATCTAAATTCACTCATTTATTTCATGATCATATATTATATTTAAAACATGCAATTTTTTGCCATTACTAAAAGACAGCAGCCATAACGAGATAAACTGAAATGCATGGCTTTTTAACACTACTTCTCTTTACAAATTTGAAGGCTGCTTATTGGATCAGTAAAGGTCATATTTTGTGACTACACATTACAGAGGACTTACCTACTAGCGTTCTGGCTTGGTACAACCACATTAAGTACAGCATTAGTTACAAACCAACTAGCAGTTACTAAGAACCCACTTGTGGACTTCATTTAACAAATTTAATAGACTTTACGAATGGTTGGTGCAACCATACCCAGGTCTCTGGTCCTCCTCTTATACTCATATATGTGTTTACATGGGGGAGGCCAGGTGGGCCTCAGTGTCACCATTGTGGGAGAAATGAAGTGGCCAAATGCCTCTTTTAAAACCCATTTGAAGGGTAAACATTGGAGCAATTAATTGCTCAGAACTGCACACAAGTTGGGTGGAGCACATCAGCGAAACACCAACAGCTTTCGCCTATTACGTCCAAGTTTAGAGTCACTGGTTTAAAATCACACTCAAGAGGATGGATGTTTTCTTGCTAAAAGCAGAAGGGCACTTTAGTCAAGTGTTTACTTGAAGGACCATTGAAGATTAAAGAAAAGAGGGGTGGGTTTTTTGACTGAGCACACATGAATAAGAGGGTCTCCATAAAGCACTTTACGTAACAAGAGAGATGTACAACATCTCAACCTTATGTAAATGTTCTCCATGTGTGTGTTGAAGTCGGTATCATCTAATGTAGCTTCTCCATCACAATCATAGCATCAGAGGATGAAATCAAGTGAATTGTCAAGTGGGTCCAACAATAACAAGCTCCAATCCAATTTACAGCATATCCTGGTATATAATGATAAAACTCTAGTCCGCTTTTAAAAGATCAAAGGTGCCAAAAACTCTCACAAGATTCCGGCTGTACCGTTTTGTAATGGTCCACAAGTTAACAAGTCTCATTTTTAACATACTTTAAATAATACCACGACACCACTGCACTGCTTTCTGAGATGGAGCTCATACTTATGAAACGGCACACAAAATTACAGCGCTTGAAGAACCACAGTGAACACAACACCACAGAGCACGATGGAACTGTGATAATCAGAATGTGTCTTGTTGTTTTTGCGGTCTTAAGCAAAGTTTCCTGCATGGAGCGCTGAGCAGAATAAAACCAGAATAATATAATCCGTTCCCTCAAACCAGCCGTCCACTCGTGAAATAAAAGGTCTTATGTAAAATTATATGCAGGAATCTTTGCTGTCATCAGGAATGGAATGTCATAACGTCGTTTTATCTTCACTTTTCTAAATCCCTCTCTTCGTATTTTGTGATAAATGATTGTTCTTCATTTAGCTAGTAGTTTTCAAACACTCAGATTCAACCGCTAAAACATCTGACAGTCATTTTCTGAGGTGTAAGTGCTGTAACTTGTGGTTTGCAATGGAAATGTCCTGCGTTGTTGAGAACAATTTCTAATCTGTCACTTTGAATCTTTCTCTTCTTTTGCCAGGGAATGCTAGGACCAAAAGGAGATAAGGTATATTCACCCTACAACACATTCCAGCATGATAAATGTACAATTTATGGAGCATAACAATGATAGTTTTGCTCTAACTGAAGCATTTTGAGATTGAAAAAAACTAAGTGCTAATTGTGGCTCTCTCCACAGGGTGACCAGGGAGACATAGGGCCCAGGGTGAGTGTCACGTCTCATTTTTTTTGCTCAGTTTCTTCAGAAGTCTGAGTTTACTGAGTTTGCACTGATCTGAGGATGCCTCTTGACCCGGAAGTCAATTTAAGCCATTTCCTTTCAGATGGCAAGGCTTGGTTGCTTACAGTTTTACATTCTGATCTTTATCTGTTAAACTAATTCAAATTACAACCTCAATATGGGATCAATCACTGTTCGTCTGCCTCCACCAAGCCTGTTTTCACCTCATCCACAGGGAAAAAACCGTGAGCCTTGACAAATCAGGAATCCGTCAGTGAAGATCGTACCACTTTTCTATCTATATCGACTCAAGCTATCATTTAAATCATTTGGCTCCCCGTGCTTCTTTTCCACCATACCTCATGACCATTCAGCACAATTAGAAACATGTGCATTGGCTGCTCTCTTTCTTTATGTTAAGAACATGTGTTGTATGCACTACATTGTTTTTGCTTCACGCCATCACAGTTTGACAGTAGAAAAATGAACCAAATCATTTGGGGTGGTGACATAAGCCGTCAGGAAAAGGAAAACAGCATCTCCCATGGGCCGTGTTCCTCTTTTTTTGTGGATGTAAGAGTCAAATTAGAGCTTTTTCAACTCCACTTAAGAAGGAGGAGTATGACCCTTGGAATCCATTAAAGCTCTCATGGGACGAGGGCCCATTGACCTGGAAGTCGATTAAAGCCGTGTTTCCTTCCAGATGGCAGGACTTGGGTTTGTAGTGCAGGTGGATAGTTGACCTTATGCTTACTCTTGACTTGTGACTTTTGCCCTTTGCCCAGACACAGAAGAAGCAGATCAGACTCACAAAGTAGTCTTTGTGTCATCAGAGGTAGCTGAGAAGAATGTCCTGCAAAGTCGTATGTAGGGTTGTGCACCATTCAGAATTGAACTGAGAATACTGTTTAAATTCCAGTTCAGTTCCTGAATTTGAACTGATGTAGCAAACAGGATGCAGAATTGCAATTTAAAGAAATTCAGAGTTAGTTAGTCTGTTAGTCTGAGAAACGTTGAATGTTGACTTGACAAAGACTTATTTGAAAGTTCTGGGAAAAAGACTGAAAAGTTTTATAGAGAGGGCCTTACTGATTTATAGATTATTGAGATCATAGCATCGACACAGAATATCCCTCAAAACACTGCCCTCGGGTGCGTTTCCCATACAACAATGTAATTAAGATGTAATGTTCGCCTTTATTTCTCAAATGGAAGTCCGAAAAAATAAATGTACAGGATTATGATTTATTCACAGTGGAGTACTATGATAAAATATCATATGCTTGGTATGATAAGAATAAATGCTGCCGTAAATAACGACCCAATTCAAATGTTTACGTGCTTTTCATTGCGTGATGAAATATATTGCTCTTGAAAATACAAGAGCATTTAAAGAAATGAAGTCTAGAAATGCATCCAAATTATAGCAAAGCGCAGCCGTACGGTGCTCTGCAGTGGTCAAAAAGGATATAAACAGTGAATTTTGAAGTTATATATTCTTGTAAACTCAGAGATGTGGATTTGGACAGCAATTAAATTACCACACGACCGGGGTGTTTGTCTAAAGCAGTAGGTAATTCGGCCGGGGATTTTTACGTGGGTGTTGGGAGACTGACTTGCCCCTGTAAATGATGACAATACCTTCCAACCGCACGAGAAACAATTACCGGGGCTTCAGCCAACTCCTTCACCACTAACGGAGCGAGCTGGAAAATCAAACTTTTCCCGGGACACAACATCATGGCCACCAACAAAACTCAGCAAAGATTGTTCTTGCTCCGGCTTTAACTTCTGGATATTCGGCAGCAGTGCCACAACGGAATGAATGGCTTCGCTCCCATTTTTCTTCGCCAACATTACTGAACTACAACTCAAACTAGCGCACAACATCAACGTCATCGTTCTCAGCCACGTCCTCTGTTCGCTGATTGGACTGGTAAAAATGTGCTTGGAGAAAACATAAGACTATACCGCAGGCCCAGACGGAGTACTGAAGGAAAATGAAAATTGGGCGGAAGTACATAGGAGGGCGGAGCCAGGCTATTATTTACTTAAACCAGATGCTAACGGGGAGATTGCGTTGGTCATTATGGAAATGATCACACGCAGAACTGTCCTCTCCCATCGGCGTATTTATGGAATTGCGCTCTCAGGCTAATTTGCCCTGTTTAGTAAATCTGGCCCTATGCTTCTAACCACAGTTTGAGAGCTGTCGTTCAGACCACACAACTTTGCGATGCTGTTTGCGAATGTTCGCTGGAACTATGGTTTTCGGGAAACACAGACTCGTTGAACTATGCTGATAACGACAGAACTTGTGACCATAGTTGGCTAACAATGCTTTTGGGAAACACCCCAGAACAGCCAAGCAACAAACTATAAACTACTTAGAAACTGCATAGCAATATATAGCAATAGAAACCATGCAAATCACCTTAGCATCATGGTTTTCTGCTGACAATGCAGAAATCTAAGCACACTGTGGTTGTTCTCTAGACCCTTTCAGTACAGTTCCTGCAGAGTGTTTTAATACACAGAAAAATCCTTGACACTCTGCGAGAAAGGAAAATCATGAAAAAAGTTTCTCCAGGGAAAAAGTAGCCTTTCTTCGTGAATGCATTGCAGACCTATCTAACCGCAACTCTAAACATAAACCTCATCACCATGTGCACTCATTGAAAGTTAATCATATCCAGAAGGTGTATGGGCTTGGTTTCTTAAAACAGAAGAAGAATAGCCAGAATAACTCACACAGGATTCAGTTTCAAGTTGAAGCTCAGAAATACAATGTGAGATGTGAGAGCCCTCCATTATATGTATCCTAACAGTGTCATTCTCCGAATCATCTCCTCTTTCCCCCTTACATAATTTCCTGCCTCCGTTTTCTTCTAAATGACCTCTGACCTCCCAGGGACCACCGGCCTACGCTGCCTCTGCAGGCCTGCTCAGTAATCAGATTCTCACGGTTAAGGTTTGTCCCTCTCAGCCTATCATCCCTGCATCTCCTGACACATGTGGCCATCCATGTTCGCAAACATCTGTGCCTTCATACCTTACTCTGTTTCACTCTTTTTTCCACTTCTCCTTTGTTCCCACAACCCTTGTGCTGAGAGAAGACTGTGCAGGCTGAATATCTGTTTCTCCAGCTGTGATTACTGGCATCCCTGCTTTGTTTCTTATGCACTCTGTCCATCTTTCTTATTATCCGTCCGCTGCCGTCAGATGGTCTTCCCTCACAATGAGCATGGCTTTCTCTCGGCTACAGCTGACCATCACACATTTCACAGGCGCCTTCTAAAGGTAGAGCCAGACTTGTGCATGCCTTGCTGCTTTTCTCGTTTTCTCCATTTCTTCTGTGTGCCCTTGTCCTCAATTAGCAAATCTGGCAGTTTACAATGTTGTGTTGCATTCCTGTTTTGAATTTCAAAGAGAGGGTAATTGTTGTGTTTATTGACAATAGTGACGAAAACATGTTTGCTAGACCACAGCAAATAATCAAGCCAAGATAGCTTTTTGCCCTTTTATTTGGCAGTAGAAGTGTTTTGCATTATCTTAGTATGTTAAACAAGGAACCAAAGACATTTCTTTATAGATAGCTCTTTGAAGCTTTGGCCCCGGAAACATTTTACATGCTGCATCTGAATACCGAAACCAAACTGTCGGTTTCATCATTGCTTATATGAGATGAAGTGAATATGAAACATGATTAGTATGCATGCTAAGTAAAGAACCTATTTGAGTAACCTTAAGACTATGTAGATCAGAAGCAACAACAAAGCTCTTTTCAAAGACAATATTCAAAAATACTTGTTCGCTCTCTTTCTGTAGGGTGATCAAGGTCAGGCTGGGCCCCCAGGTCCCCCAGGAACACCTGGTCCCAGAGGGCCTCCAGGAAACACAGGCAGAGATGGGCCACAGGGCCACCCAGGAGAGCCGGTGAGACACTCGCTTTCTATCTCTCGTGGTCTCTTGTGCCTGTGTCTTTACTGGGCTCACTCATTCTACAGCTGTTGTGACTCATATATGAGTCACACTGTGCTGACGACCCCTGCTCAGAAGACCAGGTGCAGCTTCTCACTGAGCTGAACCCTGTGCTCAGTGTTGGGTTCAGACATACTGCATTTCCTTCTACACTTGCGTTCTTGGCAGATGCTCCCAAATCAACTTGGTTTAAAATATGCGCATATTGTGTAGGACAGGTAGCTGTAGAATATGATTCAAATGCAATGGTTGCTAAAGTGTTCTGACTAGGGTTTAGTGCATTGCCAAGTGGTTTACATTGTGTAAATGCTGTGACACACCAAGCCAGTGGTCAGCTGTCAACCAATGTTGGGCCATTGTTGAATGGATATTGGCCCAGTGTTTGCGGTGGGTTCCACACAATTGGCACTTTATCTTTGGCACACTATTAGCCTGACGTCGTCATACTCAATTCTAGTCAGAATTTGAGTCTGATACTGCTCCGTTGGGCTGTGATTATGGGGCGTGTTTCAACCGAACCAGGAAAGACCTCAATTGGATAGACCTACAACCAATCAGAGCAATGGAGTGACGCAAAATGTTAGTTGTCAAATGTCAACAGAACTCAACTCAACAGAACTCAACACGTGTTGCCAAGTTGCAGGTTTTTCCATGTCCGCGGGTAGAAGCGACCCCAATTATGTGATATACAGACCCAGGAATGCGAATTTTAGCAGGCAGCCCTGCCAAAATAACACAAATTTTACCCCCCAAATGCCATTTTATTTCCGGAGTACACGTCCCCCCACATCAAAACTCCAAAAAGCACAACAAGTGTATCGTGAGAAAACTTGTTTAAACAATTTTCAGCCCATTTCAAACCCACATGGGCCCCACATACAAATGTTGTCTGGTTTAAAGCTGGGACCGAGATGGGTCTTGTGCATGTTGCCCACTTGGGTCCCACCTAGTGCCAGGTGCAATCCTGCATGGGTAATTAACATGGGGCCATTATGGAACCCGCGGACAATTAAATGTTGGCTGGGCAAAAATTTGCGTTGCATTTACAATCATGTGAAAACAGGGGGTGCAGCAGCACCCCTGTAAATCATATGAAGCCTCAACATGCTGTTCTCAGTAATGCATTATATAACAGTCTGTGAGGTAGGATACTTGGTGATTGATGTGCAGCTCCAGAGTATGCAACTCTGATGGTTTCTGCATTTGTAGTAAATGTCCTGTTTTCCTCAGCCAGTTTATCCCAACATATGTTATACACTTTGTTTCCTTTTCAGACTACCATCTAAACCAAACAAAGAATAGTGCAGTGATGAACGGCAACAATTCTCACCCTGCTCTCTGCCTCATATTGGGAGCAGATGTTCATGGGTCAAGAAGCTCAAAGGCCATTTCCTGTTATTGTGTCTCAAATTGTGTTTATATGCCTAAGTGAAACCACCTCATTAGGCCTGATGCCATGCCTTTGTCCTTCTCAGATGTGCCAGGGAACATGACAGACATTGCACTGCGGCACAAACCCAGCAAGCAATAGCCGTCATTTCACCATCTCGGATAACTACAGACCAGATATAGTCTGGCTATGAGTAACCCACTTCTAGCTAAAAAATAACCTTGTAATGAGGTTAGTTGTCATGGGAAGAAGGAGGCGGGAACCGGCGAACGTTCACAAACTTTTACTCAAATAAAACAAACAAAATACAAAGTAAAAGCGGCAGCCCCTCACGGACGACTGCTGCACACACACACATCACAAAACTTAAATAAAATACAACATAAAATCCAGGCCTGGTCCTCTCTCGTCCTTCACTGTCGTCGCTCCTCCTTTTATGCGACCGAGCTCCTCCGTGAAACACGTCCCGCTCTCACGATCCCTCGGCCTCGCTGCTTGCCACAAACCTTGAATTTGGTTACATGTCGTTTTTGTCAAAATAACTTACATATGATATTCCATCATATAAGCAAAGTCAACAGTGCTTACAAGGTGTTAGGTTTCATTTCTTTGACACATTCATGTTCTAGGTGACCAGTCTATTCTTGGGCTATGGTTAGACATCTATTACATTGACCGTCTATTACATTGACCAAATTACATAACACTGACCAAATATTGCCTTGTTTTAGCCTAGACATCAGGACTGTGTTTGGATGGCTATTAGATGTCTTTTAAATGCAAAATTGCTTACTGGTATTGAGTGCCTATAGGAATACATGTCTTACAAATCTGACTTTAGGCAGGTGTTTTTTGAATCCCTAGGTGGCTTGAATATGTCCTTGGAAGCTTACAGGATGTCTGCCAGAAATGTCTGAAATAGATGTTTAAATGGCCGCTGTGACTGTTGTTTTGGTGGGTTCCAAAATGATTATTATTGAATAATTATTCAGCTTATTGGCTGAATAACCCTGTCTCTGTTTAGAGAAAGAACCTGCCGCACTTCAGAGCTGCTGTCTGTATCGAAAAATGTGCACACATTTGGATCATCTTCACTTTTTTGTTCACAGGATATGATTGAAAATAAATCATTAAAGTAGTTGTACTATGTTCTAACGCGGCCTGACATCTAGTGGACAGTCAACAGAGCAAGCCTATGCCTGTTTCTTTAAAAATGACTCATTCCTTGTGTTTGCTTTCTAATTAACAGGGTCCTCCTGGAAAAGATGGAAATGAGGTAGAAATGTATATTTGTGTTTACTTATATAAACTCACATTTAATCTTAAATCTAAATTAATGAGTGACTTATAATATCTTAATGACATACTGACTTATGTAATATACATTTTTCCCCTACAGGGACCAAGAGGGCCACCTGGCATGCAGGTAATATGCCTGTGTGTGTGTGTCTACAAACATATGTGAATCATATGCAGTGGTCCCTAAATGATTTGGACACTTCAGCCACAATTAAATATGAATGCTGCAATAATATAAAAATAATCAAACCAAGTGGCATTTATTTTGAAGACTTATAGCACAATTACAAAGCAGAACAGATACAATATTTGATTACAAAATCAATATCAATTGTTTTCTCATTAAGGGTACAAATGGTGTCAACGGCATGCCTGGACCACAGGGCCCTTTAGGGCCAAAGGTTAGATTTTCACCCCCTCCACCTTTTTCTTCTTCTTTTCTCATGCACACAAAGACAACCATAATTTCATGCAGGCATTGTTTTTGTGTATAGGGGGATCAGGGTGCTCCAGGTACTGAGGGGGGGAAAGGGATTGATGGATCCCCTGGCATGAAGGTGAGCTGTCTGTTGAGAAGATAGTAATTGTAAAAGTAGATGCAGTTGTTGTGTTTATGAGATATAGTTGCATTTAGGTCAGTTTATTGGGTAAATGCAGATATTAAATAATACAGTGATCATGATCCTCTCTTTCTTTTAGGGTGAAAAGGGAGATGTTGGGGATCCAGGACCCCAGGTGAGTGTTTATTAAAGTCTTTTCCCCATTACATATTTCTGTTCTCTTTGAACACCTCAGATGCTTGACAGGCAATTTCCAACCTTCTCTCTCTCAGGGTTTGCCTGGAGAGAAAGGAGCTACTGGCTTCACAGAAAATGCTGATCTGGCTGCTAGACTCAAAGCACTGCAGGTACATTTTAGTCAGAAAAAAGGTCAAATCCTGTGTGACGACCCTTCTGTTACCTCAAGTCTTTTGTATTAATATTTTTTTCCCGTACCAATAGGGGCCTCCAGGCCCTCCAGGAGAGCAAGGGCCAAAAGTGAGTGATATATTTTCATTGAATTGTCATACAGCAGTTTCCATTGCTGGAACATTATAACATTAATTTCAAATATGTATTTGTAACAGGGAGAAATGGGCTTGCATGGAGAGCCAGGACCTGAAGGAAAGCAGGTTGGTTCAGGCATTCTGATTATACTTAAGCCGGGTGCACACTGTACGATTTACTATAGTCCTTTACGACTGTTGCTTGTCAGACTGTACGAACATGATCCCAGTTGTAACTTAAAGGAACACGCCGACTTTTTAGGACTTTAGCTTATTGGCCGTATCCCCCAGAGTTAGAGAAGTCCATTAATACCATTCCCATCTCCGTGTGTGCCATAACTCTGTCTGACGCACACACCGCTAGCCTAGCTTCGCACAAAGACTGGAGGTAAATGGCTCCATCTAGCCTACTGCTCAATAAGTGACAAAATAACTCTGGGGGTTACGGTGAATAAGCTGAAGTCCCAAAAAGTCGGCGTGTTCCTTAAAGCAATGTCACACAGTGGATCTCAGTCCTGTACAGCAGTCAAGATGTGCTAAAAACGGATGCACACAAAGATTCGTCTAGAGTTTTACATCAATCCATGACACGTTTAGTGACTGTGCTGCATTTTCTTGAAAAGAAACCTGGGGGAAAACAAAGGCAATGTGTGTGGAGCAAGGGGTGGTTTGTTGTTGCCTCACTAATTGCATCATAAAGTTTGGCATACCTATTAGTTTTTGATTTGATGGTTGTGGTAGGAGGTCACAATATAGGACTGCGAGTCATATCTTCTGACACACTGCCAGAATTTCGTCTGAGGTAAAATTTGAGCATAATGGTCATTAAGGGTATGCAATTTTCGGAATGGCTAGCAATAGCAAATTAGCTTTGAAAGCATTAGATCACCAGATCCCACCCTCCCAACAGAGCATCTCCAAAGCTCTGGGACTGTCTGTCTACAACTCTGCATAGCCTTAGGGAACGCACCATTGACGTGATATTTGCATGAGCAGGTGCGCTGAGGTATGGAAATACATATGTTGACAGGCAGGTAGGACATCGTGAATGCAGTGATCGGATTAAAAAAAGTTTTGCTCCTGAGATTTCCATAATGATATATGTACATGTTTTAGTATTTAGACCACTTCTATTGATTGCTATTAGGAGGTGAAGAGAGTTTCAACCAGTATAACAAAAATAAAACAACCTTACCTTTAATCAGCTGTCGGTGAACATGTCAAACTAACGATCAAAGACTTCAGATATTGACCTAGGATCCGAGGAATCTTTTAGGATTCACAAAATTTGTCTCAGACAGCCAAATCATGGCCAAAATCATACAGTGTGAACCCGGCTTTATAGTCAAGTATACTGCATTACATAGTGTGATGTCTCATCAAGGGCCATAAGGGAGAGAGAGGTGATGCAGGAGAGCCTGGAACAAAAGGAGAAAGGGGGGATATTGGGCTAACAGGGCCTTCAGTGAGTATTTACAACATATAACATGTTATGTTTACTGATGTTTACTGCAAGGATTATGTTATTGTATCTTGGTGTTTTAGGGGGCAGAAGGGCAAAAAGGAGATAAAGGAGACTCTAGGCTCGAGGACAATTTGGTGAGTTTAACGCACACTCTACATTTTACAATATGAAGAACCTAATCCTGATATATTTGAATGGACTGATCTTGATAACTCTCTTGTAGGCCCAGATTATCTCTTTGCCTGGTCCTCCTGGACCCCCTGGGCCTTCTGTAAGGAATACGGTTTACAACTAGTTCAGAAGTATTTTGTTAAGGAAGGCTAACTAACCATTTACTTTCTTCCAGGGATATCATGGATTGCCGGGACTCAAGGTGAGACTATGAAGTACTGTTGAAAAGGAAAAACCCTTTCTGGTGCATTTTGTGGTCATGCCAACTTAAATGTTTAACAAAAATGTATAATGTAACACAGGGAGAGCCTGGTGAGGCAGTTAAAGGAGAAAAGGGGGACGCTGGAGAGAGAGGTCAATCTGGGCAACGGGTAAGTTTTGTTACAAAACCAATATGCAGAAACCACTCCAAGACTCGTATTGATGTGAAAAGCCTGGACAGATACAATTGTGCTGGTTGTGCTTAGGGTCTTCAAGGCTTTCCAGGGTCTAATGGCTTGGTAGGCCTGCCAGGTGCAAAAGGTGAAAAGGTCAGTGTTTGTACACTTTAAAAAGACGAGACAAAAAAAGTATAAAAATACTACAAATAACACAAATTCTTCTCTCACTGTGGTTTGTTTTCAAGGGAAAACAAGGTGAACCAGGATTAGATGTAAGAGATTATTGTACTATTGGTTAAACACTTGAGTATATGAAGTAATTTCTTACTGAACATGGCTCTCCTGTGACAGGGTTTCCCAGGGCTTCAAGGAGAGAAGGGGGACAGAGGAGACAGGGGAGAGAAGGTTAGAGAAACAAATGCTTTATTTTTAATTACTGTTTGTATGTGGGTAAAACTGTATATTGTTATAAAATCAAATCTGAAGTCTTTTGCATGCTGTTCTTTATGTAAAAGTATTTCCTTTTTTTTTAACCATATCTCTCCTCGGTGCCCTTCTTCATGTCTCCTCACAGGGTGAAAGAGGCTCAATAGGAAAGAAAGGTCTGAAAGGACAGAAAGGAGAGCAGGGACCTCCAGGGCTTGATCAGCCTTGTCCTGTGGTATGTCATGAAACCCTGTTTATGTTGTTTGGAAAAATAAATGCAATGTTCTTTTCTGTCTCTTTAATGCAAGTGAAAGGCAAATTCAGCTCTGTGTGCATGAGTTTACTACAGCTAGGATTTGACATGAATGGGTTTTACTGACAGGACACCAATGGGGTTTGAGAACATGGTGGGGAGGCAAGGGCTCCATCGGATGCCCCCTGCCCTTTGGTACAGTATTTTTATCTTGTGTTTGTGCCCACATCATTTGATGTTTCCATCCTGGTGCTGTGGGTTCCTCTGTCCACCACCATGTGATCTGATTCAGATGGCTTGGCATAGACCAGAGCTTCTGAACTACTTCATCAAAAGTGTTCTTATAATCTCTAAATTTGCAAGGCAAAGTTTTGCCTCATACAGAATTGAATTCTAACAAAGGGCATGCAAAACTGCACATTCAAAATCAACAACCATGTTGAGTATTTGAACAGTATTCCACTCAGTGCCTGTCAAGGAAGCACTCTCAAAACATTGACAATTTATTCACCTCTGTTAACACTTTGTCCTAAATATTAAAAATAAAGCTACAATAAAATCGAGATAAATTGGATTTATCACCCTCACTAATTACAGGCTAGCTGGTTCATGGACAACTAGTTGACCATCCTATCTGATCCCTAATTCTAACTCCAGTGTAAGTGTTTATCTAATCTATGCCTTGCCCTGTGAGATATAGATCACATGAGAGACATATACTGCACCCCCCTGGGTTTATGATTTTGTCTATCTGAGCTGTAGTGATGATGTAAGCATGATGTGCTGCGTTTCACATTCAGATTCACTACCAAATGTGTTCCTCTGTTGGTTAGTGTGCTTCCTTTAGTCTCACATAATCATTGGTGGCAGGCTTCATATGTGATTCCCCATTCCTTCCCGCCCCATCAGTAAGAACTTCGAAACAAATCATTGATTTCCTTTTCTTCTTTATTGACAGGGGCGAGATGGACTGCCCATACCAGGATGCTGGCATAAGGTATAATTATATATGTCATGTGGGGAATCTATGAGTCCTGCTAGTTTTCCCAACATCCTTGCCATAAAAATGAGGACATTGCATTATGACTGCTTCTTGTGTCTCCTAACAGTTTTCTCCTATTGCTCTCTTGCAGTAATGACTAACCTGGAGCATGGAATTTGTACATATTGATATATATTTTGCAAGTAACATTTGCTTTTTTTCTCCTGGTTTTTTTTTTTTAGTAATCTTTTATTTAATAAATTGGGTTTTCATACAGGAGCCCCTGCAAAAATAATGTCTGTATCTCTGCATTAACACAAGAGGGGGTCTCCACTGCCACAATAACAAGTGTAGAAAAGCAATGAAGAGAGTAGGTGCTGAGACTGTACTGATTTTGAGAAGAGATGTGAACTCAATGCTTGTGGATGCACAGAGAATGCTGCTGATGTCCTTGAGGAGAGAATGGGTCCTAAACCAATATAACCCTGAACTTTCTAACAGACTGACCAATGCATCTACATATATGACTTCAAATCATGTTCTTCACTGGCTGTCTTACTTCTCTGGGTGCCATTTGAACCGACCCCATCCATTCTTCGTTAAATATTTGCTTTGAAAGAAAGAGGCTTCCGGGGAGGGCGGCATGGCCAAGCAATCGTCTCATGCCTAAAGGACATTGAATGGGCTACATGGAGTGAGAATGCTTTGCCAAAGTTCAACTGGATGTTTCAAATGAAAGGGCTCGCCTGTACTACAGGGAGGAACGTGATGCGGACATTGCACTGGATTTGTACTGGTGTACATATGGACAAATCTGTACTCAGGAAACTTTTTTCACTTGGTCAATAGGAAAAACAGCATACTATCTTTTGTTCCATTGTTCACTAAAATACACCAGCGGAGTGGTGGGGGGGAAAGTATAATTACTGATATCATGTAGAAGTTGTTGTCTGTTTATAAGAAGCCTCACTGAATAAAACTACTTTTAGTCTTTTATTCACTGTTTTTGTGAGGGGTTGTTTGCATCCTAAACGAGCATTATATGAAGTTTGTGTAAATAAAATGGATCATTTTTACATTTAAAGACTTATAGTGTGAATAACTTTGTACTGTGCATTGTTTTGTGATCAATTGTTTTTCCCTCATTCTGTTTAATTTTTCTTTTTTCTTTAATTCGAGGGAGAGAAGTTTGGAGGAGAAAAATACATTAGGGGGAGGCTGGGGATATGATATCAAAATATGATTCAAACTAAATACAAGTTTCTGCTATTAAATGACAGCTTTTTTCCTTTGCAGCACAAACAGAAAATGCATGGTTTAGTTTCAAACACGAGGAGTGAAATGTTACAATTCACCCCATAGTCCGGGTTAGTTGTAACATACTCTGGGGTGAGATGTAACATTATGAAAGCTTTTTATTGAACACTGACTGTGTGTGTGTGTGTGTGTGTTTTACATTAGCATCATAATAATAAAACATAATAACATGCATGCTTGTGTGCGTTTTCAATATAACTCCACTCTATTTATCTGTATGTTTTACATCGGCACCTCTATAAATTGATAATTTTCTCCTAACTTCATCCTATTTTATCTCTAATGTTTACACTACTTACCTCACATGGACACAGTCCATAAAATTTCCTCATCATATAATGATGTGCGTGGTGGGAGCGGCGGCACTGACCGCAATACCGGTATATATGTCGCTTAAACAATGTTTGGAACGCCGTGCAGCGTGACACAGTGCGAACTGATTTTACTGTGGTACCGAAATTGGTGCAGAGAACTGTAAAATTGTAATGGTATTGGTACCGACTAATGGAATTTTGGTATCGAGACATTCCTAACTCACACTAGGCACAGTTGCCTTGTACCATGCCCTGGTGCAATTGTCACCCCTACCCCTGGCCTGCACTCACATTGCACTTAAAGGGGTGGTAAAACACATTCTTTTGAAGGCTTGGCTGTGTTTGTGGGGTGCACTGTAACATGTGTTCATGCTTCGTTTTAAAAAAAATTGCCTTATTTGTCATATATTTGACCTTTATTCTACACTGCTCTGTCCCTCCTTGTAAAACGGTCTGATGCTTTCCGGGTTGTATGAAGCCAGTCCCTCAAAAATACGCAGTGGGCTCTGATTGGTTAGCTGGCCCAGTGTGTTGTGATTCGCTAACCGCAGTGCACGTCGGAAACGTCACGCCCCTTACCGGAGGCTGTTCAGTATTAGAAACAACGGCGTCAATAAAACCATATGAGCCCGAATCAGACCCAGAACATTTGAGTGAAGATGATCGAGCAGAACCTGTTCATTCCTCAAGAGTAAAGACTGCGGACAATAATGATTGCTACTGAATGGCACTGTTACTTTTGTATTTTTAGAACGATTATAGCCAAATATCTGTCGCAAGAACTAACGTTAACCCAAAACGAACACTAAGCACTGACTTTAGTAAGTTAGCCAAATCACACACAGAACCATGTTTAGCATGCCTGAAGATAAACAACACATAAAAGCTCTAATCAAAGAATCATTTACACTAATGCCAGGTTCGCTGTTGAGATTTTAACGTTAATGTTTGTAAAGTTAGATGTTCGTCGGATATCGTTAAGTATGAATGAGCATTTAACAGACTGGTTTGCAGAACAGCGTTGTCATCTGTTTACTTCCTTGCTACAACCTATTACAGGAAAACACATCGATGAAAAATAAATCAGACTTACAGGTTGTGGCCCGTAAACAGCTTCTGTTTGTAAATCCAGCTTTCAGGACAAGCCGTTGTGCATATCCTGTATTGAACTCGCGAAGTTTGTGGAAGTTTGTGTTGTCCTCCGTGAAATGTGCAGCGCGCGCGTCATGCATCCACGCACCGGCAGTGTTTTTTTCACGCAGCTGACGTTGTGCAAATCTGGCATTGAAATCGCGAAGACGGTGGATGTTTTCCTCTGTTAGATGTGCTTAGATGTTAGATCTCCTCTGCAGGGAGCCCTGCGCGCGCCTGATTCCCCGCTGACTCAAACACACGTGCATATAACATGCTGTATGTTAAACGCTCTGCAACGCACCCCCGTCCCTATGAAGGCTGAACAGAGCAAGTACCCCAGACCTGCAATCCGGATGAAAATAACAGCGTTTCCTCTGCATCGCGGCAACAACACTCCAGCCTACCATACCACAACAGCGCCGCGATACAAAATGGCCTCACCCCCCCACCCCCCTATTTAATATTCTCGGAGGAGGGGTTTATGTAAATATTGAGCCTGGTGATGTCAGCAAGCCCTGGAGGAATGTGTGTAGTCGCCTACTGGCCGTTTGCTGTAGTTCTTAGAAACTGATTTCTTTAAAAGCAAATATCTCCCTTTGCTTTAAACTTTGAACGTTGTAACTTTGCAGATGTTGTTTATGCTCAAGCAGCAACATTACACGCTAGCTAAAGTTAGAATAGTGAAATCGTGGTTTACCACCCCTTTAACACTCCGGGCCGGAGCACGTTTACGTCATTTACGATACAACTTTTTGCTTTGAAGAAGTGCTTTCGCTAATAGACTGCCTAATAGATGTATAATTTATGCCGCGCAGTGATTTTCACTTGATTGTGCTGCACGTATCAGAAGATTATTACGGAGGCAGCTGACTTTGATAGATGAATTTGCAGCTTTACTTGCAAACCTTAATTCCTGTTCATCAATAAGTTGAGAACCAGACCTGTTATAAACCTTAATATACTAAAATTAATTAATTGAATTAATTGAAAAGTGTAGTATCCGAGTCGTAAGCGATCACACTGCATTTGTTAGCAATCACATTGCATGTGTACCAAGCCCGAGTCCACCTCTTCGAGTGGACCAGGGCACTGTACGGAGCGATCACACTAGTCAACTGAACCAGACTTTGGGGGTCAAACGTGCTTGGGCACGGTTTAGATCGCCTAGTGTTGAGTACACCCTGAAAACCATGACTGGTCAAGAAAAGACGCAAGTTAACTGCTAAAGAATTAAGGTGAAGAATTAGATGTGAAACCATCAGGAACCCTTTAGTCTCCAGCTCCACCATTTTTCAGAACTGCAACCTACCTGTCCTGGAGTCTCCGGAAGTACAAGGTGTCAGGATCTCAGACTTTGCTAATGTAAAGAATTATGAAACATGGCCCCCACTTGATAAGAATCACAAGCAGAAGTGTTGTGAAATATGTTAAGACTTTATTTAAATATATTAAGACTAAGATTTTTTTAAATGTTTCATAGACATACAAGTGGAGAAGGACTCTTGAGAGACCAGCAGCACTTCCTCCTGTACCGGTTTAAAGAATTTATCATCCAGGATCTGGCAGGAAGTTTTGGGAGTTCATTTAAGTCCATCTCCTACCCTGAAAGTTTGGTTTTGCTCATTGTTTGTAGCAGCTCACATCATGACTCCCTCACTCCACCGCTGTCGTCTTGAGTGACCTGTCATTTTCAAATTATCTGTTCATAAAACTTTTCCAAAAATCAGTGTTCGTTTATTTCACAAAACTTCAGCTTGTGATTCTTATTAAGTGGGGTCATATTTTAAGATTATTTACCTTAGCAAAGTCTCTGAGAATCTGACACCTTGTACTTCTGGAGATCCAAGTAGGTTGCAGTTCAGTTATAAGGATGAGGACTCACTTTGTGTGCAAGTGCTGAAGAAGCCTCAGGAGCTGAAATTCAGATATGGGTGTAGATAATCACAACAGACTAGGCCATCTTACCATTGTATCCTCCTCACACTAATACTCAATTATGTGTAAATCAAAAACACATTAATTAGTAACTGCTCAGAAATATGTTTTAGTTTATCATCAATTATGAATATAAGCCCATATGCAATCCTCAACACACATGTGGTTTCCGTAGTGTAGTGGTTATCACGTTCGCCTCACACGCGAAAGGTCCCCGGTTCGAAACCGGGCGGAAACAAATATTTGCCTTTTTATTGTTTTAAAGCATCTATAATTGTTTAACACAACATTTATTTGTACTGCCCATCTTTACTGATATATTTAATAGTACTATACCAATTGATTCTAATGAAACATGCTATGAAAATATTATTATAAAATGAGCACCCAACACAATTGTCAGCATTTGAAATCAGATGGTGGACTAAGGGGTATAGAAGGAAGAACAACAGCAGTCTAATTTTGAGTCAAAAATACACATGCACTATAAAAGAAGGAACAAGAATCAAGAAAATGTGCAGATATGTAACGACACTTACCGAGACGTAAACATAATTTATCAACAAAATATTGTATTAGACCGACAAATTATAGCCGATGATAGTTACTTTCTTGTTACATTTAGTTACTTTCTTGTGTTACATTTTGATTAGTGTACACTGTTTTATTGTCTTGTTACACAGCAAAAACCGTGAAGAAAATACAGATTACCCATAACCCCTTGCACAGTGTTTCCGTAGTGTAGTGGTTATCACGTTCGCCTAACACGCGAAAGGTCCCCGGTTCGAAACCGGGCGGAAACAACTTTTTTTTTTCTTTCATAAAACTACTCACCTTCAAAAAGTCTAGTTAAATACACAAGAAAAAGCACAAAACAAACAAACAAAAAATAAATAAATAAAAAGTTACATATACCAACACTGACAATCGACACCTTATGCCCCTCCTACCCTATTCCTAACAAAGCAAAACTCAACAGTAAAATGTCCTAAACATCAAGTTTTGTAATTACTTTGTCGTTTTTTTATATTTAAAAGCAATAAACAAATAAAAAACGCACACAAATGCATTTATAGTTGGGACTTCTATACAAACACCGAGAGACTTTTATTCTGAAATAAACACCGCGGCTGCAGAAGCAGGACTTGAAATTACATTTTCAGATACATGCTGAAGGCTTCACACTACTGCATATTGTCCAAATATGCCGGGTTTTAACTACGGGGATGATCAGGTAAATTTCAGATGCACTTAAATGGCATGTGTGTGATTTAAAGCAAGCTCAGTATATATGTTCTTTAGAGATTTCAGCTGCATCTCTGTATGAAGCTAAAAAACAGTCCTATTAATTATATTCTTTAGTAAAATGTTTATTTAAAGGACGTTTATTCTATAGAAATGTGCGTTCCGGAGAGAAAACAAAATATGAGCAAGTTGTTTGGAAACAATCATGGCCATTAGCTTGGTATCGGCGGCTCCATTGTGAGGAAATCATTCTGCCATTAATCTATTTTAAAGTTTTACGCCTTTACGAGTGTTTCCCTATTTTCTCATTCACAGTACACATTCACTTGTGAATATTCTGTAATATTATATGGATGATAGTCTTAGATACTGGTGGACAAAACAGCTGACGAATGAATAATGCGAAACTCAGCCGCATTAAAAACTGCGCAGAAGAGCGCAGCTATGATGCGCTAGAACACGTGTCTTTGTTCGGTTCAAAGCCGCTGTTTACACCGCACGGGTGAAAAAGAGACTCGCTGATCTACAGAACATAAACACACCGTCAACGTCCCGAGCGCATGTTTTATAGATCATATCGAAAGCGGGCCTAATTTGACAGCACGAGCCAGCCGTTCCAGGAGGTTTTAAGGCTTGAGTGGCGCATTAGAAATAAAGGTCTCTCCTCCAGGATATGATAACTGTAGCCACACTGAAATGAGTATCAGAGATAAAGAGCTTAACATACATTTCAAACCCGGGCACGTTGAGCTTGTTCAGGTAAGACTGTTGGAACATTTCTAATAAAGCTTCTTCAATGTATACAAGCCAACGCAACTTTATTTTAATTGAATGCCTTATCATCAAGGGAGACCGTTCTGTAGTAATTTTCTTGTTTAATTCAAAAAATAAATTCATATCATGTTATTGCTATCGACTGCTAGTTTCAGTTGTGGTGGCAGAATGCAAATCACGTTTGCATTGTTTATAACTTGCCAGCACTTTAAACTAGAATGCATGTGAGTGTCTATCTGAGAAATTATACATACTTTGCTTATGATGTTTTTCATTGGTATATTAAACCGCTGTGAGACATTGATGTGTATTGTCACTGCATTTAAACCCCCTGCTGGTAAACCCCATTAGCCACTTTACTCTTTAACTTAAGTGTCTAGATGCAAGTCAGAGTTAAAGTACAATGTGCTTGAGAGATATAAAACAATGGAAAACACAGCTTTCTTTCATCTGTACAAATTGAACAAAGTCAGTAAAATGTAAATGTAAAATACTTGTCTGACTGGAGCAAATGAAACATATTTATGGCTATAACGTTTACATACCTACAGAAATAGACTGTAAACATTGAATGGAATGAGAGAACTTTCTACATCCAAAATCCAACCCAGCGGAGTTCCACCAAATGTCCTGAGGATGGCGCTAACAACGACTAATAGACACCTGAGCGCTGCAGCTTCAGCATCGAGAACATTAGTGCCAACTTGAGGCTGTTTGAAACGTTTGCAAATCTTATCATTTAAAAATGCCAAAATGTGTATTAAAGATGCGTATACATGTCCTTTTATTTTAGAGAATTAGCTGTTTAAGGAAGGTTAGAGGTGTGTGCGCTCACGCACGAGGCTGAAAGCGATGCTAGTTTAACACCGATGTATTCTATATTACCATGAGCTCAGTGCACTATAACAATCATAGACTAAAAAAAGTTGACTAAATTGTCATTTAAACAATTACAACCAACAAGATACATTTCAATTAACAACACAACATCTTTCAAATAACAAAACATAAAGTACGATTTAACTTAACTTACCTGATAACAAATCAAACGACGTTTTAACGTTTGAGGAAAATTTGAAGTCCTGTCACGCACTCCACTTAACTCTAACTTCAATAAGTTCATCAACAGGACGATAGCTAATTCTGATAAACTTCTCAAAAACGTAATATCATACCTTTTTTCGTTTGTTTTGCTGTTTTGAGAGTTGTCAGTCACAAAAAAAAAACAATTATTCATCGACGCTGGCTTTTTCCATCAGTTGCATTAGACACGACGAATGGATATCATCTGCCAATGATGTTATAGGGGCGTGTTCAGACTCTGTGACGGGCGGCTCTCATTGGTTTTCAGTTGTGCCAATCACATCTCGGACCTGATATCAACATCGACTCAGTATAATTTAAAAACAATTTCTTAAACACGATTTTTTGTTTTATAAAATGTTAATTACGAATAATTAAAAAAACATTCACATGTCTAAAGAGCGCTTTATCTGTAAAGCATTTGTTGTCTACAAACATCTTAAAACAGGCAGTTTTACATACATTCTAAACCATAACCATCTTTAAGACCTTTTAACATCTGACTGGGAACATTTTAAAGGTTTATTTCAGATGGAAAAATACATCCTGCAGATAAAAACATGCACACATCAAATTGACACCTCTGCTGTGTATGTGTATATGCTATTAGGGTAAATTGAAACTCTTCTGTCATTTAGGATGAAGTCTACACGCCATACCGGCGTGTGCTTGTGACTGGTGCAACAGGGCTACTGGGCCGTGCTGTTTATAAAGAGTTCAAGAACAATGACTGGGATACTTTGGGATGTGGCTTCAACCGTGCCCGGCCTTGTTTCCTGAAGTGTAATCTCTTGGATGAAGATGCAGTGCGAGGGGTCATTCAAAGCTTTCAGGTAACTTGTGCTCTATCACATTATTACCCTAACCCTAACAAGTAAGATCACCCACTGCTATTCTCTTACAACCAACACATGTGTAACGTGTTTTTCTCCATTTTGTGAATGTCAGCCTCATGTCATTGTGCACTGTGCTGCCGAGAGGAGGCCAGATGTGGTGGAGCGTCATACTGAAGCAGCCATGAACCTGAATGTGCATGCATGCACTACTCTGGCCAAAGAAGCAGGTCAGTAAAGTGACACATCTGTTAGATACGGTTAAAAATGCAACATTTGTAAAGTTCTCCATACTACCTTTCCATAGGTAGCATCGTCCTCATCTACATCAGCACAGATTATGTTTTTGATGGACGTAATCCTCCCTATGGAGAAAACGATGCCCCCAATCCTTTGAATTTGTATGGGAAGTCCAAGCTAGAGGGTGAGAGAGAGATTCTCAGACACTGCCCAGGTATATTCTGTTTTTCAACCACATCTGAAACCATCTGCTATTTTTGTCTTCATTAAAAAAATAGAAAAAAAAACAATTAAAAAGTTAGTTCACCCAAAAATGAAAATTCTGGCATTAATTACTCACCCTCATGTCGTTGGACACCCGTAAGACCTCCGTTCATATTCGGAACACAAATGAAGATATTTTAGTTGAAAGCTGATGGCTGAGAAAGGCTTCAGATAGGCCTCCATTGGCATTCAGTACATTGACACTTCCAATATCCATGAAAGGCACTTAAAACGTCGTTACAAAGTCTATCTCACCACAGTGGCTCTACAATAATTTTACGATGCGACGACAATAGTTTTTGTGCGCAAAAAAAATCAAAATAACACCTTTATTCAACTTGTTCTCGACTTCCGTGTATGCCTCCACGACGCATGCGCGATAATATGACGCAGATCCGGCGTTCGGACACATGACCCAGAAGCGATTTGTTTACGAGCAGAGGAAGACGCGCGTGTCTAAGCTGTTGGATTCTACATTGATCGTGCTTTAGGTCTCGGCGTAGTGCTCAAAATGGGGCTTAAGTGTGTATTTCATGGATTTCCGAACGCCGGCGCTATGTCATATTCTCGCGCATGCGTCGTGGAGGCACACACGGAAGTCGAGAACAAGTTGGATAAAGGTGTTATTTTGATTTTTTTTTGCGCACAAAAACTATTGTCGTCGCATCGTAAAATTATTGTAGAGCCACTGTGGTGAGAGACTTTCTAACAACGTTTTAAGTGCCTTTCATGGATCTTGGAAGTGTCAATGTACTGAATGCCAATGGAGGCCTGTCTGAAGCCTTTCTCAGCCATCAGCTTTACACTAAAATATCTTCATTTGTGTTCCGAATATGAACGGAGGTCTTACAGGTGTCCAACGACATGAGGGTGAGTAATTAATGACAGAATTTTCATTTTTGGGTGAACTAACCCTTTAAGTTCGATTGAGGCATGAGAGCCTTGCCTCAATAATATTAGGAGAGCATAAAATGAATAAAACCAGTCTCTGTTCTGTCTGTGTTTGCTCTGAGCAGGTGCAGCTATACTGCGAGTGCCCATTATGTTTGGAGAGGTGGAGAAGGTTGAAGAGAGTGCAGTGACCATTTTGTGGGACCGTGTTCAGGAGGGAGCCGAGAGTTGCACCATAGAACATTGTCAGCAACGCTTCCCCACCTACACTAATGATGTGGCACGCGTCTGTCGGAACATGGCTGAGCGAGCCCTTCAGGTGAGCCCCTTTGGTGTATACTTCATAGCAGGGGTGTCAAGCTCAGTTTAGGTCAAGGGCTGGATTGAACTAAAAGTCACTTTGGTGTAACCACATAGAGAATGCATGCCCAAGTCACGTTAATTAAATCCAGAATCAACCACTCATTTCAATCAATACAGCATGTTTCTGTCGCCCGCAGGATCCGTCATTGCGTGGAATCTTCCATTACTCTGCCAAAGAGCAGATGACCAAATATGAGATTGCCTGTGCAATAGCAGACGCTTTCAACTTGCCGAGCAGTCATCTAATACCAGTGAGTAAAAAAAGAACAGAAACTGTGGGCTGAAAATATACCATCATCATGTCCTCTGTCCTTCCTACAGTCGGTACAGTCCAGGGTTGGAATGTATTCAGATGACATTTTTTATAATGTAAAGATGATTTTTGTTAATAAACTGTTATTTAGCAGGGGACAAATATTGCCCCTTAATAGAAAAGTTAATTTCTGATCCTGGTACAGTCTGTATATACATTCCTTACTCTTGCATGTAACCACAGGCATATAAGAGCTATATGTGGAATGTTCATGTAAACATATTCCTTTTATAGTAAAAAAATATATTTTACTTCCCTACTTCTTGACTGCAATCTTTGTGTTCAGTGTGTGTTATACTGAACACAATATTTGTGTTATTTAATGTGATAATCTGTTTTGATCATTAACCTGTTATATATATATGTGTGTGTGTGTGTGTGTGTGTGTGTGTAGATGACAGAACAGCCTGCTGGAGCAGGGGCTCAAAGGCCACAAAACGCCCAGTTAGAGTGCTCACGATTGGAGCTCCTCGGCCTGAGTGTGGAGTCCACCCCTTTCAAGACTGCCATAAGGGACAGCCTATGGCCCTTCCAGCATGACAAACGATGGAGGCAGACCGTCTTTCATTAAGGCAACGACTAAATCCCAAACTCCAGAAGAAAACAGGGCCACACTCTTGTTTAGCATTTAAATATTTCACTGAAGCATCAATCCTATTTCACAGACCTGAATTAAAACAGTTCCTCGCTCTTTATAGGTACAGCAGCTTTGCTTGATGTTGAAGTATACATTTATTATAGCCAACCGGTATTTCACCTTTATGTGTTTTTGTGTGAGTTGCACTTCAGATTATTGAGTCCTCAACTGTATTTTGTGTTTCTTTCCTAAGTTGTATTAGTTTATGTAAATGACAAGTTGAAGACAAGAATCTTTAATAAAGGAAGAGATGATATCCTCAGTTACTGCTATTTCCTCTTTTTTTAAATAATAATAATAATAATACAAATAAATTCATAAAATAATAATAAACACCAGGGTACCGCTAGAGGTTGCTTATACAAAATTAAGGCATAGCTTGATGATGCTGTGAATGAGCGTGGAATCATGGGAGTCCAGAAATCATGTTCATGAATGAGCGAATGTACAACCCCAAATCAGAAAAAGTTGGGACAGTATGGAAAACGCAAAAAAAAAAAAAAAAGTGATTTCTAAATTTACTTTGACTTGTATTTCATTGCAGACAATATGAACACAAAATATTTCATGTTTTGTCTGGTCAACTTCATGTCATTTGTAAATATGCATCCTTTCCTGTCATTCAGACCTGCAACACATTTCAAAAAAAGTTGGGACAGGAGCAATTTAGGGCTAGTAATGAGGTAAAATGGTTAAATGATGTGATTTGTAACAGGTGATGTCAACAGGTGATTGTAATTATGATTTGGTACAAAAGCAGGATCCAAGAAAGGTCTATTCCTTTAGTAGCAAAGATGGGCCGAGGATCGCCAGTTTGCCAACAAATACGTGAGAAAATTATTGAAATGTTTAAAAACAATGTTCCTCAAAGAAAGATAGGAAGAGATTTGGATATTTCACATTCAACTGTGCATAACATAATTAAAAGATTCAAGGAATCTGGAGGAATTTCAGTGCGTAAAGGACAAGGGCGCAAGCCTAAGCTGAACAACCGTGATCTCCGATCCCTCAGGCGGCACTGCATCAAGAATCGTCATTCTATAAGCGATATCACCACATGGGCTCATTACTACTTTGGCAAACCTTTGTCAAGTACCACAATACGTAGTTACATCCACAAATGCCAGTTAAAACTGTACTGTGCCAAAAGGAAGCCCTATGTTAACAGTGTCCAGAAGCGCCGTCGACTTCTCTGGGCTCGGAGGCATCTGGGATGGACCAACACACAGTGGAAAAGTGTACTGTGGTCAGATGAATCAGTATTTCAGGTATTTTTTGGGAGGAATGGACGCCGTGTGACTCCAGACCAAAGAAGAAAAGGATCATCCAGACTGTTACCAGCAATAAGTCCAAAAGCCAGGGTCTGTCATGGTATGGGGTTGTGTCAGTGCCCTTGGCAAAGGTAACTTGCACTTCTGTGAAGGCACCATTAATGCTGAAAAGTACATAGAGATTTTGGAGCATAATATGCTGCCTTCAAGAAGACATCTTTTCCAGGGACGTCCATGCATATTTCAACAAGACAATGCAAAACCACATTCTGCACACATTACAAAGTCCTGGCTGCGGAGGAAGAGGGTACGGGTACTTGACTGGCCTGCCTGCAGTCCCGACCTGTCTCCAATAGAGAATGTGTGGTGCATTTTGAAGCGCAAAATGCGACAACGAAGACCCGGTACTGTTGCCCACCTTAAGACTTGTTTGCAGGAAGAATGGGACAAAATTACACCTGAAACACTTCATCACTTGGAGTCTTCAGTCCCTAAACGTCTTTTAAGTGTTGTGAAAAGGAATGGCAACATTACAAAGTGGTAAATGCTTTACTGTCCCGACTTTTTTTGAAATGTGTTGCAGGTCTGAATGACAGGAAAGGATGCATATTTACAAATGACATGAAGTTGACCAGACAGAACATGAAATATTTTGTGTTCATACACTCAAAAAAATGATTCAAGCCCTTCTTAGATATGACACATTTATATGTGTTCACTTTATTTACATATATCTAATTAGGGTGAATACTTATATATATTTAATAAGTCTAACCTAAAATATATAAACAGCTTCATCTATGAGATTTATTTTAATTCGATTAACTCAAATTAATTTGGGCTTTGGAGCGCGGCATTTGAGCATGCGCATAACAAGCTCAGAGAATGGAACAGAACAAGCTCACGGTGAGGCCACCATTTTCTCATCTGGTGCTGCGAGGACTGTTAAGGCGAATTCCTTATTGGTAAGTATTAGTTTTTTTGTAGTTAAGAATTTACCTCACTGTCAAATAATGTGTATATCGTAATTCTGAGTGAAATATGCTACAGCTGTGAAAGTTATGCGAGGTGGATTGTTCAAAGTGCTTGCGATCGTTTTGGCGCCGTTTACTTGTTGCTGCCACTGAATTGGTGCATTGAATTGGACCTGATTAACACGAAAAATAACAAATTTCGACATATAAGTTAATCGTGTATGTTAGATGTTCAGTATTTCTCAATCTCCAAATCACTTTAAGCCCTGTGCGGGAAAATACACGAAAACACGATCCAAAATGTATTTTATGGATTAATGTATGATCCCTTAACAATACCCCCAAACCTAAACATATCAATTTTATACAGAATATAAAGAGAATAACACGCAATGGACAGAATGTGATGGAAAATGACGATTTTAATAACAATATAGCATTAAAAAGATATTTTGAACGGCTAATCCTACACCTAAGTTACCTAAACCATTTATTATAAATAAAAGCACAACAGACAGACCAGTGTAACGTTAATCACAATGATTTATTTATTGCAAAAATGTCAAAAGCGGTACCAAGAGTAGTTCAAATGACGATGTGTTGCAGTCGCAGTACTCTCTGGTGGTATATAATAGATTTGTATAAGCACTGAGCAGGGTGTAAATTATTAATCAGTGAAAATATTAATCCGGCTTCAGTCAGTGAAGGCGCGCTTTTCCCATTTTTCAAATACAAATCAACTGAAACACGGCATGTCACAATCTGTGACAAAGCAGGCGAGAGCCAATGAGCGTTCGATGTCACTGCCGTAAATCATGTCGTAACGCTTCACGAGGGCGCGTTTTTTTTATTTGAAATTTGAAAACATCCCAATGTGCGCGGGATTTGACATTTACGGTCGCTGATGAGTATGGAGATCAAGATAACTGGACAAAGGGCTGAATTTGGATCTGTTCCACGCAAACGTATGGATTCTAAAGAGTTGGATCATAGCGAAGTAATAAAATTGATGTGTTTTAAGAATTTATGTTTTGTTTTTGTGTATCTTATGATCGACATTTCCCTCACAGACTAATCCGTGGAGTTGCGCCACAGAATCAACAACGGCCGCCATATATTGCGAGTCGTTATAATTTTTTAACGCTATTTACAACACGCATATTCGTTCAGCTGCAGCCAGAGCCGTTGAAACGACATGCTCTGCTCTCATATCTTAGGGCGGCGCGCGCTGTCCATACATTTGAATGGATACACAACAACAGCTTCACTAATACTATTCAGGTATTTGCAGCAATGTTTGGTAAACAGTACAGCATAGTGTGCATTGATTATTACGTCAACCACATGTACAGTATCATTTTATTATGGAGAGGGATGGAGATACAACGTCGTTAATGTTTTTCTTGTATTTAGCCCTCAGGTATTCCTTAATCGTTCACACTCATACTCATTTATGGTCAAATGTGACCGTACACCTTTTTTCAATGAAATAAATGTTCTATATTTTGGTTTAATAATATTTATTGAAAAAGTTGAGGAGATATTTTGGTTCTAAATAAACCTAATATTTATGCAATAATTATGGTCCATTAATGACCATATAATTATTATTATTATTTTTTTTTTAATTCTAAAAATGTTCTTATTTATATTACACTTTTGTAGTATTTAAGGTTAAAATAGAGAATTCCAATGCACCAAGGCAAATTAGAGTCATTTTGTGGCTGGAATAAGAAAAAAATTAATTTGTAATGCAATTACCCACTATAGGTACCTGCATGGCTCTTTAATATAATACATATTTGACATGATCAAACAATAGATTTCTTTAAATGTGAAATTGTAAAACGTTAGTAACTTGCATC
Source organism: Gobio gobio (assembly GCF_949357685.1). Lineage (NCBI taxonomy): Eukaryota > Metazoa > Chordata > Actinopteri > Cypriniformes > Gobionidae > Gobio > Gobio gobio. The sequence continues at coordinate 22,735,761 of NC_137107.1, forward strand.
CTAATATTTTTAATTATACTTATATAAGTGAATATTAATGAATGCAAGCTAATATAATTTAACCCAAGAAAAGTTTAAAATAGTGCTAAAAGGCAAACTTATTTTTCCTTATATGTACAGTAGGCTATATACATATGAATTGATACAATTCATCCTCCAGGTCCTGCACATTCTTCAGTTTTCCAGCATCTTTTGCATATTTGAACCCTCTCCAGCAGGGACTGTATCATTTGAACAGGATTACATTTTTCTTATTTTATTTAAATATAATTTTTTTTTCATTTAGTACTGCCCTTCGGAAGCAACAGAAGATACTTACATGTTTCGTGGAAGACAAATTAAGTACAATTGACCTCGATCTTCAAATTCAAAAATCTCAAAGTCATACAGTCACTGCTGGAAAGGGTTAAAATATGCAAAAGATGCTGGAAAACTGAAGAATGTGCAGGACCTGGAGGATTTTTCCGAAGAACATTGGGCAGTTTAACCGCTCAGTAAACAAGGGACTCGTGAAGAACCATCACAAAAAATAAAAACAGTCGTAGATCATCCAGGTAACCATACACAGTATTAAAGGGTTAGCTCACCAAAAAATACTAAAAACACATTTGAAATAGTTCATGTGAGTTCAGAGGTTCTATCGTAATTTTTTTGAAGCGAAAGGAATACTTTATGTGTGCCAAAATAACGACTTTCAACAATATCTAGTGATGGGCCGATTTTAAAACACTGCTTCTTGAAGCCTTACAAAGCAAATCAGTAAATCAGAGCGCCAAAGTCACGTGATTTCAGCAGTTTAGCCGCTTGACAGGAGATCCGAATCACATTTAAAATTGGCCCATCACTAGATATTGTTGGCACACAAAAAAATTATTGTCGCTCTACAATATTAAGGTTGAACCACTGCAGTCACATGAACTGTTCTAAATTAAAAGCAATGCAGTTTGCTGATTACTTTTGAAATAAAAAGGGTACAATTCAGCTTGGCTTAACCAGAGTGTTTTGTGTTTTTGTCCAGGCCACTGAGGATGCAGAAAAGGAAATTTCAAGCACCGTCATGGGGATTTACACATTGCATAGAGATTCTTACACACCACACACACATAAAAAGTACAAATGTGTTTATTTTTGATACACTTACCTTTTTTTCTTTCTTTTTTTTTAATGGAAAACTAAGTGAACGAATACATATATTTCTACTTAGTGGTTCTAGTTTTTTCTAGTTATACAAAACATGGTAACACTTTACAATAAGGTTGTATTAGTTAACATTAGTTAATGCATTAGTTAACATGAACAACACCTCTGTTCAGCATTAGTTAATCTTTGTTAACGTTAGTTAATAAAATACAGCTGTTCATGGTTTGTTAATGTTAGTTCACACTGCATTAAGTAATGTTAACAAGATTTAAATAATGCATTAGTAAATGTTGAAATTAACATTAACAAAGATAAATAAATGCTTTATAAGTGCAGTTTGTTATTAGTTCATGTTAACTAATGTAGTTAACTAACGAACCTTATTGTAAAGTGTTACCCAAAACATAATAGTCAAGTTTGTTTTGACTTTGCAATATTGATTAGTTTACATAATGACATGCACAGAAAAAGTACAGGTTTTTTTTTTTAAAGTGAACCAATACATGAATTTCTAGTTAGTGGTTTTAGTCTGTTTCGAGTAATACAATTAATTAAGCCATAAATGTGTATGTTACTTGTATTAAGGGGTCAACTTTTAATATTACATTGTGTTATTAATAGTCAAGTTTAAAAAATACATTTTACAGTAAAACACTTGCAAACCTGTTTGAGTTTTAAATAAAAAATATTTCAGTCAATATTTGTCTTGTGTCTGTGGGGTACAAAGAAGGATTTCTTCATAATATTTGATTTTCCAATTAAATGTTTTAATTCAAGTTTGACAAGCATGAAATCATTTGATAAGTGTATATTTAATTTTAAGTATTTGATAAAATTGAGTTGGACCAACCCAATTAAATTGGTTCAAACGGAGTTGGACCAACTCAATTAAATTGGTTCAAACTGAGTTGGACCAACCCAATTAAGTTGGTTCAAACTGAGTTGGACCAACTCAATTAAGTTGGTCCAAATTGAGTTGGACCAACTCAATTAAATTGGTTAAAGCTGAGTTGGACCAACTCAATTAAGTTAGTCCAAATTGAGTTGGACCAACTCTATTACATTTCATTGCGTGAATTAGTTTTTTATGAGTCAGGGCTACACATATTTATTGGATGGAAAACCTGCCCTCAATTAAATTGAGTTTGTCCAATGAGTTATTTTTTTGAGTGTATTGTCTGCAATGAAATACAAGTCAAAGTAAATTTAGAAATCACTTCTTTTTTTTTTTATTCGCGTTTTTCATACTGTCCCAACTTTTTCTGATTTGGGGTTGTATTAAAGTTTTATTAACGTTGGGAGCGAATACTAATGAGCGAGACCGACGTGAAACACTGGTCTCATAGATTTTGTTATGCTTATGCTGCAGTTGGCCGCTTCTGCTCTTTTCGTTACGTATGTGGGGTAATATTGCCCCTTAATAGAAAAGTTAATTTCTTATCCTGGTACAGTCTATATATAGCCTACATTCCTTATGTGGAATGTTCATGTAAGCATATTCCTTTATAGTAAAACATACTTCCCTACTTCTTGACTACACAAAATATTCAACTATATTACTGATCCGCCCGCATTGACACTATATTGAACTGAGCTGGATGACATCACTGTTTTCTCCAGAGCGGCTGTACAGCCGAATCAAATTCTGTTGCATTATTTTGCTGTTAACACTGTGAAGCTGCATTGTAAAAAGCGCTATATAAATAAAGGTGACTTGACTTGATATACCGGTAGACTGTAAAAAATAAAAGGTGTATACCAAACTTGTTTACTTTTGGGTGAATTTCAGGTCATCTCAATATGTGGAGAGGAGAAGTAAAGGTGAGGGGGGTGAAATGTAAATTAAGGCAATACTTGGGTGATCAACTCAGTGTGGTGCGTCTTGGGTGGGGGATCACTGATCTATATAGATCAGTGGTGGCGATGCTAATTTCACAAGAGAGAGTTCAAATGTTAATTTCCTTTGTTTTCTCAGAGAGTCATCCTCTTTTCCAGCTTCTCCAGTCTTACAGAAAATTTTGGGATAATGTAGGCTAAGTACAACAACATAACATTGTTCTAGTGATTTTTGGATATTTTAATCTAAAAATCTTATATGTTGTGCCTTTAACAACACCCCCCCCCCCCCCCCCCCATATTACGTAACAGGAGTATTATAGATAAGGCTACAAACACTTGGATAACCACAGAAGTTACAAACATTGTACTAGTTTGTTCCAGAAGCACTGTGTCAAGATAGCCTACTGTGGTTTAAAATCTAAGTATGCAAGTAACCCTGCCTCATTATAAATACTGTAAATCTTTCCATTTCCAATAAATTCAGTCTGATACTGACACATGTTTTGTTCTTCTCTAATTTAACCATCATAAATGACTTAGTTCCCTAAGTCCTCAATTTCACAGTCATTTTGGTCTTTTGTAAGATCCCTTTAACCAACAAATGCCAGATCCTTGATTCCTCCAAGAAGTGACATCTACCATATTAACGAGTTTTATGAATTCTGCAAGGTTTTGTTTTAGTAGTTAGTTTGTATCACTTTAAAACATTCACCCTGTTGTATATACAGTAATAGAAAATTAAAATGTCAAAAGATATTTCACTCTCAATCCTTCAATGAGCAGTGAATCACTGATCTTATTTTTATCTTGCTATAGGCACCCTGTTAATTTCTTTATTTCCTTCATGTTAATTGTGATCCTGGACCACAAAACCAGTCACAAGTCGCACGGGTATATTTGTGGCAATTATAGCCAACAACACATTGTATGGGTCAAAATGATCGATTTTCTTATGCCAAAAATCATTAGGATATTAAATAAAGATCATGTTCCATGAAGATATTTTGTAAATGTATTTTCTAATATATCAAAAATGTATTAATATTAGTAATATGCATTGCTAATGACTTAATTTGGACAACTTTAAAGGCGATTTTCTTAATATTTAGATTTTGTTGCACCCAAATATTGTCCAACCATAACATCAATTGAAAGCTTGTTTATTCAGCTTTCAGATCATTTATAAATCTCAATTTCCAAAAATTGACCCTTATGACTGGTTTTGTGGTCCAGGGTCACAATTGTCTTGCCACTGTGTAATCAAGGTATTATTAATAACGAATAAGTAGGCCCACCTAGGATTGACCAGAGCATATTTCTGAAAATAGGGTATGCCAAAACAAGCATAATTTTCTCAAAGTTAGAACTCAAAATGTCTGGTATAACACGACAGACCCGACTTTCTTATATGAATTGAATCTTATAGTATAATATGATTAACATAATATAATACAAAATGTGTGATAAACGTTCTCATGTTATTTCTTGTGTCCTAGTGACGTTTTCTCAAATGGGCGGGTTCATTGGGTTGCACTGCACGCGCTGCTGTATAGCGGTCAGCTGATATTACCACGAGTAACTTTCCAATGGGAGAGAGTCCGCGCACCGCTGTCTACGTGACATCACCGTTGTGACCTAATCGAGAAGCGTTATTTTGTCCGTGATTGCAGCTTCAACGGTTTACGCCCGACGTCAGCAACGAAATAATAAAACCAAATTCTGAAAGACAACAGACAGAGGAACTACCCGCGCAAAAGAAACAGGTTTTTCCATCCAAAGGTAAAAAAAACAACACTTTCTTTGCCTTTTCTTTATAATACACGCTAACCAAATAAAATGTCTTCCGTCCTAGAAATTATTTAGTCTACGTTGCTAGAGAATACGTTTGTTTTTTGGTTATGTCAAACATTGACCACTGTAGGTTTGGTAGTCCTCCTCAGGGTCTTACCGCCCCTCCATTTTCATCTAAGTGCACATACTATGGCGCACAACAAATATCTCATGACCAAGATGATATAAAGCTGTTCTATTTTTAGGTATGGTAAGCCATGGAAGATACAACGTATTATTCAAGTTTTTGTGTTTGTATTGTAAGCTACTTTGTTTTCATAATGTGTGTGTCGCACATTTATTCGCGTGGGTGGATATGATCCTGACCTTTGTTTGGCAGCAGGTGAACAATCATCATCTTGTTGTGAATGAATCCGATTCAGAGGAGTCGCCTGATTCTTATTATTACTGCAGTTTCTGTAACACTACTGCATTCACCGTCACAGAGAGGGAGGCTTGTTAATGTATAGGCCAAAAACAAGAGATGTGCTTGACACTTATTATCACCATTAGTTCAGTTCAGACTGTAGACATTGTCTAGTTTAGCTAGTTGTCAGCTTGTACTGTGCTCCTTCTGTATTTTGATTAGTCATTTCTCTTTTATTATCAGAGCAAGTTAGAGATTAAGCAAGTTTTCCGATAACTTTGAGTGCATAATAAATTGGAAGATTGAAGTATAAATCAAAAGATCAAATGTAATTTATAAAAGCATCAATCTGCTATGTATTAAGCCTATGGCCTAATGTAGCCGCTAAAACACACTGATATGTGTGTAACATATGTAAGCGGATATGCTTGTTAAATTATACATTTCAAGGGTTTGCAGAGCAAAGATTAAACATACAGTTATTAATTATGATTATGTGACAATATTTTCCTGATCCACAACAATAAAAGTTTTTGTTGTTGTTGGATTTGCTCAGTGTATCAGTCATTTCATTCAGCATTGTCTCTGTGTTTGAGCAATGCATTGCCAGCTTGTTCCATTAAGAGCCATAAAGTTAATAATTTACCATCACTGAGTCAAGAGAGCCCTGTTTGACTTCAGCTAGATCAAATACTCTCACCGCCATTGTAAGTGTATTTGTCAGTGCTGATGCCATTTCCTTGGACAGAATATTCCTGTTAATGAGGCTTTACATTCACTGATATTCACTGAAAGAGGCGGTTTTGGCCCATGCACTGGGTGATATTTCGAAATATGACTCATCATATGATGCGTCCAATGATTCAGATATAGATTTTCCCCTATTTACAACATTATTTTCCAAAACAATAATTCTGAATAAATAACAAACTGTAGTAATCAAAGTAGGCAGCTAAATGTCAAATTTGATTTGATGTGATTGAAAGGTCTATATGACTGTACTTTTGTCCTTTTTAGTCTCATTGTCTTTTGTCAGATTAAATATGCTGTTGATTCTCAAATAAGGTCTATTAGTTAATCTACCATTTTATCTCTTGAACATTATGTGTATTTATGTGATATACACTATTGTTTAAAAGTTTAAGGTCTGTCATTTTTATTTTTAAGAAATGAACACTTACAGCAACTTACATTGACTTCCATAGTAGGAAAAAAAAGTACTATGAAAGTCAATGGGTGATGTCAACTGTCTGGTTACCAACATTGTTTAAAATATCTTCTTTTGTGTTCAACAGAAAAAGCGAAACCCATAAAGGTTTGGAACAACTTGAGGGTGAGTAAATGATGACAAATTTACATTTTTGGTTGAACTATCCCTTTAAAAACAGCAGTATAGTTGTACACCTTGTTGATGCATGCATAGACTGTTAAAAACAAGCCAACAAAAAAAGTATAAGTGCACATTTTAACTTCTTGATAATTGTAAAAAAAAAATTGCAATAACTATTTACTGCTGAGTATTAAGTTTAAGAAGATGAGAGCCATTTGATGTCATGTGTCTTAAACATGTTGCCTTTTGAAACTGCATTTTAAATAATAGTTTTTTTCATTGTTTTCTCCCAGGTAGCTAGCTCAGTTCCAGCGTGTAGATGAATTACGAGCAGCCTCCCCCCTACACAGGGCCTGGCCCCACCGCTCCAGGATACCCCCCTCCCAACGCTCCTGGATACCCACCTCAGGGATACCCACCTCAGGGATACCCTGCACAGCCTTACCAAGGATATCCAGTCAATACCGACCAGCCCAACCCTGGCTTCCCGAACTACCCTCCTGGACCCCCTGGGCCATATCCGGTCCAGCCAGGATACCAGGGGTACCCACAACCACAGTATGGAGGCCCAATGTACGGGGAACCTCCTAAAAACACTGGTAAGAATCTTGATTTCCTGTCATGTTGAACATTCATTGGGTCAGTTTCACTCTAATTTCCTCATAAACATCCTCATTTGTAACCGTGAGCTCAACAGATTTACACAAAACACAGCTAGTACAGTTAGTGGAAATGTTTGTTGCTCATAGTTTCTACAACAGTCGGGTAATCATTAATAGCTGTATTATTTTTCCTGGTGTTCTTTTTTTAATGGGAAGTTAATGCAGGTCAGAGGATTGTAACATTTTCAGAAATATCCTCTGGTCAAACCTAGGTAGGCCTACTTATTCGATTTATGTATTATAGCAGTTTAAATTACATAAATAGTTTTGCTTCTGTGACCTACTAGGTTTTAATTAAATATATGTTTTAATAGGTTTTCATTAAATATATAAAATAATTTAAGTCTAATGGACTTTCACATTCAATGGAGACCCTCTGAGAACACTTTGAAAACATGGAAAAGACATTCTGATATTCATGTAAATTTTTCAATTCATTGTTTTTTTCACTATATTAAAATGTGTAATATACTGTGTGTATATATATATATATATTAGACGGGGTAAACCCAGCCCGATCTGCCGGCGATTTGATTTCGCCAATCACAAACATGCCACAGACTTATCCACCTGTCGCGCTATTGGCGGGTTTAACTAGACTGAGTAAACCCAGCCCGATCTGCCGGTGATTTGATTTTTCCCCGCAGCTGTACGTCACCCGGATCGTTGGTCTGATTGTTTGAAGGACTATCCAATTGCGTACAGAGTCATTTGTGCTATGCCCGTTGATCACACCTCTATACTCTCTCAAAAGTGCGCTAAACATCACCACCACATTGCTCGGCACAAGGCAAGTATCAATACTAAATGTTTCTGGAGTTGGGACAGTTGACAGAGTTGTCACTTGCGCAATCGGGCCAGTGTTGCATCGTCACTAAAGTTTATAATTTCCATGTGTAAAGTCTTTCAAATTAACTCTCGCTCTCTCTGAGAGATGGTTTTCTCTGCGCGCATACACAAAGCCGCCTCAAAAACAGCTTGCAAGTTACAACTTTTGCAGTGATTTAACGATGATTCATAACAATTTACAGCAAAAACACACAAATGTCAAAATTCCGGTCCAAAACAGTCGGTTATGTCTTAAATAAACATAAAACAGTAACTTGTTGAGAAAGAAAACGCATTTGTAACAGTATAATGGATCTGTGCACTAGCTCTTAAAGGGTTAGTTCACCCAAAAATGAAAATTATGTAATGAATTACTCACCCTCATGTCATTCGACACCCGTAAGACCTCCGTTCATCTTCGGAACACAAATGAAGATATTTTTGTTGAAAGCTGATGGCTGAGAAAGGCTTCAGACAGGCCTCCATTGGCATTCAGTACATTTACACTCCCAAGACCCATAAAAGGCACTAAAAACGTTGTTACAAAGTCCATCTCACCACAGTGGCTCTACAATAATTTTACGATTCGACGACAATAGTTTTTGTGCGCAAAAAAAATCAAAATAACACCTTTATCCAAATTGTTCTTGTCTTCCGTGTGTGCCTCCACGACTCATGCGCGAGAATATTACGCAGATCCGGCGTTCGAACACATGACCCAGAAGCGATTTGTTTACAAGCAGAGGAAGACGCGCACGTCTAAGCTGTTGAATTCTACATTGATCGTGCTTTAGGTCTCGGCGTAGTGCTCAAAATGGGGCTTAAGTGTGCATTTCATGGATTCCTGAACGCCGGCGCTACGTCATATTCTCGCGCATGCGTCGTGGAGGCACACACGGAAGACAAGAAGAGGTTGAATAAAGTTGTTATTTTGATTTTTTTTTTGCACACAAAAACTATTGTTGTCGCTTCGTAAAATTATTTTAGAGCCACTGTGGTGAGATGGACTTTGTAACGACATTTTAAGTGCCTTTTATGGGTCTTTGTGAGTGTAAATGTACTGAATGCCAATGGAGGCCTGTCTGAAGCCTTTCTCAGCATCAGCTTTCAACAAAAATATCTTCATTTGTGTTCCGAAGATGAACGGAGGTCTTACGGGTGTCGAATGACATGAGGGTGAGTAATTAATGACATAATTTTCATTTTTGGGTGAACTAACCCTTTGAAGGGATAGTTTACCCAAAAACGAAAATTTGATGTTTTTCTGCTTACCCCCAGGGCATCCAAGATGTAGGTGTCTTTGTTTCTTCAGTAGAACACAAATTAAGATTTTTAACTCCAACCATTGCCGTCTGTCAGTCGTATAATGCATGTCAATGGGGTCTAATTCTATTAGAGTAAAAAAAACATGCACAGACAACTTCAAATTAAACCCTGCAATTCTACGTATAGATTTCTATGATTGGGATTAATAGCCTATTTATTTAATGTATACAGGACTAAATGACTATCCAGTGTTATTGATTACTTTTTATTCAGTTTTTGTAGTATTTCTGTACCTGAATACTATTGTTATGGGCCTTTCAGACAGTATGCGGAATGCGCTGCGCTGGCCGCTGGGTTCAGTGTAGCTCTTCAAATACAACGTGATTTGCGCTACGCTGGCCAGAGCAAAGTAGGCAGTTTTCAAAACTTTTAGCCGGAGTTCTAATCTATACGTCTAGTCATTTGATTCTTGTTCCACCTTTCGGTCAGCAGCAAATATGTATCTGAGCGACAGCACTAGAGAAGAAGAAGAAGAAGAAGAAGAAGAAAGAGAGCAGCAAGGAAGAAGAGGCTGTGGGTGCATGAAACTCTCAGGTCCAGAGAACAGTTTGGGGAATTAGGCTTGCGAAAGAGTTCCGTATCCAGGTGTACTTTCGGCTCAGTAGGGAGTAGCAAACTCCAGAAATTCCGACAGTACTAGATTTTCATCCATTTTGCTTTCTGCGCTTGTTCGGATGCCACGTTTCTTTTGGCCATGCGGGTAATCGTCACAGAGCGCAGCCGCGACACTTGAGCTATTTTGAACTTTGACTGTGGCGTGCACGCAAACTCGCCAGTGTTGCGTACGCTTTGGTCGATGCAGCAACAAACCGTCCTTGCGTGACGCAAGCCATTGAAATAATGGGTTTCATAGGGCAGCAGTGCCGTTGTCGTGTTCGGTCTGAAAGGCCCATAAGACCTACCCAGAAACTTCTCTTTATTTCTCTTTATTTTATTTGTAATTTTATTCTGTTGTATTTATTTGTGCTACTTTTTCCAACTGAATTCAAAGATTGAAATAATGCTTGTGTTGTGTAAACTCCTAAGCAACAACATTACCACATTGTAAAAAACACAAATACAATGAAAGAGCAAACCTTTAGGAATACATTCCCCATCTCTCCCCCTCAAATTAAAAAATGTGTGTGTGTGTGTGTGTGTGTGTGTGTGTGTAAAACATTTTGTTAAAAAAAGTGAAATTGTAATGTATTCAATATTTCAGAATCTGAGGTCTTTGTCTGTGTTTTTCCTCCAGTGTATGTTGTGGAGCAGGGCAGACGGGAAGATTCTGGGGACCAGGCATGTTTAACTGCATGTTGGACGGCTCTGTGTTGCTGCTGTCTCTGGGACATGTTGACTTAGAATAATGAGGAAACCGCTATGTGCCCCTCCTTCATTTGTAATGAGCTTTCACTCCATGTTTCAATCCTTATTTAATGTATGACTACTGAAAGATTACTGAGAAACATATAGCAATGTTTTTGTTGTAGCGTCCATTTCCAGTAGTCCAGCTTTGAAGCACCTCTTTTTATTCCTTCAATGACGCACGATACGCACTGAGAGACTGATTACACTCATTGATCTTATTTGTAGAAGCATATTAAACCGAATGTTTTTATTATTTGTCTTATACAAAAGTCTTCTGTAATGAATGCAAAAATTTGCTTGAATATAGACCAGGTTTGATAATCAAATATGGCCTTCCAGAGTCTGTGAATGTTTGATCTGTCTTAATATGAGTCGATCAAAGAAAAGTTTGTTTCTATTAATTAAAATGATGGAAATAAGCCATGTCATCGCTTCTGTTTACTCAACATGTGTTTTCATCATCAAATGGGACTGCATAAATAATGACTTTTCAAACTAATTTTCCGGACGCTCTTCCGGTGTCGTGTTGCTGTGCTGGGATGGTCTGGGTGCTCAAACCAACCGAGCACCACAGAGCCACAGTGTTTACACATTTTGAGGAAACCAACTTACGGTTTCATCGTATTGAACTGAGATAGAAGTATTTTAACATTTAGTTTTATATCTCTACCCCTGAAGCATCTGGCAAAAATTCCACATCTTGAGCATTTTAAACATTAATATGATGCAACAGACCTTTGCCACAAAGGATAATACATAACCAACTGATTATTGGCCAATTCATTATCGGCTCTTTTTTCTGTATTTCAGCTATACATGTAATGTAGATGTCTAACTAAATGAGATGGTATTGGCTGGGAGTCCTGTTAGGAATTGTTTGCTGAGCTGCAAATGCATTTTTAATGAGGAATCTTTGTATTAGTCCTCACACCTCACCGGCTCTTTATTGTGTTGTTTTGAACTGCTCCAGCTCTCAGGTACTACACACTACATGCCTTTGTCTACTCTCATTTAAGCAAGATAAAACTGATCACTGACAGGAAAATAGTCGACGCTGTTATATACAAGATGTCTGAAATAATGCTATTTCGGGGCTTTAGATAAGCTGAGCATATGGCTTTGCTAGAGCCTAATGTTAATGTTTTACATATGTAGGTGTGTTTTGAGTACACAGGGTAAGATGGGCAGTGTTTATGAATAGGTGACATAACTTGTTTGTTTTGAGTCTTTTCAACATGTATTTACTAGAATCTCGAGAGAAAAGTGCAACACTCTTGAGTGATTCCTCCCCCCTGCAGGAGTGTGCATCAGTTAACTGGAAGTGTTTCCCATGGGTGTAAACCTAACCCCAGCACCGCAACAGGCTATTTAAAGCCGAGCTGTGTTCACCCTTTTTTTTCTCATGCTCAGCAATGACAGCTACAGCCGGCCTAATCATTGGCCTTTCGGTCTGACCCCTTAACAGCAATGACAGAAAAATAATTACAGATTAATTAGGCAGAATGGTAGTATTTTTTATTTGTAGTATTCTGAATCTCTGCAGCCGTTTGTCTGTCCTTTTGTCTTTACAAAACTCTTCCTGAAGTTCTCAGCTGACTGTCATTCCACCTCACTGGCTCCAGACAATCACTGTTTGACTTCTAGCTCTCTGGCATTTTAACTTCAATTCTGGATAAGGGAATAATAGGACAAGTCATTGTTCTCTGTACGTTCACAATGTAACAGTGTTATGGAACTGCTGAGTCAGTAATTACAAAATCGGCACAACTGCAGAGACATATGCTAGTATTTTAGGTCGAAAAGAATCTACTAGACAGAATATAATGCAGTTTTGATTAAACTTTGGGAATTTGGATTGGTGTTGACTGAACTTTAAGTCATAGTTATAAATCAAAACACATTTAACAAACACGCAATCCTTCAGTGCTATACTACAGGGCGGTTGAGTGCTTGATTCCGATTGGCTGAGGGAAAAGTATGGCAAAAGTAGTTCCAGGCAAGTCTTGACCGCATTACAGTTCCATATCACTTCACTAAATTATTTTAAAGGGGTGGTAAACCACGATTTCACTATTCTAACTTTAGCTAGCGTGTAATGTTGCTGCTTGAGCATAAACAACATCTGCAAAGTTACAACGTTCAAAGTTTAAAGCAAAGGGAGATATTTGCTTTTAAAGAAATACATTTCTAAGTACTACAGCAAACGGCCTTTAGGCGACTACAGAGATTCCTCCAGGGTTGGTGACATCACCAGCCCCAATATTTACATAAACCCCTCCTCCGAGAATATTAAATAAGGGGGGGCGAGGCCATTTTGTATCGCTGCGTTGTTGTGGTATAGTTAGGCTGGAGTGGTGTTGCGGCAATGCCGAAGAAACGCTGTTATTTTCATCCGGATTGCAGGTCTGGGGTACTTGCTTTGTTCAGCCTTCCTAGGGACGGGGGTGCGTTGCAGAGCGTTTAACATACAGCATGTTATATGCATGTGTGTGTATGAGACAGAGGGGAACAGGTCGCATTTGCAGCAGATATATGCTGCCTATCATAAATCAAAGCACGAGACAGACGGGTCGGAGGAGAAGACTGGGAAATGTGACATAATGGACAATATTCGTCTGTATTTGCAATACACGAGCCGCGGTTCAGCTGCGCGAGACAAACACTGCCAGTGTGTGGATGCACGACTGCACATTTCACGGAGGAAAGCTTCCACAATCTTCGTGAGTTCAATGCAGGATTTGCACAACGGCTTGTCCTGAAAGATGGATTTAAAAACAGAAGCTGTTAACGGGCCACAACCTGTAAGTATGATTTATTTTTCGTCGATGTGTTTTCCTGTAATAGGTTAATTGTACGTTGTAGCAAGGAAGTAAACAGATGACAACGCTGTTCTGCAAACCAGTCTGTTAAATGCTCATACTTAACGTTATCCGACGAACACCTAACATTACAAACACTAACGTTAATCTCAACAGCGAACCTGGCATTAGTGTAAATGATTCTTTGATTAGAGCTTTTGTGTATTGTTTATCTACAGGCATGCTAAACATGGTTCTGTGTGTGATTTGGCTAACTTACTAGTAAAGCCAATGTTTAGTGTTCGTTTTGGGTTAATAGTTCTTGTGACAGATATTTGGCTATAATCGTTCTAAAAATACAAAAGTAACAGTGCCATTCAGTAGCGATCACTATAGATCCGCAGTCTTTACTCTTGAGGACTGAACAGGTTCTGCTCGATCATCTTCACTAAAATGTTCTGGGTCTGATTCGGGCTCAGATTGGTATGGTTTTATTGACGCCATGTTTCTAATACTGACCAAAGCACAGTCTACCGGTAAGGTAAGGGGCGTGACGTTTCCGACAAACGTGCACTAGGCAGTTAGCGAATCACAACACACTGGGCCAGCTACCAATCTGAGCCCATTGCGTATTTTTGAGGGACCGGCTTCATAGAACCCGGAAACCATCAGACCGTTTTACAAGGAGGGACAGAGCAGTGTAGAATAAAGGTCAAATATATGAAAAATAATGCAATTTTTTAAAAAACGAAGCATGAACACATGTTACAGTGCACCCCACAAACACAATCAAGCCTTCAAAACAATGTGTTTTACCACCCCTTTAAAGCTACACTGTGTGATATTTTCCCCCATCTAGCGGTGAAAACTAAGGTATATGACCATCCAGTGAATATTAGTTTCTGTGCCTCTCAATTCCGATTTCGTTTTAACTCCTACGGTGGCCGATTTAGTCCAAGATTAACATGGCTTCCAGTTAGACCTCATCCATGTCGAGTGTTAAAACGCTAAAGGCGAAGCTTGAATTTACGGGTATGTCCCTCTTTGGCTAATGTACTTTCAAGATGGAGGGGAAACATGGCAACCCTCATTCGAACCCCTCACCCGTATGTATTTTCAATGGCATATTATAAACTTACGAGAATACTTTATTACTTGAAAGAAGTAAATATACATTAATGAGCACATATATTTTTGAAAGAACTAAGTGTTTTATCTAAGAATAAACAAAAAAAGTTACACAGTGTAGCTTTAAAGTTATTTCAAAGGTCCTTACTGCCTACAACAGCAAAAGAACCAAAACCCACAACAACACTGACCAAGCAAATAAATATAGGAAACAATAGGATAAAAACGACAAATGTTTCTTGCCACAAAATTACATTATGTACGGAAAGCGCACACTCTCTTTCTCCTGCTCTCCCACGCAAACAAACACACTTATAGCACCAGACACACTCACGCAGAAACTTGTCAGCGCAGCTCTGATGGTTTTATAAGTAAAATAGTTTCGCAACTTGAAAGCTACATGATTAGCAAGGTAATAAAGGTGCTGTTCTTACAGTTTCGTATTAGTAGATGCTGCCGCCATACACTGTTGAGAGAGATGCGCAGACAGGCGATTATACATACACTCTCTCTAATAACTCACTGCATTAATAACTGCATTAGTCTGCTTTCAATGGCCCAAGCCTCTGTTGCTAGATCTAAAATGACGTTTTGGATTGGGTTTAGATGTAAGAAATCTGCCCTGCACAAGAGCGTTTTAAAGACAAAACCTGACAAATGTCTTGAAATAAATCACCTGAACAATGTTTTGAGGTGTGGTAACCGTATAAGCAGAATAATTGACTCTGGGCCGCTGAATTATTGAAAACTAATGCACTGCATTACCACCTCGGGTGTGCATTATTTTTCTAATAATTAAATGGCCCATCATCAATTATTCCTTGCACATTGTTTTTAGAAGAAGAAAAAAATCTAATGGTTACCCACAATGAAAAAAGAACATTGTACACCTCAACTATCCTTTTTCTTTTAGACAGAAAGAACTGTTGGGATTGAGCATTGGTCTACTGATAAATGAGCTGTTGCTCTTTAGATTTAGAAGAAGAAAAAAAACAAGACAATGACAATAACCTCCTATTTTCATTCGGGGAATTCTGAACTTTCACAACATCACTTGTCACTAATGGAACACAGGTGTTCTGCTCAGCTGTAAAGGAAAGAATTCAAAGTCATAAAATACAAATGCAAATGTTTTATTTTCATAGAATTTCCAAAGAACCTCCTTCCACCGGCGTCTGTGTAACTTTTCTCGACGAAGCTCATATCCACACTGATTTGACCACAGTCAGAAGAGATTGTACATCAATAAAGAAAAAAGGCCAATGGCTACTTCAGCCTTCGTAATATTCAAAGAAAACAACCTCTGCGATGGGTCTTGCAATGGAATTTCACATAACGTAACAATGAAGCCACTTCCTCGAAATGTTCTTGATTTAACACATCCAAACTGTTGAGTCAATGAGAATATTTTACATGTGTAGTATGTTTCACAGTTTTAAAAGACTTAAAAAAACAAAAAACAATATATATATTATGCTTTCTTCTGTTATCACTTGTCAAGTTGAATTTAAATTAATAAAATAATAATACAAAACCCAGACAATCAATAATCTCTTACATATTATACAAAACAGTTGTCTCATGTACAGTTTATCGATCAATGTATGAGCCCCTGTTGTGATTGTCATATATTGCGGACAGAAGAGGACAGACGGTGTGCGCTGATGATCAACATATCCAACGAAGGCCAATCAGAACGCTCAGCCTCGCACGGCGCGATTGAAATCTTCATACAGAACACTGCAGTGATGTCTACTGGGGAAATTCACGAGGAACGAGACTGAAAATGTCGAGATGCTGGAGTTCCTTTTGAATGTGTTGAAGTGTAGTTTCACAAACACGTTTGAGAGCAGGTGACGCAGTTTTATTGGGTAATGCGGCCCAAGAGTGTGGTGAACTGATTGAGTGATTTTCTGTAGTGGTTTGATGTGCAGTCATGAAAAACCAAAGCATCACACTCGTCACATCAATGTCCGCCACTCACAGCCAGTCTGAAATGACTAAAAAATATTTACCACTTTCTATAAAGTCAAAATGTCACTACAAAATCATTGTTCACAAGTGCTTTTTTTTCTTTCAATATTGGGTCATAGGGTTTTTGCTGCTGGCTGTCGGTTCTCCATTTTTGGGAAACGGCTCTGCAGCGTTCTGTTGTTTCTCTCCGTAGGAGATGGTGTGGCATCAGCAACTGCTGAACTCTGTTACCTCCTGCCCATCTCGTTCTGTTTGAGGAACTGGATGTTAGCACTGCTATCTGCCAGTTCAGGGTACTGCTCCACCGGCAGCACGTAGTAGCCTTCATAGCCCACGACCTTCCCCAGTGCCAACAGTTGTTGCTTCTCGTTTTCAGCCCACACGCGCCCTCCTTCCCTGCCCTCGCGCGCTTGCTGCTGCTCCCTGGCCCAGGCTCCGGACAGCGCCCTCTGGTGGGCCTGCTCCAGTACACGGCTCCGCTCCTTTTCCAGAACCTCTGCCGACAGACCGTATCGGACGCTGTATGTGAGTTTGGAGGAGTGGATTTCAAGAGTGACGCCACGGCGGGAGCGTCCGCTGATCGTCACGTTTATCCCGCTCTCCAGAGTCTTGTGGCCACTGCTGAGACCCAGCGCCAGCAAGTCGCTGTCAGCTAGTCCAAGCTTCACAAAGAAGTGGCAATCCCGCCCATCGATGGTGTAATGAGTGCCGTCCAGGTAGATGGCGTTGCTGAGGAGTTGTGATATTTTACGACTGTCTTCGCTAGCTGAGCTGGACAGGTCTGTTAATACATGGCCATCCCGGATAGCCAGCATCATGCCTTTTCCCACGATGGGGGTGCTGGTGCCAAACCAGTAACCGGGCTTGTCACGCTTGGTGCGCCGCTGTTTATTGAGCCGCTTCCCCTCAAGAACCATGAAGGCCTGGTTGTGTCTGTCCACTGAATGCTGAACTCCAGTGAAGAGCTGGAAAATGGGATGAATAGTTAGTAACACCTTCTAAAAGTGAATGATTCATGTTCATGTAGGGTCACCTTCAGTTCTAGGTTGTCAGATGTGTCTAAGGCAGGGGCCCTCGAGATCCACTTTCCTGCAGAGTTTACCTCCAACCTTGATTAAACTCACCTACCTGCAACTTTCTAATCCTGAAGAATCCAAAATCGCCCCCTATACCCTTAAATAGGGCACTATTTGAGGGGAGAGCCGCTTGTAGTGGTGTCCGAAATCATAGTGGACGTTTTTGAGTGCACTCATTCTATCCCACATTGCGCTGCAATAACGAGTGTACAGCCGATGTACACACAGCGCCTGTCCGAATTCACTCACTTGTTTTCATTCACTCCTTCAAGTGAACTGTATCAGTGGACTAAAGTAGGGAATAGTGATTGAGGGTTTAGGGGGCGATGTCGGATTCAGCTCTTGATTATCTTGTTCAGGTGTGTTTGATTAGGGTTGGAGCTAGACTCTGCAGGGCTAGAATTGAGAACCCCTACTTTGTACTTATACAAAAAATATTCATTTGTTAATTCTGTTTGTCCATTATATTGCCTCAAAAACTTAAATATATTTGGATTTGGTGCTTAAGAAATGCTGATTTTTTAAAAAGAAATCTCATTGCGGTTTCAATTTAAAGGGTTAGTTCACCCAAAAATGAAAATTCTGTCATTATTCGTTCATCTTCAGAACAAAAATTAAGATATTTTTGATGAAATCCGAGAGCTCTCTGACCCCTCCATAGACAGCTATTAAATGACCACTTTAAAGGCCCAGAAAGGTTGTACAAACATAGTTAAAATTGTCCATGTGACTCCAGTGGTTCAACCTTAATTTTATGAAGCGACGAGAATACTTATTGTGCGAAATCAAGAATTTCTTCTAGTCTTCCACTACGTCAATAGCGTAAAGGCTGATTTATACTTCTGCGTCGGACCTACGCCGTATCCTCTACGGCGCGTTGATTTTCATTTATACTTCTGCGTTGTTGCCCACGTCAATGTGCAATTCCACATGCAGACCACTAGAGGCAGTGTCCACGGGCATGTTGATGGTAACCCACAGTATCAAGGGTAAAGCCGAAGAAGAAGCAGCTTGTTTACACTGTCTGAGTATCAGCAGCCGTCATGGCGTCAGATAGCGGCTTCTCTTACAGCTTGAGTTGTTGTATGTAATACAAATTAAGCATCTCTAGTTGATAAGTAGTTACATAAGAGGCGATCTGGCGCTGAAATGCTTTTGTGAAATCATGCAGAGCTCATGGCTGTTTTCAGTATCGGTGGCTCGTGCAGACGAGCGCTTCGATCGATTGCTGTTGCGGAGACTTTATTCATTCCGTTAAAAT
The DNA here is from genome assembly GCF_949357685.1 of Gobio gobio. Classification (NCBI taxonomy): domain Eukaryota; kingdom Metazoa; phylum Chordata; class Actinopteri; order Cypriniformes; family Gobionidae; genus Gobio; species Gobio gobio. The sequence goes on from NC_137107.1 coordinate 22,754,667, forward strand.
CACAAAGCGAAATGCACCCTAATGTGTCCCTGTTCTTGATATACAATCACTGATTAACATCTTTGGTTTCAAAGAGAAAATAAATAAACAATACACAGCGGATCTATGTATTTATTCACTAACATAAACAATCTCTGCACTACAAAATATTGTGTTATATAGCAGATATAAGGATGAAACTATCATCCCATTTCCGGACACACACACGCACACTCCTATCGCAGATTTTTTTATTTATTTATTGAGCTGAGGGAGAGGTTCTGGCAGACCAATTACAGCGCTTGCGGTCCGCGTAGAATTGACGCGGCGTAGCTACAGCGTACACTCGACGCAGAAGTATAAATTGGCCTTAAGAGTCAAACAGACTAGAAGAAATGGTTGATTAGTTGGTTTTCCATTAGACCAGGTTGAATCACTGGAGTCACATGGACTATTTTAACGATGTCTTTACTACCTTTCTGGACCTTGAAAGTGGTTGTTGTGTTGTCTATGGAGGGGTCAGAGAGCTCTTGGATTTCATCAAAAAGATCTTAATTTGTGTTCCAAAGATGAACGAATGTCTTATGGGTTTGGAACGTCATGAGGGCGAGTAAATAATGACAAAATTTAAATTTTGGGGTGAGCTAACCATTTAATCCATCCTTGCTGAATGAAAAGTATTAATTTCTAATAAAAAAAGAAAACATTTAGCAAATTGTCTTTATACATTTTTTTTAAGAAAATGTACAATTAATGAATACTTATGGCAAATATATATATATATTTTTTAAATTCTGAACTTTTTGTTGTTAGTGAAAATATTGAAAGTAAACTTAAATAAAATGTACTGGTAAAGCCATTCGCTCAACAAATGTTGACAAACGATTTTAATTGAAAAAGGTGCGCCAACTCAAACTCACCTGAGTGTTATCAGAGTCCTGACTGGCAAGTATCTCATAAGGAGGGTCAACAAAATAAAGCGAGTGTCTAGGAAACCCTGGTATGATGTTGCTGAGCTGGAAGCCAAACATAACCAGCCAACTCTTCACATCTGCAAGACAAAAATGTCATAAGAACCAAGGTGAGTCATTTATAATAACTTCTTAGTTCTGGCCATAAATAAAAGGAGAACGTTCGATGGCCCTCTCACCTGTCACATAGTTTTTCACATCAATCATATCGCTGAGGGGATTATTGTTCTTGAACATATACAGGTTGAACGGAGCTGGTTCTTTGCCTATCTTCGGCCACAAAGTATGGTCAGGTGCAATCCATCTTCCTGCCAGCACGTCATAGTCTCTCTGGGCGAAGTGCACCAGCTTTGTGAGAGGATCATAAAGCCCTCCATGAAAGCCCAATATGAGCTGGAAATCCGGAGTGGAATCATAGTAGATCTCACCGTATGCCGTGTACTGCATTTGCTTGACCATCTGCCCATTGCTGCTGAAGATGGCCAGCGGAGTGCCTACGTTGTCGGAGGCGATGTAATATTCCTCCCCACCGCTGACCTCCATAGCGAACAGATGACCCTGCAGGTCATAGTAGAAGGAGGTGATTTCAGCTCTCGAGTGGTTGTAAACATGGGTGACCCGGGTGGGGTAGTTCAAGTCGGCGTAGAAATATTGCTGATGCTCGCCTTCATTAGTTCTGCGGGAGACACGGCGGCCCAAGCCATCATAGCGGTAGCGGACGCTCCAACCCCCTGCCGTGCGGCTGTAGGCTCGCTCGAGAAGACCTTTGGAGTTGTACTCAAAGATATCAGAGCCCCTCTGTGCAAGCATGCCGTCCTCATCGAGCTGATACTGCATATCACCGAGCCGCGTGATTCGGTCTCGAAGATCGTAGCGTAGCGGCAGCAGACGGGCACTGTTACCAGGGTTTAGCAAATGAAGATTGCCATTTAGGTCATAGCTGTAGCGCCACGTAGACCAGTCGTCAACTTTGACGCCCACAAGCTGCCCGTCGCCGTCATATTCGTATCGGTACTGTGTGGTATTAGCATAGGGACCGATCTTAAGTTCACGCTTGATAACACGGCCCATGCTGTCATACTGCACCGTCATCCAATACATCAATGAGCGGAAGATCTCGTACTGCACTTCCTTGATGCGGCCATGTGCGTCAAAATGCTTACTGAGTGTCATGACAGCCGTAGTGATGATTTGGTTGATGTCGTAGTATATGATGCCAAACTTGCCAAAGTGTTCGACCTTACCGGATATCTCATCGTAGCGGTACAGGTCCACAGGAAGTGGGGTTTCCCCTATTACCGGCTTTATGCTGGCCACCCTGAAGCTGTTGTCATGATAGGTGTAGTCAAAGCGAGCGTTGACCATTCCTTCCTCTGAGAAGCGGTACATCTGTTTGTCCACTAAGGGGCCCAGTTTGCGATAGCGAATGGTGCAAGAGAAGCCTCCGCTCTGCAAATTGACCATTTTGAGCACACCAGTCGTCTCATCATAGCCAAAGGTGACAGCAGTAGCATCATACAGAACCTCAGAGAGCTTTCCCAGCTTCCCGTACTTGTAGAGCACACGCCGGCCCGTTCCGAGGTAGAACATGGCACGTGGACGCCCATCCTCACTGAAGTCGTGGATAATGGTGGCATTACTCTCTGGGGGATTGTAGGTGTTGCGAATGTAACCAACAGACACATGGGTGGACATAGTGTGTCTGGCCATACTCGGCATAGTGACCGCCGTGAGCTTGCCTGCTGTGTCAAAATCAAAGACATACTGTTTCTGACTCTGCTGGAGCAGCAACACCATGGACTGCAGAGGGAAATAGAAAGAGAGAAATTAAAAGGTGAACAAAATTAGTTCATACATGAGTACTGTAGGAAAAAACAAATCTCCATTGCATTTGAAAAGAGTCAACTCACTTTGTCCATGTAGCTGAAGCTCCAAACTTTCCCATCAACAAAGGTTCGAGACAAGATCCGTCCGAATGTGTCAAACTCGCTTTTCTCGCTCATGCTGCCCCTCTGCAAGCCCACCAAACGGCCGGTGGGTGAATAAGACACATTTACCAGGGCTAAGCTGCTGCTGGGGAGCCAGGTGGCAGGTCGGCCTTGGGCGTCATAGATGATACGCAGTGTGAATTTGCGATGGTCATCGTAGATCTTCTCAGTTCTAGTGTTGCGGTCATAGTCAATGGACAGAAGGTTTCTGCTGTGAACCTGTGGGAAAACGTTTACGTTTTTTTTCAAGTTCTAAACTCATCATCATTAAGTCACAATTTACATAGCAAATCTCAACTGACTGATTGTAGTAAATTTCGTCGCCAAATGTAAACTCTCCCATTGTCCAGCTCAGAACTGCTAAATGTGGACTATTAGGCACTAAGGTATTATAAACATTCATAAGAATTTCTGTAAAGCTGCTTTGAAACATTGTTTATTGTGAAAAGCACTATAGATAAAATTTACTTGTCATTAACTTCAATGGTAAAATGAAAAACTTACACGCAACTTCCTGCCAAACACAGTGACCTTGCCCTTGGTCAGCTCTTTTCTCATACGCCATTCAATTGAGTTGAGTCCGCTGTCAGTGGGTAGGGTGATGTTGCGCCTCCCGATGGTCGGGCTCACGGATCCTGCAAGGATGTGTGGCTCAGTATGAAAGCTGATGCCCATCCCATTAGCATAGGACACTCGCAGTGTGCCGTTGTGGTACAACTGATAGCTATTCCGCACTTGGTCTGTGAAAACATAACAATAAGTTATAAAAGAGGTTGGCAATGATTATAAAAACAAGTTCTACTCTTTGAATAATACATTATAAATAAACATTATAGAATATTTCACATGTTTATACAGGTCTGTAATATTTTTTAATGTTTGTGAAAGAAGTCTCTTATGCTCACCAAGGCTGCATTTATTTGACCAAATATAGTATTTACTTTTTAAAATGTAATTTATTCCTCTGATGGCAAATCTGAATTTTCAGCATCATTTCACCCCAGTCTTTTGTATCACATGATCCTTCAGAAATCACTATAATAAGCTGATCTGCTGCTCAAGAAACATTTATTATTATTATCAATGTTGAAAACAGTCGTGCTGATGAATATTTTTTTGTGGAATCCGTGACATATTTTTGTCAGGATTTTTTGATAAATAGAAAGTTAAAACAGCATTAATTTGCAATAGAAATCAATATAACATTCTAAATGTCTTTTTGATCCGTTTAATGCGTCCTTGCTAAATAAAAGTGTTAATTTCTTTTAAAAAGAAATCTTACTGACACCAATCTTTAAAACAGTAGTGAAATGCATATGAAAATATATATTTGCTGTTTTATGGCATTTATATACATGAACTACTGTTTATCTATGAAGTATTTTATAATTTAATATTTGTATTAAGGCGAGTTATTATGAAGCGTTCCCTAAAACCAGCCTCATTTAATTTAGTATGAAGCATTAGGTCTGATCTGACAGTCTATTGTGCATTAGGGGAAACGCAGCACTGTGGGGCGGATGTGTAGAATGCGGCTTTTGGTTATAAAGAAGATTTAGCTTTGGCTAAAAGCAGCACAAACATCTTCAGTTCCATTTACAAGCTATAATTGGATCAGATGCAGCTTTCCACAGAAATGTACCTGGGAAACACAATCATGTACAATTTCAAAGTCATAAAAAAATCCAAGTGCATTTTGGTACACTGCTAACAAGCAGAGGGCAACCGAAGGGTTACTTTTCATGTAATTTGTCTAGAGTAAACAGTAAAAGCATACTCTTTACAAAAAGTAACAAGTAAGTTGCGTGAGAAAATCCATCATCAACACATAATACACTGAATATGAAGAGAAGAGTTTAAGCCTACAAGCTTTTGCCTCCTGAAAGAACCCCTAAAGGCAGCCTATGGTAAATTGTAAAATGGCGATTTCTCTGCTCTGTTGGATTCCGCACATTCAAACAACGTGGCCTCCCCGTGGGTAGTAAAGAGAAACTTTACCTGCCTGCAGCGTGCTTTGGTCCTAATGGATGTGATTTGCAGGGGAAACAGGGGCATCAGCATGAGATCTGGACTGAGATTTGTTCTTTGTGTGCTGTGTGTGTACCTTGAACCACAGTGTAGGACGCCTCTACAGACGAGAGATTAGTGATGACCGTGACATCATCATCTCTGTTCGAGCTCTCCATGTCAATATTGATGGACTCCTCCATCTCACGGTGTAGACTGGTCACCACACCAGTGGGATATGTGACGTTGGTTAGACGACCCTCACTGTCATAGCTGTGAAGAAGAGAATCAAGACAAAATTCACTAATATGACTGTAATAAATAGCCAGCAGTGTCTGTAGAAATAATTTCTTTATTAATTTATAATTCATTTTTTAGTGTTTTAAATAGTTTAAAAACAGTGTTATTTTAGTATATTTTACCTACTATAGTATTATTATAGTATTTATTACTATTTTGATTTTGTTTTTAATTTTATAGTATTGTTATGCACTTCTTTTCATTGAAAAAACATTTCTATATAGCTTTTCTTTTTATTTCAGTAATTGCAGTACTTCAAATTAAACCTCAGTTAATTGCCAATTAATTTTTTTAAGATTAAGTTTTCAATCTAATATTAATATTTTTATTTCAGCTTTACCAAAAATGATTATTAATGATTCTAGTTCTAGTTAACAATAACAACACTGTTTAAAACAACAACCGCAACTGTACTTCATATTCTGGAGCAGTTCTTGCATACAGACACTAGGTGGCTGTAGGACCAAAGCTTTGTTGCAAAAACATGCTCTGCTCTGACAGTAGATGAAGATACCGGGCAGATAATAACCCCCACAGTGCTTAGACTAGTCCTAATTCATCATTCACAAGAACAACCATGACGAAAACAACATGAGAATATATAGAGATCAATTTGAACAGTTGCATGAACATTTTGGCTTACAAATGAATTTATTTAAGATCTCCGGATTTGCATGCGTCACATCCCACATTTCATACTCACTCGTAAAAGTTTGTCCATCCGGTCTCATCTGACTTGGAGGCCAAAAGTTCAGTGTTAGCATCATAACTGAGCTGTGCCACCTCCTGGCTGAGGGCGGACACTGAACGTAGGCTGCCGGCTGGGTCCATTCCTAGTGTTACCACCTGGTTCTCCGGCAAAAGCACAAGCCTGATGGAGCCAGATGCCTCCCTCCTTACCCGAAGTGTATTGTTAGAGGCATCGGTAACTGCCGCTAACTCTCCGTCCAGTCCATAGGTAAAGTTATACATGGCCAAGCCTGTAATGAGACTAACTGTTTGCCTATGAAGTCCGTCGGAACTAAACACATAAAGCTCCTGTTCTAGAGATGACCCCACTTCATATTGTCCGATTGCTGTGGTGTTGGGGCGGTTACTGCGGACTGAACGCACACGGATGTTGTTCAGGTCAGCGATGTACAGGGTACCATCTGGTGACACTGCCAGCGAAGCGGGACAATTGAGGCCGGCGTCCGCAGCGTAGCCCTCATCTCCTGAGAAACAGTTGCAGTTGACGTCATTCTTGCAGTCGCATTCGGAGGCGGCACCGGCTAGCAGGGAGATCTCGCCGCTGGTGCTAACTTGCCGGATGCGGTTGATACGCTTCTCGTCGGTTTCCGCAATGTAGAGCACACCTGTGTGGGAGATGGCGATGGCTGTGGCGCTCTCCAAGGCAGAATGGATGGCTAGTTTGCTGAGTGAGTAATCAATGCCAGGGACCTGGCAGTGCATGGGCCGCCCTGCAATAATGCTGACCTGGTGGTTCTCAGAGATACGCAGGATGACGTTGTTCTCCAGCACGTACAGAGAGTTGTCCATTGGGTTGATGGCCAGGTCTGTAGGCCACTCCAGACGTACCTGAAACATCAAACGTTAGATAAACGTTAAAGGCACTCACAAAAAAAGGGAAAATAATTGGGGAGCAGTTGTGGTCCGTGAGTGTAAATTCAGCTTTGCCAAGGGGGATTTTCCTGCCTCTGCTTTTGATATCCCCCTTCTGTTCATTTTATCCCTGCTTCTGGTCAGACGGGATGCATTTCCCATTTCCGACAGTAGATTTATTACTGGCATTAAAAAAAAAAGTGTTATATATATTCTTCAGAGTGGAACAAATCAACAGGCCTATGAATTTATTACAGTGACAGAAAAAAGATGACAGTGACTTGATTGATAATCCAGTTCCATTGCTTGTCACTGTCATTGTCAAACGTTAATACCCAAGGAGACACTCTGACAAGCAAATATTGGCTAGTGCTAGCTCAAACACCCAAGCGTAGACTGAAATGAAAATGTGATAACACGACTGTTTGATAGCTTATATGAATTCTTTGTGGTGTCTGTAAATTGTTTCAATAAATTTATAATAAAACTTAATTGTTAAAAATATATTTAGTTTAAACAATTATTTCTGTATTTTTAATTAATTACACTTTAATTAATTAAACTTCTACATTAAAACTTCAAAAATGACATTCTCATTTTTGTAACAAATCACACATTGTGTAAATGAACAATGATCAAACTTGCTCAAACATTTAGAATGTATAATATGCTCTCGTACAAAAATGCTCTCTCTCTCTTTGACACCATAAACTGATAATTAACAATGTTAGTTTTATTAGATAGAGAGATTTCAGGAGGCTGAATCTCGCTTGATGGATCGAGCAAGTGCAAGTGCAAGTGCAAGACAGTTGAGGAAAGTAATTACAACCTGGCTGACGTCCATGCTGGAGTCACAGCTGAGGGGCCTGACTGCAGTTAGGTCATTGGTCTTTATCAGAGTGGAGATAATGCCATTCTGATCCACTTTTCGTATCATTGTAGCATCCACGAAGTACATCAGGCCATTCTTATCCAATGCAACACCTGCATGAAAAAACCAACAGTGAAGAAACTCAACACTTTTGCACAAAACTCGTATTAAGAAATGCTATAAATTGTATGAGACATGTATGATTACAACCAAGTAGGAAACACTCATTTGGTTAAAAATTATAGTTCAGACAGAATAATTATCTATTATAATAATTGCCCTTCTTAAACATCTCATCAATGTCACAGAAATAACAGCTAACTCTTCTTAAGAATTTCACTGCACCCCAAGTAACTGATTTATTTCCCTCCTATTTTGATCCTTCCAGGAGGAAAAGGTGTTTTTGAATGCAAAATAATTAGTTGTCTATGTGTGTAGGAGCAATGACCTGGAAAAGAGCCAGGCGCTGCACCGCTCGACTGATACAGTTTGATTCGCGCTGTCATGGTGATCATGTCAGAGTGCGTTTTATTCTGAGATAAGAAGGCAGAGTTGGTATTTGAGTGCAGTCTGCTAACCTTACGATCTCTCTTTACCTTCTGTGTCATTTATTTTTCTCACATCAGTGGGCCATGCTGGGCTTTAAGAATGATGTCTGGAGTCCAGAAAATTACAGGTTACAGAGGGTTGTGATATCGTAGAAAATGACAGCACCTGGTAACTGTCTAAGGAATTAAACGGTAACGGTTTCTAGGTTCATGGAAACTAAAAATGTGTCTCAGGCATAATTGTGAAGAGTCACAGTGTGGAAATGCCGTTTTGTCTCAAAAGCTAATTCTGAAGAAGTTCAGGAGTTTTTAAGGTGTAGTGTGTCATTTCTGTCCCACTAATCACACAATGAGAAGAAAACAGGTATATTTCTTCAAAACCATCACCTCTTGGGCTCATTAGTGTGGCCTCCACTGCCTTGCCTCCGTCGCCACAGCGAGCCTCATCGAATGGCACACACTGCTCTCCCGTTCCCGCCACCACCTGAGCGTTATCCAGCAGTGGTCGCGCACCATTCATAGAGCGTATGCGGTAGATCTGCCGGGAGTTGGTGTCTGACAGGAACAAAGAACCCGACACAGGATCCACTGCCAAGTAGTACTTATGGCTTGGACTGTTGCTATGGAAATAGGGCAAATTGGGAGAATGTCCCTTAATAAAATCCTTTGACAAACAGCATGGTTACCTTGGTGAACATGATGAAATGTGAATAGTTCATTGGTGGTAAAGTAATTGGAGCTCAAAAAAGAAACCACTTTGATAAAAGGAAAAAAAAGAGTGAAATTCTGCTACATAGAATGAACTGTAGAAAACAGCTACTGAGTAGGACATAGGAAATCATAGAATGTTTTTAATTAACATGCATCATGCACACATGATGAAGCATTTATTTGAATTACCTGTGTCTCAAATCTTTATTTCTTCAAGGAGCAGTGAAAGAGAAGAAACAAAAAAAGAATGAATCAATTTAAAAAATCCTTAAAATATATTATTGTAAAAGCTATTCTAGTTGTTAAAAAACAACAAGAAATCAAAACTGAACCTATTTATTTAATAAATGTCCTTGGTATAGTAGTGCATGACTCATCAAGGCATGTTCATCCGAAAAAAATATTATCTTTCATCAAACTGAAATAACTATTGGCTTTGTGGTCAGCTATGGTGCTCATGGGAGACCTGGGTTTCTCTCTCCCTCTTTACTTCTGTGTCTACCAATAAAATGTGGCAACCGTCTACCGTCTTCACAACCCTGAAATGACCAATAATAACAGCCCACTTTTCATGGTTCAATCAAATCCTGATGGATAAAATCAACTTAAAATATTAACAAAAGTTTCAGGACAATTTATTTATCACTAATAATTACGAGGTGCATTGATTCAACATTAATATACTACCCTTCAAAAGTTTGACTTTTTATTTTTGAAGAAATTGAATTCATTTTAAGACATATTAAGCAACACAACTGTTTTCTGTCATGGTCTGTGGTAGTAGATGAACGCACGACAAAGGATTTAAGTGAAAACAGTCTTTACTACTAACTTAAAACACCAGGAACAGGCAAATATCCAAGAGACAACACCTCCACATACGTTTGGAATGCGGCGTATTTCTGTTATTCTGTTATTCTTTCTGTGTTAAACTGAAGTGTGTTGTTTGTTCAGAGACTGTAGTGCTCTTAAATGTATTGAAAATATCCTTAGACCTTTTAAACGTTCTTCCGTGTTTCTCCCTCGTTTTGGCTGTTTGTTGTTATAGGGTTTGATTTTTAAAATGCTTAAGGTTTTTTTCTCTCTGTGGTCATATTTTAATATTCACACGTCTGTAATGAGTGTGTTGCATGTCTGTGTTTTATTGGTTGTTGTCTCCCCACAGCATCATTTTGTGGAGCTTTGCAAAACCTGTGTTAATTCTAGTGTACCTGTTTTAATTTTTCTACAATATTCACTCATCATGACAGTAAAATAGGGCATTCTCGTCTACTGCAGTATTGCCTCTCTCAATTAGTAGAAAATGTGGTTAACACCCGGTCATGCATAGGGTGAAAAAATATTGTCATATATCGCGAAATTGATATAATTTAGAAAAATACAGTGATGCACATTTTTGGTCAAACCGACCAGCACAACTCTAATCCAAACTAAATTAAAAAAGTCTAGATTCTAAATGAAAAGTATGAATTATTATTTTTCTTCTTCTTCAGTAAAATTTTTCCAGTCAGTGGTTCATGCATTTTTGATTTCATTTTGATTTGCTGATTCTATTTCATTTTTTAAAGCCAACTCCAGACACTTATTATTTCAGCTGAATATCGAGTTGTACACTGTAATGTGTTAAATTATAGAGGTGAAATGCATTACAAATGCCGTATAATGTTGTCTTTAAGAATGCATCCTATCAGATTTACCTGAGCTCCAGTACAGCTGTGGTATTGAGGGACGGATAGACCCTCCGCACAAAGTTAAGGTCACCCACGTACAGGTTGCCCTCTCCATCACAGGCTACGGCCATCGGCGCCAGCAGCTTGTTGCCCTCTGCCATCCCACTGCAGCTTGGGCAAGAGATGCTGCGTCTTCGGCCGTTACCCATAATGCTGTTAATGATGGGCGGCTGCTGCTGGGAGAGGAAGATGTTCTCGCCGCTGCCCTTATGAAGAATTCCTGTGTGAAATAAATCAAACACTGTCACTAAATGCAATTGAGTGAGATTTCAAACATGACATATTTCTAATGGTCTTTACACGCACAAATGTGATGCTTAAATGAAAGCATCAATTTCTACACTGTGACATATTTATTGCATTTCGTGATCAATAGCGTGAAACCAGCAGTCATTAAAGACCTCATAATCATCAATAATGACAAAAAAAAACCTCAAACAGAGAATTTTACCCTAATACAGTGATGAAATTATGAGCAATGACAAATGTGCAGAAAAAGAGCAACATTAGGCAGCGTGTGCATGTTATTTTATAATCCACTGGCATGCCCTCCATCCCTGTGTAATGATTTGACTTCCCAGTAGTCAAAGTGAAATTTTTAAAAGGTCTGACGATAAACAGGTGTGAAACAGCATGCATAACTTCTGTTCTATAATGGTGGTTAATACCAACACTTTTCACACAGTGTGAGTCAGTAATGATTGTAAGATTGTAATGATTGTAATGAAATACTTTTTTTTCTTGGAGAAGCTTTTTAGGCCGTCAGCTGTAGGGATGACCTGTCTCTTTTTCATTTCACAAAAGTAAGTGCCTCATAGATAATAGAACTCAGCTTAGTGTAATTAGTATTATTGAGTGTTTATTTTCTATCTATCTATCTATCTATCTATCTATCTATCTATCTATCTATCTATCTATCTATCTATCTATCTATCTATCTATCTATCTATCTATCTATCTATCTATCTATCTATCTATCTATCTATCTATCTATCTATCTATCTATCTATCTATCTATCTATCTATCTATCTATCTATCTATCTATCTATCTATCTATCTATCTTATCTATCAATCTATCTATCTATCTATCTATCTATAATGGGCCCTCTTAACCTCTAAATATATCAACCATTAGAAAGCTATTGTGTTCTCTTGACACTTATCAAGTGAGTATCATTGTTATACTGTATTATAATATGCAAGATTTTGATTTATTTTATTCACATGCATTAAGAGTGTATGTGTGAGTAGGCCAATTCACAAAGAAATATCGTTGCTGTGTTCGGGATGCCTATTTTGATCATTTTGACTACTTGGGTACTTGACAAGGAGATTAAAAGGAACCCATTTTTATTGTGTGTGTGTGTTTTATAAATATGCATAACATATGTTCTGGAAACCCTGGTGACCCTGTAGAAGAGGATAAAAGTAGATTGGAGGATAGAGAGATGGATGGATTATCTGGAAACTTCTTACTTTCTGTTAAGCTGACACTGTATGTTTGGTCTACCCAGCATTAAAGTACCATTAAATGTATAAACAAAAAAACAAAACAAAAAAATAACTGTCATTATTCTCATGATTTTTGAATGAAGAAAATGAAGCAGTATTAATGTACAATTTGGGAATTTGATCTAAATACATTTTATTTTAATATTATTTTATTTACATTCTTCTGCAGACTCCTTTGGAGCTTCCTGCAACCAACTGAACCAAAAATGCCACAGCAACAACTTAAGACAAATAAAAAATGAAGCCCTGTTTTGAAAATCTGTGTACAGTTAATTTCATAACTTCCAATAACAGTCAAATAACAAATCCCACAATTAATGCATTTCCATGGCTAATCATTGATGTCACTTGTGAGTTCACATGCCCTTCCCTATCGAGTGCATTGACTTGTTTGAATGGCCATTTTGGTATCGTACCACTGCGGATGTTCAGCATGTGGTGTTTGTCTAGAGACCAGCCGCCCAGGTTCGAGGGGTTGAGCTCATATCCCTGCAGCACAGCTGTCCTCTTCTCCCACAGGATCTGACTGGGACACGTCTCATACTCATACCCCACGGACACTAAAGAGAAAGATTGACAGATTGAAAGAGGATAGAAAAGAAATGTGAAGAATGAAGGAGAAAATGACAGAGAGGGAAGACACTTAGAGGAAGAGCAAAGCTGTGCTATCTTAATTAAACACTCCATCACCGATCGGGGACATAACAATTCATTAGCTCACAGGAGGAACTTGCCGCTGGCATACACAATAATGGATGAGAGACAGACAGTCTCATTAAACTCAGAAACTATCTGTGTTTTGGAGCTCAAATTAAGAGAAGACACTGGGGAACAGACAAAGGCGTAGACAAGAAACAAGATAACAGTTGAAATACACCTGTTTCCATGACTCCATATATCACTTACCCAAAGCCTCAGTCAGACCGTAGACCCTCTGCCTGTAGGCATCAGTCTTGTCCCAGATATAAGTGTACGCCAGATTAGGGGAGGCATGGAACCATTTCTGGAGGAGATGGCCCTCCACGGCCACCATCAGGTGCACTTTGGCCAGGCTGAGAGGCACTAGAGCTGGAGTCATGATCACCTTAAGCAGCGAGAGGTAGCCTGAGGTCCTGGAGCTCAGATAGCAAAGTTTAAGACTAGTGCCGGGAATTTCCACCTGCTCGTGAAGGACCTGGAAAGAGAGAGGAAGGAAAAAATAATGTTAAATAATAAAAATAAAAAAAAAACTCTTGCAGCTGCCATCAGTCTTGAAAAACTGTCTCAGAAAGAAAATAAAAGAGATGGAAAGTGAGCAGCTGAGAGAAACTGATTGCAAGAAGGGAATGAAAATGGAGATTAACAACAAAAGACCAGCCAAGAGTGAATAGGAAGAGTAATAGAGAATATATGATGCAAATAAAAAGCCAACAGAGGAGTGTAACGACCTACACGAATATGACAGAAATGAGATGTGATGGGAGCGGTGTTGAATGTGGCACCTGGCTCTCGGGGAGAATGTGTCTCTCTGAAGGGTTGGAGCTGAAGAAGGAGGACAGTGGGGAGGGAAGCACCACAGGATCGGGCCTGACAAAACCACTCAGGTCACATCTGCCCGTGGTTTTCTCCTCTGTTTGTAGCACCAGGGTGTCCATAGCGTAGAAGCGATTCCAGGGCAGCCACACCGTCCGCTCCTGACTCAAAAACGGAGCCCGCTCGAACCGCAAAGTAAGAGAGCCTCCGCCGTTGGCCACCAGATCAAAACTAGGGAGAATCGGCATAGAAAACATACTTCAGTACATATTCAACGGCAAAAGGGGGTCAGATAATTTGATGTTACTCACGTTCCATCCTGGCGGGTCATGGTGTGACCATAGTGAGGGTACTTCACAAAGGTCACGTTGACGCCCACCAACGGAGTGCCATCTGAGGTCAAAACCTGACCTCGAATTAGAGATGCCAGGCTGCACACACACACACACACACACACACACACACACACACACACACACACACACACACACACACACACACACACACACACACACACACACACACACACACACACACACACACACACACACACACACACACACACACACACACACACACACACACACACACACACACACACACACACACACACACACACACACACACACACAAATACAAAAAGCAATATTAGAACATGATAAACCATATAATTGAATCCATCACAGCATATGGCAGATGAGGTACCTGGCATTGAAGGGGTTGATTCCTGGGATGATGTGAGTGCTGTCTTTACCCACAAGCATCTTGATTCTGTCATAAAAGGAAGGGACTTTCTGGACCTCTGATTGGCTCTGCTGAATGACCTGGAGTGGGTCACGTGATCCACGGCACAGAGGATTGGTCACACAAGAGCTCTGCGTGCAGCAGTCCGGATCCATGCAGTCAACAAGACCATCTGAGTGGAAAAGATGTCACCACATGTCATAAAATCTTTAGATCTGTAGCATGCATTAGCAGTGTGACACATGAATTTTGTATGACGATAAACCCACACTAGGGCTGTCACGATACCAAAAATCCAGTTTGTGGTAGAAATGCCAGTGTCAATTCCTCAATATCTACTGAATATGTAATATTCACAACAGAATAAAGCCTTCACATTTTTCTCAGTCAATTTTTGCAGCATTTTTGCAGAGCATTTTCTAATGTACATTACCATTCAAAAGTTTGTGGTCAGTAAGATGTTTTTAAAATTAATTAATTATTTTATTCCGCAAGGATGCATTAAATTGATTAGTTACAGTAAATGCATTTATAATGTTACAAAATATTTATATTCTATTTGAATAAATACTGTTCTTTTGAACTTTCTATTCATTAAAGAACCCTGAAAAAAAATCACGTTTCCACAGAAATATTAAGCAGAACAACTGTTTTCAACATTGATAATAATAAGAAATGTTACTTGAGTACCAAATCAGCATATTACAATAATTTCCGAAGGATCATGTGACACTAAAGACTGGAGTAATGATGCTGAAAATTCAGATAAATTACATTTTAAAATATTAAAATAGAAAAATGTGCGGAGATACAAACTGTCAAGAAAGAGAAAGTTGGCTCAAGTTTTGAAGGAGGAGAATGTCGGTTCCCAACGACATTTGTGGATGCGCAACATTATAAGGGGAAGAAAAAAGTATGGTGCTTACAATAATTCACCCTTCGCTGCAAGTTTGATTTACAGGCGATCTGACCAATCACATCGCTGAATCTGCCATTTTGTCTGACAAGGCAGTCAGGAGTAGTAGATTAACGTTGGTGGACTTGAACTTGAAAAACGGTGTGTACTGACGTCTTTCCGCGGTTGAAACAACATTTCTTTTAGTGCTCATTCATGTTTATTTCGTGCTTATCAATGAACTACAAGGAAGAGATAATCGGTTCACGAGCAGCTTTAACTGAGGTGCTACAGCGATGACGACACATTAAAGAGCCACAAAATGATATTTATTGTTTAAATTTCTATAAAAAAAAAAAGACAATTTCAAAGTTTAGACTTTGTTTCATATCAAAATTAACTTGCTCTGTCCTGTCTGTCGGCGTGTTGTCAGTGTCCTCTTTGCTCCGCGTGAGAACGTGTGTGGTGTGAGAGCGCCATGGCTTGTCGTACATAGCAACAGTAACTAAAGGGGGTGGGTGTTTGCGAATGGTCAATTTAGTCCAGGAGTTCCAGTTGGATGATGCGCGGTTTGCGGCATATTTCAGACTTAACAAAGGTCTGTTTGTAGACCTGCTACTGCTGTTTAGTCGATCTACCAGCAACTTCTCAATTTTTCTTGTTGTTATGGAAACAAGTCAGGTCTCGCTACTCGCTTGTCATTGGTCAGCTGTCAAAAAGGCGCTTGACGTAGGGCGTTTTTATCAGAAAAGTTTTATCAGAAGACTTTTTTCAACATGAAAAGACGTGCTGAGCTGCAGAAAAAGACACTCTGAGCTGCAGAAAAAGACTTTAAAAAAGCGCTCACAACTTTTTTGAAAACACGGTTTACTCCATAGCAGGGCCATCGCTAGTGGGGTGAAATGTGGTGACAATTATAGGGGCCCCCAATTCCCAGGGGGCCCACTAAATCCAGTAGTTATGTTATATATTTCCCTACTCTTATGTATCATTATAGTATATACATTTGTATGCCTGAAAGTTCAGCGAAAACCACAAAAACATGCAATTTAGAAGTTTTCCAAATCTCCTCCCTCTCCCCTCCCTAAAAAATTGTTTAGTCCAATGGTTATAATATACAGCTCTGGAAAAAATGAAGAGACCACTTAACATTGAGAAATCAATGTTAAGTGGTCTCTTCATTTTTTCCAGAGCTGTATATCCAAACTAGTTTTTGCGACATTTGAAATATCGACAGAGAATTTATGCGCTAAAGTTAAACGAAAAAAGATTGTCGACATTTGCAAAAAATTATCGATAATTGGCATTTCCATCAGCTATATCGATAAACATTTTGATGCACTAAACCTTTAATGTCCTTTCATGATAAATATGTGCAGCTGCATTTTATCAAAGTACTAAATTTAGTTTGTACTCAATATTATCAACACTATAGAAAGAACTGTATTTTTTTTAATTGACTTGGTTCCAGAAGTACCAGCACATTTGACATCCCAAGCACACAGTTTCATGGTTTCAGAGTGGCAGATGGTTTAAAGCGGCTTCTGAAGTCTCTCTGTTCGGGTGCCATCTTATTCTCAGAGTGTACTTTCGACGAACCCTTCTCAGTTCAAAACCCTGCACTGCTTTGATGTCAAGAGAGGGAGACAAATAATGTGATATGTGATTAAAAAAACATAATTAGCTCAAATGTAGAATTTCTTATCATTATGGAAATTAAATTGAACAAATACTTTTATTTATTCCCATTGTGATAATGAGCCCAGCTGATAGAAGTGATCATTGAATCAAATGATGCTCTAGTTTCGCTCTCTCTACCCCGGTTTCACTTTTAGAGAACTTACATCAAAGTCACATAGGGCATCGCTCACACCCCTGAGAGCTTCCCTTCCTGTTTCATCTTTCTCTCTGTCTCTTTCCGTTTCTTACTGGCTGCGTATCGCAGTGCACTGTACATGCACACCCTTTCAACCCTTCTCCCTAAATGGGTCTTTCTTGATCCGGAACAAACTCACAACAAGCGCCTGTTTCTATAGATGTTTGCTCCATGTTGTTTTGCCTGGTGCTCTCTGATCTCTGAAGCCTCTATGAAGTAACCCCCAAATGAAGAGCAAACAAAAGAGAGAGAAGAAAAAAAACAGGAAGTTGTGCATGTCTGGAGGACGCTTTTCTTTGTGCTGTTTGTGTCTGGGTTAGACTAAACAGTGCCTTCAAACGTCTTCTTTAAGAAGTATTTTGTGATAATCCTTGAAATTGAATCCACAAGAAGTATAATTAAGATGAAATAAATTGCATTACAGCAAATTAAGTTAAATTAAATTGCATGTTTGATTGTCTAGCAGAGATTACTTTCCGATCCCCTTCCCCTTTTTATATATAACTCCCTGTCCTCTCCCTATTCTAATAATATATATTATGAAAGAACATTTAGGTTAGAGGGCCCAAAGTATTTTCACATGCTCTAAGACTAATGTGAGCACAACAACTTAATACCAATGGTAAGGGGTTTGTTTAAACACCTGCATGTTTTGCCATGCCATGTGTATAAGAGAGTGAGAGATAAAGACAAAGCATTTTAAAAAAAGACACAACAAACAGTTCCTTCTAAAAGCCCCTCTGTGCACTTTATTGGTCTAGGGGAGACACTCAGTGCTTAAGCCTGACTCTGAACATCTACCTGTTATATAATCATTCTGCCTAGGGGTAGCTTCAAATCCCTCAATCTGCCATCCAACAGACACATCACCTTTTCATACAGTTGATTGGAGCTGCTCTATCCAGTTGCTCAAAGCTTCTTCATATCACCTAATAAATTGCCACAATTCAGCAGTTGATATATACACATTTTTTAAAATGAATTCTTTATGACTGGGGAAAGGATGGCAAGGCATCAATTCATTTAGAGCAGAGTTTCCGAAATTGGGATTCGTGAGGGAACTGGAAACTGAAAAGCTAATAATGAATTAAATAAAAAACATTGTATATGTATATACATTTTTTGTTATATACATATGGCCTGGTTAAGGAATTTTAATTTTAATTAATTGCATACCTAATATATATATATAAATATATCAAATTAATTAGCCACAATTCATTTTGTGATTCTAGAAGCTTCTAGAACTGTATATCCTTTAATAAAAACTAAAATAATTATCTTGCTTTTATGTTTTTTTTTATTTTAATTTAGATTAAATTTGATTCTTTTTACATATGAGTAACCAACATCAGAGAACCATGAACATGTGAATGTGTTGTTAAATTGTTGAATCAAACATTTCAGAAGTGACTTCAAGTAAATATTTTAGATCAAAGGGAATTGGCTGACAAAAAAGTTTGGGAAAAGGTTTGGGAATTTGGGTTGCAGGATTACTTAAAACTATATATTTAGAGTATAATAATTATTACTCGTATGTAAAAATAATCAAATTCTAATCTAAATTAAAGGGTACATAACACACACCGTTTCTGCCAGTCTCTTGTTAATCTTGAGTACCTATAGAGTAGTATCGCATCCTTCATATCTCTGTGGAGTCTTTGGTTTAATCAGACAGCGCTGCCGATGGCTTCACTAAGCCGAACGAAGCTTGTTAATGGACGTGCTCTTGCTCTCACTCTAGTTGATGTGCACGCACTCATCCGGGAGAAGTGCCCATACAAGGAATTCTGCCCTTTATGCCGTCATACAGCACCACACTCGAAAAAAACTTTCCGAAACGTATTCGAATCCTGAAGGAGTGTATTTGACACAGAAATACTTTGTCATACGTCCAACTCGTTTAAAAAAAAGTTTTGGCCATTTGTAGCATGAGAATCCAACTCTTTAACAGTGTAAATAAGTCAGAATGCATGAAATAGCATTAGACTCCCCCCCCCCCCCCCCCCCTTTTAAAATAAAAAAAACATAAAATAAAGATAATTAGTAATTTTAGTTTTTATTGAAGAATATACAGTTCTAGAAGCTTCTTAATTTGATACATCAATACCTCTAGTTTCTGTAAATAAATAAATAAACTGTCCGATTTTCACATACAATTTGTCTGTTCAAATCAATGCATAATAACGTCAGTCAGGCTGATTCAACATGCAAATTCACTCTCTGACAATAGGTGGCACTTATAAAAGCAGAAATACCCCAGGTACACAGAGCGCTTTGCAACATTCCATTTCTGACGCCTGCTTTTCACAGAGAAAAAAGGAAGTCAACAATATGAATTAATCAGATTTTTGTATTCACTATGGTGTTTATCAAACAACACCAAATACAAGAGTACAGAGACAGGAGAGCCATTTGAGGGTTTTTCCTCTGTTATTCACTGTCCCATAGCAAAATACCTGATAGTGAACGCCAACCAAGTCAGTTTTATATAAATGCAGCTGCTCTGGGCACATGATCAAAAGAGTGAATCTTATTGGTTGGCCAGTTTTATTCACAGTGCGAGGAAATGAAATTAGAAAATTTGATCGCATCGATGGCTTTTTATATTACAATATTTATTGTTGTGTGAACAGGCCTTTACAATAGTAAGATAATAATTGTCCTAACCAAAGTTCTCATCACATCAGCTTTTTTCCCTTAAGTTCTCTTGACAGATACGATGCAGATGAGGCCAAAGGGGAAAGAAACAATTTCTGCATTCATTATGCATTTCTTACCTCCTTCATTGTCCTTATTGTCATTGCAGGAGGTCTCCATGGCAACACTACAGCCTGGCCCTCTCCAGCCAGTGTGACACTCGCAGTGCCAGCTGTTCTGACCCATGATGCATTGCCCATTCCCATTGCACAGCCCTGGACAACCATCTGAAAGAGGAGAGGGAGAGATTGATCAATTGTGTGAATATATTGGATTTAAGATGATTAAGTTTGATGCCCATAAGAAACACAAGGAGAAATGTTACTCGCCACTTAAAACTCACTACCATACCGACTGTCAGACAAAAACTTGATGGACATCTATTATCAATGAACCCAAGCAAAACCATTATGGATGACATTGGTTTGACTGCTGCATTTTGGATGGTGAATTCAGTGTCAAGATGTGTTGTGTGCTCAGAATCCATCAGCTATAATTGTCTGAAAACAATGATGTGAAAACGGTGGCAGAGAGGGAGAACTGTATTCATTAGCATGAAAACAAGCATACTAACACATGCAACCAAAGCGGCATCCATTAGTATTCTTCTTCTGGCTGGACTCCAGAGCTCAACAAGTCATTTAATATTCTTATAGATGTGGATCACACAGTGAAGACTGTGTCCTTTGCTCTGAATGTGATTATAAAACAATGACAACACACACACAAACATAAGCATACACACAAATATGTCTATGTATATGCGCTGATGCAAACATGAGCAAATCAATCAAAACCAAACAACAAAACAGCAACTGAAAAGTCTTTGAAAAAGAAGTCACAGAACCGAGGGAAATGCCTTTGACTAGTTCAAAGCTTCAAAGCAGGGTAAGAGCCTGTGTGTGTGTGTGTGTGTGTGTGTGTTTACCTATGGTGCAGTGTTCTCCGTTCCAGCCCTGTTCACACTGGCACTTGCCATCCCTGCAGGTCCCATGTTTCACACACTGTGGGTTACACAGTCTCTGCTCACAGCTTGAGCCTGTCCAGCCTTCCTCACAGTGGCAAACGCCCCCGACACACACACCATGGCTCCCACAATCTGCTGAACACACCTCTGGAGACACAGAGAGAGAGAGAGAGAGAGTGGTTTTTACTCTTGTTTTTCATCTCTTATATTTATCTTTATTTTATTCCTTCTGTGTTACTTTAATTATTATTGTTTCTTTCAAATGTAAGCAATTTGCAGTTTTAGGGCCACAGTGCAAACCCTCTTTCGGTTTTAAAAAACTACTATCAGGATTTACTAAAGACACGCAGTGAAAAATTAGCACTGAAAAGGCATGGACAGGGCTATTTTTGCATATGCATTTGTAGGAGTTTTCCTTTCAGGCGCAAAATTTATGGGAGGAGAGTATTTAAATCAATCATGCATGGTGATTTACTATGGTTTACGCTATTCAATTTACTGGTGTTTGTGCCATTATTTACTGCCCAAAAAAAGCATGTCTTAAAACAGAGGCTAATTTGAGCTGCTCTTGGTAGAATGCGTTGGTCATTATGGAAATGTTCTGACCGCGTCTGTATTCTTTAATTTGCGCGTTGTCAGTAGATCTCACACAGAACATTCCACTCCCATCGGCGCTTTTTTAAAATTGGTTTCTCACACTAATTTGCCCTGTTTAGTAAATCTGCCCCATATTTTGTTATTTTACTTAATTGCTGTTTGGCTTTGCACTGTTTTAATGATCTGCAGCAACGCTGCAAATGCTTTGGTAACTTAAATAATTACATTGCTAAAAATAACATAAATTATTGTACGGAATACCATGTATGTCAATAGCACACTAAAATAGCTGTATTATTGACATTACTGTTCAAAAGTTTCAAGTCAATAAGACTTTTATTTAGCAAGGATACATTAAATTGACCAAAGGTGACAGTAAAGATATTTATAATGGTACATCTATTTCAAATAACCTATTAATCAAAGAATCCTTCAAAACCCTTGGTGAGCATAAAAGACTTTGTACCGACCCCAAACTTTTGAACATTAGTGTATATCTATATTATCTATTACCTATAAAATATTTGTAAATATGCATATTTGAGAGCAAAAAATGCATCTTATTCAGTAATCACCAATAATCCAGTTTAACAGATCTTACTTTCTAGAGAACTATCTGCGCTGGTTGCACCATGCATATTTCAACCAAATTAATGTTATTAATAAATGGATCTCTTTTATGTTAACAAGAATATATTAAAATTATTTTAGGCATTTTGGATTGCACCTCATCCACAAAAGTTTTGGATTGTTTTTGAATTGTTTCCGCACATTTTTTGAGGTGTGTCTTGCTTTCAAATGAATCACGTGCTAAAACAGCACACGCAGCGAGTGCAAATAAACAACGCTTACAGCGAGCACAATTCATGCTTAGTGAATCCCTCCCAAGAGTGTATATGGATGAAAATGAAAGACTGGGATAAATAGCAGCACAGCTTGAGAAGAGAGGAAGTGAGGAGGTGGAAATCGCTGATGGGAACACACCCGTGGAGCAGTCAGGGCCCATCCAGTTGGGGTCACAGCTGCAGAGGCCCGTGTCAGGGCTGTAGGTTCCGTGGCCGTTGCACTGATCCGGACACTGGGCTCTGGACACATCACATAGCGGCCCAGACCAACCTGGTTTACAGTGGCACTGACCGGACACGCAGCTGCCATGTCCAGAACATGTGGGGTCAAGACAATCCACTGGAGAGAAAGAAATGGAGTGTTTGAAAAAGTCTTTTTCTCTCATTCTCTTTTTTTCTTTTCACTCTCCTCCTCATCTTTCACTTCTCCTTCCTAAACTCACCTCTGGGACCTCAACACTTTCAGAAACCAGCTGCTCATATGAACATGCTCTCAGAGACTCCGTTTATGCCCAATTTCTTAAAAGCCCGATCAATAGACTGGATTTCATCACTTTAACAAAGTTTATTAAGCTTGTATCAGCATGCTTTTATAGTAGACATTTGAAATCTGAGATTCTCAGAGGAAGAGGTTTTTCCGAGAGTGCTGAAAAAAGTTTTGAAAATGAGAAGCTGTCCACACGCTCATTACCTTCCTCGCAGGACTCGCCACGGTAACCCGCTTCACAGGTGCAGCTGCCCTGGGCGCAGGTCCCGTGACCGCCACAGCTGGGGTCGACGCACTGGCCCTGAGGCACGTCACACTCCAGACCCTTCCAGCCGCTGTAGCACATGCACACACCCTTGCTGTACTGCCCGTTCCCACTGCACAGCACGGGACAAGCCACTATAATGGAGACAGAACGAAAGGATGCAGGAGGGAAAACAAATGAGGGAGTGAGGGAAGGACAGAAGACGAGGATGTTTGAGAGGAATTAGTGAAAACCAGCTGCATTGAGAGAAGTTCAGGTATGAAATGTAAGATAAGATAAGAGAAAAATGAAGCATACAGTTAATTCAAATAAATCCAATGAATTGTATGAAAACACCACAAACTGCGCCAATAATCAAATGCATTCTCCTGAACTACCCTGACAAATATGTGGCTGTGGGATGTCAGTTTTGTTTTAGTGAACTGGTTTGTTCACATGAACAAGATTGAAAAGAAAAGAAAAAAAATCACCAATTCCAGTCTCTATGTAGAATCAACTCCATGGCAGAATGTTCCATCTTTTCTATTGAAAGACTGATCTCGTTTTACGTTTAATGCACACTAATCAGAAGTCATTACTTAAAAATCCTCTTTGTTTTCACTGCTGAGATTAAATTATAAATGCTATAATCTGATACATATCATACACTACCGTTCAAAAGTTTCTTATGCTTACCAAGGCTGCGTTTATTTAATGATAAATACAATAAAATCAGTAATGAAAAAAATATATTGTGAAGTATTATTACCATTAAAAATATTTTAAAATGTAATTTATTTCTTTGATGGATCATTACTCCAGTCCTTTAAAAAACACTAATTTGATGCACAAGAAACATTTGTTATTATTATCAGTGTTGAATTATTATTTTTTTTGGTAAAAACGTGATGTATTTTTTTTAGAGATTCTTTAATGACGAACAATTCATACGAACAGCATATATTTGAAGTAGAAATCTTTTGTAATATAATTGTTTTTACTGTCACTTTTGATCAATTTAATGTGTCCTTGTTGAATAAAAGAAAATCTGTTTGTTCAAATGACCCAGATTAAAGATGAATAAAACTCCTTTGTAGAATGAAACCTCTGGTGAAATTTTGTATCTTTTATATCGGGATATAAAAGTACATTTCTTTTTTTCAAGTTTAATGTCACCCTAATCAAGAGTCATTTATTAAAAAACCCAACTTTTTTTGAGCCAGAATATACTGATGTGATTAAATCAGAAATGTTATAATCTGATATTATATAACTATATAATCTGAAACATACCATGTATTGCCCCCTAAAAAAAGTTACAATGTAGTTAGCCAATTTTGTTTACAAAAAAAAAAAAAAAAAGTAGCCTGACTTTAACAAAGTAGCTTGTATCTTATTAAGGTAACTTTGTTTGATAGTTTTTCCAACATTAGCCAGCATAAACTCAAGCTGAGCAGAAACATATCAGAAAATCTTGCAGTTTTCAATGAAAAAAATTGCTTAGAATGAATGAATGTATAAAAAGAAGAAAAGAATCATGCCTCACTCTTTCAGTGTGCGATATTCAGCCTCAAAGGCGGCATAAATGCTGCATGGTCTCTCTGTGTGTAGTGATAAGAAAGACTATGCCATGTGTAATTAAGGTAGAGATTCAGAGGCAATATCAACAGTGCTCCGTGCTTCTCAGAGGAGACAGCATTCGACAGTAATAAA
Source organism: Gobio gobio (assembly GCF_949357685.1). Lineage (NCBI taxonomy): Eukaryota > Metazoa > Chordata > Actinopteri > Cypriniformes > Gobionidae > Gobio > Gobio gobio. The sequence goes on from NC_137107.1 coordinate 22,779,468, forward strand.
CTAGCTGTCTATAGCCTCAGGTGAGCTCACACATATTTCTCTTTACGAAGCCTCCACTGAGAGCACTTCATCAGTCAAAAAGATTGGTCTGGCACAGTAAAGCCAACAAACCCATCAGACATTTTGGCATAACTGAGACGGGATTAATCAGTGATATTGTAATTCATCTGTCTAGATCTCAGAGTGATGTGACAGTGTCATAGAGCCGTTACGACAAATGGCCAGAGCTTATGTACACTGATGATCGGATGACAAATTTTGAGCTTGAGGGACAATTCTGACATATGTTTCACATCAATAACAGCTTCAGAGTTAAACATGTAGAAAATCATTTATAAAACCTATGGCAAATTACACATACAAACTCACTTTAAATAAATCCAGCAGATCACAAAGGTTGTTTGTAAGTCATGCTACATAAAATTCAATATAAAGTTTGATATTACTTAGCTTACATATCACATGTAACATGACAGGGTAAATCTCATGCTCATGTCACATTCACTTCTAAAAGATATAAATATATTAAAATTATTATTTATATTTATACATTTACATAATATAATATTTTGCATATATATATATATATATATATATATATATATATATATATATATATATATATATATATATATATATGTGTGTGTAAAATATTTTTTTGTGTATATATATATATATATATATATATATATATATATATATATATATATATATATATATATATATATATATATATATATATATATATATATATATATACACACACCGATCAGGCATAACATTATGACCGTGAATAGTGAATAACACTGATTATTTCTTCACCATGGCACCTGTTAGTGGGTGGGATATTTTAGGCAGCAAGTAAACATCTCAAAGTTCATGTGTTAGAAGCAGGAAAAATGGGCAAGCGTAAGGATTTGAGCGAGTTTGACAAGGGCCAAATTGTGATGGCTAGACGACAGGGTCAGAGCATCTCCAAAACTGCAGCTCTTGTGGGGTGTTCCCGGTCTGCAGTGGTAAGGATCTATCAAAAGTGGTCAAAGGAAGGAACAGTGGTAAACCGAGGACAGGGTCATGGGCGGCCAAGGCCCATTGATGCACGTGGGGAGCGAAGGCTGGCCGCATTGTCTAATCAGACCGACGAGCTACTGTAGCTCGAATTGCTCAAGAAGTTCATGCTGGTTCTGATAGAAAGGTGTCAGAATACACAGTGCATCGCAGTTTGTTCCATATGGGTCTACATAGCCGCAGACCAGTCAGGGTGCCCATGCTGACCCCTGCACACAACCGAAAGGGCCAACAGGAGGCATGTGAACATCAGAACTGGACCATGGTGCAATGGAAAAAGGTGGCCTCACGTAGATGGCCGGGTGCGTGCGTCACTTGGGGAACACATGGCACCAGGATGCACTATGGGAAGAAGGCAAGCCGGTGGAGGCAGTGTGATGCTTTGGGAAATGCTCTGCTAGGAAACCTTGGGTCCTGCCATCCATTTGGATGTTACTTTAACACGTACCACCAACCTAAGCGTTGTTTCAGACCATGTACACCCTTTCATGGAAACGGTATTCCCTGGTGGCTGTGGCCTCTTTCAGCAGGATAATACGCCCCGCCCCAAAGCAAAAAGGGTTCAAGAAAGGTTTGAAGAGCACAACGAGTTTGAGGTGTTGGATTTCAAATTTCCCAGATCTCAATCCAATCGAGCATCTGTGGGATGTGCTGAACAAACAAGTCCGATCCATGGAGGCCGCACCTCGCAACTTATAGGACTTAAATGATCTGCTGCTAACATCTTGGAGCACACCTTGGGGTCTAGTGGAGTCCATGCCTCGATGGGTCAGGGATATTTTGGCAGTAAAAGGGGGACCAACACAATATTAGAAAGGTGATCATAATGTTATGCCTGATCTGTATATATATATATATATATATATATATATATATATACAGTGAGGAAAATAAGTATTTGAACACCCTGCTATTTTGCAAGTTCTCCCACTTAGAAATCACGGTGGGGTCTGAAATTGTCATCGTAGGTGCATGTCCACTGTGAGAGACATAATCTAAAAAAAAAAAATCCAGAAATCACAATGTATGATTTTTTAACTATTTATTTGTATGATACAGCTGCAAATAAGTATTTGAACACCTGTCTATCAGCTAGAATTCTGACCCTCAAAGACCTGTTAGTCTGCCTTTAAAATGTCCACTTCCACTCCATTTATTATCCTAAATTAGATGCACCTGTTTGAGGTCGTTAGCTGCATAAAGACTGTCCACCCCATACAATCAGTAAGAATCCAACTACTAACATGGTCAAGACCAAAGAGCTGTCCAAAGACACTAGAGACAAAATTGTACACCTCCACAAGGCTGGAAAGGGCTACGGGGAAATTGCCAAGCAGCTTGGTGAAAAAAGGTCCACTGTTGGAGCAATCATTAGAAAATGGAAGAAGCTAAACATGACTGTCAATCTCCCTCGGACTGGGGCTCCATGCAAGATCTCACCTCGTGGGGTCTCAATGATCCTAAGAAAGGTGAGAAATCAGCCCAGAACTACACGGGAGGAGCTGGTCAATGACCTGAAAAGAGCTGGGACCACCGTTTTCCAAGGTTACTGTTGGTAATACACTAAGACGGCATGGTTTGAAATCATGTATGGCACGGAAGGTTCCCCTGCTTAAACCAGCACATGTCCAGGCCCGTCTTAAGTTTGCCAATGACCATTTGGATGATCCAGAGGAATCATGGGAAAAAGTCATGTGGTCAGATGAGACCAAAATATAACTTTTTGGTCATAATTCCACTAAACGTGTTTGGAGGAAGAAGAATGATGAGTACCATCCCAAGAACACCATCCCTACTGTGAAGCATGGGGGTGGTAGCATCATGCTTTGGGGGTGTTTTTCTGCACATGGGACAGGGCAACTGCACTGTATTAAGGAGAGGATGACCGGGGCCATGTATTGCGAGATTTTGTGGAACAACCTCCTTCCCTCAGTTAGAGCACTGAAGATGGGTTGAGGCTGGGTCTTCCAACATGACAATGACCCGAAGCACACAGCCATCCTGGGATCAAGGAGTGGCTCTGTAAGAAGCATATCAAGGTTCTGGCGTGGCCTAGCCAGTCTCCAGACCTAAACCCAATAGAGAATCTTTGGAGGGAGCTCAAACTCTGTGTTTCTCAGCGACAGGGCAGAAACCTGACTGATCTAGAGAAGATCTGTGTGGAGGAGTGGGCCAAAATCCCTCCTGCAGTGTGTGCAAACCTGGTGAAAAACTACAGGAAACTCCTCTGTAATTGCAAACAAAGGCTACTGTACCAAATATTGACATTGATTTTCTCAGGTGTTCAAATACTTATTTGCAGCTGTATCACACAAATAAAAAGTTAAAAAATCATACATTGTGATTTCTGGATTTATTTTTTTTAGATTATGTCTCTCACAGTGGACATGCACCTACGATGACAATTTCAGACCCCTCCATGATTTCTAAGTGGGAGAACTTGCAAAGTAGCAGGGTGTTCAAATACTTATTTTCCTCACTGTATATATATATGTAGCATTTTTATTTAAATTTTTAAGTAATTTATTCAGTTCTATTCTCATTTTTGTAATGCACTAAATACAACGTTATTGTACATTCATTTTACTGGGTGGATGTGCTTGATTTTTAAGGAATCATGAATGAAGAAATAATATTTTCCTTGATCTTTTGACATATAAGAGGCCATTATACTAAAAAAATATCCTGTAAGTTTTAGAACTCAAAACTTCCTTGTTAGTCCAAAAACAGGTTTTATTGAAACCAAGCTGCCAAAATGACTCATTTCGTATTTTGTCAAAATGTGATGTCAAAGTGCGACAAAAGAACACCTATGCAGAAGGTTTTGGCATTTATGGGGTTAATGCGTTGGATTGTTGGATACAGAAGACAGCACAGAGAACTTTTGTTATTGTTTTGATCAAAGCCATTCGCTGTACGCTTCAGTGAGCGACATCTCCTGTTTTGTCATCGGTAAGACGTTACAACACGTTTAATTTGATTTAAAACACGACTCTGCAAATGACAATGTTAGGTTTTTTACTTTACAGAAAAGGATGAATATAAGAATGACAGTGTGACAAACAATGGTATATTCATTCATAATTCCATTTACACAAAACACCGTAAATCCTCCTGTCATTTATAACTGTGGTAATTCACTTCAACCTTATTTGTGACAATCAAGACTTATAAAGCATCTGTAATACGCATGAATGTTTCACATTGTTGGCAAATTTTTCAACTATGTAACGAGATATTTTTCAACATCAGATTTTTTCAAAACAATTTCACATGTGTAATGACAATGAAAATGATTTTAATATGCAAAACTTTTACCCAATCATAGCAGCGGGCGTTTATTTCCAAGTCTTGAATGCAACACGCCAGAGATGTTCACAAGTCTTTCATCTGGAGTCAGTCTTTTGTCACGAGTCCGAGTCGAGTCTCAAGTCATTAAAGGGTAACAAAACCCTAAACCAACTTTTTTTAGTTAATGATCTGTAATACTGGGGCTTTATTAATGCTGTTCATTGTTTCGAGTAAATGTTTTGACATTTGAGTATAAAGTGTTTTAATTCTATAAAATATGGTGTAAACCGCCAAAGTGCTGCTCTCTTAAGGTTGAACGGTGGCTACTGCAGTTGAATTTTCCTATTGGACGTTGTGGTACATCGTGACGTAGGATGGTACTTCCAACGTCTCACTATCCGCGCCCCTGGCACGAGCTCCCCACGCCCTCAGAAATGTTTCCCCCAATCACACGATGAGAACGGCTTCACTCCAGTATGAACTGTCATGTTACATGAAGTAGAAACATTATGAATGAAACTCACTTGACACTTGCTTTAACATTGTATTGAAGAAAATACGGTTAAATAATGCAGTTGTCAGTACACGTCAGGCTTTTCTTGCGATATTATTGCCGCCCGTCATGTGTACAGATAATTTTCATACATGAGACGCGCTTTCAAACCCTGACACGCAAGTGGTTGCCACGGACGCAGATAGATTAGGTCAGTTCTCTTGCGCGGCTGCTTCACTAGCATCGTCGGCATCGGGAGTTAACGCAGTTTGAGCAGCGGCTCGCATTGATAAGGCTCCGGGTTTGTGTCTGTTACAGACAATCCACCCTCCTCCACTTCAGGTGAAGGTAGGAGAATGACCACTCTGTTGCAAAGCTGGCGTCACTCCAGTCATTCTCCATCTTTGCGACTCGCGAGTCAGATAGCTGTCAATCAATCCGTCACTGCGGGTCTCAGGTGCACGCCCTCCGCTCAGCCCACTTTTCCAGCATTTTTTGAAAATTGCCAGTGGGTGGAGTTAAGCTCTGAGCAGGGGTTTAGTTACCCTTTAAATAAAAAAAAAAAAAATCTCGTATTCAAAAATCAATTTTTCGGGGGGGAATTTCGAAAAAAATATATGACCTTTCTATCATCTGTTTTGTTTGTAATAAATGTCATAAGATGTAAGAGATACATCCAGCCTGTTACGTTATAATCCATTATAATGTACAATACAAAACAATTGTCTTGGCAACAAGACGAGTATTAGTTATTTTCAATACAGTGGACACAAGATGGTGCCAGTCATTGACGACAGTCATTATCAGAAAATATCAAACCTCGGAATGTTTCCAGTTTTAATCAATAGAAAACTGTACAAATGCTGATTGCGAAACATTAAAATTTGCGCTTTAAGTAATAAATGGATTAACATCTTCCTCTGTCTCATAGACACACATTAAGAGAGAGAGAGAAAAGCTGCATATACTACGAAAAGATTGATAAAAGTAAAACGTAGTGCTAGGTTTAAAGGTTGGATTTTATTCATGTTTTAACAGACTGACAATCCAAAAGAACCATGCAGCTACATCACAGTATAACAGCGAGCTGTGTGAGGTAATGTTACTAACGTTTGTGGATGCGATGTCTAATAAAATCTGATGTTGTCATTCCGGTGTCTTTAATTGTTTTCCACAGATTCTTTGCATCTAGCTGATCTGCAGGGTAATAAATCCAAATGTGAGAACATATGGCACGATGGAACCTGTCATGTTTCATGGGACTCTTATGACATTTCGGAGTTTACGAGGAAAATACAAGGACATAATCAAATTCTATGAAAAGGGTCCGATCTACCATGTCACGCATATGTGAAGCATATATTATAACATTCAAATAAAGCAAAAAATCTTTATTTACTATATCAGTAGTTCAACTAAAATATCTTCATTTGTGTTCCGAAGATGAACGGAGGTCTTACGAGTGTCGAAAGACATGAGGGTAAGTAATTAATGACAGAATTTTCTTTTTTGGATGAACTAACCCTTTAAGGATTAAAGACTTGCAATATTCACGAGTCCTTTTTGTCGAGTCGAGTCAAGTCTGAATTCATTTCAGGTCGAGTCCGAGTCAAGTATGAAGTCACTTAAAATGCGACTTGAGTACAACTTGAATCCAACTCACTAACTCGAGAGCCCATCTCTGCGATGCGCCCATCAAAACTGAGTGTTCGAAGGAGAGGGTCAAAAACAGGATAGAAAAAGCCTATTACTTCTAAATTAGAAATAATTTTTGTAAAAATATTGATAACATTATAAGTGAACCTCAGAGAACATTATAAAGTGAATATAATTTTTTTCATGCCCCCTTTTAAAACAATATGCCACAATGTGAAAAATCCTATTAAAAAACAAATAATTTATTTGCATTTATAAATGTGAAAGTGAGGTGTTATTTAATGCACAAAATGTTTTTATACAACACAGCTTTTCTGTAAGAAAAAATGTTTTGACAAATTCTGCAATGTGAAACAACATTATTTGAACGTAAACACTCTTGCGGTGTGACAGTAAACGGTACCTTTGGAGCAGTCCGTGCCGTGGAACCCTGGGAAGCAATGACACGCTCCTGACATGCACTCTCCGTTGCCATGGCAATTCTGGGGGCACTCTTCCACCGAGTCTGAGACGACACATAAGAGACGCACACATTTTACAACCCTCAGTTATTAATGAGGGACAATGGAATGTAACATTCACGAACCTAGAAGACCTTTTAAACGCTGCTGTCTGACAGAAGAAAGCTAGTTCACTATGAACTGTCTTGCATTTTGTGAGATAATCTTTTACACAGCATGGTGCAACTTTCAGTCAGCGTTATTGACAGTTCAGTGGCAATGTGCGAATTACTGTGACACATTTCACCATAGCCTTATGGGAAATTTAACACTATGGCTGTGGTAAAATTATGCTTTCAAATCATCAGTAGCCATCAACCGAATGTTAGATACACACATTAATACAGTATGTGATAATTTGATCTCCAGATCTAAGAGGCCACAAGACACAATGTATGTGTATGTGTGTGTGTGTGTGTGTGTGTGTTGTCCAGATATACCCTACGTTACAAGGACAAAATATCCCCACAAAGATTGCAATATCCGAAATCCTTGTCCGTGTGGGGACATTTTTTTGGTCCCCATGAGGAAAACGGCTTATAAATCAGACTAAGTGATGTTTTTTGAAAATGTAAAAATGCTGAAAGTTTTGTGTGATGGGTAGGTTTAGGGTTAGGGTTAGTGTAAGGGAATAGAATATACGGTTTGTACAGTATAAAAATCATTATGTCTATGGAAAGTCCCCATAAAACATGAAAACACAATGTGTGTGTGTGTGTGTGTGTGTGTGTGTGTGTGTGTGTGTGTGTGTGTGTGTGTGTGTGTGTGTGTGTTTCTTTTCAAACTGAATAGTTAAGCATATACAATATAGTGGACCCAGAAAATATTTGGACACTTAAGCCACACTTAAAAATGTATGAATGTCATTCTATTAGATAGTAATATCAAAGTGGCATCTGCAAACAAATGATGATAGCGCTTTTCTCCAAACTAATTTCACTTTTCTGAATCATTTTTTGCAGTGACTTGTAAACAACTGATCTCAAGGTTATTTTGAGTGGATGTATGAAATTGGTTCTCAGACCAGAAAGTGTGCAAATACTTTTTAGTCTTTTTTATCTTTTTAAACCAAACATACTTCTTTTGTGAAATCCCTTGAAAAGTGTGCATATGCTACTTGGTTTGATACTCTGTTATATAATGCAGTGGCATTCATTCATTTTAAGTAGCTTAAGTACCCAAGTACTTTTAGCACTTTATGGACTACTTCAGACAGAAGACTCTCTGAATTTTGTTTTAAATAGTTCAGTTGCTTGTAATCTCATCAGCAAAAAACACAACAAACACACACACACACACATACACACACACACACACACACACACACACACACACGTCTGGTTCGCAATCTTTGTAGGGACTCTCCATAGATGTAATGGTTTTTATACTGTACAAAACTGTATATTCTATCCCCTTACACTAACCCTACCCCTAAACCTACCCATCACAGAAAACTTTCTGCATTTTTACATTTTCAGAAAAACTCTTTCTGTATGAGTTATAAGCTTGTTTCCTCATGTGGACCTCAATTTAGGTCCCCACAGTGACATGAGTCCCCATGAGTCTATGTGCATTCAGGTTGAAGTCCCCACCGAGATAGAAAAACATGCACACACACACAGTTTTTATAAGAAGATTATTATGCTCACTAAGGCTGCATTTATTTAAATGCAGCCTTAAATTATATAAAATAAAAATAATAATTTATATAATTTAAAATAATAGTTTTCTACTTTAAAATATTTTATTTTCTACTTTAATACTTTAAATGTAATTTAGTCATTTTATGGCAAAGATTAATTTTATGAAAAATATTTATTATTGCATCTTACATTTCTTATTATTATCAATGTTAAAAAAAGCAAATTTTCTGCTTAAAATTTTTGTGGAAACTTTAATAAAAAAAACTTTTTCAGGATTCTTTAATAAATAGAACGTTCAAAAGAACAGCATTTCTATTCTATTGTTATTTTTTTTGTAACAATGTAAAACATTGTAAAACGCCTTGACTGTCACTTTTGATCAATTTAATGCATCCTTGCTAAATAAAACTTGATTTTAATAAAAAAATTATAAAGAAAAATCAGTAGTGTATGTAATATCTAAAATATATATTTACAAACCCAATTCAAAACATTCATATTTGATTATAAATCTGATTAATATAAGATTTTATTATTACTTTATATGCTTTTTTTTTTTTTTTTTTTAGATGATTTGGGACAAAATTCCTTTGCATATTGAAGCATACAACAGTTGCTATGTTCTGAATTTTGAATGAGTGAACAAGTGAGAGGTCTATGCATGAATATTTAAACACACAATATATACAGTACATGAATATGTAAAAGACAGCAATGCCTCCTATACGATTCATGAGTTCAGCATCACTGCCTGATATCATGACAGACATGAGGTCAAACTTCCACTTTTCCATCCCTTACTGACAGCTCCTCTCAGCTGATGTACAAGAAAGCCTCGAAGTTGGCATTGCGCTTATGCAAAGTCATCACTATGACAGCCTTTGTAGATATAGTGAATATTGACTAAACTGCCTGAACAAACATATTTCAGTGCTTACTTTTATTTTACAAATACAACGATTCCTTGTGTGGCCTAAAGAGAAATGTAAGTGAAAACAATAAAAGCAGCTCTCCTTCAACTACACTGAAATATAATATGAGGTTAAGAGTGGACCATGTGTACAGTGTAAGCTGCTTGGAGTGAAATGCATCCTCTAAATAGAAGGTCACCAAGCAACCAAGTTTCTATTTTACCATCTTCTTTTTAAATATGTTGACTTAGTGTGTAAATAAAAGCTGGAGGTGTGTACCTAGAGCCACAGTGCTGAATGAGACTGCCTCTTTCTCTTTGCCATCGTTGTAGAAGGCCAAGTGCCAGGTGCCGGGGTCCAGATACTGCACAAAGATCGCCTCATTCTGGACAACGGTCTGAATACTGCGCCGCTCACGGGGAGACTCAATAACGCTCCACTTCTCCTTTCCATCCAGCCTTTCCATATAGTCATACTGAAGAGACACAGAGAGAAAAGTGAGGACAGAGGGAGAAAACAATGTAGCTACAGGACGTCATCTTCACTAAACACTGTAACGACAATCAAAAAAGTCAAATTAAATCAAAATGTAGAGGAGATAACAACTCTGAAATGTGACAAGACACGTGTTAAGAATGCTGAAGACAAATATGCAGCGATAATTTGGAAATCATTTACAATTCATTATAAAAAGTTGCTAAACAAAAAAAAAGCCTGTCTACACAGATGGTCTCTTCATGGTAATTAACAAAAACCTGTCTTTTTAAGGAGGAACATAATAGGGAACCAGATTTCCTTGCTCTAGCTCACATACGGTCCCATGAAATGGCGATAAACCCCAATTTTCAATGGTTGAGTTTTGTCGGATCAGTATGTTAACCCTTTTGGTGTTTGCTAGGGCAGTTTGAACATAACCAATAGATTTAGATATCAACACTTGAGTAGTCTCAAAAGCAGCCTGTTTATTTCTAAATCAGATAGATGATGGAAAGTGTTCATGAAAAACAAATTAGGTCTATTAATGGTGCAAAAAATATTAACTTACATTAGCTAGGATGGAAATCATCAGGATTTTAGAGAATCTTCAGGATTTTAGTGTGGAGTAGTCCAGTCTGGATTTTAATAATTCTGATTTAGATTCTGATTCCAGTTCCTAAAAATTCTATTAAGGACTCGTATAAGGAATCATTAAAAAGAAGCGGCTCATAAATTTGCAACACAGTTGTCCTAGCAAAGACATAATGTCTGTTTAGTGCTCATTATATTATTTTTAATAATATACTTTGTCTCTCATCATATTCAATTGAGACGTTAAGGTTATGAGCGTTAAGGAATAGTTCACCCAAAAATGTAAACTTCTGTCATCATTTACTCACCCTTGTGTTGTTCCAAACCCTTAAGACTTTTGTTCACCTTCGAAACACAAATAAAACCTGAGAGATTTTTGCCACTTCAATGAAAGTCCATTCCATTTCATCTAGTCCAAGTTTTCTGAAGAGACAGGATCGCTTTATATAATGCACAGATTTAATTTAGGCTTTTATTTACATATAAACACACATACAATAAGCAGATCAAATATGGTAAACAGAACAGATTTATATGGATTATGTTTATATGTCTCTATGTACATTTTCCAATTATTTAGGTGGAATGGACTTTTAATGAACAGACATCAATCTCTGAGGTTTCATTACAAATATCTCAACTTTGTTTAGAAGGTAGTCTGCGTTTGGAATGACATGAGGGTGAGTAAATCATGACAGAATTTTCAGTTTTGGGTCAAAAACCACTGAACCGAACATGTTTTTAGTATTTAAAGACTGGATACTCAACCTTTCTTATAAGTGGACATGGCTCCTTTAAGAGAAGAAACAAGACATGAGGTGATTTGCTCACCTGAGCATGTGAAGGAGGCAGGCCTTTCCGCATGTAGACCCCAAACAGTGCGTCCTTGCCCAGGGAGATGTTGAACTTGAGAAAGTGTGGCTGGCGCAGGTGAAGCAGAGACCTCCAGAAGGTGCCTGGAGGAACATCCTGACTGACACGCTGACCCAGCTCCAACTCCCCGCTGTTTATACTGCTGTTCTTCAACACCCACGGCCCTGAGACGGACGCAGAGAAAAGAAACAAGATTTGTCTGATGAAAAAAAAACAAAAAAAACACAAAGAAAGTCTTTTCCAAGATGGGGAGAACGGGGAATATCCTCAGCTCCGTGTGAAAATATTTGCAGTGTGTACAAAGAAAAATCAACATATATTATTCCACAGAGATGCAGCTCTGCGCTAATGAGTGTGCAGTGTGGGCTGCCAAAGTCATCAACCCTAAATCAAACCCTGTCTTTTCCCCTGAGATCATAATACCTCTGCATGACAGCACTGGCCACACACGCACACTTCCCTTCCCACTACACCTGCTAAGTCTGTCCTCTAGAGAGAAAACTGCTGCCATGTTGACAGCGCAGATAGATCGCAGCAACTCCAATCAGAAAATAACCCAGCAAACGGGCCTTGATGGTATCAGGAGCAACATATACACACATGAACACACTCTTTTGTGTCTGAGGGGCCAGTGCAACATGAGTGGGCTTGGTGTTAGCTGTCAGTCTAGTCAGCGTTCTCGATGTTTGATGTGCCCTGATAAGCAGAGACAATCTGTTTCCCTGCCTGCAAAAACCTCTGGCTGCATTTAAACGAGTTATGGAAAGAGAGGAATTGAATTGAGAGAGCGCAAGCAGGCTCTTCCCTAAAAGGATCAAGCCTTCATTTTGCCAGAGAACATGCGCACATACACGCAGTTTCAGGTCTGAGTGACAGGTCGGTTAAAGCGGCCCATTCTGGTAACCAGTGGGAGCTCGCACCAACCTCCCTCATTAACACTGAGCATGGATGGACAGCTCTGAGCTGAAGGAGAGCAACACAATCAGAGAGCAAGAGAGACAGAAATTGAGAAAGTGAGCTAAATAAAAAAGAAAAAAGGGGGAAGAGAAAGTTCCCTGGAGAGGGCGCATGAGGAGAGTCTTCTGCTCTGGAGCTGAAGTTCACACTCCTCATGCTCTCAATCAGCCTACAAACCGCCTACATCAGACCCACTGAAAAAGGCTCTTTCCTTTCCCCTTTCAAGCATACACATACGCCCAGGTCTTGGTATGGATGGACTTTCTTGTTTAGTTTGGATACGACTAGGTTAGTCACTGTAGTGACAACAGCCAATCACTTTACTTGCATGAACGCAATTGGCTAGCGTCTGCTCTAGGGTATTTGCATAGGGCGATTTGATTAGATGACGCCTGAGATAATGAAAATGTTTTAAAATCCGCACATGTAATCAGCTCTGTTGGAAGTGTGTTCCATTGATTTATGGCAACAAAAGAAAAAGATGATTTACCAAATGCAGTCCTGTGTTTAGGAATACTGCATTCTCCCCTGGTAACTGATCGGGTAGCTCTTGTTGTTTTTTCTGAGCAGAGTGTAACCATTTTTTTCAAAGGAGGAACAGTAGCATTATGAATGATTTTAAACAATAGACATATTTGTGTGCATTATTAGATTTTCAAGATTTAAAATACTATATTTGGTGAGTATCTGACAGTGATGATACTGATGTGTTTTTTTGTTGTGAATCTTAAGGGCACTTTTATATAAAGATTCAAGTGGTTTTAAGGCTGTTTTACATGCCTGAGACCAACTTGAAAAATGTGGGAGAATCATTGCATTTCAATATGTATATGATGCTTCAACAGTAAGAGAGTTTCTTATGTGTGTAGTTTATGAGGTTAAATTTCAGTGTGTTACTCAACTTTTTAACATGATTTTTAAAACTAAGAGTATTATCAAGGGTAACCCCTAAATATTTGAATTCATCCACATTTTTTATTTTTTGCCCATTTACTAAGATTTCAGGACAATCCCTGAGTTTGCTCCTGTTTGTAAAGAACATGGTTACAGTCTTTTCAAAGTTTACAGTCAAACAGGAGTTATCTAGCCATTCTACAACCTTCTGCATTTCCTTAGTTAATTTCATTGCAACCTCAGTTGCATTTTTCTGAGTATATAACACAGTATCATCAGCAAACAATTACAATCAACATTATTACACACAGATGGAAGGTCGTTAATATATATGCTGAAAAGCAGCGGCCCGAAAATTGACCCTTGTGGCACTCCCAGGGTGCATGCTCTAAATGGGGATAGAGTATTGTTCAGCCGCACACACTGATGTCGGCCACTCAGGTAAGATTTTATCCAATGTTGTGTGTCTATGGAAAGGTCATAATTTGCCAGTTTGTTTAATAGTATGTCATAATTAACCATGTCAAAAGCCTTGCACAAATCAAGAAAAACTGCACCCACTGCCTGATCTAGGTTTGTTTTAATTACTTCAAGGAAGTAGCAGCATGCTGTTTCTGTTGAATGTTTTTTCCTAAAGCCAAACTGCATAGGATGTAAAAAAGCCCTGGAATCAAGGTGAGCAATTAGTTGTTCTGCTACAACCTTTTCAATGACCTTTGAAATGGCTGGCAGGATGCTAATAGGTCGATAGTTACTAACTTCCAGTTTGTCACCAGATTTATACACAGGGGTTACTTTAGGGGTTATGGTAACACTTGAATTGGTTTCAGATTAAATAAAACAGTTAATTGAAGCCAGCATCTGTATGTAGAATGTTACCTGAGAGAAAGAGGTAGAGAGGAAGAGCAAAGTCCCTAAGAAGAGACAAAGAAAAAAAGAACCAAAGAAGATAGCCCAGAGAAAAGAAGCCTGCGAGCAACAGTTACAATCATCTTTTATCCCTTCATTGACCATGTGACTGAAACCCAAACTTGAGACATTCAAACTGACCAATCAGCAGATTACAGCTTCCCCCAGCGTACTAAAGGTGTGACAATTATAGCAGACCCTCAATGTACACACATCTTGGCCTACAGGCCTTGATCACTATCAACACCTCTTGTGCCTAGAAATTCCAAATGGCCCTTGGAGGGGGTTGGTACAGGTAAAGCAAATGTCTTTGTTTATTTTCAAGCCTACAATTCCCAGAGGATGAAAATAGGTAATGCCCTATATTTTCCCGCTGAATATTCTGTTTCACTCAAAAGTACTTCACATTACAGAAGTCAAATGACCTGCAAATGTTGTTTCAAGCGGAAAATGTAGGTAAAGAATCAATCACCTCATAGCAAGTGCGTGAGCTTAGAAGGATCAAAGATTCCTCAAGGTTTCAGAAACAGGGGCGTGGGAAGTAGGGGTGCTGCAGCACAGGATTGTAAATGCAACGCAAGTTTTTGTTCATTTACATTTATTAATTTTTATTGAAAAAGTGTTATGAATTATGCTTTTTTAATACATAGTGCAGAGTGTGACGTCATATTGTGACCGTTACAGTGTGCGTAGAAAGAATTTGCCCGCTCTACTCCTGAGCGCAAGTCCACCTTCGGTGTTGTGTAAAGTAGGCAGGTTTTTTTAGTTCAGTTTTAGTTGGTGCAGGCACTTTTATTTTATATGACAGTGTGAACAGTTCAATAACCCTTTTATGTAAAGGCTTATGTCTTATAAACCGGTACATTGCATCACGATTGCAAGCAGTATCAAAAATGTGATGTGCAGTCAAATGTCCCGGTGTGGT
The DNA here is from genome assembly GCF_949357685.1 of Gobio gobio. NCBI lineage: Eukaryota > Metazoa > Chordata > Actinopteri > Cypriniformes > Gobionidae > Gobio > Gobio gobio. Next base: position 22,794,656 of record NC_137107.1, read on the forward strand.
GAACCCCCAAACAAAAAACGTGTGCATGTGTGTTTGACTGCACTTGTTTTCCCTTGGGGCTCCTCGTCTGTAATTTTCCTCAACTTAAAACATGTTCCAGTGCCCCTGTTCAGCGATATATATTTGTGTCAGTCTTGACCTCTTTTGCTTTCTTTCTGTATTTTCTGTGTCTGGCTTTCACGCATAAAATTGCTCGTCCATGACGCTATCAGAAGCACTTTTCATGAGGAAGTCAAAAAGGCACATGATGCTTGTGTTGAGAGATTCACTGAAGTCCTGACATGAGTCATGTGAAAGAGCCTTGTATATCCTCATAACAACAATATTCAAACTGGAGAACGGTGTGAGTCCAACATCATGCTTCTTCTCCCCCACCCTTTTCCAGAAAGCTCTCCATCACAGTAAAGGGGAAAAACACTTCAGAAAAACAGAGCAGGAGAGAAAGCAAATGCACTCTAAAGCCTTTGCACATGATGTCCTTCCTCCCACATTATGCTCATCTAGTATCAGACACAAATCCTTCCATTACCAACCTAGGCTCATTAGAAAAAAACTGCCTGTGGCATTTCTGCACAAATTATTTTACGTTGCTTCTTGCATGTTCTGCTGCATTTTCAAAGTGACATGTGCAGTGTGTGGTACATGTTACATTTTCTCCAAAAAGGTTAATCATATCTGAAAGTAATAACTGATAGTGTTAACAAAAGCAAATGTGAGTTAAAAAAAGCACTTTCTGAGGCAACCATGCCATTTTAGCTTTGCTTATACAAGTGTTTGAACTCTTTTATTGAGCATTAAGACTTATTGCTTCACATCTCAACTGCTGTGCCGGGTGAGCTACCAAGCAAGCTTACTATGTGAGAAAAGCTATACTGTGATGCAATCGGGAGAATGCATTAGTTAAGAAATCATAAAAGTGTTTTGAGGTCTAAACAGTTCTGCTCAAGAAACGATGCAACAAAGTATTTATTAATCGATAATATGTCCTGTTAATCATAATTTGTGTGAAAAGAAATAAAGGTTGTTGGTGTTTTACACTAGTGTTAAATGTATGTATAGGTACATTTTTGGAGTTTTGCAAAAAGGTAGAAGCCCATTTTTCCAATGAGCCTGTGCATCATACAGTCCAAAGCAAATAGGATTGGGCACACACACTCCCAAATTAAAAACATATTAGCACCTATGTGTCCTCTTCCTCTTTTAGAGCTATCTAAAAGGAGAAGAAGCTGTACTGTGTGTGGAGAACGTCAATACTGGCACTCTCTAAAGGTCAGCGACAGTCGTTATCATCAAAACGTGTTGACACTGATAATGATAAATCATTTGAGGTGAAAGCACAACAGACAGAGAGATACTTTGTGTCGGAGCCACTGAGAGTTAGCCAGAGCTTTGAACCATTAACTAAAGTCTATTGAGATCCAAAACGTCTAATCTAAATAACCCTGTTCATCAAAGGTCGCTGTGAGAAAAAGGCACACGAGGCTGTGATTTTACACTAATGTACTCTCTCAATATACAGTAAAGCACAATCACTGGTTGGGCCTCAGAGGATTCTTACGAAGCCTCAGTCTGACATAGACTAACGTGTTATAATTATAACAAGTCAACAGTGACTAAATCCAGCCATCATTTCAAACAACTGCATTAGCATTACATGCAGGAGGAGCATTGAGAAGAGTTGGACCAGTTGAAGACCATACATAATCTATCATAATGTGGCATATTTCTTAGTGAAACAAAATACTCAGAAGAAAATGTAGGGTTGAAATTAGGCTATAATGTTATTTTTAATATTTTATTACATAGTTATTGTTCAGTCATTACATATTTATTTATAAAAAATATACAACAAAAATGTATTCTTCTGAAATAGCTTCTATTTCATTACACTGTTATTATTAAGTTAGCATAATTATTAGGGCTGGGTATTGACACAAATTTTACAATTCGATTCAATTTCGATTCACAAGCTTGCAATTCGGTTCGAATTCGATTCAATATCGATTATTTTGGATATATATCAGATACAATACATGGCACATTTTCTCAAGGAAAACAAATCACTAAACTAATGCTGTAAACTATGGGAGTCAGTTGGTACTAGGGCTGGGTGATATATCGTATGACATTGTTAGGTGCATCTCGTCAGTAAAGCCGGTTCCTTGATTAGTAGTAAATCGCCATCACCTGCTTTCAGATAGAGCGGCATTTACTACACAGAGCCGTAGTTCACTGACAAGCTGAGCCATATCGCATTAATTATCGCAGGCGATACGTGACGAGATGCGCTTAACAATGTCATGCGATATATCGCCCAGCCCAAGTTGGTACTACAGTAGCCTACTTTGTCGAAGGTAAAAATTAATTGATTTGTATACAAACATTTAAATTACACTCAATTATGTTTTTTTAATAATAAAGTTATAATATTAACTTTACAATTACATTATCAAATTTCTACTCCAATTAGTTTTTTAAATATAAACATTCAAATAGTAGCTGTCATAAAAAAACTTGCCAGATTTATTCAAACATGCATTAAATATTGAAAAACATTAAAAATGAATGTTATTTTTTCTAGCTGACTAACGAGTTTATGGAGGTAAATGTGACATATGACATTGTTTACAAGCTGTTTGACGCCTTTTTGACGCCTTTCCGTGGTTGAAACACTGATTGAGCGATTCCATGTCAGGGCTCGCAAAATTTCAAAATCGCTGGTAGCCCTTCGGACAGGCACTCTTCAGATTTTGGTAGTCCGAAATGAACTTAACTAGCCGAATAAAAAAGTTTTTTTTTTAAATGTAGAAAACCGAATAGGAGTCGAAACATCAAATCAAAACCATTTTTGAAATCGCAAATGTCAAAAATGGTATATAAAACAATCAAATTACAATCATCAATACAAATAGATTTTGTTCTACATTTGGTTCTACCTGAACTGAAATTTCGCTGAATTTCTGTCTTGACCTGTTTTTTGTGCCCGTGTGGAACTGAAACACCAACTTAAATCTATGCGCCTCTTAACATTTTCACACACACACACGCACGTACACACATACACAGCGACTTTCTAGGCATACGTTATCCTTGATTTGTTTTCCCTGAAGAGACGCTACTTTTGAAAACGAAAGTGAAAGAGTGACGCACATTCGTTGCGTTTTACAGTGAAATGAGAGTTCCGTGTCTTTAATAAAATCAACACATTCATTATTTATCTCTTATCCACCCGCGATTAATTACAATGTTATGTTTTATTATTTGGTCCGCCTAACCGGCGGATATAACCGCGATCCGCTCATACATATACGCACATACATACATCGGCTAAATATCACTGTGGACAAATCAGCATGATCAAAAACATCCGTGATCATATTTTTCCTTCAGATAACAAGTCAAGAGAGTCAACAAAGCAAAGCAAGAAAGGAATTTTATTCACGATTTAAAATAGCCATTCACAATGGTTGCCTGGCTGGAAGATACCATAGCCCCGGGATATCGGGCTAGCGATTTTGCGAGCCCTGCATGTGAAATGATACGGATTCAGATGCTCATTCATGTTTATTTCACGCTGTAACTGGTATTAAGGTGGAAGAGAAGATCAGTTCATGTGCGCTCCGTGCTGCCGCTTCTCTTGCGCTGAGCTGCGCCAGAGCGGTCTCACGCCACAGCGCCAAAACGGTATTTATGTTTTTGAATTTAGTAAAAAACAAAAATGGACGTAATTTGAAATCTGAGACTTTTTTTCATATCAATAGTAACAAAGCACAAAGATTATTGCGATTTATTGGATGGAAGGTGCGCTACAATGTTCCGTTCATTCATCAACTGAAAACAGGATGACTAATCGATTCTTGGGATTTAAGAATCGATATCGGTTCGTAAAAATGAGAATCGATTAAAATTGAGAAATCGATATTTTTTAACCCAATTATTACATAACAAAACCAAAATTGAAATTAGTAAAATAGTCAGCTAGAAACATATTTAGGATTGGACTAGATTTGTTGCTTGCTTTTGTTTGCTTACTTTCATTGCATTGCAATTATGTTATTACATAGTTATTACAACTACAGGACTAACTTTTTTTTACCCCACTAGAACAGCATGAATGCTCATGAATTGTGCATGATAAAATGATGGATGTGTAAACAGAGGGCGATTTGGATTTCATGTTATCAGGGGGTTTGCATTTCATGCCACCAGGTGAATTGGATTTCATATTGTCATTTTGCTTTTACCTCTGCCTCCGGAGGGCACTGTTGCCACATCACCAATGCCAGGAATACTCATGCTGAGGCCAGTGTTCACTAGATGCCCTTCTGTGGGCTTCAGGCGCCAATTCAAGCCAAGCAGATTAAGAGCTATGAGGGAGAGAAAGAGAGAATTAAAAAATAGAACATGACACTACATTACACCTTCCAACTACTTTATGTATACACGGATGACACTTCCTGACAGCTGAGAGCCTGCGACACCCGAACACTATAACTCTTGCTGACAGAGGTGACTTTAGCATACAAATACACTCATTATATAAAATGACACTTTGACTGCAGTCTGTGCTTTGTTTGGGCTCTGTGCCCAGACAGGTTTAGTTGGACCAGGTTTAATCCAAACCACTACAGGAATACTAAACTTGCCATAGATATGAATATGTCAGACAGAAGCGGGTGGGAAATGAGTAAAACAAAATGTCAAATGCGATACAATAAGATTTCAGAAATGAAATGACACTTATCTTGAAACTGCAAAACAAGGTGTGAGAGGACAAGAAAATTGTCTTGGAAAAAAATTAACTGAAGCCAGTTTAAAGGTGACAGATGCCAAATATTCTCAACACATTCTTGTGTGTGTGTTAGAGAAGATTTTGGCTAGCTGCCTGCTTCTCTCTGCACCCCATATGTACTATAATCAGTGCTTCAGCGCTTCCAAGACTTTGTAGAGACTGATTAGCTCCAATGGAGATCACTCGATATGCAATATTCAAATATGTCAAGACGTGTTTAAGAAATATGATAATGATCAGAGAAAGTTCGTTTTGTGATGTGCTGGTGGAAATTACAGACGAGGTGGCCCAAGGGAAAACAAGTGCAGTCATACACACACGCGCACACATAATAACTTGCGGGAAAATGCTGACGTTCGCGGTATCAACCCTAACACCTCACCTCCGCCCCCTAGTTCTTCTATCCCTCCCTCAATCTCATCCACACAAAATCAATGCCAACTCAAGTCTTTTGGTACCTCCTGACTGTACATCTGAGGGCGTGTTATCACTCTCGTGTAGAGGGGTCAAAAGAAAAAGCTGACTCCTTCAGGCTGTCAGATGCTCTGATGCCATCTAGTCATTGTCCCACATGCACTATTCCTCATCTTATCTCTCTATCCTCGAATCAGCCGTATCTCTCATTTATTCATTGTTCTTTTCACCTTTTCTCGTGTCCTCCATCCCTCCTGCTTTCTCTTCGTCCATTTCATTACAGCGCTCACTGACAGAGATGGTATGTTATGACCTGAAACATCTTGTCGCAGTCCTAAGCAGTGCTGTGGAGAAATTCTTAACATAATGTTTTATTCCTCTGCAAGCTATTGGTTGAATTCAAAGCTGATTTTGCCACACAAAGGCAAATATTTATTTTATATTATATATTTAATGTCATTAAATATACCTGTATATAATTAATTTCTTGTTTTTTATATAATATAATAAAGGCAGAAATAGCTTTAATGTGAAATAGATGTTTCCACTTTATAAGAGTCATCAGTCATATGCTTTTGGAGTTCTCTTTAAGCAAGATGCCAGTGTCCAGGTTGCATACAGGGCAGAAAGCACTGGTGAACCATTGATATGAATTGAAAGGCTAATGGGTTGCTCTCTTCACATTTATTAAACCTTCTCGAATTCAGTCACAAAAGGGGAAAAGAAAATCAATCAACCTTTAAATATCACTGAAAAGCATTTAACCATCAGTTTATCTTTTTCTGAGATTAAACCATGTTTTATAACGAAACAATTTTCAACACAGCTGCAAGGAAGTGAGAAAATAAATATTAAAGTCCACATTTGTGGGGGAAAAAAATCTGTTGTACAGGCCAATTTCTTAAAGGGCACCTATTATGCCCTTTTTTACAAGATGTAAAATACGTCTCTGATGTCCCCAGAGTGTGTATGTGAAGTTTTAGCTCAAAATACCCCACAGTTCATTTTTTACAGCATGTTAAAATTGCCAGCAAGGTGAGCAAGATGGCGGAGCTTCAATAGCTCACGCTCCAGTGTCAGGACAATCTCATCTCACTGAATGAAAATGTCAGAACAGAAACTTTCAGTATAGCTGTGTTCAGTGCGAACCAGAGTCGGACAATAATACCTACAGAGCCAGAGAATAAATGCAGCACAGAGATAGAACAGGTATAGTTTTGTTTAATTACAGTTATAACTTATTTGTCATCTTGCTTTAATCTACTATTAGTACAAGCCTTTTGTAGCGGCCCCCTGTCCAAATGATGGCCAAAACTTTACTGGTGAGTTTTATAAAATGTTTATTGTACTTCACACAAAAGATGAAGCGTCCGTTTTACTCCACAAAATCAATGTAAAAGCTAAATACACAGTACAAGAAGTGTGCATTTAACTCTTATCCATAAACTCTCTCTCTCTCTCTCCCTAGCATTATCATCACCAGCATACACAGCAAATTACACAAAAACACTTGTTACAACTAACAGTAAACAAATACATACAGTACTTTTCAGTGGGTGCTTAACAAACTGGTAAACTTTATATCCGTAAAACAACTCTGATGAACTGTAATAAAGTGTGCGCTCTCCCTTTCATTAAAGGGACCAGTATTGCTCCAGAGACCGTAAGCTGGATCACAAACAGTTGGTTCAGATCCATCCTTGAGTAACAACTGTTTCAAGCCTGCCTTGAATTGCCCCACGTTCACAAAGCAGTCTGGGGTGAAATGATTTGCGCAGACATAAACTAACCTAAATCTGCTCTGGCGTTGAAACAATGGCAGATCTGTGTAAAGCTCATTCAGGACGGGGTCCATGCTGAAACGGCAGTGTCCGTCAACATTTGTGGGAGGGGCCTGTGCAAAGTAACATCCCTTTGCCCAGAATACTGTGAATCTTGTTCTGAGGCTTATGATTCATGGGGATTTAAAAAAAAAAAAAGCACTGGGTGGATTTTCATCATTATATGGTGGTTGTGTACACATTTATGTTCAAACACAATGTAAATGTGAATTTTGCATAATAGGTGCCCTTTAAACTGTCTGACCCTTGAGCTTCAAAGGTATATAACAATCCAAGTGAATTCATATAAAGTATGTCACTGCCTCATGAATTTAAATGTCATTTCAACAACATGTTTACAAGTTTTCATTTGCTGCAAATGTGTTAACAAGGCAACTATTTGTCAACAGAGGATATTCAATTAACAGTAACAACTGTTACCACAGTAACAGTGGAATAAATAAATACAATTAAAATAATTGTAACATTAATTTGCATACTGGAGGTTCATCAGGCATCCATCTAGAGAATAAAACTGACAGCACAAGAATATTTCATGTCCTCTGTGGAAGAATGTGGACAGGGTTAAGGGTCAGGTAAGGGCCGCACACTGGTCAGTGTTCGCGTTAGCATTAGTGTCACTTCGCACTTTTTTTTTTTTGCTAATCAAATCTAGAGGAGATCTTCAACAATTTTCGGTCTACGCAATAAGCATTAATTATTAAGAGAAAATGTGTTAGATGTGAAATTCATGAGATGCTGCATCTCACTTTATGTAATCTCTATGTATAATTCACCTCTTCAAAGTGATGAATAATATTACCTACCTAAAGCACGGAGAAAGAAACAGGAAGAAAGAGAAGGAGTGAGAGAACAGACGGGGATACAGATGACAAAAGTATTCCCCTGTCTTGCCTGAGTAAGTCTGCATCTTCAGTCTGGAGTTCTTCTCGGACTTAAAAGCACACTGCGAAAATGAAATCTGAGCTGCAAAGCTTATTTCACTGAGCTGTACCAGCTGAGTTGGTGCTGACAGCAGCACTGCAAAAGTGGAACTCTTTCTTTAATGCATTTTTGACCTAATGCTTATATGCGTCACATATTCAGTTTAGGGAAAGAATTAAGGCTTTCATCTGACCCTATTTGCACCAGAATGTCTAATGCACAGATCCAATATTTGATCCGATATCTTGCCTTATTAAAATGATTTTTTCTGACATAACCATCTGGGTTTACATTAGGTTCAACAATATTAAAATTATGGTATGCTAATAAATATTTTCATATTATGGTCCATTACCACTAAAATTCCATAATATTAATTAAAAAAATATATTAAATATGCATTACTGTTCAAAAGTTTGGGGTCAGTTATCATTGATTTCATTAAGGATTCATTAAATTGATTAATGTTGCAAAAGATTTCTACTTCAAATAAATTCTCACATTATTTTACTCGGTACATACATATACATTGCATGTATTTTGACATTCATACCCAGAATGAACTGCATTTTGACAAGATGTGTGTGTTGTTCAAAACCACTGGCGGTCCATAAGGGGCCTCTGACAGATGTGTACAGTATATGAAGATGCTGCTGATGTTATAGCTGTGAGCTAATGCATGAAAAACACTGCCCTCAGGCACGGCCCTGAAAACCAAGCCACGTGTAAGTTAGCTGATCTCCTTCGTGAGCTCACGCTTGCAGAATGACTAGAGAAAAGAGCTGACTTACCTTTGACAGCATGAGAGATGCTTGGAAATTGAGGACGACACTAAACAGATAGTGGTGTCAGCTTTATTAAACAACTAAACGTGGTCGGCGTGCTGCTGAGGTGCTCTGTGGAAAATCTCTGGAGGCTTGGCGTATGCGTGAATGTCTGTTTGAGAGCATTACTGTATTATGATTTTGCTCTGCATAGAAAAAAACGCTAAGAAGCTGCACAGAGGCTAAAAGTATTTATACAGAATCAAAAACAAGGGAGACAATATATCATGTGCTTAAATGTTGATTATTGATAGGGTGCACAACGTACAGAGGAAACACACAAATTAACATGATCAAGGAGCAGCTGTCTGTCAGCTGCCTTTCTCTAACGTGAAGGAAGGAAAGTTCCCTTTCGAGTATAACTCAACGCTGCGTTATGACGTTAACACTCTGAAAGTGTCTGAAGCACATGGGGAAAACAAGCCAATCACATTGGCCGGAGAAAGGTCAAGTGACGTAACAACAGTAGGGAAAAAGAAAAAATCTTTTTGCTGGATGCCCTGGTTTCACTGTCTGGTCTGTTTGGCGACAGGTTTCAGGTGTCTAAGAGACAAACACTGGTATTCAAGCAATTTCTCCCTTGTCGGTTCCAGAAGTCTGGTGTTTCTATGAGCCAGCCCCGTCCAGGCCTTAGCTTTTCCCGGGGGAGGAGGGAAGAGCAACGGGCCACTGTGGCGGCCAGCATTTACCCACAATCAAGAATGGAGATCCGGGAGCCGCAAACAGCCACTCAAGCAACCTGACCTGAGAACAGTCATTTCAGCGAGGATGGCCAAAAAGAAACAACCCTGACGGTTGTGGCCCCAAGCAGCGTCTATCCCACTGGATTATGGACGCTTTTACCTTTGCCTATGAGGCAAGGGTTAGCTACGCCTCTAGGTGTTAGAGCCCACTCCAGCCCGGGGGTGGCCTCCTCATAAACTTAAAGGGTTAGTTCACCCAAAAATGAAAATTCTGTCATTAATTACTCACCCTCATGTCGTTGGACACCCGTAAGACCTCCATTCATATTCGGAACACAAATGAAGATATTTTAGTGTAAAGCTGATGGCTGAGAAAGGCTTCAGACAGGCCTCCATTGGCATTCAGTACATTGACACTTCCAAGATCCATGAAAGGCACTTAAAACGTCGTTACAAAGTCCATCTCACCACAGTGGCTCTACAATAAGTTTACGATGCGACGACAATAGTTTTTGTGCGCAAAAAAAAATCAAAATAACACCTTTAACCAACTTGTTCTCGACTTCCGTGTGTGCCTCCACGACGCATGCGCGAGAATATGACGTAGCGCCGGCGTTCGGGAATCCATGAAATACACACTTTAACCCCATTTTGAGAACTACGCCGAGACCTAAAGCACGATCAATGTAGAATCCAACAGCTAAGACACGCGCGTCTTCCTCTGCTCGTAAACAAATCGTTTCTGGGTCATCTGTCCGAACGCCGGATCTGCGTCATATTCTCGCGCATGCGTCGTGGAGGCACACACGGAAGTCGAGAACAAGTTGGTTAAAGGTGTTATTTTGATTTTTTTTGCGCACAAAAACTATTGTCGTCGCATCGTAAACTTATTGTAGAGCCACTGTGGTGAGATAGACTTTGTAACGACGTTTTAAGTGCCTTTCATGGATCTTGGGAGTGTAAATGTACTGAATGCCAATGGAGGCCTGTCTGAAGCCTTTCTCAGCCATCAGCTTTCAACTAAAATATCTTCATTTGTGTTCCGAATATGAACGGAGGTCTTACGGGTGTCCAACGACATGAGGGTGAGTAATTAATGACAGAATTTTCATTTTTGGGTGAACTAACCCTTTAAGCCAAGGGTGCTTCCTTGCAGGATGTTTGTACTGGGCTGTCCTTTCCACACACATTCATAATAGCTGGTTTTATAGTCAGGATGTGGACTCAACCCAAGGGTCTCCTTTTGAGTTAGTTCAACCTTCCAGGTGCTAGGCCTAGTAATCTTTCTGGACAGTTATAAGGTGCTTGGTATGCGTCCCCTTTTGAGCATTAAGTTCACTGATATTAAATTGTGTGAATTTCTTTCAGGTTGCTTATCATGGTTGTGTTTGTGTTTGTGGACTAGTCCTTTTCACACAATTTACGTATATTGCTGAAATTTAGGATTGACCCCAGAATTGACCTCTGAGTTAATCCGTTTCTTAGGCCAGGAGTTTGTACTTGTGCATACTTCACATAACTTGGTCAGGCATTCCCTTAGAATGGCGACATGGGTATTAATGTGCCCAAAGCATTAACACCATAACGCAGCATTGAGTTCCACTTGAAAGGGACGGTCTCCAGTTACACCATACTTCAGCAAAGCCTGAAACACTTTCCTTCAGACAATAAGTATCTGATGATGCGTTTTTAAGGTGTCTATTTATGGTCTTTGTGACGCACTGACCTTTCTCAGGCCAATGCTTGTTTTCCACACGTGCTTCAGACACGCAGATGCGTTCCCATAGCGTTAATGTCATAACGCAGTGTCTTGTTCCCTCTCAGGGTTTTTAGATCAGAGCTCCATACTAGAATAGCCTACCTCTCATTTAGAACTAAGTTACAGTAAAATGTTTTCTGAATAGATTTAAATTTACATTTCAAGCACTATAATAATAATAATAATAATAATAATAATAATAATAACATATTATTATTATTAATTTTCCTATATTTTTCTGCTGTCAAAACAACAATGCATATTCAAATAACTGCATTATATACCTCAGATATACCTCAGAGTATATCTGCAATTTATTTCTTGCTGTGTATAGTAGCAAAAGTTATGTTACACACAGCAGAAAATGTAAATAAATGTTTATAGACTTCGGTAGAGTCTAAAAAATTTAATTTTCTTCTTCAGGGTAGGAGCTACAAGAAAAAAAAGAAATCGATGCATCCTCGAATGATCAAAGTTGACAGTAAATGCTTTCACCTTGAGCAGCAGAGTATCAGAGGAAGATGAATGTGCAGGACATTTGAAAAGTAACTGTCACACCAAGCAGTAGTACAGAGACTAGAGTAAATGGACTCAGGAAGGCACTATGACCGTAATAAATGTATTAAACAAAATATGAAGCGGAATATTGCCCCAGGAGACCAAAACTGTCTGTCTCTATGCTGTTCCACTCACTCACACACACACAAAAACTTGTGCATGTCACAATTTGTGGGCGGAGCCTCGTCTTATGGTTTGCAGGGAGGGCCCAGGATTTGTTGTGCACCTATGTTTCAGAAAATCCAAAACATACAGACATTTATTATACATAGCCAGCAAACCCAGTTCCACTAACTATTATATTGCCACCCTTTGGAACACGGCTCACTGCCAAACTATTTAAATCAAAAACTACTGATATTTGCCTGCCGTTTCATTATTTATTAGGCATTGTGTTGCATTTATACCCATGGGGGATATGTATGGATGAAACAGGCTGCTCCCTAAGGGCACCATTCCAGCAAAAAGCTAATAAATTGCACAATCTGAAGCCACTTTGAAGTCCAGCCTCAAAGGCTGGGAGGACTAGAAGACAGCTAGATGGTTGGTGAGCCCAGTGAGAGGGAAGCTCATCAGAGGATGAGCCCTATTCCTGGAGATCCAAAGCTTCATCGTTTGCTCTTTGTCTGGGAAGAGTTGCTACCTGAATGAGCTGTGTGAATGAAAACAGTCATGCAAGTGTGTCCCCGTGGAGCTCACGTGCACGCACACACGTGCAAACACACACACTGTTGTACCTCAATCAACCTGACGCAACTCATCCTCACTTCACAGCAATCTTCACCTGATGTTACAGAAGACTTGTTTAATGTCTACAAGGGCTGCACAATGAATTAAAATACAATCAAAATAATACTGCAGGCAATTATTATACTGCAAAAGGCGGTGATTTCATTAAATAAATCTATAGTCTGCATGTGCTTCAAAGTAAAAGAGCAGCACTCTGTCCTGCCTGCTGTGTTCTACACACTTCATTCATGGGGCTCATGATACAGTGTTTTTATAGTCTTTAGAGCAGCTCTCAGTTTGTAAAAGCTCCACACAAATGGTATGTTTCACAAAAAGAATAAAGACTCTGGGGTTCAACCAAAATGGCATAAAAGGAAAGAAATTACAGCAGAAACATTATACAAAATAAAAACAAATACGTAAAATATATATACAACTCTAATATTCATTATTAATATTATTATATTATAGTGGTGTATAATAGTGGTTTGTTTGTAGAAAAAAACTAAAGACTCAGGAGTTCAACCAGAGTAACTCAGCATTAAAGTAGTTATGGCAGACATAGTAAATTAACTCTAATATTCAATGATAATAATAATTCATATTAATAATTTTGTGGTGACATTATGCACAAGCATTTGTATAGGGATAAAATAGTATTTCCGATAAAGACAGAAAGTTATGGTATTCTTTTTTGGCAGTATAGCGTTATTATTAATATTTTTTTAAAATATAAAAAATAATAAACCAAAAAATATAATATTCATGGGGACTGGATTCCAAAAAATAACAGTTTAAGTAAAAATGTAACTAAAAATAAGGTTTGTTTAGTTGTTGTGACAGCAGTTTTCTGAAGGTAGAGTACATTTGCCGTTGGTATGAATGCAAATACATTTTCTTTGCAGCTTTTGCACTTCTGAAATAATTCCTGTAATACTATTACTGCAAAATAATTACAATATGATTTCTGACCAGATCATGTTCTAGTTTCTGCCTAACTTCCTAAAAACTCTCTGACTGACCAAGAAAGAGGAATGCAAAAGCAAAAAACACACCGGCCTTGCATATCACCTTCAAAAGTGGACACACACACAATCAGCCTCTCCCTGAAGGTGAAACGTTGTTTTCATTGCTGCTGATCTCCTTTGAGTGTGTGTGTGTGGCTTTGATGTGTGTTTTGATTTGAGGTGCACAAGTCCTCCTGCTATGAATATAAATGAAAGGCTACAGTGAACCGCCGCACCCCGAGGACCAGCTCCATCTGATTACATCAGCTCACTCAGTCTTGACTGTTGACCAAAAAACTCTCAAAGCACCCTGGGAAAACTTCCAATCCCTAGATAAAACTTGTCCTATAATGCCACACACACATGCGCTCAAAAAATAAAAATACATAAAAATCAAGGATGTTGCTTCAGGCATGAAAGGTCTATGAGTTTAACAAAAACACACACACACACACACACACACACACACACACACCTCCCTGAACCTCCTGCGTGGGCATGACGAGATGGATCCAATCTATTCCACTCAGCTTGTCAAATACTCAGAGCACAACAATCACTCCCCACTGTATTAACACACACACGCACGCGCAAGCAAATTCACCTCTTCTCCCTCTCTCAGTCCTATGCACAAGCGGAAAGCCTGATGTTTTGACTGACAGCATTTTTTATCGCAGGTATAGAGTGACGATGGGGATCCCACGATCTCTGTCCCACAATCCGAGCGTATGCACGCGAAGCTCTAATCAAACTATTTCGCTCTCCTGTCACTCAGTGGCTTTAATATTAAGCAGATGTCAGAAAAAACTGAATATGGGGAAAGTAAACATAAAAGAGAAAGTAAAAAATGAAAAGTGTCATTTTAATCAGCTCCGGGCATGTACGCTGGAGTGTGTCAGTCAGGCAGACGGCGCAGGGCTGCGGGTTAGAGATTGGCTGGTGAACATATTATCTCCACGAGACAGAATCTCCAACATCTCGGGGTATGTAGGTGTGTGACTGATTGTTGTGTTTGTTTGCGTGCCCGTATGGGCAGAGGAGGGTGCCATGAGGCTCCCAGGGTGTGTGAGGACAAATATAAAACGGGCAGGTGACACTAAAAGTCCCTGCTGACAGAGAGCAGTGGTAAATGGACACATAATGACTCATTCTGACTGACATACAGCGTGTTACCGTAGACCTGACGTAGTCTTGATCGGTTTTCATGAACAAGTCACTGTTTCATTGGCAGGAGCTAGAATGGTGAGTCATTACACTTCCTGCTCACATCGTTCTGCAACTGAATAGATGATTTACAATCAACATGAAATAAAATGTGACTAACTACTTTATTAATTCACAAGCCTGATCTCAATGTCCATGATTCAACAGTAAGGGCTCCTTACAATTCATAGAATCGATTGAAAGAATCACTATTACGAAACAATTCTAAATGCATCTATATTTTTCGACAAATCTTTACCGACCTGAAACACATGAAAGCATGAGGTGGAATATAAGGTTATAGGGACAGGTTTGGTAGTATGGGCTTTTTATGGTTTAAGGGTAGGTTAATGTGTAAGGGAAGGGTCTACAGTGTAATTATAGATGGAAATACAGAATTTAATTACATGCAATACACAGTAGAAGTAGAATGTAAAAACAAGTACACGAGTGCTTTTTATCAAATGATTCATTTAAATGCTAGTACATAGTAGTTAAAGACACTTAGTGAGTCTCATATTTCCATTAAATGTTGCGTTTATGAAGCAGAATGTTGGTTGTGTGAGGGTGCGGGTAAAGAGATGAGGTGAGAACTCAATGGTGCAATGTTGATGGGCTTTTTTTTATTTTTTTATTTTTACTCCTAATCTTTTTTATTGGTTTTCGGTGACAGTACAGAATAGTACATCATAAAAACAGCTGTGCTTTTCATTTGTAATAAAAATAAAACAAAAACAAAGAAATCTACCCTATGGGGGAAAACAGGACTGGACTTGGCAGGGCTTGGCTTGGGAGCAGGACACAAATAGTGTATGACAACGAACTGGCACAGGACAGGAGAATAAGGCCCCGTACACACAGAGACATATTTAGCTGTATACGTTAAAACTTTTGTATCGGTTCGCCGTTTCGTCCAGACGGATCCAGCGCTTTGGGAGGCTGAAACCGCTATTGTTTGAAAAATGGGTCCCAGAGTGGATAAATCTGAAAACGACACCCTTGTGTTTTTGTTTGTACAGCCAATCCGTATATTTTGTCAAACCCCACATCTTGAACCTAGTCAGACACCGCATGTGCATGCTCCAGGCTGAATTACAGCGCCACATACTGGTCTGGCATGTATACTACATAGTTTTGCGTTGTTTTCAGTGGTTTCGTGTGTACGCAGATATTTCTTGAGACTAGGAAAAAAAATCGGATTGGGAAAGCTCTGGCTTAGTGTGGATGTGGCCTAAGTAGGAGAGCAAATAAAGCATGTAACAAGGAAGGACAGGTAGGACAAATAAACCAATAATCAGACAACAAGAAGGGCGGGGTTAAAGGGATAGTTCACCCAAAAATGAAAATTCTGTCATCATTTACTCACCCTCAAGTTGTTCCAAACCTGTATGAGTTTCTTTGTTCTGCTGAACACAAAAGAAGATATTAAGAAGACTGTTTGTAACCAAGCAGATAGAGCAACTATTGACTACCATAGTAGGAAAAAAAAAAAGTAATAGTTGCTCAATCTGCTTGGTTACAAACATTCTTCTAAATATCTTCTTTTGTGTTCAGCAGAACAAAGAAACTCATACAGGTTTGGAACAACTTGAGGGTGAGTAAATGATGACAGAATTTTCATTTTTGGGTGAACTATCCCTTTAAAGGGTAACCAAACCCTAAACCAACTTTTTTTAGTTAATGATCTGTAATACTGGGGTGTAATGCTGTTCATTGATTCGAGTAAATGTTTTGACATTTGAGTATAAAGTGTTTTAATTCTATAAAATATGGTGTAAAACCGCCAAAGTGCTGCCCTCTTAAGGTTGAACGGTGGCTACTGCAGTTGAATTTTCCTACTGGACATTGTGGTACATCGTGACGTATGATGGTTCTTCCAACGTCTCACTATCCGCGCCCCTGGCACGAGCTACCCACGCCCTCAGAAATGTTTCCCCCAATCACATGATGAGAGCGGCTTCACTCCAGTATGAACTCTCATGTTACATGAGGTAGAAACATTATGAATGAAACTGACTTGACACTTGCTTTAACATTGTAATGAAGAAAATACGGTTAAATAATGCAGTTGTCAGTACACGTCAGGCTTTTCTTGCGATATTATTGCCGCCCGTCATGTTTACAGATAAGTTTCATACATGAGACGCGCTTTCAAACCCTGACACGCAAGGTATCTAATCTATTTTTAGTGGCATTCAGTATAATGATTTGACTGTTCAAAGATTAGGTCAGTTCTCTTGCGCTCCTGCTTCGCTAGCATCGTCGGCATCGGGAGTTAACGCAGTTTGAGCCAGCGGCTCGCATTGATAAGGCTCTGGGTCTGTGTCTACAGACAATTCACCCTCCTCCAATTCAGGTGAAGGTAGGGGAAATGACCGCTCTGTTGCAAAGCTGGCGTCACTCCAGTCATTCTCCATCTCTGCGACTCGCGAGTCAGACAGCTGTCAATCAATCCGTCCCTGCGGGTCTCAGGTGCACGCCCTCCGCTCAGCCCCGCCCTCGGTTCATCCCCTCTGTCTCCGCTGGGCTCTGCCCACTTTTCCAGCATTTAAAAAAATTTGCCAGTGGGTGGAGTTAAGCTCTGAGCAGGGGTTTAGTTACCCATTAAGACAATAGACAGGAGGGCACATGGCACATAGAAACAAACATGACAAGCAATGTGCTCATGCCAAACAAACACAATCATAACGGAAAAAAAACCCCGTCGTGAACACGCAGCCAATGAGAGTTCCAGACTCTTCATCAAGGCAAATGTTCGTATTAGAGCCCGACCGATAAAGGATTTTTAAGGCCGATACCGATACAAATATTTGGTCACTTAAAAATCCGATATTCCGATATATCAGCCGATATATATTAAAAATAAAATAACAGAAACGCGTAAAAAAAACACATTTCCCTTATACATTAGTTATTTGTAGTTATTCATGATCCCTCAGCCTCTCTAAAATAATATGATAATGCAGTTTAAAAATAAACTTGTTTGTTTTATTGTCACAACAGAACAGAGGAACATAAAAATATATTAAAGTTCTGATAAATAAAATGTATAAAAATACAAACTTAAGATATGAAACTTAAAGTCGTTTGGACGAAAACACAATAACAAAAACAAAAAATCAAAGTTACCAGTATTAATAGATGTGGTAAGCTTTATAAATATAACTTTTAGCAAGACTGGAAAAAAAATATTCAGTTAAGTTCTAGAAGTTCTGATAAATAACAACAACAGCAAAATATAAACTATATACAGTATAAATATGAGCCACCTTATAATTACAATGTCAACTTGCTTATCCCTTTACATGCACTTTTAATTCTATCCATCAAGCTACCACAAACCATTTGCAATCATCATTTGCTGCCTGCCTTCTAAAATCTACTAACGTTACTGATGATGACTCGTGTAATCCATTATTTGACTCGTTAATGCGGCATCTGAACGAAGTCACGCACTTTCGTTCACTCTTCACGAGCCTAACTTACGATTTACAATGCAGAGACTGGAACTACAAATATACTAGTTATAAATACAGTAATCATTACTTTATTTAGGCAGAATAAGTTTGTTGTGTTTTTCAAGGCGCATTAATGTTAGCGGTCTCCCACTGATAGCCATGGCATTAGCTAGCTTTGTGGTTAGCGTCTATGATAAGTTATAATTTAGAAATATGTAGACTTTTTCAAAATAACGGGCAGGGGAGAGATGATACGTCTCATGATGTCAAACTGTCAGACTATTAAAGAAATACATCTTATTCAGTCACATTGTCCGAGGTAAAATAAGTCAGTCAACTGTAACCTAGCGTAATTACCAGCTCTCTTGGCTTACATGTAACAGCAAAACTGGACTTGGCAGTTACAAATTGTGTCATGTTATTTGAGTTAAGAGAACTGATGGGGATGTTCTTTTAACTGTTATTCAATTCAAGCAATGTATGTCTCGTTGCCAACTTACATGCACTTCGCGGATGATCTGTGTTGTGAATGCAGCGCTCAGAGCGCTGAAGCTCAGCATGACTCTGCTGGATCAGCTGGTGGTGTTGCCAGCCGGCACGTTGTAGAGCGCCCTCTGGTGGACAAACTATGAAACGCCAACACTCAATGTGTTTGAGAGGTGTTTCGTCCGGTTTTTTTATTTTTTTAAAAATATTCATTTATCGGCCATCATAAATGCCGATACCGATAGTTTGGAAAAAGCCTAATATCGGCCGATAATATCGGCCCGCCGATATATCGGTCGGGCTCTAGTTCGTATACAAAACACTCAGCTATCCGCTGCATCCACGTGTGCGAGAAGGAAGGTGGGGGGCAGAATACTTAATTTAGCCTTTAGACATCCATCATTTATCTCTCCTTCTTTCATCTGCTTCTTTCGTCATCTTACACCAATTAGTCCAGATTAATCACAGTGGCCTTATGGCAGTCAGATGCAGCCGCTGTGCCCCGCGCAGAACCCACACCTCCCCAATCCCTCCCGCATCAGGACCGCAACACCTGTCTCCTAGCAACCAGCATCCAGATCTCAGGCAAGGGATGCTGTCTCTGACATAAGAATGACAGGACAAATGTTCTCAGGAACAGCCATTCCCAAGAGATTAACACTGTAATTAGGCCATGGGTGAGTAGTGGGCAAAGCACTGGGATGTTGGATTTGAATTGGAGCACACTTGGAATTCTGGGACTGGATATTTTGCTCAGAAAATGTGTTTTGTAGCTGGTTTATATCACTGACAGAAAAAAAAATATTAAAGATACAACTCTCTGCTAGCAGCCAGTGGGATTAAAATAAAGTGTGCCAGATTTTTAGAAATGTACTCATTGGTTTCATTAGGTTTTGAAAATCTTTAATGCCATTTTCAAGAAAATGTTAATCTAACAACTATGTACCCATTAAGTAAAAAAAAGTACAAGTATAAATACACTACCAATCAAAAGTTTGAGTTCAAGCTGTGGCTTTCAGTCCCACTGTGTGTTCAAATCATAGACCGTAAAAAAATATGGGCGATGCGACTTCATTGGCTTCCGCTGAAGTAACTGAAGCCTCCGGAGGTCCGAATATGGCGCTGACATCTTGCGCAGGTTTGGGACAGAGTCTGCGCAGTAGAGAGCAGGAAGTAGTATAGGCGGGGATTATGACCTATAATGGGACCAGTCGCATGGGGGCGATCAAGGCGCGGAGGCTTCAGTTATTTACAGGAGTGCTGCAGGCTTGGTTCAAATGCATGGGTGTTGTGTGAAGTGTGGTGCAAACTTTCAGGAACCTGTGTGATTTAGGCAATGAAAAGTGTTGCTCACTGTGTGGTTACAGCTCAGTGGACCAGCCACACATATGCATTAAGAGTCCCATTGTACTGGCAAAAGTCCCTGAGGTTTTGGAATAGTTTACAGAACACTTTACAGGCCACTGCACACAAGATACACACACAAATACACTTTCATTTAAAAGCTCACTCATCTAAAGTACCCTGAACATAAAAATTGTGTGCGTGTGTGTGTGTACATGTTTTTCTATCCCAGTGGGGACTTCAACCTGAATGCACATAGACTCATGGCCACACCGTGGGGACCTAAACTGAGTTCCCCATGAGGAAACAAGCTTATAAATCATACAGAATAAGTTTTTCTGAAAATGTAAAAAGTTTAGGGGTAGGGTTAGTGTAAGGGGATAGAATATACAGTTTGTACAGCATAAAACGATTACGTCTATGGAGAGTCCCCACAAAGATAGTAAACCAGATGTGTGTGTGTTTATAAATGTCTGACGGTACTGAGGCAAACATTGGCTCTTCAATGTGCACAAAAACTAAAAATAAGGCCAGAGCCAAAGCTCCTGCAAAATAAACAAAGAAAAAACAAATGAGATGTTAAACATGTAAATGTGCAGATTATTCGAGCAGAAGAGACAGACGGCTGTTTTTCTTCACTGCTTTGTAAAGGTGCAACTCTCACATGCTGGCGCACACTCAAGGTGCTTGGTGACATTTACCGTTGACTGTGTTGACTCTTATCGGACTCAACACGCAGTCACTGTTTCGCCTTTAGTGCCACCTATTCTTACCGTTCGAGTGTGACGCTCAGCAACGGAAATACACCAAAACAAATTCACTTGAGGACGCATCAGAAAACACTATAACTTTTCGTTGCTAAGAACTTAACCTACAGTAACTCCTTTTTAGAAAAAGAGAGGAACTTTACACTTGAAACTAAGCAGCACTCCCTGCAGAGAGATGCCTTGATAAGACCAAACCCTCCTTCCCCAAATACATCCGAATCACAGTCCATATCAATCGGCAGATGAATCACACGTTGCCGTCTGAAGTAAACGTCCACACGCTGAGGCTCCTTCCGCCCCTCTGCGTGGGTATTTGCTTTACTGCAATTGTACCACAACAATAACACACATCAATGGTTTATCAAAGAAGCTTTGAAGCGCTTCGTTCTTCGTGATAAATGTCATTCTTCTGAGCGAGTCATTTCAGGGTCATTCTTTGAGCTTTGAAAGGCCATAGTGTGCTAGAGAACACTGAGCACTGCCCAGCAAACCCTCTGCTAACTACACTAGCTTGTGCTCATGACATTTAAGCAGTGTCTAATTAAATTAATTGATTTATCATTCCGTGGTTGCTGACTTATTGTTTTGACAGCAATAAATGATCCATCAAGGATCCGTGAATTCAGTTCAGGACCTAATTATGCATGACTGAATTGTAAAATGTGATTCAAATATCACTGTTTGCATCATGATAAATTATTAATAGCTTATAAAGTAACAAGTGAGTTTTTCAACATGCCTCAAGTGTAAATCCTCAAGGACATGACAGAGCAAAGAAAATTTTTACAAATAATGTACAAATAATTCAAATATATATGACGCTTTCCGCCAGTGATGACAACTGCAACAATCACTCAGCAAAACAAATTCAAGTGCCAGATTGCCATTAATTTAGATATTGCCATTAAAGGGATAGTTCACCCAAAAATGAAAATTATCCCATAAAGCCATACTCCCTCAAGCCATCCTAGGTGTCTATGACATTTTTCTTTCAGACGTAAATACAATCTGAGTTATATAAAAAAATATCCTGGCTCTTCCAAGCTTTATTATGGTAGTGAATGGCAGCCGAAAATTTGAAGACCAAAAAAGTGCATCAATCCATTATAAACGTACTCCACACGGCTCTAGGGGGTTAATAAAGGCTTTCTGAAGCGAATCGATGGGTTTGTGTAAGAAAAATATCAATATTTAACACGTTATAAAGTAAAATATCTAGCTTCTGGTGGACCGCCAGTATTCAACCTACGAAGAATGTGTAGCGCCTCTCAAAACGCTACGTCCGACGTCATCGGCGCGCCAGTTATGCTTTTTCCGTAAGTTAAATATGGAACTGGCAGTCTGCTGGAAGCTAGATATTTTACTTTATAACGTGTTAAATATGGATATTTTTCTTACACAAATCCATCAATTCACTTCAGAAAGCCTTTATTAATCACCCACACCCCAAGTGTGTGGATTACTTTTATAATGGTTGGATGTACTTTTTTGAGCTTCAAATTTTGGGCTGCCATTCCCTGCCATTATAAAGCTTGGAAGAGCCAGGATATTTTTTAACATAACTCTGATTGTGTTCGTCTGAAAGAAGAATGTCATATACACCGGATGACTTGAGAATGAGTAAATCATGGGGTAATTTTCACTTTTGGGTGAACTATCCCTTTAATACCTACTAATGAAATAAAAATTCCATCTGAACAACTAGAGATTCTTTTTCTATAATACAACTCGGTTGCATATTATTTGGGAACAAAAATCGTCCATGGCAAACAATGAATGGCATGTTGCATGACATGCCCAGTCAGCAAGGTCAGCACAAAAAAAATCCTATGAAGCCTATGCTGAACAAGTAATTTTACAAACTAATTTGCAACAATACATTTTTGAACAATGCCTTAGTAAAATAGCAGACTTATTGTTTAGTACAGCATAATGATTTTATAAAGAACATACCTATGACATAAGAGAGCAGGACGGCCAGCAGCACAGCGGCTGCGATCGCAGACACAGCGGCACATTTCCAGCTGCAGTACTTGGAGGGCTTCTTCAGCTTAAAGGAACTCCTGGAGAATGTGTTTCTGGGTAAGAGTCGGGGTGGTGGGGAGTAGACGGTACCACCGGTCAAGGGATAACCTGGGGAAGAGCTGCTGAACAGAGGAGTGCTCCCAGACGGTGTCTTAAAAAGAAAGTGCCTATAAGAAGAAAGAAAAAAACAACAACAATAATAGTACTTTCAGCACCATTTTAACATGACTCAGCTGTTAATCTGAACTAATGCCAGCAGAAGGCAAATCTCTTGTTTATCTAACTGTATCACTAGTCTAAACATTCTGGAAAATGTCAATATGCCCACGGATTTACTGGGCTTTGATAAATCTCATAAAAAAAACCCTTCTTTAATGAGCTGAATGACTAAAAAAAGCCTGTTTAAGCTTGTTGAATGGCTAACTCTGGGGAGTAGGCTATTTGTTTCATTCACATTTTCCATGTTGTTCATTTCGTTCTCATGCTGTAGTTTGTCTAACAACCAGGAGTTCAATTTGTACATAATGGCTTTAAATGAGGCTCATTTAACACAGCTCTGGTCATTTAAAAAGTATTAGGCATCAGACTACTACTTTGTGTACTAGCAGTATAGACTGAATGCATCATAAAGACAACTCCAATCGACTGCTCAGCAGAGAGAATTGATTTTTGTTGTTGTTAAAACCCTGTTCTTGCTAAGATTTAGTAGGATGCTGAATAACAGTTCTGAGCACTCTGGGCTGCATCAAACCTTTATAATTAAAAATATTATGACCATCAGACGTAAAATGAGAGGACAAATGATGAGGTAGATGGCAATGTTATTGCAAACGATGCCAGATCTGGTAGCCGTGGCGGACAGAGTCAAATGTGGGCTGAAAGGGGAAACGTGTGTGTGCGTGTTTGGGAATGGGGGCAGATGGGAAGGGGATGAAAGCAGATGACAGTTGACCAGGAAGCTTTGATGAGCACTAGGTTTGGCTCAGGCTGAGGTCCTATGCTAAACCAGCCTCAGATCTTTGTCCATGTGTCTTGTTCGGGACAGGAGGTCCAGTCAGACTCCACCAGGCCTCTCTGTTGCCCCCCAGCTAGACATCCAACTGCTCCCTGCTGCCCACAGCCAGAACAACCCATGAGCACTGGCCAGCATCTCAGTTCTGCAAAACTTAGCAGCAAATCTATAGCTAGCTGTCAGATCTGAGCTGAACCGGATTAAGAGTCTGGAATAACATGTGACACCATTTACTCACCTTCATTTGAAAGAAATTCACTACCAGTTTGTGCCACCAAAAGTTTGTGGTCTGTATTTTTTTTTTGATACAGTAAAACAGTAATATTGAAAATTATAATTACAATTTAAATAATTTTCTTCATGTGACGGCAAAGCTGAATTTTCAGCATCTTTACTCCAGTCTTCAGTGTCACATAATCCTTCAGAAATAATTCTAATATGCTGATTTGCTGCTCAAGAAACATTTCTTATTATTAATATCAATGTTGAAAACAGCTTAATATTTTTGTGGGGAAAAAAATAAGATTCTTTAATTAATAGAAAGTTCAAAAGAACAGCATTTATTTGAAATAGAAATTATATTATAAATGCATGTCCTGTCACTTTTGATCAATTTAATATGTCCATGTAGAATAATAGTATTAATTTCTTTAAAAGAAAGTCTTACTGACCCCAAACTTTTTGAACAATAGTTTTTACTTTAAACTGATGTGAGAATCACTGAGCCTACTCATTCACATAAAACAATATATTAATTTACATTTTGCAAGACATTTTTTCTTTACAAAGGCAATATGCGAGGCGTGAACGTTAATGAATAATGCTGGGTATTACACCTTAGAGAACAAAAGACCCACATAATGGCCTGCATAATGAATGAGCTTCAGGTATGTGGAGCAACAGGACAAAGGAAATATATTTTTTTGTAATTTATTTAGAATATAGTCAACAAAGGCCTATTTCATTTAAAATGATCAAATGATTTGACACTGCAAAAAATGCTCTTCTTATTTTGTATTTTTTCTTGTTTCCAGTCCAAATATCTAAAAATTCTTAAATCAAGATTCATTTACTAAATAAGTAAAATTTTCTGGGGAATTTTTTTTTGCCTTAAAACAAGCTAAATTATCTGCCAAAACAAAACACACGATTTCAATCAGAAATGTTTTTGAAAGAAGTCTAAAAAAAAATAATAATAATATTGTGACACTGAACCCAATTCAGTATTCAGTAAATACAAATAACTGAATAATTGGTAATGATGAATGTTATAAGTAAAATATTTGGGATTTAAAACAACATGCAATGCAATTATGATTTTAAATAGTATAGGGTGAATTCAGATTGATTGGGACACGTTTACTTAGTCATTTCAATCGCAAACATTTTCTGAATCATTTGATTTTGTAAACTATCATACACACAATACTCAAATATCATTTTGAGCTTCAGTTCATTTATGAGACATGCGTGCAATGCATGATCGCCAGCGTTAAGGCTATTGTCTGCTATATTTGATTCTTATTAAATAAGAAGCAAATATATTAAAAACATTGATTAAAATTAAGATACAATTTATACAAAACGAAAACAGGCCAAATAAATCTTGTCTAAACAGTCTTGCATCTATGATGTACATTTTATGTTGCAGCAGGATTCATATTTAACCGTCTTTTTGCGTTTAATATTCACAGATGCTAACAGAATAAACTTAGCCTACCACTTGAAGTGTTTGTTTGGGTTGATGTGTGGGCATTGACGCATGGATCGCCTCAGACGCATGGATCGTGCTCCGTGGGCGTGGTCGCATTACCGGATAATGAGACGCTCGCGAACGACTGACAGCTCTCTCTTTTCAAACAGATTACATAAACACAGAATATTTGTTTTCGATTTGATTCACATTATTTAAAACCTGACATTTTAACGTTTCTTTAGACATATGTCTCATGTTTGTGTGATAAGTTTTCACTAAGCTACAGGTCATTTTCTGAAGAGAATCAGATTAGACATCATTGAGAGAGAGGCTGAAGATCGCGCATCATGTTTGTTTTCTTTATTTAGCAAAAAGCACAACAATTTGTTCTCATTGTGACTGTACACAAAATAACTTAACAGATTATAATGATGTATAACACTTGCCTGAATGATACAAGTTATTAAAAGAATGATAAGAGTTATTTGAGTCGCTTTGGCACTGATAAGAAAAAAAGCGAGACGGTCGCGCAGACTCGAGGGGGTTAATCCGTATGACTTACTTTTTCCCATGGAATCCATAGGTTTTAGGACTTTTTCCCCCACACAATAAAGGAGGAATAAAGTGATGGAAAACAAAAGGAGAACGGGGGGGGGGGGGGGGGGGGTCGCCTCGGTTATGAATGTATGTAGATAAAGGGAACCCTATAAACATAATATGAAAATGGTTTTATCTTTTTTTAAGAGTGTATTGGTCACTGTTTTCTTTCATTCTTCTGAATTTCTTTTCTGTTCCAGAGATATGTCATATATTTTGGAAAGAAAAGTTTGAGGAAAAAATTTTGAGAATTTTCATTTTAGTATGAATTATTCTTCTAAAATGTTTTCTGCATTCGTTTGTTGCTTCTCATTTCAGTGCTGGAAAGAAGTAACAGGTTGTGAAATAGCAATGTCAGGTTTATGCGCAGCTGTGGTTCAAATTCACAGCAGAATAAGTGGCTGAGTTTGAACTGTGTTTTTCATACGAGCTGGATGAGAGCAGTGAAGTGGGTATAGAGAAAATCTGTCATTCCCTACTCCGCTGCCTTGCATGTGGCCTCGCACTAAACTGTGCATTCTCACTGTGCAGTCATGGTCATCTGTGGACAAGCTCCGGCTCAAGGTAACTCATGCAAGCTTTCATGATTTGTCTGAAAGCATTTTTCCACTCTAGCTTAATAACACACAGCACAGAATATGAAACATAATGAAAATGTGTCTTTCCATTGCAGGGTGTGTCATCAAGATAGTATGCAACAAGAAATCCTACAAAAAAAAACAACAACAAAAAATCTATAAAAGAGCAGATAATATTCTAGAATCTTTTAAAGTCCAAACATATTTCATCATATGGTTTGACAGACATGTGATAAATCAACTTAAAAGAAGCGTTAAAGCCAGATATCAGGGGCCATGTGAATAATCATCCCTCTAGGCCAAATTACATTACACTGCTGTGGAAGATGAGAAGGGGAGAGATGTGTGAAAGCGAGACGGAGATGGATAAATGGAGAAAGACCGAAAAGGAGGCACAACAGAGCAGCCAATAAAAGTGTTATTGTAGCAACATATTCATATTGTGACCCACAGTCATTAACCCCTGAGCTTCATCTACAAGCAGTGGCGGCTCGTCAGAGGAGGCACAGCCTACCCAAAATTTTGAGGTGAAAATGGTAGAAGGATGATTTAATGTAATAAACTTCCAAGTTATTAATTTCATGTCTCAGAATGTGTATTTATTGTTTGCAATTTCACCTCTGTAAGTGTAACCACGAGCTCTTTCCCGAATGTGCCGAGACTGCAAAATGTGAATGTCTGAAGGAATAGAGGAGGCATATTCATAGCCAGAGACTTGTGCCAATCACATTGGGTATTTCACATTCAGCGATTAGGAGTGATGAGAAAAGAAACATGGCAGAGGAGGCTAGCCTCCCTTGGTATATCAACCAATCATCGAAGAGACATAAATTACGTGATATTAGTTTGAACCAACTACGTATGGAGAGTAGAGATATTTCATATTTGATCGCAGACAAATTTACCAAACTACCATTCGACCAAAAGCTACAAATTAAAAATGAAGGAAAACCCCACGCATATAGGCTAAGATAAGATATAGGCTACAGCAATCAGCTTCACTAAACGGCCGAACACAGGCATTTAAAGGACAGAAGGGTGGATTTTTGCTTCAAGTGATAGGCTAGGTGAGTGAAATTATATTTATATTGTCTTAGTATAAATGTCGTTTACTGTAAATGTTCTGTCTAAGGCCCCATCCACACGAAGCCAGAACTTTCCCCATCCGATCTTTTTTTTCCCCTCATTTCAAGAAATATCTGCGTACACACGAGAGCATGAAAACGGCTCAAAACGATGTAGTATACATGCCAGGCCAGTATGTGGCACTGTAATTCTGCCACAGAAATACACTAAAAACGGAGAAGAAGAGTTGTGGCTAGAAGGGGTACGGCAACAGTTGGAGGTGAGGTAAAATCTCACAATAAAATAACAATAAATAAATTTGCTACTTACCAGATGTGTTTTATTAACGCATACACCTACCCCAACCCTAAACATACACTCTAAAAAAAAAGGCTCGTAATCATAGGGGAACCTTTTTTAGTGCTATATAGCACCAATTTTGGTGCTTCAGTGGTTCTTCAGCGGTTCTTCAGAGGTGCTATATAGCACCTTAGTCAAAGAACCGGTGAAGAACCTCTGAAGAACCGCTGAAGAACCTCTGAAGAACCGCTGAAGCACCAAAATTGGTGCTATATAGCACTAAAAAAGGTTCCCCTATGATTACGAGCCAAGAACCATTTTTGGTGCAATATAGAACCTTTTTTTTTTTAGAGTGTACCCTTACAATAATGCAAATACAGTAATTAAACAACGCAGTATTGATGTGCGCATGCCCAGTGCCCGTAGTTGTATTCCTTCTAGTCTTCCCCGCGCAGGACGTGGTGTGATGACATCACAGTTTCACAAAATATACGGATTGGCTGTATACACGAAACCGCAAGGGTGTCGTTTTCAGATTTATCCACTTTAGGACCCGGTTTCAAAAAATAGCGGTTTCAGTCTCCCAAAACGCCGGATCCGTGTGGACGAGCCCTAAAAGTGACCCAAAAAAGCCAATTTAAAGCAGTTAAAAAATCATTGGGAGGGGATCCGACTGCTAAAATTGTGTGTGCCTCCTCTAGTGTTGCACGATATACCGGGACTAGAAAAGTATTGCGATACCCTGCTGTTAAAATTTTATTAGTACTGGTACTTTAAAAATTACAGCACTCTAATAAGAGCAGTATTTCTTCATTTGCGTTGATGTGTGATAGCAGGAGTCAGGACGTCCGCCACTGTCTACAAGATAATGGGAACGACATTTAGGTTCACTTCAAACACATATTGATTAATGAGCATGCATACAAAGACAAACGGGACAGACCCTGTGGGTTTCACATGTGTGACACAAAGCTACATCATACCTGATGGACACTAATTGTAAAATGTCATACAAAAGGTAAATTAATTGATGCTCTCTTATTCTTTTTTAGTGTAACTGTGCTTTCCACAAGAAGGTTTGAAGATTATAGCATTAAAAATAAATACGGATGAATGGATGGATGGATAGATTCTTCTTTATCACAGTGAATTTAAATCTTCAAAAGGTCCCTGTTGTACACATGAAACTTTTTCTAATGTTGACTAAATTTTTTGCACATTTTTATTTGTAAAAAAACGTGCTAATTTGTGTTAGCGAATAAACAACACCGCGCCAATCAGAGAATGCTCGCCCTACTGGGACATCTCACAAGCAAACCATCCACACCAGCAAGTGCAAACAGAGCACGACCGAGAAACATGGCAATAAGCAAAAGCGAGGCAAAGCCGCAAAAAATCGCACTTTCACAGTAAACACCTTTTCTCTCCTCCTGTGGGAGAGGAGGAAAGGTCCAGAGCAATTAACAAGCAAACATGAGATTTAACAGAGAACGCAAACAAACACAAACATCTCTCAAGGTGAATTAGTATTCCACACAAATATATAAACAGTCCGAACTGTCCAAAATTCCACTTAATTGGGATTTCCGAATCAGTGACGAAGCCTCTGGTTTGCTGTTCAACATTTTTTACAAGGCCAAGGTCCTTTACTGTTTGCATGTAATGACCAAAATATATGGCCTCTCCATATAGGCAATTCTGCTGTTTATTTCCACAAACTCAAAACATGATAAATATCTCCAGGAAGCCCAGCCAACCAAAAACAGTTTTATGTTGAGATCCATTGAAATGACTCACTGGAGACACTCTCTCTCTCATACAACACATCGATCTACCGCTGTCCCTAATACTGGATGCAGTGGCAGCATTCAGAAACCTCAAGCAGAGGCTGTTACATTCTGTCCACTTTATTCTTATCCGTCTCCAGCTAGTGAAGTGTCTAGATAAGAGCGATTCCCATCCACTTAAAGCTACACTGTGTGATATTTTCCCCCATCTAGCGGTTAAAAGGTTTATGACCATCCAGTGAATATTAGTTTCTCTTCCTCTCAATTCCGATTTCGTTTTAACTCCTACGGTGGCCAATTTAGTCCAAGATTAATATGGCTTCCAGTTCGACCTCTTCCACATTCGACACGGTGCCATCGAGTGTTAAAACGCGAAAGGCGAAGCTTGAATTTACGGATATGTCCCTCTTTGGCTAATGTACTTTCAAGATGGAGGGGCAACATGGCGACCCGCATTCGAACTCCTTACCCGTATGTATTTTCAATGGCATATTATAAACTTACGACAATACTTTATTACTTGAAAGAAGTAAATATACATTAATGAGCACATATATTTTGGAAAGAACTAAGTGTTTTTAGCTAAGAATAAACTAAAAAAGTTACACAGAGTAGCTTTAAGAAAATAATGTTGCACAACACGTCTCCATTTTGTACCATCTGAGAATTGAAGCGTCCACACTTTGGTCATTAAGAGCGAGGAAAAAACAGCAGTTCAAGCAAGTCTGAATACACAACAACATCACACAGTTCATCAGCTCAGATGAAATGTAAACCACAACTCCCATAAAAGACAGAATTAATAAATGTCCTGTAAAGAGCACATTCAGGGCTTCACAGCGATGCCAAATGTTTGGAGGTTTCACCATGACAACAGCAACTCCTTGGTCTTTAAAAATGACTGACATCAATTTACAATAGTGATCAAATTTAGCACTCTTGAAAATTATGCCAATTATTACTCCCATTATTACACTTCTTTTTTCATCACATGTATCCCCAAGAACACTTTAATATGCAAATTAGATACTATGTATAGATACATTTGTATTGAGTGGGACTACCCATTTATGGCCATTTTACCCACATATTGCATAAAGTAAAATGGTATATCAATTCATTCCATTATATCCTTCATAACATAGTTGAGAATTATCTTTAGACACAGTTTGGTTAAAAAAATCCTGAAACCTCAATGATTAAAAATTCCATTGTTTTTGCCTATGCATGTAATTTCATGTAATTTTATTTTTTAACAACCGAGTCCTGGTGTCCACTACAGCGTAACATATGAATAAAATATCATTTTTCAACAACAAAAAAAATCAATTTGTTTCTTATGCTCTAAACAATGTAATGACATGAAACAAATACTAAATAATTAAAAAAAAAACTTTATTTTCTGGGTCTCAGGAAGAATAATAAAATATTTGAGTCCATTTAAATTCAATTTATTCACAAATTCATTTTATGTCCACAAATTGGTAGAATCTACTTATATTTAAAAGTATATAAAATATATATATATATATACAAGTAATGCAATCAAACTTTAAATTAAATTGTTTAATTAGATATCAAATCTGGGCTAAGTGTCTATTTAGCTGTTTTTCTTTCTCTTTTTTTTCTCTTGTGTGTCATTGGTCTCTTACTTTGTATAAGCTACCATGTATTGTTAATTTGCATTTTGTTCAA
This sequence comes from Gobio gobio, assembly GCF_949357685.1. Classification (NCBI taxonomy): domain Eukaryota; kingdom Metazoa; phylum Chordata; class Actinopteri; order Cypriniformes; family Gobionidae; genus Gobio; species Gobio gobio. The sequence goes on from NC_137107.1 coordinate 22,826,200, forward strand.
TAAAAAAAAGAAGACATTTATTGAGCAGCAAATCAGCATATCTGAAGGATCATGTGACACTGAAGACTGGAGTAATGATGCTGTAAATTCAGCTTTGTTTTAAATGGTAATATTTCACAATATTAAATTAGTGAGCAAAAGAGACTTCTTTCAAAAACACAAAACAATATCCAACACCAAACATTTAAACAGTAGTCTATATATTTTCCGCTACCACTGTATTACTCTTCGCTTAACACATTTTACCATGTTTAATTCTTTCCACAGATTTCCCTCCAAAATCTGTCCAAAAAGTCTGCAGATTCCACATGGGCCGATCATATCTGGCGACGAACAAAAGCAGTTAGCGATAGCTGCGATTCAGAGCAGGAAAGGCAAGTATTTTTTCTCTGTATTTTTCTGTGGAGAAGTTCGAGGCCTGTTAGCGGATGACAAGTCATGTGCAGAACAAGTGAGAGAAATGACACCGGTATTTCAAACAAGCCCACGGGGAGAGCGATAGAAGGGAAAAAGAAAAGAAAGAGACAGCAGGTAGACACACAACCTCTTCCCTGACGCCTAATAGAGAATCTTCTCCCATTTCCGTCCACTAAGATGGAGCACACCGTCATTAGCTCCAGCTCAGGGGGGCACTGCAGGAGTTTTAGCCCAAGTAAACCACCTCTAATTGGGCTCCATCTCTGTGGCAGGCCCAGTTTTTTTCTGGATAAATACTGAGCTTTCCGAACAAGAGGCTTAAAACTCAAGACTATGGAGGAGAGTTCCCAGAGCTCAAGTGTTCAGTGCACTCTGATACTGCGCTATTAACACACACTCACACTAACACTCGGCTGAGATTTTGATGGTGGTGTGACGTCCCGGAGGAAAACAATTTGGAGAAAAAAAGATTCTTCCCTCTGCTGTTCCTCAGAACTGGGCCATTTCTTATGCACTGACGGGAGATAACAATGGAGATCATATTTCATAAGATAATTAGTCTTGCGATGCATAGCTAGTCACAGTGAGCCTGCATTTTTTCAAACCTTCGAGCATCTGGAGTTTCCCCTCTGTGCTGCCGAAACCCAGCAGAACCATGTAGGAGCGCTGAACGTCAAACAAACTTTTTTACTTTTTCCAACAAGAGACCAGGGCTTAATTTGAGCATTTGGAGGATCCCCCGTCTTATATACCAGAAAAAGATATTTATTTTATTACCTGTGAACACACGTTCAATATAATAACGTTGTTAATAACTTGCTATGTTAAATGTATATAATTATTAAGTGGAAGAAATGCAGCCACAATGTGGTCCATGCCATGTTTTTGGCGATGATTTATTGGACATGACTGTTATGTCGCAAGGGATATTTTCACATTTGAGTCATTTTTAAATATTTACGTGCAGAGGTGGGTTTTTCAAGTTCAATCTGAGCATGTTAACATAATTATTAGGTATTACACATTATATCTTGAGGGAACTTGTCGCGATGGAGTCCATTGCTTCGGAGAAAGTTATTTGTGTTGTTGGACAACATTTTATTAATTGCTGAAAAAAGACAGCAGAAGAACTGATGAAATATGGGGGCTCAAATGGCCGCTAAGCCCATCCGCCGGCAGCCTCCTTTATACCTTCAAGTGCACGCGCGTTTAAACTTCCGAATTCCATACAAATGTTGGTCAGACCTTTTATTGTACTTAATGTCTCTTATGAAAAATAAGTATAGGAATACTTTATGTAGTAAGTATTCTAATATCAATATACAAGTTGTATACTTGTAGGTGTACTATTTCAATACTACTTGGGACTAAATTGGCGCACTTTTTAGTGTATATAAGTATACTTTCAAGTATACTTTAAGTGTAACAATAGTAGCCTCAGCCTCAGACATCACGCCCACGGACCGCTGGCTGAACGTCTGATGCATATGGCACACTTTTCTGGAAACACTTCAGGAGTTTCGAAGTCGTCATCTGGTTGAATTCTACAGGATGTCTGTGAGACGTGTGTGTTGCATTTTTTAGCGGTCCGCCTGCAAACAAATGCCATGAAACCAAAGTCCCTCGTAGAAGAAGAACGCCGCCATGTTTACAACTGTGATCAACTAAACGCTGGATTTTCAAAAGTATGTGAAGTTTGTGGCTTCACTGTTGCAGTAAACTTGCACAACGTTCTTGAATTAATCATTTATAGATGCACGCCGTTATTGTCTGTTATTGTCAGGACATCGACTTTACATTTTCATGCCCCCAAAACATGACGCGGAACAAAACAAACTGTGATTGGTTACATTACATGTCAGTCAAACGTCCTCTTGGGTGGTCCTTGACCAATGAAAACTGCAACAAAGTACCAACCTTCTGCCGTCAGTCTGAAAGTCTGGCTACGCGAGACTATAACAGTAGTACATTTTGAGTAGAACTAGGTTTTCAGAACTAGTTTTCTTTATTTGAACTTAACATCATACTTATAGTTTACTATATTTATATATTATTTATACACTTTAAGTCAGTAAGCAACTTTTTGTTAGCAGCTTGTTTCGTTTTAAATATTTCTATAGTTTATGTTTTGTTATATTTGATATATTTTTTAACATTTTACATTCATTTGCTAACTGCATTAATTTGCTAACTTACAAACATTCATTTGCTAACTGTTTTTTAAAAAGTTAGCTTTACGTGTCCTAACAGCCACAGGTCGGACAGCTGCATCAAATAGTGGGTCAAATCACCCGACCGACTCTCCCTACAAAAAGATAGCAGAGCTAAGAGTAGCTCTAAACTGCCTCTGTAAATACCCAACGGTATTTATCTCATTAAACCATCGTGAGAAGTGCTGGGTTTGCACATTGTGGCAGACAGGGCTGTCTAACAGACAAAGCAATATGAGGTAGAGGCTGTTTGAGGTCACGTCCACATGCCCTGAAAGAAGTCATTCTAATCTGCCAGCCAAGGGTAGTGCTTTGAAGTGTCAGGGGATTGTGGGTAGTCCATCCAACGTCTGGAGGCAGCTTGATATGTTTGAAGGATCTGAGAGTGCATTTGCCTGTGTCTGCGTGGAGAATATTGAAGAAGCAAACCTGCAGCCGCTCAAAACTGTGATAAACTTGGATGCAGCTGCGTGCCGGTGGTAAAAACTCCCTCTGAACTTTTACCTGCTCCACCTGCGGTCCCCTCGGCTCCAGACTCCCGACCACTGAGACACTCTATTTCGTGTGACAGCTGCACACTCCTCGCTTTCTGTGACTCTCAACCAATATGTCACCATATGGCCCTGTTCCTTTCTCCTGCTAGCACTCTAGCATTCAAAGTAGAACTTCTCGTATCCTGTGCTCACCGTTGCAGCCGTTTTGCATGCGTGCCATCGCATGACCTATTTTTCAGGCGGTGCTTGCTTCATCTGAAAGTGAGTGTCAATTTTTTTTTATGGGAGAGAGCGACGAA